>NC_081423.1:49423659-50101674 GCF_949786415.1 Peromyscus eremicus
CCTCTTTCCCTCATGCTCCTGCATCAGGCCATTAGGAAAACCTGTCCTTTCCCATTGCTGTTGTGCACAGCGTCTAGTGGAGGGCATCTTCAGGAAGGTTTTGCCAGCTGTTCACAGAATCTGGTGGTCGGCTGAGAGCCCTGAGAGGCCCCTGTGAGTTGGAGCTCATAGGATAGGCTGTCTAGGCTGTGAACATCCTTGGATTACTTTGGCCTTGAAGAAGGTAGGAAGATGACTTATCCCAGCACCATTCTTTAAGGTCAGGAAACCGGTGCTCAAGGTCAAAGACTGAGTAAGAGAACGACAGAGCATGGAACATTCCTTTTGGTAGAATCTGTCACAGATTTAAAAAGCAGGAGAGGGTCCTTGAATTTGAATATGACAGTTTAGTCAATTATTATGAAGAGTGGGAACTCAGCTAAGAAATATGCTGAGCTGTCTTAGAGTTCAGAACTACAGGAAGAAGGAGCATTTGACTTGGGCACGGAGAGGGAATCTCAATTTCAGAAGCCCAACTTTGCATAGCACCTGTCAGATGGCAAGGGCCTAATAAGACACTCATTTTCTTCTTCCTTCTCAAAGACAAGGACATGAGAAGCTGAGCAGAGACAGCTTCGGGGACAGAAACTTGTATTGTCAGAGAGTGCAGCAGGGTCTGCTGCATCTATAAACGATCTATAAATGATCAAAATGTAAAGGAACAAGTGCTCATTTGACTACAAATTTTACACAGGCACACACACCAAAGTAAGGAACAAAACAAACAACACATGAATTGATGCCTGTTAAGGTTCCCTTTAGCAAGAGCCCCACAATTCTGGATGAGAAATACATCAAAATTTCGGCAACATTTGTTTTCTCAAACTGTTGTGAGAGCTCTTTTCGAAGAATTCTCCTCTGAAGATTCATCTGCATGTGAAATTAACAGATGTGAATCTAGAAAGCCCAACTAAGAGTAACAGCATCATGGCAGCCACCGGGAAGGAGCACGAAGAAGGAAAGATGATCACACAGAAAGAAAATAAAATAGCCCGCCGGCTGATCAATACACACATGCTACGCACATGTGCGATGGCTACCATGGTTCTGATAGACCTACAAAAGGACACCATGGTTGGTTCCTGTCCAACAGTCATTCTTGGAAGATATTTCTCAAAGCGCCTATGGGATTCATTAGAAGAATTTTAAGTAGACAGTTGACACAAAGGCTTGTTTATGGCTGCCATTGCCATGGTTGTGATGAACTCTGAGCTTCCTTTAAAACCAGCCTCTCTCAATTTGTGTTGCCTCCTCACAATCTGATTCAACTTAGAACTTCCACTATATACCCAAAGGAGGATCCAAAAGATACAGCTTGAGCTCTGAAAGAATGGTCCCCCAGTGTGTTCCACAAGTGTTCTTAGCAACAGACATTTCTTTGGAAAAAAGGTATGCCACCCTAAAGTAACTATAAAGTGCAGTCATTTGAAATTCTAGGTCCCTACATATTTGCTTCAAAGAAAACCAGCTACTGTCCTTCAGGGTAGTAGTTCTTAAACTTGGTTGCACAGAAATCATTGCGGTGGGGGGCAGTGGGGGAGGCTCACTTGATACTGACACATAGATCTTGCCCCTGAAGAGCTAATTTAGTGGATCTTCAGGACAGGCTAGACAGGGCAGGCTTTCAAAGCTACTCTTGGTGATTATATGGCAGCATCCTGCTATAGAGCTACAAGCTTTACATGTTCATATTGTACATGGTTTAGACTCCTGTTCTTGCTTGTCTCTTAGCTGCTTAGTATCTTGTGTTTTGTAGATGCAGTGGCCGTGCTTAGAAGGTGGCAGCTGCTTAATAAACATTAGATGATTGAGTGGTGAGAGCAGGCCCTTACTGAGGGTGGAGGATAAAGGGGTACAGAGATCGACTGACCAAGGAAGGAAGCACGCGAGGGTTCTTTACCCAGAAGGCTGGATGTAGGCATCATGGCATATGCCTGGATGATATGATTCAAAGCAGCTGGAGGAGAGGGTGTCAAATTTTTTCATCACAAAGAAATGAACAATGTTTGAGATGAGGGATAGCCTCAATATTCCAAATTGATCTTTACACAGAGTATAAAGGGGCCCAAGCATTATACTGTGTTTCAGAAGATGTGCAATTATTACCTGTCAACTAAAATTGATTTTAAAAAAAGATTAGGCTTAGACATGAGACTTTGAGAGCTAAAATTGGAACAGTGGCCCACCAGGACAGCTGGACACCAACATACTGGGCACAGCAGTCAACACTTTTAGTAATTATCTTGTTAATTCCAGTAACAACCTATGAAGTGACTAATATTATTATCTGGATCATAAAGATGTTAAACAACTTGATGTGATATAGACATGAGTAGCAGACCTGGAGAAGATTCTTAGTCCTTCTGTGTGCTTTCTCCATCCGGAGATTTCTTAGTCTGCAGCCACAGCAAGACATTCAGCCTTAGAAAATAGACCATAGTGCAGGGGTTGGGGCTGGGGGGTTCCCTAGCTATTCAGACATGGCTTTGCCTCTGTGGTGAGACCTGGACACTAAGCAGTGCTTGGGAAGCTGATGCCCTATAGACCTGATCCCAGGAGTACACTACGGGACACACATGAATGGTGCTATCTTTCCTGAGGGTGATTTCTTTATGCAAGACCTCTGATTGTCAACAGAGAGGTATCACAGAATTACCAAGTGCAAAGAAATGTCTCAGACACTAACCTTTGCTAAAATCTTAAATTACTAAAATGCTTTCCACCATTATTTAAACTTTCTAGTAGCCAGTTTGAAAAACGTGTGTGAGGACACGCGAATGTGATATGTGTTTTCTAGCAACCACTTTTTAGGCTCCTGCAAAGAACAGAAGTCTGAGAATTCAGAATTCTAACTTCAGAATCCTAATCATTTTACCATAGTTCCTTGATGAGCCCCTACATTTCCCTCATTAACCCAGGGGCACAAGAAGCTTCTAAATCTTCCTTGAAGGGAGGGTGGCTATCCAGCCTTTGTCATTCAGACAAGTCTGACTTAAACTCTGCCCACCTTAGGACTGCACTGTAACCAAAGGAACTACACGGAGGGAAGGCTGGCAACAAGCCTTTGTCTGCTGCAAGAGCCAAAGCAGAAACTCAAGAGGAAGATCATCCCCCGGGTCCACACCTGAAGGGGGCTTCCTTGCGGAACCTCTCCTGGAATTGCTGTTGCTGGGTATCAAAGGCCGTGCACCGCTGGCGGAGGAGGGCCACTTCATTTGCCTGCAGCGGGACCACCTGCTGCCTCACAGTAATGGCCACCTTCTTCATGTTCTTCCACTTCTCGGGAAGTTCCTGTAAAGAAGAAGACCCGGGAGCGCTCACACCCGGGGTGCTCTCCCCTCCTCCATAGCCAGAGAGGGCACCCCATCTCTCTGCTTCCATCCCTGCAGTAGGGCACCCTGGGATGTACTGGGACCATTTTTAACTGTGCATCAACTCCGCTCTTCCTCAACTTACCTCTCTGGTTGTCTTCTCTCTTCACGGTCACGTGCTTTTGACTCAGCACTGCCCTTCGCCCCTTCACCTTCTGACCTGGTCACCTTTGCCCTTTTCTATAGTCCTCAAGGGTATTTGGTTATTTTCTTGAGTTCCTGCTTCTTCTCTCAAACCTTCTTACATCACTAAGATCTGCTTGTTTCCCCCAAATCAAACACTTGGCTCAACCTTTTATCAGAGAGTGGGAACAGGGTGAGGAAGATATCTTAGGTGTTTTTTTTTTTTTTTTTTTTTGTCAAATTGGTAAAAGCCAGTATGATTTGAGAAGAGAGAACATCAACTAAGAAAATGCCCCCATAACACCGGCTTATAGGCAAGTCTGTGGGACATTCTCTTGATTAATTAAGGACATTAAGGACATAGAATGGTCCCCTGGATGCTGTGCTGACCCTGGGCAAATGATACTGTATGGTACCAAAAACCAAACAAACAAACAAATAAACAAACAAACAAACAAAAAAGCAGGCCTAGCAAGTCAGGGAACAAGCCAGTAAGCAGCATGTCTCTATGGTCTCTGCTTTAGTTCCTGCCTCTAGTTCCTGCCTTGAGTTCCTGCCCTGACTTCCCTCAGTGATGGAGTGTGACCTGAGACTTATAAGATGAAATAAACCCAAGTCTGGGCTACATAGTAAAAGCCAATTTCAAAAAAAGTTGACTTATCTTTAAATCTGGGATAAAATCTGTATCCCTATGAGTTCTGCCACGATAATTTTCAGTATTCAATGATTTCCCCAAAATGCTAGACATTACTTATGTGTTACACACTGTAGTTCTAAGACACGGACCATAGATCTGGACTCATCCCCAAGAAATCTTCATTTACTTTGACCCCTCTACCACTATATTGTAAAATCCCAAGACTTTCCTTCTGTGTCTTGTAAGGAAGAGTCCGGTGCACTGACCTCCAGTTGCTTAAATACGGCTTCCGGTAGCTCTTGTTCGTAGGACTTCAGCAGTTCAATCGTTTGCTTCAGGGGCTCAAACATGTCATCAGTGCTGCTCTGTCGTTCTTTAAGGGTGACAAGGTGCCCCATGATCTCAACCAATCCTTGGAAATCTCCTTTCTCCACTTTCTTGAGCAAACCCCTCTCGGTACTCTTTATGAACATGTCAAGGTCAGCCAGGCTGAATGAACACAAAGCACAGGGCCAATCTCCTTGCACCCCTCGAAAGGAAGGATACTGACATCTTTAACAGAAGCGATTGTGGAAGAAAGCTCACCATGGGCCTGGTACTTCAAGGGACTAGCCTTGTGATTAATGTGGCTTTCTTCACCAGTGTGCAGGCTGTGAAACATGAGGGAAGCCCTGGCCCCTCAGGAGATGTGACATGTGAATGGACTATGTGCTCCTAGGTAGGATCTTGGACCAGGAAAAGGATGTGAGTGGGGTAACTTATGCTAGGTCATGTTAGGTCTATGGATTAGTTACTGCTTCTATATCAATAATAACTCATGGTGTTTGATCATGTACTGTGTCTAGACAAGATGTTATCATTTGGAAGGTCAGGTAACTGTAAACAGAAACTCTTTATGCTGTTTTCATAACTTTTGTTAAGTCTTAAATACTTTTAAATAAATAAGTTTTTGAAGGCCAAAATGAGGGCTGGGCACAGTGGTGCATGCCTTTAATTCTAATACTCAAGAGGCAGAGGTAGATAGACGGGTCTCTGTAAGTTCGAAGCCAGCCTGGACTATATAGTTAGAGCCAGGATAGCCAAGGCTACACAGAGAAACCCTTTCTCAGTTATTAGATCAGTAAGACTAAGACATTTAACATCTCAAGTCCTCGGTTTCCTTTACCTAGAAGATTGGAAGACTCTCCTCTCTCACTCACTGTTATGACAGTTAAGTGAGATGCATTCTGTAATTCAGCAAGTGTTCAGTGAGCATCCATCAGGAGCCCCGCCAAGTTTCCAGGGGCTGAGAGGAGAATGACAGAGATGAGCCAAGTCCCTGCATAAAAGCAAGACAGGGAAGTAGGAAGTAAATGGATGACATACACTGTACAGCTTCTCACAGAGATGCAAAGGCACTGGAGAAAAGTCAGGATCAAGGAATGGAGACTCAAGCCAAGACTTGGTGTGATGGGAGATCAGCAAAGGCCGTCCTATGAAAGGGCATATTGATCAGAAGAGTGAATAGGTAATGGAGTGTGCCACAGAAAGGCATGAGACATGGGAACCCCAGGGGCAGAAAAGACATGAGTAAAAGCATTGGGGGTTGGTTACATTTTGTGGGCTTGACGAAGACAAAGCCAAGGTGGCAGAGGCACAAGAAGAGAGAGAAGTGTGGAAGAGGGAAAGTGTGGTTAACAGAGCCCTTGCTAACCTTAGTAAGCTCAGGTCCTCATCTAGATGAAAGAATTCTGAAGACAATGCATGGTTTGACTCATGCTTGCAGACAGCTCTGCAGGTGGAGAATAGACATTGGCTGGAGGTCTGCTGCAGGGAATGGTGCCTTGGGGATGGGGACACAAGAATGGAAGCCAAGGGGAGTACCTGGGGGAGGTTAGCATTGTCCATCTGACAGACAGTGCTGTGCTTGACCTGAATGGTACACAAAAGAAGTGATCAGATTCAGGATAATTCTGCACAGGACCAGTACATGGGCTGAATGAGGGATATAAGGGGATGAGAAAAATTCCTAGTGGCCTCTAGCAGTGAGGCAAATAATAACACCATTTATAGTTGTGAGGGAAAAACTGGGTAAGGCTGTTATATTGTGGGAAATGAGAGAGAAATTTGTCTTGAACATTTAGCAGACCCTAGACACCTAAGGGAGATATCAACCAGGTGTGATGGTTAGTATTGATTAGCAGCTTGATAAGATCTAGAGTCACCAGAGACAAGCCTGTGGGCATGTCAGTGAGAAAGTTTCTAGGTTGATTACCTGAAGAATGAAGACACACTGTCTTAGTTAGGGTTTTTGTTGCTGTGAAGAGACACCATGACCACAGCCACTATTACAAGGAAAACATTTGATTGGGGTAGCTCTCTTATAGTTTCAGAGTTCAATACATTATCATCAAGGCGGGGAGCATGGCACCATGCAGGCAGATGTAGAAATAGCTGAAAGTCCTATATTTTTCAGGCAACGTGAAGTCAACTGTGACACTGGGTAGTATCTTGAGCATATATGAGACTTCAAAGCCCACCTCCACAGTGACACACTTCCTCCAACAAGACCACACCTACTCCAACGAGGCCATACCTCTTAATGATGCCACTCCCTTTGGGGACCATTTTCCTTTGAACTACCACACCTACCTTAAACGTAGGCAGCACCATTGCAGGAGCTGGGGTCCTGGACTGAATAAAAGGAGAGTGCTGACTGAGCACCAGCATTCACCTGCCTCTCTCTATTTCCTGGCTATAGATGCAATATGACCAACTGCCTTGTAGCTACCACACCTTCTCAAAATGTAAACCCAAACAAACCCCTTCAAGTAGCTTCTTGTCCACTATGTGGTCATAGCAATAAGAAAAGTAACTCATAAAGGCTGTTACATAGAATCCTGGATTTCTGAGGGATGAAGCTTAAAATGTAAAACCAGCAGTTATTAGCACTTAGTTTCTTTGTGTTATTTTGGCACAAGGATTCAACATGTAGCTTCTGTGGACTTGGAGTTTATTATTATCCTGCTTCAGTTTCCCAAATGATAAGATGACCAGTATGTGTCCCCATGCCTGGCATATCATTATTTTAAACCAATCAATTAATTAAATAAGTTGGATGAAATCCAGAGACTCCCACATGCTAAGCAAGTTTTCTACAACTGTGCTATACCACCAATTCTACAGACCTCTTCAAAGCATTAGAAATGCCCCCAAACAGTGGAGATAGTCAAAGAAGGAAGACTAGGATGGAGGCTTCGGGAATTCCAAGTACTTAGAGATCTCAGGGAGGTATTGAACCCAGCAAAAGGCACCAGGAAGACATAGCCAGTGAGGGGAGAGGAAAACAAGAGGAAGAAGCAACCCTGAAGGTCTGAGGGCCTCGGGAGAGGGGGGAGACTCACCGCTGACAAGCAGAAGAGAAACCAAGGGCGGAATGTCCACGGACAATCTGAGGATTTCTGGTGTCTTTGACAAAAGCAATCTCAGTGACATGGTGCAGTGAAGCCCAGAGGGAGAGCAAGTCAGAGAATCATGGGCTTTTATTTCTCATGCAGTCCACATGATGATACAAATACCTTCTTGATGGAAAAACTTAAGAAGATTTTCAAATCACTTGACAGAGAAGTCAGGGGTGATACCTTGGACCTGTAGTATCAGTGTTCAAGAGGTAGAGGTGGGAGGATCTCTGCTAATTTAAGGCTAGCCTGGGCTGCAGAGTGGGTTCAGGCCAGCCTGGGCTGCAGAGTGGGTTCAGGCCAGCCTGGGCTGCAGAGTGGGTTCAGGCCAGCCTGGGCTGCAGAGTGGGTTCAGGTCAGCCTGGGCTGCAGAGTGGGTTCAGGTCAGCCTGGGCTGCAGAGTGGGTTCAGGTCAGCCTCGGCTGCAGAGTGAGACCCTTTTTCTCTACAAATATATTTTCTCCTGGAATACATGACTGAAGTGTGAATTAAAACTGAAGGCGTCAGACTGATCTATGATTGACTTGAGATCTGTTCATCTCATCTGTGGTACAACAAGAAAAGCATGGATGATGTGCAGATACGGGAGAACGTGAAGCCCTTCTCTAAGCATGATTAGAGCTCCAGAGTGGAACAAAGAATGAGCAAAAAGTAAGATTGGAGGAGACCTGCCTAAGAATTTTCTTGAATTTCTGAAAGTCAGTAGACAATATTAAGAAAGACCTCCCCTCTAAAAATAATCATCATCTGGAATAAATATAAAGAAATGCCCATAGATGTTTCAATACGAACTTCAGGTTATCAGAAGGAAAAGAGGAAGAGGGGAGGGGGAAGAGGGACAATTATACTAACAGCTACCAATTAATAGCAAAAACATAATAGAAGCCAGGACACTGTGGAATAATATTTCAACAATCAAAGAAAATTTGACTTTCTAAAAATTTTTTCACATTATTGTTTAAATAACAAGAGCAAAATAAATACACTCAGATGAAAAACACAGTACCATCACTAGACCCTTCTAAAGGAACTGCTAATGGATGTACCTGAGTCTGTGATGTGGGTGGGTCTATAAAAAACAGAGCAGGAAGTGAAGTCTAGGGATGAGGCTTAGCACTGTAGCACTTGCTGGATCTCCAAGCCTGGTCTGATCTCCAGCACTACAGAAAAAAACTGTGCAATACTTCAATTAAATATAACGTGAGGGAGTTAAATGAATATTGGAAAAATGATCCAAATGACATATTTTGGTGAATGAATAATAGGGTGAAATTCTCTCTCTCTCTCTCTCTCTCTCTCTCTCTCTCTCTCTCTCTCTCTCTCTCTCTCTTTCTCTCTCTCTGTAGTATAATGTAGTGTGCATGGTATCTGTGTGATGCTGGGTGTGGAACACAGGGAATTGTACATGCTAAGCAAGTACTCTAACCCCAAGTTCTATTTCCTGCTTTCTGCACTGGTTTGGAGAAAAGTGACCATACTGGTGTATTTATTTACCTAACAGTGCTAGTTAAACAACCTTCAAAGCTGCATAATAGTACAGCATGTAAGCTGGAAGAGGGGAAAAATGGAATTTAGACATGGAAAATAAAATGTTCAACCCAAAAGCAAGGAAGAAAGGATTGTAAAAATAAGACAAATAATACCCAATAAAATGCTAGACTTAAACTGAAACACAGCCCAGTGAGTAGAGTGAACAAAGCCCGCTATTAAAGGTGAGCATGCTAAAAGCAGTTTAAACATTCAGTTATGTCGATCATAAAACTTTCTCCTAATGTAATTACGTGGGGAGGTTGAAAGCCAAAGGATAATGAGATACACCAGGCAAATGGTACTCAGAAGGAAGTCGCTTTAGCTATGGTGGGTAATGTCCAACAAAGCAGACTTTAACTACAACAGACAGAGCCAGGGGTGAAGGAGGTCTCTGGCGTCCAGTTAAAGGTTTGGTTTACAGGAAGATAGATCAAGTGATGTAGACCCTTACAATATGGGACAAAGTGATAGGGCAGATAGCCTCAAGACAAAAGACTTGGTGAACTCAGTAAATGAGAATTAAGCAGAATAAAAAGGCAAGCAGGATACAGCAGATTTCACTGAGACAGTTAGCAAGCTTGAGCAAACAGCAGGGGCATGGAACCCCATGCCCATTACAGGACATACTCTCCTCACCTGTGCACACACTGGTAAGAAAAACTGGTTGTGGCTCATATGACAAGACATCAGCATGCTCCAGAAGCTTGTCATTATATATATCACAAAGCAACTCAGAAGTAAATCACAGAGCCATTGGGACAAACATCATTAAGATGAATGTTAAATATGCTTAGAACTAGATCATTATGAAAATATTACACAGTAAAGGCAGGCATGTAGGTAAACCTCCACAGAGAAGGGAAATTATGATTTAAAATGCTAGCATTCAAAAAGGCAGCGAACTCAAAATAAATGAAGCATTCATCTTAAGTCAGCAAAGAAATATAAAATAAACCCAAAGGAAACAATACTTCTATGACATAATAAATTGCTGAAATAAAAGTCAAATTATAACAACAGAATCGATGAATCTATGAGGTAGTTCTTTGTAAGGCTAATCAGGAAAGGAGCTAACGAGAGCAATCAAAAATCAATAGAAATGAAAATGCCTGTAATAGATGAAACAAGATGAAGTTATACATTTCATGACAGTAATCTAATGACTAATGTGTGTTGGATACATTTATAGAAAGTATGACTTAGTAATGACAAGAAAATTGTCCTATCTTTATAACCATTAAAGAAACAGTAGTTTAAAATCTTCATGCAGAGAAAATTACAAGCCCCAATGCCTTTACAAACGATTTACATCAGACTTCCAAGACCAGAGGATCCCAGTGTCACACAGCTCTCCCAGGGAACAAGCAAGCAGAATTGCACCCTAGCTTGTTTCACGAAGCTGGCAAATTCTCAAAACTAAAATCTGACAAAGATGCTATGAAAAAGGCAAGTAAGAGGCCAATGTTGGTCACAATACAGGAAGCAACGCTAAAGGAAGGATTTGCAGACACGTTCACCCCATGGATAGAGTGGAAACTGTGACACATCCAGATGGGTTGATCCCAGAAACACTACGTTGATTTGATATTAGAAATCAAAACAATAATGTTCAAGACTGAACATTTTGAGGGAATAAACAGAATTATCATGGTATACTTAAAAAAGTACTTGAAAAAATTATGCTTGCACTTAAGCTAAATACTCTTGACAAATTAGAAAAAGGAGAGGATCTCTTAGTCAGGAAGATTCATATGCATACACACACAAATCATACTCCACACATCACACTGCATACTCTTACATACTCATATGCAACCACACTTACACACACTCATTCATACACACATATCACACTCCACACATTCTCACACACACACCATGCCACACACTCTATACTCACATACAGACATTTATACACACACACAGACATTTATGCACATACACACACACACACAAGCATACACCTCACATATGCACCCCATATTTACATGTAATCATTCTACACACACACTCATACACAAGCATACACACCACACTCCACACATTCTCACATACACCATGCCACACACTCTATACACACACATTCATACACACACACACACACACACACACACACACACACACACACATCCCTCATATTCTCATAACAAATATAACTCAGTAGTCAAATTCTTTGCAAGGTCAGGCTTAAGACATGGATGTCTGTCAATACACTGTGTCAAACAGTAAACAGGAAGCCCTATCCAGTGTCATAAGATAAGAAATCGAGATAAGCAATAACTGAAGAGGAAGAAATGAAAAATCATAAAATTTGTAGGTGTGGCTATGTACATAGCAATCCCTAAAGAGTCAACAAACCATTTATTAGGATTAATAAGGTAATTCAGCAGGGTGCCTTGAAAAAAACAATCAATATATTAAAAACAATTCTATTTTCAGAGAGAATATTATTTTAAAATATTTTGAACTAGGAACCAAAATATACAGAAGAATAATCTTGACAAAACCACCTCTGGATTAACTTAAAGGTAACAAGTATAAAATTTTCTTGCAAACATGAGTGACATGAAAGGGAAAAAATCACAGGCTTACACAGGGATGTTTGATGCTGTCTAGATAAACATTCCCAAACTTACTTATGGTCAGTACAAGTTTAATCAGAAGTCTCAAAGGCCCCTATCAAGACATTTTCAGTGAAGGTTGAGTGGGTGAAGATCCGCCCCACCAGATATCAAGATCTCTTACAAAGCTACAGTGATTAAGGTTTTGCCATATTCTTGAAGCAATGAATTACTTAATGTGAGAGAGAATTTCTAAATCTTTAGGAATAGAATATAAGAGGGAGTTCTTGGGATCTCCAGGCAGAAAGAGAATTTACTCAACAAGACGAGAAAAAGAACCCAATGGAGAAGACAGATGCATTTGGCTATGCTGAATCTAGGAACTGTACAATAAACACAGCCATCCTTCTGTGTAAATGGTGCGGTGTTGGTTCCAGAACCACCTGTGAATATCAAATTCCAAAGACATCCAAATCCCTTCTTCAGAACAGTATGTTATTTACATCCTCCCTATGCAAAACTTCCCACATACTTCAAACCACCCCTCCCTCGGTTATTTATGATTACCTCATACAATGTGTATGCTGTGTACATGGTTGTTATGCTGTATTATTTAGGAACAATGGCAACGTCTGTACATGTTCAGCTCAAAGGCAGTTTTTAAAATAAAGTTTTGATGTGTGGTGGTTTGAATCTATACACACATGGTCTGTTTGTAGACCATGTGAGTACAGATGGCTACCCATAAATGGAGTGGAAAGATAGGCTACAAGACTAGAGACTATATTGGGCAGTTGTATACCGGTGATCTATATAAAACTAGAAAAATATCACACGTAGAATATACTAATAACTTCTAAAAAGATTTTATCTTTAATTTATTTGTATGAGTGTTTTATGTTAGGAGTTATGAGCATTATGAATATACACACACATGCACCACACATGCAGTTCTAACAGAGGCCAGAAGAAGGCACCAGATTGTGAACCATCATGATGTGTGAGCTGGAAACCAAACCCTGGTCCTTTGCAAGAGCACCCAGGGCTCTTCACCATTGAGCTGTCTCTCCAGCTTAAATATGAAAGTCTTGCTTAAATAGTAACCAATACCAAATGAAGTCCAACAGGAAAGGGAAGATAAGGTAAGAATAGCACAGGAAGAAAACATTTGCCAAAGACATAAAAGATGAGCCACCTTATTCCTGATCAAAGTAATGTAATGTGCTCAGCTCCGTGAAACACTATGAAACTCCCACTGAGGAGGCCAGGATGAAACAGTCTCCTGGGACCAAGAGGCACTGAGGATGCTGGGACACAGCAACTCTTACACAAGGCTAGTCTCTACCTTGGAGCAGGCTTACCACAGATGACCTACACTTGACCCAGCTACTCTGCCCATATGTAGATATCCTGAAGGAATGCCTGTCCATGCATATAATGATATGCATGGAACACTATTTACAGCGTCACTGCTGATATTGGCAAACTTTCAGAGTTTGTGGAGAACAAAGGCAAGGGAGTCTGGGAGAGTTGGAAGCACCAGAGAACATATGAAGGCACTTGGAGACATGTCTACGAGCAGGTACTTAATACATCTGAATATGGGGCTGATCGGAAGAACCATTTGTTTTGGCTTCAGCCAAGATCAACTGCTCAGGTGCAGATGTGGAGATTTAAATAGAGTCAAGACTTCTCAGGGTGGGAGTGAGAAGCGACGGTGAACTGACAGATACTGAGAAGGTGGTGGGATCAATGGGTTGGAAATTCTGATTGGTCTGAAGAATTCTGCACCATGGCGCTGCCAAGTCAGTGGGGTGGAAAGGTACCAGGTGTGGTCAGAAAATGGAATGCTTACACCTGAGCTTTTGTGTAGAGAACAATTACTTCCCCATCTTCCCCTCCCTTACGGAGAGCAAAGCATACAATCAGGTGTAGTCATATGGCAGAGAAATGGGGCATGCCAGCGTCAACAAAACATATCAGGTGTTCTGGAGACTCGGTGGGTGTGTGAGGTCACTAGGGTGATGGGAAAGGACTCGAGCCTGATGGTGAGGGAGGATGATGAGTAAGAGTCTAAGTAGGCGGCTTCAGCAAGGAGGAGCAGCAGATGGTACTGTCTGATAGAAGTCACTTCAGTGGAGATAGTGATGCTGGGGAGAAATGGAGGGGAAGTGGCTGGCCAGCGGTAGGTAACAGCAGGGAACAATAACAAAATAAACTGTACATTCTAAAAGGTGCCCAGTGTCTATGGGTTACCAGGCCTACCAGTGGAGGACCACAAAGCCTTCCCCTCACGTTGCTTCTTCCAGGAGCATCTGTTTGCAACAAACCACCCACCAGCCATTCTCCCTCTGGCCGCCACCTCCTTGGTGAGCAAAAGCTTTCCCAAATGTCCCGATACTAGCTGCTGCTTCCAAAGGAACCCTGGTGACCTGTGCAAACTATCCCCCCTGTCCTTTGCAAGGCTTTGTACCGTGCTGAAGCACCACCCTGGCAATCTCTTGGACTTCTGTTAGGTAGGTGATGGCTGTCTTGCTGTCTCATTTTTGCTCACTGTTCTAGGCCATGGATTGGGGCAGCTTCAGCACTGAGCAGAGTCAAGTCAGCTCAGAATGCAGGAATGGGGCCAGGCTGGCTCCCTTGCAAGGTCATCTGACGCACCAAGGGCGATCACTGGACAGAGTGGTTGTAACCTCTTGGCACATACACACTCCTCAAGGCTGGGAGTGGAGATAGCTGTGAGAGTCTCAGGATAATGACTAAGATGGAGTGACCAGGGGACTGTCAATCAGTTCAATCGCCCATGCAGAGAACAGTGATCCAGATTAGAGGATACAGTGCTAGGTAGTCTGGGTCTTTGGACAGACAGACCTTCAGGGTCTATGTGTGACATGGATCAGATGGCACAGAGAGGCACACAGGAGCCTGAGCCTTTAATGACTCCCACATTGCACAGCCGGAGCATTTAGAACAAGTTGGAATTGGTGCGAAATAAAATCTAAAATGAAATTAGACCCCCTCTGCCCCCAAGGCTCAGATTTCACAGTCAGAATTGTGAGGGGTATGGATCTGTGACTATGGTCTCTAATGTTATTTACCACTTACTAGGTGCCTCTCACCCCTGAGCACCAAGTGAAAAATAACACAGCCCTAGTGGAAAACGCATGAACTGTGGACCAAGAGCTGAGGAGCCCCCATGGTACTGGACTAGGCCCTCTGGATAGGCGAGACAGTTGTTCAGCTTGAACTGTTTAGGGGCCCCCAGATAGGCAGTGGAATTGGGACCCAACTCTCGTATGTAAGCTGGCTTTTTGAAACCCAGTGCCTATGGTGGAACATTTTGTGCGGCCTTGGTGCAGGGAGGAAGGGCTTGGGCCTGCCTCAACTGAATGTACCAGGCTCTGCTGGCTCCCCATTGGAGACCTTGCCTTGGAGGAGGGGGAAGAGGAGAATCTGTGGTTGGTATGTAAAATGAATAGAAAAACCTCTTAATAATAATAATAATAATAATAATAATAATAATAATAATAATAATAAAAGAAAAATAATACAGACCATTATCTGGTGAATGAAGGAAGGAACAGGGCTGAAATTATCATGATGTCAGAGAGACTAGAAATGTCAAAAAGCTGTTTTAATTTAATTGATCAATCAGTGGGAAAAGATACAAAAAGGATTCCAAGCATGACATCCCTGCAGCCTCGGATGCTAGAAGGTAGCTAGGACAATGGTGTTACCTGTTAGTGACATAGTCAACAAGATGCTGCTTGAACGTGAGGCTCCACTTCTTTATTGTGTTCAACAGAGATGCCTTGAAGGGTCGCACATCAACCTGCATCCAGCCGTCAAACACTTTGGTGGGCTCCAGGCTGACCACCTCTTCATAGAGCTTTTCATAGGAGTCTATCTGAACTTTAAAGTGATGGAGGAGGGGTGGATTCTCTGGGATGCCATCTTCTGCGTGGGCTTCTATCTCCTCAGGTGTGAGGACATGCCCATAGAGCAGAAACTGACCAAGAATCTCCTTCCTGTCCTCCACGTACAGGTAAGAATACTGGCTGAAGGTATTCCGATAGCCACAGCAGAGAGTCATCATACTCTGCACCCTCTCCATGACCATGCTCCGTAGGCTGGCTAAGTCAGCCATGTCCTCCAGGTCACCCTGGGGGAGTGAGACAACAGCAGGGAGGTTATACCTGTGCTTAGTGAGATCTTCCAGATGTGGAGGAAGGCAGATACTTGCAGGTCCAGTACCTGATAGTGAGGAGAGCCACTGTGTGGGGACAGCCGAGGTACCAGAGATGGTATTGCAAAAATGCTGCTGAGGAGACTCTCAACAATGTCATATAAGCCCCCCTTCACTCCAGAGTCCAGAGATGGGTGGAAAATTAGTTCTGGAGGGACAAGGCTGAGCTGTGCTTCAAATATTGGGGTGATTCCAGCCTTACACTCTGGAAAACAAAGCAACAGAATGACGGTGAGTGGGCCAAGTGGGTAAGGCATCATTTCCTAAATCCTGGACTCAAGCATTTCTTTAGAATGCAGGCAACTGACAATGTAAATTTTGCCTGAAAGTGGGAGGGTGCAGCCCTGTGGCAGTGTGTCTCCACAGGGAACTGCTGACATTCTGAATAAGCCCTGGTTTTTGTGGGGGGCTCTCTTGGGTATCACAGGACATTTACTTTCCTTGTCCTTGAAGAGCACACTCCAGTGACCGACCAACCCAAGCCAGTTTCCTTCTACATTCTCAACTGCCTCTTAGGGTGATGCTGCTTCTAAAGAAGAGCCCGAGTAGTCAACCACACAATTCACCTTTATCCATTTCATGAGTGGGGTATGCCTGCCCACGGTCACACAGTAGAGAACACCAAAAAGTCACAACCCTAAATTTTCTGTTCCTTTTCTATAAACATGGGGATCACTTTAATTCTGCAGTCTTGCAGTGATAAAAATTTTAAAAACAGCATAAATAATTTACAGACTCCTGATTACTTGCTAGACGAAGTTGCCTTGTTAGATTTAAGTCAAAATATAACATGAAGCACTGTGTTCAATGTATAAGATAAATACTTAAAGTTTTACCGGTAACCACCGACAATTGTGCATCTTTTGAGAGTAGAAAATAAGTGGGAGAGTGTTGTGTGATGGATAGTGTGGGCCAAAGAGTCTCCTCACTGAACCACCGCCCTTCTATTTCCTAGCAAAAGAGCTCAGACTGGGTGTGTGACCAAATTCCTCAGCTCTATGTGGAGTTGTGTGTAATCATGTGACTAGGGGAAGATGGGAAGGGACCCCAGGGTTCAGGCGATCCTTTCCTACACATTCCTTCTTCCTTCTCACAGACTATGGCTTGGATGTGACATGACTCTCTCAACCATGGAATGAGTCCAAGTCCTAGAGAATGGCAGAGCTATAGAATAAGAGCAACCTGCCACAAAACAGCCATTCTCATGGACTATTACTTGGGGTGGGGTGGGCTTCTTTATCCCTTTCATCACATTTTGGATGGAGCTTTAGTTACCGTAGCTTGGCCATTCACTTTAACTAAAAACTACAGGGTCCTCAGAGATCCCATGTAAGACTAAGATTTTACTTAAAAACCACAGAGATCGAATAGTGAGTATGGACTGTGGGATGCAGGAGGGTCTCAATGAGTGCATTTTAACCTAAGGGAGAGAAGTTTGCCAAGAGTCTCTCAGGCTTGATGTCTGGGGAGAGCCAGGAAAACAACAACAGCACAAACAGCAACACAATCCCGTGGAATTCATCTTTAAGTAGGGTGGGCATCACTTGCCTGAAATGCTCGGCACCAGAAGGACTTCAGGTGAGTTAGACTAGCAGCATAGTCTGCTCACGGGACACTCTTATTCCAAGTCTCAAATGGCATGAAATCCAAAACTTTTAGAGCTTGGTTAGTAGCTCAGAAGAGTTTGGATTTCACATTTTTCAGTCAGGATACTCAAGGTGCTGTCACTGCGCATTGCACATTACTGTAAAACATTGTACGTCAGTAGAAAAAGCTGCATGTGGTTTATTTACAGCAGTTACTAGATTTGAAAGAAGAGTATTTGAAAGCTACTGGACTTTTCGCCACACAGGCTAACATAAGAACAAAATCCCTACATTGAATAAAATGCAGACATCATTATGACAGGAGGAAAAGTGCCCCACTTCCTCAATGGAGGTATAAGCCAGTCCTTTAGCAGGTAAGCTCTACCAGGTGATTCTTGGCGGTGTAGGTAGCATGTAATTTCTTATTTGTGCAAATTTGAGCAGATATGACAAAAAAAAGCCATAGAGATATATAGGCTTGACCCAACTCAGGGAGGCAAAAATGGACCCAACAGGAAAAATCTAGTGTCTTTATGTCTTTATCTGTAAAAACACTTTTTTTTTTTAGTAGGGTCCTTCTATGTAGCCCAGTTGGCCTGGAATTTACTATGCAGTCCCTGCTGGCCTCAAACTTGTATTTCTCCTGCTTCAGCTTCCTAGATGCTAGGATTACAGGTGTCCACCAGCATACCTGGGCTTCCATTTTACCTATAATGCCTCGGTGGTAAAGCCCATGTGCTGTTACAAAATATTGACCACTCAAAGAATTTGGAAGGACCATATTTTGAACAAAAGGTATTCCTCTGTTTTCTGGTCTTCATGAAGGGATTATTAAGTTGGTAATCTTGGAGAAACACTGGCAGCTGCTCTCCATCCTTTCGTTTCCGATCTCGTCTTCCATCAGAGGGCAAGCGGCACATCGGGCCATTCCATATCAACAGTCAGATAGCAACCAGGCAAGGGTGGAGTCAGTAACCTGAGATGCCATCTGTGGGCACTGTCCCTAAAGTGGCTGTGGCATCATCCTAGGTCTAGGCAAGGGTTGTTGAGTGGGAGGCTGCCCAAACTTCCAACATCAGAAGTCTGTCCCGTCCGTTAAGGAGAGAACACTCATGTTGGTAGCTAAGGGGTAGATCTTAGGTTTCAGCATCCATGTTCCATGCCCCAGGCTCTAGAAACTAACTTCCCAGAGTGCATTGCCGTACTTCTATCATTTGGGGCAGCCCTGCTCCCTACAGGCAGAGACCACACTTTACATCCCAGCCCGTCCAGCTACCAATGGCATGGAGTTGGCTTTTGCAGCTGTACTGAGCTGAACACTGCTCCCGTCTCCATCCTCAACGTGGGCCCCCTCTCTCACAGGTTGGGTGTCAGGATTCTTGTCGGCTAGCTGATATTATCTCTGTACTTGGTTAGACCTGACATTAAACACCCATCTCATTTTGATCCTCCACCTTCAAAATATTCCTTTGCTGGTGTACTTTGACTCACTCTTCAACACAACCTTTGCTAGGCAACCCAGAATCTACCAGAATGTGAAAGTCTAATTTTTAATCTTGAACTCTTCTGCCCTTTCTAACTCACCATTTACTAGCCACGCTGAGCTGTTATAAGGTTTTTGACTCTGTGCACTTTACCCCAGTTTGTCCACCCTAATTCAAAGCCTTTACCTATTTCTAATAGCTTCAGAGATGGCTTGTTACCTTCTTAACATTTCTCTTCCTTCTGAGAGCTTTTTTTCTCCCTTTCTTCTTGTCTCTTTTTCACACATAGTTCTGTTTTTTTTTTCCCACTTTGCCTGGTAACTTCAAACCCTCTGTGTTCCCCAAAGGTCACAGAGCTAGAACATGTGGAGGTTGAAGGCACAGGACATCCCCCCATCTGCCCACAAGTCAACTGTGGAGGAAGCTGTCCTTAGTAGCCATTTCCTGTGGCTCCAGCTTCAGCCACTTCTCTCCTGGACCTTGAGTTTGATCGGGTACTCATTTTGATTTTGCTATGGTCCTTATGATCTTACAGCCTGGTGTGTCGCGTGACATTCAGAGTCACGATTGTCTTTTTTTTTGTACCACCCTTTGATTGTTTACTCTGTATCACTCATAAAATACCCCAGCACTTTGGCAAAACTCAACTACACTTCACTTTAATACAGCACTGGATGCTGCTGCTATCTACCCAGCAATGGCCCATTGCTATCCATTGATAGTCACCAGTGTTTTCCAGTAGATATTTTAGAGAGCACTCGATGGCCAGAAAGAATCCATCCAACAACATGGAATCAATGTAGTTAACGTAAGTCTTCCAGATGCCAGATGCCGGGTCTGCTGCAAACAGAACCAGGTTTTCCTACAAAAGAAAGAAGAAAGGGTGTAAGCCATATTTATTTAACAACACAGGAGAACCGGCAAAATCATCGTCAATAGGAACGCACACAAATAAAGCTCTCTGCAAAGAGTTTGCACTTACATGTCCTCACAGTCTGTTCTGTCAAATGGGGAAAGCCACTGATTAAGAGGAACATAAATCAGTTCAGTGAAGGAGATTGGGGTCTTGTCTGCCCCTGAGGATGGAGGGTAGGATCTGGCTCAATGCTCAGGAGGAATGCAGCACACGTGTACTTTGCCAACTCTCACTGCTCATACTGCTGAGGGAGAGCATCAGAGGAGGAGGTAGGGTAGGCAGAAGGATGACTAGCATTCAGGGCTGCAAAGCATTTCCTGGATAATCCTTAGAAATGGGCTGTGCTCTATGGTTGGCATTTGATATTGATTAAAGGCCTTACATCATCACACTGAGTAATTTAGAAAACAAACTATACAAGAAATCTCCTTCTTCCCCCCCCTTTCCGCTCTCTCTCCCCTCTCTCTTCTCTCTCTCTCTCCCTTCTCTTTTCTCGACGTAGGGTACCCTGAGTATTACCATGGTAACAAGGTTTGGACATCAAGGAAAGGAAACCTAAGTGTTCAATGATGCTCAGCACAGACATCCATCTGCTTTTCATCATTTTCATTAAGACTTTACAGCCTCTTTCCAGGGAGCTGATGTTTTCAGAGAAGGCAATAGGTAACCCGGGGAGGTGACTCTCTTAAATGGCTCACACTTATCCCTTTAGGAAACACTGCCACATTATAGATCCTGCTGGAGCTTAATGATTTCACGATCCTGCTTTTAAGTGACACAACTCTAAAATTTTTAAGATGCATTACCAACGCCTTTACATCCTAAGTAGATTTAAGGTTTTCTTAATGACTTTAAGCCTATCATTATGCAAATTGTAATACGTGATGATGTGCAGTGGCTTGCAGGTGCTAAGATGTATGTTTCTACACTAAGTAACGGTTAGGCTTATTTTATGTGACAAACTCCTGTTTCACACACAAAAAAGCCAGGCTTAGAAAATAGAGTAGATTTTGGGTTAGAGAAGACCATTGTAGTTGTAAAATAAACAATGAACAAGTAATCCAAGTATGTTTTGCACATACCTGCAATCCTGATTCTCAGTAGGCTAAGAGAGGAGGATCATGACTTCAAGGTCAGTCTGGATTAAATAGGGAGACCCCCCAAAAAAAACACCTAAGGAAATAGTCACAAAATAATAACAAAAATAAATCAAAACAACTAAGGAAAGCAAAATATCTTCTCAAATCTGGTAAAAAAGAAGATCCAAAGATCTTGTAAACTCCAAGCAGGGTGAGAGCATTGAAGAACCACTCAGGCACATCATAGCCAAATTGAAAACTGAGAAAGGATTAAGCAGCCATCTATTAAAAGCAACTTGAAAAGAGGCAATATATCCCAGAGAAAACAAAGATACAGTTAAGGCTTGCTTCTTATGGAACACAGTGTGGGCATGAAAGCCAAGCCACAACATACGCAATGAAACAAGACTGCACAGGATTCTGTATGCAGTAAAATTGCCCTTCTAAAACCAGATGAAGTCAAAACAAGCTGAGCTGATATGTCAACATGAGGTCTGAACTCCAGGTCTAAGAGAAATGAGTGTAGATAGGTAGCTCAGATCTACAGAAAAGAATAAAAAGCATGACTATGCTGAGTGTGTGGGTAAAAAGAAAACACTATCAATATTTTAAAGTTACCTTTACAAAGAAGGTGGATAAATCATTTATAATTTAGTCATGAATGTATTTCCTTACTTTCTTTAAATTTGTATTTATTTTCGAAAATTTCATAAATGTGCATAATGTATTTTGAACACATTCACTTCTCATTACTCTCCCTCATCCTTCTCCCATGCCTTTTTGATACCTTCTTCCCCTCAGTGAGTCTTCCTCCTCTTTTCATTTCTTTTTTCTTAAAATTTAATGAAAGAAGTCCAGCAGTATTAACATATGAATGATTGATTATGCTACTATATTTACTATATTTAACACATTGATATAGCATAGATGTTATATAATGAAGTATCTTAGTTTTGCTTTCTATTGCTGTGATAAAATATCCCCCCCAAAAAAAAACTTAAGGGAGAAAGAAGTGTTTTTTAATCTCATAATTCCAGTCCATTATTGTGTGAAAGTCAAGGACGCAGGTACTTGAAGTGGGAACAATACTCTCCCAGTCAAGTGGAGAGAAAAATGAAACATGCCAGTGCTCAGCTTGCTCTCGCAGGCTCATATGGTCCAGAATCCAGCCTGTCAAACTTGAACCACTCATGTTCAGGGTGGGCTCAAACAACCTCTGGAACAAAATTCCTCACATGCTTGTTCAGAGGCCAACCTGAGATCATTTCTCCTTGAAACTCTCTACCTAGGTGAATGTACATTGTGTCAAGTGGACCAGCCAAGCTAACCATCATAAGGGGGAAGGGTTGAATAGGTCTGCCCTTTCCAAGGTCTCTGCTTCTCAGGATGAAACTGAGTCGAAACCTTGATCAGCTCCTAGAAATGGAAGGCCATCGTGTAAAAGCTGGAACAGCAACTGAGCTGTCAATTGGATGTTGAAAATCACATGTGGATCCACAAGGTCATGGACACAGAAAAGCAGAGGGCTAGAAAGAAACAAAAGAAACAGGAACATAGCAGAAATAGAGACCATTACATCCGTCTTGCATATAAACAATCCAAGGATTCCAATTAAACGGTGGAATTGTTACTGACAGGAACACATTTCCTGGACTGAGAAAGACAGCTCCACAGTTAAGGGCACACACAGTTCTCACAGAAGACCCAAATGAGCTTCTCAGCATCCACGCCAGATGGCTCACAACCACTTGTAACTTCAGCATCTGGGGACCCCGTGCTACCTCTAGACTCCATGGGCACCTGCACTAACTGTTGGTAAACATACCAACAGACATACACATACATACATAATTTTTAAAAATCTAAGAAATTATAACTGCTTCTACTGTATACTGGTTACAAAGGGGGACATTTTTGAATACAGAGAAATCAATAGGTTGCAGGTAGAAGTGTGGGGAGACAGATAACGCAAATAATAGAAATAATGAACTGGGAAAAAGTTACATTATTATCAGAAGAAGGCAGACTTCAAGATGAAGGAGTATTATTGGAAATCAAGAGGGACTTTCACAATGATGGTTCAGTCAGTCCATCAGGGAGTTATGATAACTGTAAATTATGAGTGAGCTTGTGCCAACAGAGCTCCTACCCGTGATGAAAAATTTGACAGGACTAAAGGATTAAATGGACACATCTAAAATCACAGAGATTTTGATAGTCCACCTCCATCAATTGATAGAACAGATAGATCAACAAGGCCAGAAGGCATTCCAGAGCTCCTGACAGTACCATTACATCTCTAATTCAAAGAATGCCACACTCAACAACAGAAGCACAGCCAGACTGTGGGCTGGAATGTAGAACAAGTCTCAGTTAATTCTGAGCATCTCTCTGACCACAGAGTGAAAATTCCATTAAGATATGCAGAGAAGCCCTGGATGTAAGGAGGTTAGAAAACATACTCCGAAATGACCAATGGGATGTAGGGAAATTAGAAAACATACTCCAAAATGACCAATGGGATGTAGCGAAATTAGAAAACATACTCTGAAATGACCAATGGGTTAACCAAGTGGCCCCAGGGAAACACTGAAGTGAATGGTGAGGTGAGGCGGGTTGAGACTGTGGCTTGGAACCAACACACTGCCAAAGGGACATCATCAAAGGAAGAAAGAGAGTTCTAACGTCAAGACCTTAAATTTCTATCCCAGCAGTCTATTTAAAAAAGATAAACAAATACATCCTAAAATTACTAAATCTGGGACCAAAAGATGTTAAAAAAAATAAAGTAAGAATGTTTATCTTAAATGGCATAATTTAGGCAATTATCTCCTTCAGTTAACTGGTCATCATTAGCATTCATGTCTGGACATCTTAATTGTGTTTCGAACCAGAACCTTTGTAAAATGGTGATGTATTCCTGACATGAGTCAACCTGTCAATGTCCATGACTTTTTCAGTAGGGTTGGGGCGGGTGGCCATTTATATCCCAATATCTACAGAGAAGCTTTAGTTGTTGATGCGGGGACATGAGGCTGTCCTGGCCATACCACAGGACAAAAAGCCTTGCTGTATGAGCTGTGGCACTGTGAATTCTTTCTTCTTCTGATCGAAGACAGGGATGCCATGGCACTCTCTCATCTCTCAGAGCTCTTTAAAGATAGGTCATAAGGATAATGCAGTAAAGCCACACCAGGCTGCGTGGACGGGGGTTGGCTGGTTAGCACAGTGGATGATTTAGGATTCTGCTTTGCCATCTCCTTCTAGTTTGAGGGGTTAGGGGTAAGACTTGAGTTAATTTTGACAGTGTTGATACTGACACATTGATTTTAGGCACCTGTTATCTGTTAGCCCTAGTTATTTTACTGTTAAAGTTTTATTCTTGCCTGCAGAAGACATAGCATCTATTGATTATTCTAATGCACAGATTCCTTTTTAGCATTCAAATGCCCTTCTTGGTACTGTGTATAAGAAGCCGGTTGTTACCTGGACAAGAGCGTGAATCTTAAGGCCAGATTCCCTGATGAGGCCATAATATTTTTCCATGCGATCCTGCTGATCATCCAGAGAAAGGGGACATTCTTTTTTCCCATCTTTTCTCTTAAATATTGGTGACACCCATGTTTTCATGATGTTCTGAATCTCTTCCACGTTGTCTTTTGTCTTCTGAATTCTTTGTTCCAGGTCACGAATGCTATTGGTTATTTGCATGACATAATCCCAAGTGCCTGCTCCCCAAAAGAAAGAGAATTAGCTGAAATGGCATATGGTGGTGGCAAAGCTTAAGGGCTGTGTGCTATGAATGATGGGAGTTTATGCCTGTAGGCTTTAGGAGACTTTTCTGGTTTTTCTGAAGTAATCTTTTTCTTTTCAGGTTACTTCACTACCAGCAGAGTTCATTCCTTCCTGGATGTATCAAAAAGCCAACCCTTCCCGTAATTCTGATTTATACAGTAAGACAAACAAGAAGGTACTTATCTATCACACACATAGGGATTATCATAGTTGCTAGGGAATACCAGAGACATTTGATGATTGTATTTGGACTAATCACATTTTGATTATAGTAATTTGCAATGTGCTGTGTGTTGAAAATGCTATTCCTTTTCATATATTGGGTAAAGCCCTAACATGTTTAATGGAATATTCTAAGAATTTCACCAGTTAACTATGATCTTCTTTTTGAACTCTAAGTTTTCTGGGGACCTTAATTTTAATTGTCTTCCCTATTCTATAATTTTTTTACACTTCAGATTAAACTTTATAATGGATTTAAAAATCATGGCCAGTCTTACATGATTTGGGTTGTATATATTGCTCGCCCAACAAATGTATCTGAAAAGAGGCCGGGTTTGTGTTTCCAACTCAAATCAGGTTATGAGTGGGTAGTAAAGGATTTTTTAACTTCACTGGGTCCTCTCACATTCCTTTCTGACTGAAGGTTGTTCTCGGTTACCTTCTGTTTTCCAGCTCAGTGTCTCCTCTGCAGCTCTCAGATGGAGATCAATATTTTGCAGTTCTTCCTCTACGAGCGGAAATTCCACCTCAAGCAGAGTTTTCATAACCTTGTTGTACCAATTTGCCATCATCTCCAAGTTGGCCACGAGCTGCCGATAGAATTCCCTGGAGGAGAACATGGTTGCCGCTGTCTCGGGAACACGTTTCACCTCAGTGGGCTGAAGATAGCTCATTTCTTTCAACACTGAAATCAGCTGAGGGAAGAGGCAAACACAAGTGGCATTTGCTCAGGGTCAGCAAGAAGAAAGCAGCCGTGTCCAGGAAGGACCCAAGAATCTCCGGGGCCTAAAGGCCTTGGGCCTCTTGTTAACATCTGTTCCCATCGGTTCCTGGCATACAGCTTCAGGGAAGGAAGAGTAAGTGTTCAGCAGAAGGAAGATAACCTGGAGGGCAGCAAGATGACCAGAAGTGTAAAATGGAAGAGCAAGAGGAGGAGACACTGAGAAAGGAGTCACTGGCCACAGGGAGAGGCCTCTGCTTCCTGAGCTCAGAGTATGTGTCTACTGAGAAGAGACTCTGCTGCCAGCCAGCCACCTGGGGGTGGATCACCTGCTTGAATACCCCGCAGGCATGCAGAGATTACAAAATCTAAATTTTGGTATTTTCATCATGCATACACCCGCAGAGAAGCTACTGAGGTTGAGAGAAGCCCATGCCAAGGCTGTCACATGGACTCAGATAGAATAGCCCAGAACTTCTGTAACCCTGATCTGACATTTCCTTGTATTCTAATACACTAGGAGTGGAGGAAAGCAGTCACCCAGGTCCCCTGAACTTCTGTGAGCCCCTAGGTTTATTGGCAAATGCAAAAATGAAAAGCCCAGAAGACAAGACCTTGGAAAACACAGAGAGGTCCTGACAGGATATGAGCACAAGGGACAAAACAGGTGCAGAGTCCTCCCCACCTCCTCAATAAAGGCACCAGCCACTAGCTTGCCTTCTGATAGCTGGGCTCTTCACTGCTGACTACCAGCCAGCCCTACTGAGAGTACCAGCCAGCCCTATTGAGAGTGCCAGCCAGCTCTGTTGAGAGTACCAGCCAGCCCTACTGAGAGTACCAGCCAGCCTTACTGAGAGTACCAGCCAGCCTTACTAAGAGTACCAGCCAGTCCTACTGAGAGTACCAGCCAGCCCTACTGAGAGTACCAGCCAGCCCTACTGAGAGTACCAGCCAGTCCTACTGAGAGTACCAGCCAGTCTACTGAGAGTACTAGCCAGCTCTATTGAGAGTATCAGCCAGCCCTACTGAGAGTACCAGCCAGTCCTACTGAGAGTACCAGCCAGCCCTACTGAGAGTACCAGCCAGGCCTACTGAGAGTACCAGCCAGCTCTATTGAGAGTACCAGCCAGCTCTGTTGAGAGTATCAGCCAGCCCTACTGAGAGTACCAGCCAGCCAGCCCTACTGAGAGCACTAGCCAGCTCTACTGAGAGTACCAGACAGTCCTACTGAGAGTACCAGCCAGCCCTTCTGAGAACACCAGCCAGCCCTATTGAAAGCAGGGCAAGCGCTAGCTGTTCATTGGGAAAATGAACTCTGTTTCCTATTTATTTTGAAGCATGATCAAGATGAATATTAAAATCTTCAATGTAAAAATCAAAAGCAAAATATATGAGGTAGAGAAGACTATTCTAAACAAAACCACAACATAAGACATAAAACTATATGTATAAAATATCAGACAGGTAATAAAATAACAAACTAGAGCAATATCTCAAGATTAGATAGATAGATAGATAGATAGATAGATAGATAGATAGATAGGTAGATAGATAGATAGATAGATAGATAGACAGATAAACAGACAGATAGATAAAGATAGGTAGATAGTCTTATGCAGTCTAGGCTGACCGCCAACCCTCTACGTAGCTGAAGATAGCTTTGAACTACCTTTCTTCTACCTCCTGAGTGCTAGGATTACAGGTACCACCACCCTCAACTTCCGTCATTTCTCATTATCCCCAAATACCCTAACAAATTACCAAGAAAGGAGAATACTTCTACTAAAGAATGGTTCATAGATATATACAAACAAAAGAACAAGCCAGTCACAAGAAATACAAAGTCACAATGAGAACATGCTAGATGCCTACCTTTACCAGTAATCAAATATATGCACATTGATGGGGAGCTGCTTTTGTGTCAATAGTCTGGAAATTACATTAAGAAACAGAATGTGTCTTGTTGACAGGAGAAGGACCAAGTTCTGTCTTTCTGGAGGACAAGATGATAATCTTCATTAAGTCTCAAAACGTGAATGTGCTTTAGGTAGCATGAGTGATATCTCCAACATGGACCCATTAGTTGGCACTCATTGCCCCTCCAAGTTTTATAAAATATAATGTTGTCAAGGGGATGAAATAACCCTTAGTTGAGAACCTTTGATCAGGTCTTTCCCCGCAGGACCTTCCTTTGGGATTTTTTATATGCTGTCTAGTAAGACAGATTTTACATATTGAGGCTCTGATTCTCTGCTAGATTGTGGGCTACTTGAAGACAGAACAAAGCCATATCACAGTCTTAGTGACAACTCTAACATGTACTTCAGACCCTGCACAAGAAGTAAGTGTCTGAGGTAGGTCATAAAGGTTTGATACTACCTTTATGAGGAAAGATACTTCACAATTCACTCAAGAGCACATAACGATGACTTGGTCATTGACAGACAGCATATACAACCACAGCCCTGTAAGTTCACATTGTCTAGTAACATCATAGCTTTCTTCACTTGTATACACACTTTATGATGCTTTCACAATGGCAAAGCCATTTAGCAATGTATTTCTGAGGAAGTATTTCTGTCATTATGCAACTCACGACTGATTCCCTGTTGTGCAAAATCAAATACATTAGTCAACCATAGAGAAAGATCATGAACATGGATAACTTAGGAAAATATTACAACTGAGGATTCATCCCACATATACACAAGAAAGTGCAGGGCATGAGTTCTTTTAAGTAGTTTTTGAAATTCTTTTAAAAAGCCTCTTGACCCTTGAAATCAGCAGTTAAATGAGTGCTTCTGGAACCCCAATGGAAGTTCCTGTCACCCAGCTGACCTGTGGGCTAAAGTTGACAGAGAGTTGTTTTGTGTTGGGGTCACGATGCAGAAGTGGTAGGGAGAGATTGTACTGTGACTTCTCAGATACCGTCTGACACCAGTCCTCATAAAGTCTTCTCTCATACCTGCAACAATGAGACACAACAGCCACCTCATAAACACCCTGCAAACCCCCAGATCCTGGCCCTTCTCTGTAATACAAACTGGAGAAGCAACCAGTGTCTGATCCAGCCAGGCTGAGCCAACACCTTCCGGTGCCCTCTGGCCTGACTGCAGGTACCACTGCAATCAGAGGAGACTAGGAAGATTCCATATGATCTTTGGGAGTGAGATGGAAAGTCATAACTAGCTCCAGAGACATAGAGAAAAGATATTGGTAACAACGGCTCTCCCACTAACCTTCAAGGAGTGCATGGAATTCATTATTCAGCCATCACACATTGACCTGACACATGCCATGTGCTGAGCTTGGAGAATAAATCAATGAATTAATAACTCAAGATAAATAGAACTAATGGTGGGGACCACAGGAAGATCGCCATAATACAGTGCAGCAAACTACAGAGAGTTGTAGTGGGTGTCAGGCATCTGATGGTAGAGGTGAGGAGCTGGAGGAGGATGTGGAAGCCTCATGGGAGAGATGATGGGATGGAGCAATTCTCTACTCAATCTCATGGCTGAGCAGAGGCGGAGTGATGATTCCCATCAAAAAGCAGTGGTGAGGTGAGAAAACTTGACTGAACTGGGAACAAAACATGGAGGGTTCGGCTGGAAGGAAGCCTTGGGGAACAATGGGAACCTCTAAGAGGTTTTTAGTTGTTGGGGATATAGTGACATTATTGGATTTGACCATCAGGAGACACAAATATGGAGGCAAGGAGGGCTGTCAGGAAGGCACCGCAGCAGCTCAGGCTGGAGTGGATCTAGTCTTTTGAGAAGAGTTCAGTGGTGGAGACAAGGAAGAGAAGACACACTTAAGATAACGTACAGAGTAAAAGGGTAGATGTGTGGGCTCCTGGCAGACGGGGGTGCCACCAGTTCATTTGTCTAACCCAACAACACGCAGTATCAGAACCTGAGCTTTTGTGCCTATGCCCTACTCTCCAGAATCAGGAGAAAGAACAATGGCAGAGCTGGAAGGCAGGACCATGCTGGAGGAGGTGCTTGTAGACCCTGAACTTCTAAAAGATCCACTGGGCTTTAGAGTAGGAACAATTATAGGCCCGTGTGCAATCTTACGCTTTCTCCCTGAAAGGATTGAGGATGTATTTCCAGACTTACTTTCACTCCTTGCAGTATAAACTATTGCTTTCTGTTCACAGAGCAGTGACTGCCATTCCAGGCCTCTCAGAGCACCATGTGTGCCCTTCCACGCCTCTCCACAAGGTTCACAGACCCAGGAAAGTGACACTGGGAACATATTTGTGTCCAGAGTAGAGCCACATCTCCCTCAGCCCCCCCCCCCCCCCGAGACTTGTTTTCAAGGTCCTGGAATGCTGTACTCACAAATAGCTCGGCTATAACATAAACCAGACAATAATTTCAGAGCTGATAATGGAACATGCCCTATGAACAGCAAAAGGCACGGGGTGTGAGGGCGGGGCAATCTGTGGGATGACGCAATCGCCGGAGTGGCTTACTTTTCTAACAGTGAGAGCAAATCTTCGTATTTTTGTATCATTCGCTTTCCTTCAGCCGATTGCAAGCACCTACAGTTCATAAGAAAGGGGGAGAAAAACAAAAGACACATAATTAGAAAAAGCCCACATTACGATCAGTGAATAAACTGCAGTCTACAGAGAAGGTATCAATAATTGGGAGACTGAGGCAGGAGGATCATGCGTCCTAGCCCAGCTTGGGCTACAGACAGGGATCCTTTGTATCTCAAGAAGTGAAATAACAACAGAAACCAAATAAGAAAAGAAATAAGATTTGGGACAGTTTCCTGGGCTGGTTTTCAAAGGGCCTTGAAAGAGATTGCATTCTCTTCCCTGAACATCCTCCACAGGCCACTAGGGGGCATCTGCACTTCCTAAAGTTCCAGGCAGTTCCCCAGATGACAGGGACAGTGTGCTCTCTATTGCCTGTGGGCTCCACCAACTGCTCTCCTGGCTAAGCTGGTCCGTATACATACCAGGTAATGGAGGTTTCACAAAATATGAATAGAAAGAAAGCTGAGGGAGTAAAACATTCTAGGTGGTATTGTTTTCTGTGTATAAAGAAAAAAAAATACCCATATAATATTAATAACATTACATGTATGTATACGTGTGCATTCTATACAGGTAATAGATAAAGGATGATAGACATGCAGAGGGAGACAGAGAGAGAGACAGATACAGGGACAGGAACACAGTGACTCCCTTTCCCTAGACAAGTACCAATAGAGGAGTTTCTGAAATCCATCTAGGACACTTGATCAGAAACACTGCTACTGTTTGACATGTTTAAATGAATCCCTAGCCACCTCTAACCTCCTAAAGTATATATACACACGCAATGCAACACACACACAAACACACACACACACACACACACACACACACACACACACACACGCACCTGCACACAGAAACGCCTCATAAACACTGTATTCTCACATATGCATGCAGAGGCTTTTGCCAGGATGCTGAGGATTGCAGGAGAGTGAAGGAAGCTCTGTCCTGCAACACTGCTACCCACAACATTCCCCTCTGCTTTTGACATTGGCTGTAACAGTCAATAAATGTCCAGCTCCAGGGGAAATGGGTGAGGTATCTTTAGTTCTCAAATTCCTTCACACTAATTGTATGGAGTCTGTTTTTGTTTGTCCTCCTACTAGCAAAACGAGGCAGCTTATTGCTAAATCTTTAACAGCTACTTCCTTCTTATGCCAGCACAGGGTTCTTCACATGATCCCTAGAGCCTTCCACAAACCCCTCACCCCTGCAGAGAAAGTACCGGATTGCTTTGTCCCCTTTTGTGCTGAATGAGCAGCTCTATCAAAGAGTGTTCCAAACTAGGCAGGTGGCTTGCCCCTCAAATTCCCTAATTCCCTCACACACTGCAGGGTTTCTACAGGCCTCACAATGTCCTCATCTCAGATTCGGATCTGGAGAGACTAAGGCCGAGGTGTATATAGTTTACTTCACAAGGCATGTGTCAGGCCATGTTGCCCAGTGGGGTTTGTGGGAGGTCACCAAAAGCAATGCAATGATGTTTCCACTTCACTTTGTGGTAGAAGCCTACAACATTCTCTCTCTCTCTCTCTCTCTCTCTCAATTATTTATTTTATTTATATGAGTGTTCTGCATGCATATATGCCCGTGCACTGGTGTCCATGGAGCCAGAAGAGGCATTGGATTCCCTGGCCTGAGAGCCACCTAGCACATAGTCATGTGATTTGTGGTGGAAGCCCAGAGCTAAGAACAAGCTGAGTGGAGGACTACCAAGCCTGGGTACCTCTTAGGAGCTATGTTCCTTGCAGGATCCACTGAAGCCTCTGATACAGCCAACCAGCAGCTCATCCCCACCACCAGCCACCCAGGCCTGGAAGGCTCTGCCCTTTAGCTGCTGTTCATGAGGGCATCCTTTGTACTTTCTGCACACATGTCTCAGAGTTTGCTTCCTGGGAACCAGACCTATGGCAGCTATGCAATTCCTACGGCAGCAAGTAGCCTTGACTCCTTCCTGCTTGTCTTCTTCATTTTGCTTTAAGGGGCATGTCTGAGGAACCTGGAGGGCTCAGCCCCACTTCTGGCCAAATTCTTGACGGCTGGAGACCATTGGAAGGAACTGTGGGCTGGAAGCTGGAGACCCAGATGCCTCTCAATTATTTCTTGGTTGTCTCTAGGACCGGAGGGGAGCTATCTCCCTTCTTTTTGCCTGATTTCTCCATCTGCAGTGTTAAAAGCTTACTCAGAGCAGAGCAGATATCAGTTTCTCTCCAAGGGGAGATTGCTCATGTCAGGGCTGCTTGCCTGGCTGGTGAACCTGGAGTGGGGGGTAATGACTGATCTCTACAGATGCCATGCTTCTGTCTCACATCTTGAAAGACATTTAATCTTGCTACCTGAGCCCAGGGTCTCTGTGGACGTCCCTGACTCATGCCAATGGCCAGTTTCCAAATCCTTGGCCTTTGTTGCACTTAGCAATGCCAAGTGCTTTGAACAAAATCAAGTCCTCTACAAAGAAGGATCAGAGGAAGACTGGCTGGTCTCTGGACAGGAGGCCTCCTGAGCACAATGCCTCTTCTCACTCATCACTAGCAGCCGAGAGTCCTCTAAGTAACTCAGCTTCTAGACCTAGCTGTGAAGCAGGCTCGTGCTTCCCTAAGCTGGCTACCATTAGTCACCAAGGGAGGTTGCCAAAGAAACAGGGTCCCAACTCAGATTCAGACTTGACTGTAGCATTGGTCTTAATTACCAATTAATCCTAATTGTTCTTAAAAACCCAGAGCCAGATATTGGAGTAAATGCTGAAAGATCTGAGAGACAAAGGCACAAGCCACAGCCACCTCTCACCTCGCCAACTCCTCAGAAAGAAACTGAACTCCTTTCTCCTCCTGCCTTATATTCCTCTCTCTGCCCAGCCATATCACTTCCTGTCTCAACCTTCTTAGTGTTGGGATTAAAGGCATGTGTAACTTCCAAGTACTGAGAGAAAAGGCATGAGATCCCAAGTGCTGGGATTAAAGGTGTGTGCCACCACTGCCTGAACTCTATGGCTAACTAGTGGCTGGCTTTGCCCTCAGATCTTCAGGCAAGCTTTTATTTGTTAGAGCACACACAAAGTATCTCCACACTCAACAGGTGAGGCCAGCAAGCTCCATCTCTAACCCAATCTTCACATCACATTTGGGAAGCACCTGTCATTTCCCAGCTGCCCAGTGGCACAGAGAGAGCTCTTTTCCAAGGAAGTAATGTTGAGGGCTTTCTCAGAGTGTGAAGACCCTGGTTGGCTTTCCTCCAGAAATGGCTGGTGGGGCAGGAGGCAGCCTATGGCAGGCTGAGCTTCAGTTAACCCCGAAGGACCCACATCTCAGCCTACATGTACTAGAATCATCACTGCTTGAGAGACAGAACCTAGTCCGGGACTGAACATGGAATGAAGGGCAGATGGTTGTTTGTTAGGGGGTGGGGTGAGGGAGGCTCAGTCAGGTGCCTCTCAAGAATCAGAGACTCACGGATATGTGATGTGTGTGAAGTTGCTGAAGGGAGCCTTGACGCGTTGCCTCAGCTCCTGCGCCCAGCGGATACCTCCGGCCATTGTGGGCATGTTCTTGTGCACAGGAGAGAATCCTGGGGACAGGAACAATTATACTGAAGAGAGGGTACAGTCCCCAGCTCCCTCCACTTCAGGAAAGCCTTCTCTAGTTACCCCCACACTGCTGCATCTATTTTCAGACTGAAGTCACCCTGGGCCCACACTGAGTCAAGTGCCCTGCTGAAAGAGACCCTTGGGAGAACACAACAGCTCAGAGAACATGAGCCCAGCCTAATCATCCTGAATGAACTGGTCTGGCAGCTGGTCATAATTATTTTTTAAGACATCTCAAGGGAGTTTTACATCAACACCGAGGGTTGAGATAACTGTCTTAAACAGACATTTTCATCTCTCTGGGACTCAGTTTTCTCACTTGTAAAATGGGGGTGGCATCTCTCTTGCTTTAACGACAGTCAAAGGATTCTGTGAGAATTCAGTCAGATTGTGAAAGGATAAGCCACGTGGATTATGAAATATGGCAACAGTCCATGTATTATTATCTTAGCCCATATATTCAATTTATTTCTTTCAGCTACCACAATTTAGCAAAGGTGAGATTTCCCCTAAAGGTAAAACCACTCTACATTCAGCTTCCCTGGAAAATTAAGACTGCCCACTGTCTGCTGTCATTTCTAACTCTTGATAGGAGCTGCAAGGGGACAGTCCCTTTACCTCCCCATGAGCTCCATTGAAGAGGTGTGACATCTCCGGGTTTTATTAGCTGCATACTCTATCTTACAAGTTTGAAAGTCAAGCATGAGTTTATTTCCGTTTCACACATGTTCCTTGAGTCCTTGCTATATATATAAGGCATGTATGTGGGGTCTGGGTGAGAGGCAAAATAATTAACACTGAAAGGTGATTCCTCAGAGCGTGTGAGCCACACTCCACCCAAGATGCAAAGAATGGCCATGAAAGAAGGACTGCGGCCCACAGGTCCGATGGTGGGAGAAGAGGGTGTGGAGTCACATGCCTGCAAAATGACTGCCCCTTGTCACACACCTGCAAAGTAACTGCCCCTCATCTGGCTCCTGCTAGTCCCTCCCTCCAGAAGCTCAGTGGTTACAGCAGTGCAAGGTCCAGGACATTTCTATTCAGGCATGTGAAATGTGCATTGAGTTATGATAATGGTTAACCAGTGTGGCAACAGGGATCCATCCACTCACTCATTATGCCAAGGCCACAGCTGACCAGTGGTGGTCAGGGTTTCATTGGTCTAGGTCGCACTGGTAATCTCAGCCTCCCACACCGAGAAATGTACAGATCAGTGAACTCTACAATCACCCAAGGATGATCTGGAATTCCCAGCCAAAAGGACTATGCTTGGTGCTCTCAGAGGACGCCCATGGATCCATAAGTTAACTAAAAGAACGTAAGTGCGTTCTGCCCATCCCAGTAACAGAACACATCCCTCACAGTCCCCTGGCAACCACCCTACCATGCTCTGCCTCCTCCTGGATGTGATGACTGTAGATGAGCCTCACAGCATCCAGGTCTCTGCTGAACATTCGGATGAGGGCCAGGTATTTGTGTGACATATCCCGTGCTACCAGAGGTCTTTCAAGGAGGGTTCCTGCGATGTCTAACAGCTGTGGAGAGGATAAGGACAGGCACTTAACCTTCCCAGGGCTGCAAAACTTCTGTTTCCTGTTCTTTTTTTTCCCCCTTCTTATGACTCAGTACAGGAGGAATCACATATGTTATGGTAGAACTCTAGCAGTGCCCGCAGCATGTAGATATCTGGAACTTTCCCCCTTTCCCTTCTTGGCTTCTTAGTTATTTGTGGGAAGGGTGGGATTATTGGTTTTATGAGTGAAGTTTTCATTGTGTGGAACAGGCTTGGCCTTCTCTTCTCAGCATCCCCAGTGCTGGGATTACTCATCTGTTCCACCGCATGTAGTTTATCCTTTGTCCTGCTGGGAATCTACCAAGTTTTCCAAGGGTTGAAATAAAAGGAGAATGAAAGACAGCAGCAAGGTAAACTGAACTACACATGGAAGATAGGAGGGAGGGAGGTGGTGACAGAAAAAGATAGAAGAAGGGAGTTTTGGGATTTGGCTGCCCTGTCATTCACAGGAACAATGAGGACAAGCAGAGGTGTTTTCCTGTACATTAACCCCAGCCCTAGGTGTCTACTAAACCAGCATAAAATGGACATGGTTTAATGATGCCCCTGTTCCTGGATTGTAAATTTATTACTGTGATGCTGTCTGAGCCTAAGCTACATAGGGACTCAGCCATATTAGGATATATACTGCTGTTTCTAAACCTGAATTCCATTATAACAGTGGTTCTCAACCTCCTTAACCCTTTAATACAGTTCCTTAGGTTGTGGTAATCTCCAACTATAAAGTTATTTTCATTGCTACTTCATAACTATAGGTTTATTACTGTTATGAATTAGAATGTAAATATTTTTGGAGATAGAGGTTTGTCAAGGGGATCAGGGCCCACAGGTTGAGCACTGCTGCATTAGAAAGCTCTGTCATCTCTATTTTACACTTCAGGACAGAGGTTGGAAAAAATAGCCAGTGAATGTATAGCCAAATTTGCTCCATGACCTTGTTTCATGGTACATCTTTCAAATGATCTGTTCCAGAGAGAGAGAGAGAGAGAGAGAGAGAGAGAGAGAATATAACAAAGGACAGATATGCTCATAGTTTAAAATATTTATTCTCTGAGTCTTTGCAGAAAAATAAAGCTGCCATGTCTTGCTTTAAGTCAATGAAAATGAGAATATATATATATATATATATATATATATATATATATATATATATATATATGGTTCTAGCAAGTCTTGAGTTTTCAGACCATCCCATGGGCAACAACTAAACTGTAGACAAATTTCTAAACAGTGTTATTAAATAAGAAACACAGAGCCAAATACAGGGATAATAGCCAAAGAGATCATAGAAATAGCAAAGAGTCACTGGCTAACCTTATCTTACCACCACCTCGTAGCTTTTCAAGAGAGAGCTTCTTCCTGTCTAACCTGCACTTTTATTGCCTTGCTGCTCAGCCTTCTCATTGACTCTAAGCCCAGCCACATCACTTCTTTGTCACTGCCTGTCTATATAGACCTCCAGGTCTCTGTGGTTGGTACTGGGATTAAAGGCATGTGTCACCATGCTTAGCTGTGTCCTTGGCCACACAGGGACTCTGCCTGCCATGCGATCAGATTAAGGGCTTGTGCCACCACCGCCTGACCTCTCTTTATGGCTCACTATGACCTCTGATCTCCAGGTAAACTTTATTTATTAACATACAAATAAAATCACATTTCAGCACAGATAAAATATCACCACACTAAACACAGAGAAGAGTCAATGGGTTGGGACATACTTTATTCCAGGATGATGGCTTGAAGTGTCTCCTGAATGACTCCAGGTGCACTCTAAGCCTAAGTAAGGATGCTGAATGTTTTCCAATGAAGTCTGTCTGTAGGGATGGTTTTTTCCACCATAAACATCACTCAGATACAGAATGGAAAGCAGTACCTCGTGTGTGTGTGTGTGTGTGTGTGTGTGTGTGTGTGTGTGCATGTAAGTGGATATAGAGATCAGAAGACTGACTCAAGTATCATTCCCCAAGTGCCATCTACCATTATTTTTTGAAAAAAGGTCTCTCATTGGCTTGGAACTCACCAAGCAGGCTACATCGGCCAGCCAGCAAACACCAAGGGTGCACTTGTCTCTGCATCTTCAGCACTTTGACAATAAGCCTGATTTTTTTTTTTTTAAATGTGAGCTCTAGGGATTGATCTCAGGTCATTGTGCTTGTAAGAGAAGCACTTTAGTAACTGAGCTATCCTCAGCCTAAGAAAGTGAGAAAGCACATCCCTTTGATGATGGAGGCATAAGAGAGCCGCTGTGCTTGCTCGGTGTATTCTCTGCTGTGTTATGGACTCGATCTTCCTGTTGAGAATATGCAGACAAGGGGGCTCATAGTCCACTGTGGCCAACTTCTGCTACTGACTTGAGGTCCTTGACCTGCATGTTCCCTGGCCATGACTTCTGAGCTGGATATAATGTTAGATGATCGTGTAGCAGTAACAGGGGTGGGTATCTGGGGATAGATGATCTCTCTGGCCAGCTCCCCGAGTCCTAAAAACTACTTGTCTCTGTGAATTTATATCTACTGGAACATTTTCACTGGGTGAAGAGGAAGGAAAAGTTTTAATTTTCTAATTGTGAGATGACCAAAAAGAAAGAAATGATTCAGGCAGGAGGGACTGGCTGGCTGTGGTTTTCCCAGCAGTTTCCAAGAGCTGTTAAGAAGAGTTAGGGTTAGGTAAGGGATGTGCTTTTATGGGAGCACTTTGGGAATCTGGCTGCAAACAGAGATGTTTCAGGACCAGGTTCAAGGCTATAAAGGGTTCCTTCTTCTTTTGTCTAGAACTCTTACTCCATATATTTTCAAGAACTGAAAATTTAAAAGCCTGTAGATAGACATATGCTCATGGGATAAATATAGATGTTTTCATGAAGAGAGCATTCATAGAGCAATAGGAAGACTCCAAATACCTTCCTGAGAAAATGAATTCCCAAAGGAGACTCAAGACACAGAGCAGTGACATGCAATGATGTTATAGGCAGTGACAGGAATGAGAACAGTGCATCACATGAACACCCTCAGAATGACAGATGCAGAAGGATTCCTAGGGTGGGAGAGGGTAGTCTCAACACATGAACAGAGTTACAGCTTATGTGTAACATACAGCAGAGTTACAATGTATCCAGGTTCTACTCCCAATTACTCATGACAGTTAATGGTCTATCAGATCATTCTGTGGTCACATATAAACCCTTTCCAATGTGTGAAGAGGGATTTCTGAAGTGTTGGCAGATGAGTTATTAAATAATGGGTATTTGATAAGTCTCTCTCTCTCTCTCTCTCTCTCTCTCTCTCTCTCTCTCTCTCTCTCTCTCTCTCTGTCACACACACACACATGCACACACACACATTCAACAGCAAATAGAGCATGGCACATTTGGGTTATTTAATATTCTAGAATAGCATAGATTTATCCATCCGAGGTTCATGTGTCTTTGACAATTGTCTGACAAATCACTTAGTCTCTGGGCATTTTCAATGACCAGAAACTAAACTACTTCTCAAGAACATTCATTTCATCTTGAACAACATTGACAGAAAGCTCCTTTCTCTTTTGAACCAAGAATGCCTCTCCCTGTGACTTTTTCCTGACTCAAGTCCTTGAAGCACCAGGCCTCTACACAGATTATAGGAGACCTCTCACACTCAACAGAGTCCTACATCTCACATCAGCATCCTGACTGTGAAGCTATTTATGCCCTCACCATCCTAAACCTCCTCTTTTCTTTTTACCACTTGATATGGGAGAAATAGCACCAGGGCAAGAATTATTCCAGCTACTGATGCCTGGATCCTATAAACCACTTCTTGGTACATGCTTGGTTCCAGGCTAAGTCAACCTTATCCTAATGGTTAAGTAGCCTTGGTATTGCTGAGCCATGCCTTCAGGATGGTAATCACACTAGACCTTTTTACTCCTGGTGGTGACCTTACCGATAGATACATGGTGTTTTAAAAGATCACTGTTATTTTCAAAGCATTTTTACATGCTCAAAAATGCATAAGTGATCTGCCTGAGATGCCCAATTATATAAGCTCACCCCCAGGGGGGATATTTGCAGAAAGAAATTAGAAGAGTAGCTTTATTGTCCTCTGATGCACACTTAAGGGGAACTTGGGGAGACATCTGCTCTACTTGCACCAACCTTAAAGGCATGCTCCACATCAGGTGTGTCTTCAAAAGCTTGAATGAAGATAGTCCCCAATCTCCGGTCAAGATCTTCCACTCTCTGGTTAAATTTGCTGACATCGTTTTCAAATCCCTGAGGAGACATCACATGGATGGGAAAAAGTCATGGTTGTCTGCAGCCCAGTCTTACTACAGTCTTGGTTGCTAACCTTTCTGATGAACTCAGTCATACCAAAGATTTATTTTAATTCTCTAAACCTCACCGCATGTCCTAGCTTGCTCCTTTGTTGCTGTGATAAAACACTGACCAAAAACACTTTGGGAGGAAAAAGTTTACTTGGCTTACACTTCCACATCACAGTTCATCATTAAAGGAAATCGGAGCAGGAACTTCAAACTGAAACCTGGAGGCAGAACTGAAGTGGAAGCTAGGAAAGAAAGTTGGCTTGGTTTTCTGCCTTGATTAGCTTTATTATCCAGACAAGACCTACTTGCTTGGGGATGGTACCACCCACAGTGGGCTGAGACCTCCCATACTAATCCACAATGACAAAAATGCTTCACAGACATGTCCAGAGGCCAATGCAGAGGCAGTTCTCCAACTGAGTTTTCTTCTTCGTGGGAATGTCTAGGTGTGTGTCAAGTTGACAAAACCTAACCATGACACCATGGTAGCATGGCACTCTGGCCCAAATGGCAGAGATGAGTGAAATGTGAGGTTGCCATCCACTTGGCTTCTTTACTGTGTCCCCATTTTTTCCACTTTCTGAGCCTCCTTCTCTTCTGCTCACAGTGCCAGCTCATACTACTCTAGATTATCTCACAGCAACAGCCCCAGGGTCACTCCCTTTTTGGTCTTCCTCCCCCAAGTCAAAATGCATTTCTTTTTCAGAGTAACCAAATTAATCTAATCCTTAGAAGGAAAACAAACTAATTAAATGAATACGCACTATTCCTTCCAAATACACCTTAATTGGCTAAGATGGCAATTAGCCACTGCTCTTAAGTTTCCTAATTTAGCAAACAGAAACGCAGGGTACACAGTTCAATCTGAGTTGCAGATAAACAATTATTTTTTAAAAATACATGTCTGTCTTAATTGTTGTCCTTTATTTGGCAACCCTAAATGTGTCTTACTTCTTAGGGTACAGCAATTTTCAAGAAAACTTTCGTGATTCAACTCTCTAATTTGTACAATTACTATTTGCTATTATTGTTTTACAATAGTGATGTTATTATTTCATATTTTAAAGATTTATTTATTTTTATTCATGTGTATGAGTCTGTCCGTGTGGTATGTATGTGAGTGCAGTTGCTTGCAGAGGCCGAAAGAGGGTGTCAGATTGGAGCTGAAGTTACAAGTGGTTGTGAGTTGCCCAACGTGGGTGCTAGGAACTGAACTAAGGTCCTGTGCAAGAGCAGCTAGCATTCTTAACTACTGAGCCACCTCTTCAGCCCCCACATGTTTGTATTTTAAAAGAAAAAGAAACAAAGTACAAAAACATAGTATATTTCTACTTTCTAACTACATTAGCATTATGATATTATGACATGCTTTCATATGTATATGGCAAAATATATATGTGTGCATATAATATATGGACATATATAATCTATACTTACATAATATGTACACAATAAATGGGACATATGAGATTTTATTAAACAGCTGCAAACACACCATATATGTAACTTATGTATAATTATACTAAATATGTGTATACATTCTCTTTTGTAATCTATCTTTATTTTTTTTCTTCTTCCAACTAATGGAATTTTTATGAAGTCCCATCACCTTGGATCTGGCCAATGAGGATCCCTGAAAGCTGAACATGCTCAGAACAGATGCCAGCCCTAATTTCTGCTTTTCCTTTCTGGATTACGATTTCTTCTCCTGTAATCCTGCCTCTCCCCATGGCAGCAAGTTCTTTATTCTCCTCTGGTGCTTTTGATTCATAGGTCTTGGCTTGGGAGGACTGTAGGTGAGCCCTAGACTCTGTGTCCCAACTTTTGAAAATGTATCCTTGCTCTTGCTTATCTTGAGTGAGCTTCCTTTACCCAACCCTGAACCACTAATAAACTTCTACTGATTTGCCTGGCCTTTGCTTGGCAGTCTGTGACTGAAGCTTAGAATTTAGTTGCAGCTTTATTGAGTATAATTGGTAAAATGGTGTGCTTAAGATGTACTGTAATGTTTTGATACATGTATACACTGTGACATGATCAGAGCAATGGAGGGAGTGGACCTATCATGACTGGTGGGTTCAGCATAGATTTTTACTCAAAATCCATGAGAATTCATCACCTCATATAACTACCATTTTCGTGTGCACATGCCCATAGAACTACCTCTTCAGCAGATTTCAAATACACAATACACTGTTATCGCTACCATCACCACATTGTACATTATACCCCTAGAATTCACTCACCCCTCCCCCACCCCATCAAGGACACTTCGTAAGCACTGACCAACTCCTCCCATTTCTCTCTCTCTCAGCCCACTGGCAAGGTCCATTCTAGACAGCTCTGCATACCTGACAATTTGGCTATCTAGGACACCAGGTTTAAGAGAGGTCATGAAGTATTTGTCCTTTTACAACTGGCCGATTTTGCTCAGCTTAAACTTTTGAAACAGTAAAGTCGCCACCACGTCCCCTGTCTTCCCGTGCCGATGACCTTAGATAGCATTAGTCTAGAGCTGTCGATGGTGAGGAGGGGCTCTTTCTGATTTATCTCCTGCACACAGAATAATTAGGATCTTTCTAATGACATGGGGATAATTTCTCCCGGCCCTAACAATAAATAACAAAACCACTAGGACCACGGAGCCAAAGAAGATTCTTGAGAAAAAAAGCACATAAACACTTAGGCACTGCAGCTAGGGACAGCTGGGGGGCGAGGGGAGGGCCAAGGCTTGTGATTTAGCTGCTCTAAATCCTACCATGTTCTGGGGGTCCAGGCAGTCATAGGAGCACTCCAAGAAGACCTTGTACATCTCCTCAAACTCCTTGTGCATTTGCTGAACTTGCTGACTCAGGGCGTTTCCTCTGATGCCACTGAACTCAAGCTTTTCCAGCTTGTCGAAATCCAAGGCTGTCTTCAGAAGACCCTATGAGAACAATTCACAAACAGTTAAGGGGACTATCACCACCCTCCTCCTCACTACTGAATGGAGGAGACAGAAATGACAGGGGTTGTAGTTGCTTAGGAAATGCAAGGGCTGGTCAGTTTTTTTTTTAACCTTATTATTAGATTGGATTCCTTAAACTCCATAACAAACTGAAGAAAAAGTACAAATGAAGTGGATTCACAGAAGCCAGAATAAACAAGTAAATCATAAAATGTATGCTTCAGCATCTGTGTCCTGTTACAAAGTATAGAAGATGATAATAATTGATGGGTTTGGCTTGAATTTGTACTTTAAAAAGTAAATGTCAAGCCAGGCATAGTGATACACACCTATACTCCCAGTATTGAGGGGACAGAGGCAGGAGGATCAAGGTCAGCCTTGTTTAATAGTGAATTTGAGGCCCCCGTGTTTGAGAGGATATTGATAGGCAGTAATCCTGCAAACAGCCTGGAGTACCAATTCAGAGGATGGCACTGGTCTTCTTGCAACTCCCTCTACCAAATAAGAATCATTCCCCTCCACCCACAACATAAGTGTCCTGGGGCATGCCAAAACACATTTCCATCTCAGTGACTTACCATCTCTTTGCTGAGTTTCTCTATCTGGCACAGGGTAATGGTAACACTCCATGACACTGTGGTGGGAACTAACTTGAGTTGAAGTGCATGCCAGGACAAGTGTGTATTACTGTCACCATTGACACACCACATCCCACCTGTGCTCAGAATTAAAAGGCAGATGGATGACGTAGCTCAAAAGCTTTGGGGAGGAGTCCCTCTCAAGTCTATGGAAGCCATGTCACATCTAATAATGTGAATGCATTCTGAGCATGTTAAATGGGGAAGATTGAATCTATCCCTTGTGAATACCTGTTTAAAATCACAAAACCTTCAAACCAAAGTGTGCTTGCTGTCAGAACCCTCAGTCTACGAACCTGTTCCTCTCATGGAGAGATGAAGGTAAAGGTTCTAAGTCATTATGCAAAGAGTTTGTGAGGGCCCCTGGGAAGGGCCCTCCAACACAAAGAGGTTGGAAGGGTAAGAACGGGTGATAGTACCACACCTGCGCTGTGAGACATCAGGTCCTGTCTCTACTCCAAATCTTCCCATAGCCAGTGGTCACTGCTGCTACTGACACCAAGTCCAGAAGTAATGACAGAGGCACAGCAGTGAGGAGGAGCCACCCACTTCCCACCCAGCCAGGAGGTCACCCAGGAAGCCTCTGGCAGCCATTCAGAAGTCTATTCATTCATCCATGCTGCAGCACCATTAACAGAAATCAGCAGAAGAGGCAGGACGGGGACAGCAGCATAGGAGAGACAAGGGCATGAAAATCAGAGTTTCTGCCTCCTGTGTGTGCAGGGGGGCGGTGGTGAGGGAATCACTGCTTTAAAACACTAGGATTTATGTCATAGAGAAAGCACCTGTCTAGCATGGCGAAGTCTCCAGTTCTATCCTCAAAATTAGAAAAGAGAAAAAGGGGGTTGGGGGGGAAGGAAGGAAGGAAGGAAGGAAGGAAGGAAGGAAGGAAGGAAAGAAGGAAAGAATGAACTAGAAGAAAGCATATGGAAACACTTCAAGACATCAGTGTAGTCAATGGCTTTTTGGCTAAGACCTCCCAAGCAGAGGACACAGAAGTGAGAGCAGATCTATAAGGATGGATGAGATTGCCAGCTTCTGCAGAGCAAAGGAAACAATAGAGTGAAGAGACAACTGTGAATGCATGAAGGATTACAAATAATTCACACAATAGGAAATGAATATCCAGATATATAAGGAACTTTAAAAAAGTTGGTAACCAAAAGCTAAATAATCCAATTGTAAATTGGATAAAGGACATGAATTAGACACTTCCTGTAAAAAGAACTATGAAAAACGTGGCAAGGATTAGATGGACCAGTGATGTCTCAGCATCAGCTACAAAGGCTATGCATGGTGCAATAGAATTAAAATTGATATCTTTTGTGCTAAAAGAATCCACCGGTCATCAGCCCAGAACACATTAGGAAGATGGTAACATTATGTGCAACATTTGATAAGCAAATGTTCATGTTGTGATTCCTTGCATAATCATTAAAAGGGTAGAGATAACACATATAATCCAAATACCACAAAGCCAGTCTAATGCTTTTACCTGGAAGGGAGGAGAGAGTTTGAACCATGGAAGAACACAAAAAGGTGTCTGTGTGCTAACAATATTTTATTCTTGGCCTGCACTGATTGTGGGGGTGTGGTAGTTTGTGTGATCATTATTCATTAAAAGTTTATATTTACATTTTGTTGAAAAAAAAAAGAAAATCAGGGGGCTCTCAAGTTTTTGAAAAAATGTTCAACCGCACTAGATTTTAAAGAAATGCAAGTCAAAACGGCAATGAGATATCAGCACAGTTAGGTTGGCTGGAGTCCAAAAGACACAAGCTAACAAATGCTCACAAGAGAGAGCAGTATGGAGGGTCACCAGGCAGCTGAAGATGGATCTACCGTAAAACCCCCATTCCCTTCCACATAAGTATCCAAAGGAAATTATTTCAGAATGTGAAAGAGACACCTGCACACCCATATTTGTTGTTGCACTACTCACAGTTAATGAGATATGGAATGACCCTTATGTCCATCAGCTGGCGAATGGGTGAAATTTGTTATAAATAATGACACTTTATCATGGGGTGAAATTGTCAGATGCAGGAAGACAATAAGCCATGTTCTCTCACCTGTGGATGCTAAAAACAGCTCAATCAAAAAGTGCAGTGGTGACTTCGAGGGACAGAGATGGTCAGAGCAGGGGTAGGGGTGGAGGTTTGATAATGGGTACATACACACAATCAGACAGGAGTAAGGTCTAGTACTCCGACAGAATAGTGGGGAGTGGTGGTTCATCATAACCTACTACACATTTGATAAGAGAATAGAAAGGAGGAACCCAAAGGCCCCATAGAGTAATGGGAACATGAAAATTATTGATCATCCTGACTTGATAACCTGTATTGCACAAAGTATTGAAATATCACAGTGTACTCCATAATACTTACAGTGATTGTATGTTAATCAGTAAAAGACTTGTAGGTGGTTAAGACCATGTTAACCACTCTGGTTTGATCATCACACCATATACACATGACATATTACCACAACCGAGTCTCATAAACTTGCACAATTCAAATAATCATAAGATATGGGCTGGGAATGCTAACACATATATAATTCCACTACTTGGGAGGCTGAGTGAGGATCATGAGTTCTAGGCCAGCCTGGGCTACATAGCAAGACCCTGACTCAAAGAAACAACAACTGTTCAACTTTATATGCTTAGAGGAAAACAAATGAATTCTACTTGGATGCAATTGCCTTTGATGGTAATTCCTATCTCTAACAAGCTGCTTAGTTTTACAGGAGGAAAGTATCCGTGCCTTGGACTATTTCCCCGTTCTTCACAATTATGTGGATATCAATTTCAATTTGTTAGGAAATCCTCTCTAACCATGTTTAAAAGACAGATGCATCTTGATACATTTGGTTATAGCAGAAAACAAGATGATAATTTCATTATACTCTTTGATTTCTCAGGAAGACTTGAAGCATGTTTCTAGGTGGTCAGCAGGAGATGTTTTCTTGATAATATAAGCAGGAGGTCACAGTATCCAAACTGTACTTAGTCATTGTGTTTTTGAAGAAAGTCTAGTTAGTGACTTTCTCCAAAATTCTTTCTCCATTCTAACAAACGGGCCACAGTTTCGCTGCAGGTACTACAGATGTTACAACAGGCTGTCAGTCTCTGCTGCCACTGCAGACATCAAAGAGGACACTGGATCCCTAAAGTCAGCTGTAACCTCCCACTGGGGTATCTTATTAGGAAATGATAGATATTTATAATGTTCTATCTAACTTTATAATGCTTTATCTAACTTAACAAATGTAGAGTGGATGACACATTTATTTGGGGCTCATTTGAAGGTTTGGGGGGCTTTCCTTCATCTCCTAGCGGCGGGGCTTCCCCTTTTCCCTCCCCAAGCACCACTCTTTCTGCTCTTTCTCTGCTCTTTCTGTCTTAGCTTTCTTCTCAACTCTTACTCTGGCATGGTGATATTTAATATTACGTTGTGTTATGTCATTTTTCTACCCATCTCTCCCAGGAGGTTACAAATATTCAATCAGTACTTGTTGGATGGAGGCACATTTTCTCTGCTTTGACTTAGCTGCTGCCCATCCAGCAGGAAGTGACAAAGTGACAGAATACCTAGCAATCGCGACTGCCAAGGAGTTAGTGAGAATGAGAAAAGTTGGGTGGACAAAGGAAAGGCAGGACACCTCAGTGCTGAATGGGTCTTTGACACGTGCAAGGTAGACACTCCTGTGGTCCTAATTTGAGGGGAGAAACAAGTGTCTCGGTGAGCAGACCTGGTCTCACCATGTGGGTTGAAGTCATTCAACTGCTGATTCATAATCATTTTAATCTATAAAAAAAAAGTGAGCAGTCCCTGGGACGCTGTCAAATAAAGCAAACCATCTACTTTTCAGGTAGTCTGAACAGAGTGGGTGTCCTGAGCTCTTTATCACTAGGAAGATTCTGGTACAATGTGCAGTGGACAATGGAGAAATAATTTCTAGAGCAGTAGACATAGAGTTTGCACATTGATCACAACCCATCATCAATTCTTAATTTAGATGTAGGCTCTCTTCACAGCCCATTTAAAAGTCTTCAGTGACAGATAAATGGCAAATTTAAGCCAATAGGGTTAAATATTTTTAAATGTCAATGTTTATTAATCCCAGTAGTAAAACCATGAAATGCATTATGCTGTGTACAGGATGTGCCTATGAGCCTTGGAGCTAGGATGCATATCATTGAAGAGCTGTGACACTTATGTTCATACAACCCTGGTCCTGCTCTTTGCTGGCTTTATAGCTTGGAGCAAGGCATCGAGATTGTAAGGCTCATTTGCCTAGCCTGTAGATGGGAACAGTGATATTTAATATGCCCCGGGATTGGGGACAGTAATATTTAACATACCATAGGGTTCTTCGGAAAGGACCCATGTAGAACATCAGTAAAGTGTCACCATTATAATTAATAATAAGCATCCCAATGTCATTAGATCCTGGATAAGTAATGGCTTATCCAGGAGACACTCTGCTGCTCCTTTGTAGCAGGTATCACAAAGCATCCTGGGGTCCCAGAAGACTTACTGGGTTGATTTGGACCTATTGTTATGAAAAATGATGCAACATTTAATGGTGGTGGCAGGTGGAGAGATAGGGTTCAATGTGTGCTCTGGCCCATGAGATGGAGAATCAAACTCAGATGTAATGGCAAGCTTCACCAACGGTTACTCTATTCCCGAAGGAGAGGTCAAGCCGGCTGCCCGTCTTAAAAGAAATGTCTTCGGAATTCATTAAGGGATAGCACAAAGCAGATACTCACAGATGAAAATCTCAAAAGGTCATTTGAAAAAAGACTGTTTTCTTTACCTTTCGACTGCCACCGACCTTATGCAGCTAATGGTCTCACACGTGACCATGTGTTCAAGCTGGGCTGAAAGGGAGGCCAGCCCAATTAGGCTAGGAATGAAAAGAGGCTGGGCAAAGTGGCTGGAGATGGCAGAGGGACCGCAAGGAAATGCGGTGTATCAGGTCAGCTTATTACCTCTCTCCCCGCTAATCACTCTGCATAAAGCCCCAGCAGGAAATCATTTCGTCTCCAAGTGAATCACAGCAATTTTATAATGAAAGAAATGAGGGCTCTCTCCAAGCTGCTCCCCGCATCGTTTGCAGGGAAGAGGCTGCAAGCAGAAATATAAACAAGAATGTGCAGATTCTACAAATATTGTGGCATAAAAGCAAACTGTGTGTGTGCATGTTTGTGTGCATGCATGTTATGCTCCAGTATGGCTCTGGGAAGTAGGATGAGTCAAGGAATTCAGAGACTGCTTTTCTTCAGTTCCTTGACTGTTCATTCGAACTGCAAAAGATTTTTTATATATTGGGGGTTCCCTTAGGTGAAGCCATGAAGTCTAATAAAGGCCTTCCATGGAGTGGGACCTAGAACTTTACCTAAGTGACCTACTTAGTTACAAAGACCTAGGAACTACATGCCTCAAAACAGAATATACAAAGATAGAAAAGAATATGGAGGAGTTGAAATAAAACCCCAAAGCCAGGTTGAGACCCTCAACAGACAGGCAGGGAGGGAAAGAGGGTGAGAGAGAGGAAAAGAAAGAAAGAGGAGGCAGGAGAAGGACAGAGAGAGAGAGAGAGAGAGAGAGAGAGAGAGAGAGAGAGAGAGAGAGCACAAGCCAGCAGGGGAAGGAGATGTTTACAACTCCCTGGAGAATATCAAAGTTGGATGAAAAGAATACATGCTTCTGGGAACAAATCCCAGATCAACATTCTGCGCTGGATGACTATGGATAAATTAATTGACGTGTCAGGTTGAACTGTTTATTAATGGGTATTGATGATTAGCTTTTCTAATGACTGCAACGACACATGCTCTAACAAGAGAAAAGTTCTCGTATGTGTCATTTCTCTATGTCTGTAGTCCTCAGTTTCCACGGCAAGGAGTAGGTCACATGGTGCTGACCATGAGGAAGAAGGTTGGTACCCTGCTGCTGTATTGGGAAGCGCTTGTTCCACATAGCACACACTACTCACCAGCACAGACCCTCCTTACTGCACACCACCTCGGCCTCCTATCTTCTTTTAGCAAGCACCCAGAGGGAAAGCATGGACCTGTACCACAAAATTCTTTTGCATAAAAAAAGGGGGGAGGGGCAAAAGCAAAAGGGTGAAGAGCATTACGGAAGAGAGGAGAGAAGGCTGGGAAAACTGTGGCAATTAGAAAGCAGCCCCTTGTAATCTGGTCCTCAGCATGAGCAGAGGAGGGCTGAATGCACCAATGTCATTCACGTCACTTCTTCTATTTATTAATTGAGGGTGCCAGCATCGTGGTGATCACACATCGAATGAGAACAGAAGATGAAGAAGGTTAAGTTCATGCTAATTCCTGCTGGAGAGAAGCAGATGAATCCCATTCCAAACAGGCATTGATCACTGTGCTACTCAGAATGTTAACTAAAGGGCTACATGAAATATGCCAGAAGATAATCGATAGTTCCCTGTCCTGCATCACGGAGCCGAGGAGGGAAGAGATGGGGGAGGAAGGAGACAGCAAAGGGCAAGGGGGATGAATCGGAGCTAATGTTGGAGAGATGAAAAATAAGAGATGGAGGAGCTGGGCCCAGGAGCAAAGGAGTAAGGGCAGAGACACCACTTAGGAGGGTCAGAAGCACAGGGACAGAGAGCAGTGGGTATCCAAGTTCCCTCCAGTCAAGCCAGAGTAGCTGCTCTTTACACAACTGGGCCTTTGGTTCAGAAAAAAAGAAGCTGAGAAGGGACAACAGTGAGGCAATGGCTCTGGGGAGGTAGTGGCCAGGTAGGCTAATATTTACTGATACTCCCTGCAGATTAGGTGCCCTTATGTTAGAATAGCTGTCTATATGCAAAGCCATACCATTAGTATGTGCAGACCAGGCTGAAGACCCCTCCCCCGCAGTCCCTGGAAGCTTGTTTCAAGGCTGGAGAGCCTGCAAACAGGACTGTTACAATGCTACAGAGGTAATTATTCTTCCATGGTCAGCCCAGAGGCCAGGGTGTCCATCACCTTGGCTAAACAGTGAGGAGTTGATGTCGGAGATGAGAGGAATGATGAGTGGAGGGGGAAAGGAGCAGGGGCTGAGCAGCAAAAGTTGTGCTGGAAACAGCTAAGAGAAAATGAGGCATTTAGGATGACGCTAGATATCAATTATTAATACTCCCCTGATTCTGATGAAGGGTTTAAGGTATGCCTTTCATAAAATCTAGCTTCTGGCTTTCTCTCATATATTTTTCTGCCTTTATGTCTTTCCCCAGTGAATTCTTTTTCCAGTTCAAAATTGATTTCCTCTTGTGCTCTTTGCTGTTTTTCAAAGCTCTCCTGGGTTAGGGTCTCCTCCTCTCTTTTGCTCCCAGTAACCCAAATGTACTTTTATTATGACATTCAATTCACCTTAGGAAAGTTTACTGATTCTCGATCTTTCTACCCTGGATGATCTGTGCTAATTTGTCTCTTTTCTCCCATGCCATGACTATATGCTGAGAAAGTTATTTAGGCAAAACTACGTTCTATTCATCTTTGGATCCCTGCACTTAGCTCAATGCCTGGGGATTTTTTTAAATATGCATTTTTAAAAAAATTGACATGAACAGATTTAGTCCATTATTATTTTATCTTTGTCATCTAATGGTTTGTTAGGTTTGTTACAGCATTTCTACAACACATCTTTCTCTACCCTAAATTTCTGCTACTAATAGCTACAACAGAAGTGAATTCCTTCTCTGTTCCTTGGCTATTGGTCTAATATTGAACTAGACCCTGAAGTCCTCGAGTTACTCCTAATATGTACTTCTTATTGTGACCCTTATCCTTTCCACAAAAATTCCATCAGATTCCATGAGTTACCTTTCCTGGATAAGTGTGGCTACTAGCCCTAAGCAAAGAAGCTTCTCTTTACAGCAAATGGAGAACATCACAGAAAACCACAAATGGACACAATACAGAGATCAATTAATTTTTAGGGAGCCCAGCTCTAAATGGATACATCTATTATCATCACAGCCTCTACTCAGAGAAGTTGAAAGAACAGAGGCTGGAAAAATTGTAAGAACCAGAATACCAAGAAGTCTGCCAAGAAATGTCCCTCCTAGAAATGACTGTATGAAAGAGACCAAAAAAATGTAATATCAGTGAATAGGTTAGCATGGAAGCAGGGAAAATTCATTGGGTCCCACACCTAGACAAAGACTTATAGGCAACTAATGTCTTTTGGGAAGAGAACTCGCATCTCCCAGGGATAAGCCTCCTTATTGGTTGTCCAACGCAAAGTGGCCAGTCCTAAAACCATATACACACAAACAACAAGAAACAGATTCAGCAGGTTGTGTATATATTTGTACACATGCACGTAACAATAATAATAAAAAATAGGCTATCAACTTGAGAGTTGGGGAATACATGGGAGAGGTTCAAGAAAAGGTAGTTGGGAATGGCTGGAAGGTAGAAAGGAGAGAAGAAAAGCGATAAAAGTATTTATAAAAAAATTATCAAAACTTAGTTAGTAAGGCCATAGCTGTAAGACACTAAATTCTGAGATTCAAAAGCAAAAAGAAAAGTCTCATATCTTTTCTTCCTAGTTCTTAAGCTAAAATTCATATTCGTTTTTAAATATTTGGCAGGAACGACAACTATGAGTAAGCTGTGTTTCCTTTGCCCAGGGAGTCACCAGCGTTAGGGACTTAGAGCCACTGAGCAGTCTAGGGGTGGAGGGGAAGTTCAAAGCCACTGGCCTGTGAGAATGGGCAGCTGTATGTAGACCTGTTCTCTTCCAGTTTTGCACACCGGACTTTCCAGCCCAGGTTTATTTGCAAACAAGCTAAGATAGCAGAATGGTTTCTGGGACTTTCTCCCTAAGTGCCTATGATCAAAGTCCCCAAATGCTGACAGAACCACCAATGGTTGGTGGCCAATCCAAATGGCAGCTATTTACTGAAACTTTTCAACAGTCCTGACAGCCGACCACGAGTGAGTGATTGTCTAAAGTGTAACCCCACAGGCTCTCATGTTCAGATGCTTGACCCCCAAGTGGTGGTGCTGTTACCAGGGGCTGTGAAACCTTTAGGAAGTGGAGCCTAGCCAGTAGACATAAGGTCACTAGGGGCAGGCCTTCAAAGCATATAACTTAGCCCCTGACCTTTGCCTTGCTCTCTGCTTCTGTTTCTCCTTCGACCATCTGCTGCCACGTGTTCCTGTCACCACAGATGGAGCCCATTCTCACCCCGACTTCGCCTCCATGATAAACTAAAACTCGCTGTTATCATGAGCCAAAAAAAAAATCTTTCTGGTCACTCGGTAGCATTTGAGGTCTCGTACTTCCTCCTGTGTTGGACTGGAGCCTGTGGTGAATGAATATACTCACCTCTACCACACACAGTCGGCCCAAAAAGCTATCCAGTCGTACAAAGACCAAAGACGCCTGGAAATCCCATCCCCTGACTTCTGAGTCCTCTTTGAAGTAAGTGTGGAGATGTTCCCTTCTGTCCTCAAATGCCCATTTGAAGAAGTTTAAGGTGTCTGAGACCACTTGCAGTTTTCTCTGACTTTCTTCTCTCTCACTTCTCAGGAGGTCTTCTGGGCTGAGGTAATTAGAGGCCTGGGATGTAGATAAATCAGTAACCGTGAATAAAGTGCCAGGCACAGGATATCCCATGACTGTGTCAACACTGTCTCAGAACTAAATAATTGTCCAAGTAATGCTTTTCACAAGTGCAACACAGAAAACTTCTGACCAAGTTTTCAGTTCCACAGGTGATCTTGGAACAGTGTTTAAGCCCAACAGTCTATGGTCCTTCAGTCACAGTGTGTTGAACGATGTTGTGATTGGATATGTGACCAGTCAGAGACTAGAAGGCATTATGGGACGTGGCTGGACCAGCTGGGTCTTGTTAGTTGTTAATCCCCAAATATTCCTCTGTGATTTATTGACTTGAGAACAAGATATTTTGATTGAAAGAATGCTTTGTGTCATATCTAGTTTTCAAGAGACTTAAACCTTGGAAGTGGGAAGCTAAGCTACTGGGAGCAGCAGAGAGTACTGGGTTCGGGAGGCATCATCTGAAACCACAATGTAAGTCAGCCTGGAGCCAGCCTTGCCTCAGATTTTCAAAGCACAGGAGATAATATGTGTTCTCTATTGATGCTCCATTTTCTTAGGTCTCCTTATACTTCCAACGTTCCCATGGATAGTGATAGTGACACGCAGGATCTGTGAGACAAACACCACAGATGTGGGTGCTGCTGTGGATGTGCTTGGGTAATTAGTCAATATCCTGAACCTCAAACAACATCTTTAAATAAGTAATAAATTCTAGGGCCCCCTTTGTCCCTTCATCTGATGTCTGACTGGGATTATAAATATAATACCGTTTTGTAGCCTCAACATGCTCAGTGGGTGCCAGTTACGATGAGTCATTCTGTGAGCTTGCTCGTTGTTTTCTTAGGGTTGATGGTCCATAGGTGCCCAAAAGAAGTCAATATGGAGGGAAGGTCACCCAAACCAAGGCTTGTAGTCCCACTTACAGAAACACTCTTTAAGATCCATACTGCCCTAGTGCTACATGAGTCCCTAACAGGGGGTAGGGAAGCCAGTACAATGGCACACAGCTGGACTCCCATCTGCTTGGGAAGGCAAGGCAGGAGGATTGCAAGTTTAAGTTTAAGGCTAGGCTGAGAATTTTAACGAGGTCTTATCCCAAAATTTAAAAATAGGTTAACTTGCTGTTAGAGTGCCCGTATCAAACATGTGAAGGGCCTTGGATTCAACCACTAAACAAAAACAAAGAAAAAACAAACAAACAAAAACCTACCAGCAGCAAAGAAAAAAAAAAGTAGAGGACTGTTCTGAGCAACCAAACAGTAGCATCTCAAAATGTCACAGCTAAGGAGCTCTGAGTGTGTGTGGGGCACAAGCATCCTTGGCATTGTGACACTGAAACTTCTCCATCACCCCGTGAGATGGCTCCCTTTGTGCTGCAGTATTGTAAAAAGACAAGGAGGCACAGAGCAGGCAAGTGGCTCGCCCTGGAACACACAGCTCACATATGCTAAGGCAGGAGCGGAATCCCTCGGCTTCAGAGACTCCCTTCTGAATTACCAGGCTCTGTTGGTGACTTCATACAAATCGTTCACACCCATCATGAACGAGGTTGCATTTACCAGTCCTGTCCTTTGCCTCACTCAGGGCTTAGGCAGAAAGCAAGAAAATACTGGGCCACCCCAGGGTGTTAACAGTACCAAAAAACCTCTTTGTGAATGGCTGGCTTGTGAAAATATATAATTCAAATGTGAGAATTCTTTGGGCTGCCATGACTTCCATGCCTAAGGAAAAAGTACATTTTACTCTTCTCTGTGCCTTTCTTTGTGCCAACCAGCCCCTAGGGAGAAGTTGCTGGGCTGCACAGATCAGCTTACCTGCTGGATGAGGAGGTTGCAGATTTCCTGGAGCAAGACTGTGAGCCTCCCTGGGGAGCGGTACCACCTGCAGGTGGCCCAAATCAGACAGACCACATGGAGCAGAGGCCTCAGCCTGCCCTTCACCTCAGGAAACTCCATGCTTTCTAGGATGTCCAGGTGTCGCTGGAGTGGCAACAGGTGCACATGGATGTCCTGGGCCTCTGTCAGGGCTGGAAGGAATTAAGAGATGGTCAGCTATCCTTGCTGGGGTACCACCTCACTCATAGAGCCCCAGTGTATGGGAAGCGAAGGGTTGGCAGAGTCAAGACTGCAATTTCTTCCCGACCTGAGAAGATGGAGAAGATTATTTCAGAAAACTTCCAGGCTCTTCTGAAGAAAGACTGAAATTCGGAGCACTCTTAGAATGATGGACTAGGAAAATCTCGCTGACAACAGTCCTGTATCAGGATTTCTTCCTGGCTTTCCCAGCCTGTCTTAGTCAGGGTTACCATTGCTGTGATGAAACACCATGACCAAAGCAACTTGAAGAGGAAAGTGCTTATTCAGCTTACCCTTCCACTTCACTGTTCATCATCAAAGGAAGTCAGGACAGGAACTCAAATGAGCAGGAACCTGGAGGGAGGAGCTGATGCAGAGGTCATGGATGGGTGCTGCTACTGGCTTGCTCTTCATGGCCTGCTCAGCTTGCTTTCCTATAGAACCCAGGACCACCATCCCAGGAGTGGCCCCACCCACAATGGGCTGGGCCCTCCCACATCAATCACTAGTTAAAAAAAAAAATGCCTTACAGTTTTCCTACAGCCTGATCTTATGGAGGCATTTTCTCAACTGAGGCTCTTTCTTCTCAGATGACTCTAGCTTGTGTCAAGTTGACACAGGACTAGACAGCACACAGCCCCAGTCTGCTGCTCTATTTTGGCAGGTCCCCTCCCTTGATAAATGTTTGCTGATGACTTTGATGCTGGTACCACAAAGATGACATGAAGACAGATGACGGGACAAGCCCAAAAGACTGTGTCTTCAGATGCTGATCCAGACACCTCCCAACTCTATGACTTTGGACACATCTAACATCTATAAGCTTCAAAACTAGGCTGATCTGAATGGTAATTTCAGGAGTGATGATAACAGAAGGCAGTATAAACAGCATCTTCCTAGAGAGCAGGGCAGTGCCAGGACTGTAGCATACAGTTAATGAACATCAGCATCTCTGGTGAGTGTTTAATAGAAAGTTTCCTGAGTGCTTATGGAAAAGAAACCACAGGGAATGGAGGAGTAGCGTGGACTGGAGATGGCAAGATTCTGCTGGCTTTCAAAGCCAAAGAACTGTCCTACCGTTCCCTTGAACACAGCTCCGAGGGAGAAGCCTTCAGCGATCATCTTGTGGTAACTGATGGGGAAATGTGGTAAAGCTGGTAGCACTGACGTGTGCATAGCAACCCAGAAGAAATGGAAGCTGGCTTGAAGGGAATATCGGCAGATGTTTCCCTCCTAGGCAGGTAACTGCTGGTGTCTATGAGAGCAGGTGCTCTTAGGTCATATTATTCGGATCAGGCTCCATGTCTACTCTAAAGGAAATTTAAAATATCCCTGATTTAGCTGCAACCTCCAATATACCAGGATTTTTTTTCTACCACTAGATATTACAGCATCCCATCAGGCCTAAGTAATTCCCTAGGCTCACTGTGTGACTCAACCAGCCCTCTTTGCTGGAACAAAAGGAGGGTTACAGTACCCCTGTTTATTCTGAACCTCTGCATCAATTGCCCTGAGGCCCAAGGGACACATGATAAATGGATATGGATGCTTGTACTTTATATCCCAAGTAGTGTATTGGAAGCCACTGTATGAGCCAGTCAAATGACCTGGCACTCCAATGAAAGTGATAATATTCTATGTGGGAGGCTGACAGTGAGTATTAGAACCACTGAGTTGAGGCAGAGGACTATAACATCCAACAGCCATTTGAAAGGGCATAAGACCTGGCTTCACGTGTGCTGTTGATAGACGAAGTTGAGACACGTACATATCAGAGGCAAAGCTGAGGCATATGCACAGGAGTCTCCTCTTCATGTCACCCTATTTGAGGGCCCTTTCAAAACTCAAATCTTTCTTCATACACCTGGACACCGAGACATAAACTTGATTGTTTTAAGACTATAATATTTGAGAAAGCATAAACTGCTCCCTAGATCAATCAGGAAGCAATTACCTTGATTGGAAAACAAAAACACCAGCAACAAACAAAAACAAATTAAGATGGATAGAGCTAGGATTGTGCTTGGTGTTTTTTGTTTGTTTTGTTGTTAAGATTATCTATTCCTCAATTTCTGAAGAATATTCGTTAATAGCCCCATTTGGATCCCCAAAGAGAAGGATTCTGAAGACTCTTACATGAAATGGCGTGGTATTGGCATATAAGCTGCACACATCCTCTTGTGTATGTTGAATCCCCTCTCTGTCACTTATATCTAACACAGGGACAATGCTGAGTAATTGCTTAACTGCATTTTCTGTGTATATTGTGCTGGGGATGGAACCTAAGGCCACATATATGTACAGCATTCACTCTATCAATGAGCTTCACACTTAGCCATTATGTTAGAATTTTTATTTAAAATTTTTGAGAAATTCATACATAAGTACTATATATTTATATTACTTCTACCAATCCCTCCTCCCCTTCAAACTTCTGTCATGCTCCCTCACTCCTTCTCAGATTTGTGACCTTTCCTCCTTCATTATAGGTACATGCACACACACACACACACACACACACACTATATATATATATATATATGTATATATAATATATGTGTGTATGTGTATGCATGCATATATGTGCATATATATGACTCTCTCTCTATATATATATGACCTACTGAGTCAATCTGGTGTTACTCCTATGTAGGTGTGGTTAGCATTTACCACTTGGGATTAGATAACCTATCACAGACCTTGTCCCTGGAGACTTATTTGCCCTCTCTCAGCAGCCACGGATTGCCTGTAGCTCTTCATCAAGGGGTAGGACCCTGTAAAATTTTGTAAAAAATTCTCTGTCTATGTTGGCATGCCACCTGGTGTCACCATGCAGGCTTGCTTCAGGTACTCATATCGTTGAGATGGCATGGATAGAAAGCTCCCTGTCATGTCTAGAAGGCACGAGGTAGCAGCAGACATCTGGGTCCTGTGGCTCTTACAAACTTTCCAGTCCCCCCCCCCTTTTCCAGTTTTAGGGGTCATATCATTATATGTACCAGTTGGGGCTGAATGTCCCATGACCACTTTTTCTCTGATTTTTGACCAGTTATGAATCTCTGTAATAGTCCCCATTTGCTGCAGGAGGAGAATTCTTTGATGATGGGAGAGAGCTACACTTACCTGTGTGTAGAAGGATAAGCATTTAGAGTACTGTTAGAAATTATATTAGGGACATGGCAGTAGTAGGCTCTCCTCTAGAGTCTATGACCTCCTCAGCCATGGGTGGTTGGCTGGATTTGCAGAGCCAGGTATGAATCCTTGGCCACTGGACAGGCTTTATGTTCATTTACACAGCTACCAGTTACCCCAAGATGAAAGTGCCATTGTTGCATCACTGGGGTGTAACACGAATCTTGAAAGGTCTTCGCTGTGGGATATTCTGTATGGCAAATATGTTAATAAATAAAACACTGACTGGCCAGTAGCCAGACAGGAAGTATAGACAGGACTAACAGAGAGGAGAATTAATGGAACAGGAAGGGAAGGAGGAAACTGCCTGGAGCCACCGCCAGGACAAGGAAGATGTAAGGTACCAGTAAGCCATGAACCACGTGGCAAAGTATAGATTAATAAAAATGGGCTGAACATAAGAGTAAGAGCTAGACAATGATAGGCCTGAGCTAATGGCCAAGCAGTTTAAATAATATAAGCGTCTGTATGTTTATTTTTATAAGTGGGCTAAGGGACTGCTGGGGTTTGGCGGGACCTGGAGAGAAAACTCCAACAACAGGTCTTATAATAAAAAAAAAAACCCACAGCCAGATACTTGAGGTGAAAGCTGAAAGATCAGAGAAGCAAAACAGCCAGCCACTAGCTTACCTCTACAAAATTCTCAGCCTCAAGAGAGGGACTTCCTGTTTACTCATGCCTTATATACCTTTCTGTGCCCTGCCATCTTACTTCCTTTCCAGTACTGGGATTAAAAACATGTGCCACCACACCTGGCTCTGTTCTCAGTGTGGCCTTCTCTGCCTCCTGAATGCTAGAATTAAAGGTGCATGCTACCACAGCCTGACCTCTACGTTTAATAGAGTGGCTGGCTTTGTCCTCGGATCCCCAGGCAAGCATTATTGGGGTACACAATATATCACCACACTGGGGATATCTTGTTGGGCCAGTCATTGTTGTGGCTGGTAGGCTTTGCAGGTGGATAGAACTATTGTTGATTGCTTTTCTCCCTCAGCAGCTTGCACAGAACTTTAACATATGACTAGTCCTCAAGGAAGAGGCTTTCTTCAGTTCCTCTATCCAAACTGTGCAGTGTCTTCAGCAATAAGGTCTTACCTTCAAGTTTTGGGAGGTGACCAAAGGTAATGATAGTAGCCTATATTGTTTGGGGGAGTCTCTTGAACCCAACCAACAACTCAAAGAGAGGTTTCTTATGCCTGTAAGATAGTTATGGCTTTCGTGGGGGAGTATTAGCAACCTGTGTGGTATAATTCTCACATATATATATCATAAAATAATGTTTCTCTGTGGCTTCTTCAAACATCTTTAATATTATTTATCTCTCCTTCCTTTGGTTCTGCAGTTACATCAGGTCATATGCTCACATCTAAAGACTCAGAAATAGGAACCACAATAAGAGAGAAGATGCTGAGTTTGTCTTTCTGGGTCCAGGTCACCTCAGTATATTTTTCAGTTCCAACCATTACCTGAAAATTTCACAATCTAATTTTTTTTACTGATGAATAGGATCCCACAGTGTATATAGACCACATTTTCAGCAGTTGGATGCTATGTATATTGCTTTTATTTCCTAATTCCTGTGAATAGAGCAGCAAGGCACAGGGTACCTATCTGTGCAGTAGGATGTCAAATCCTTTGGGCATCTGCCAAGGATGGGACAGCTGGGCCATATGATCTATTTACTTGTAGCTTTTGAAAAAGTTCTCCACACTCATTTCTGGAGTGGCTGTAACAGTTTGCAATAGGGTATCCCTTTCCCCACACCCTCTTCAGTATTTATTGTTGGTTCTTTTGTTGACCTTTGCTACTCTGGGGTAAAATAGAATTTCAAAGTAGTTTTATTTTGTATTTCCCTAATTGTTAAAGTTGTTGAACACTTTTAAAGATATTTCTTAGCCAGTTTCTTTTGAGAAGTTTCTGTTCATATCTGGAGCTCAGTTTTAATGGCATTGTTTGCATTCTAGAGTTTTTTTTTGAGTTCTTCATATATCTGGAAATTAATCCTCTATTAGATGTATAGTTGACAAAGATTCTTTCCCTCTGTGGGGCTTTCTTTTCATCTGATTGTTTCCTTTGCTATACAGAAGTCTTTTAGTTTGAAGAGGCCCTATTTGTTAACCTGTCACTTTAATTCTTGTGTGAATGGAGTCCCGTTCAGAAAGTCTCCTGCACCTACATCCTATAGGGTACCTCCTGTGTGTTCTAGCAGCTTCAATGTTTCAGGTTTCACATCGAGGTCTTTGATCAATTTGCGGTTGATATTTGTGCAGAGTAATAGGTATGAATCTACATTCACATGGACATCCAGTTTTCCCAGCACCATTTGTTAATTATGCTTTTTTTCATCTAATGTATATTTTGGGCACCTTTGTCAATATGTAATGGCTGTAAGTATGTGTGTTCATGTTTATGTTTTCTGTTCTGTTCTGTTCTGTTCTACATGTCTGTTTTTATGCCAGGGCCATGTTATGGTTATTACTATAGCTTGAAATGTGATATTCCATTATGTTTTTAGTGCATGTGTATGTGTGTGCATGTGCGTGTGTGTGTGTGTGTGTGTGTGTGTGTGTGTGTGTGTGTGTACTGTACGGGCACAATGCATGTGAATGAAACCAGAGAGGGATCTCAGATGTATTCCTGTATGAATGAGACAAGGTATTTCACTGGACTGCAAGTTTTCCTTTCAACTAGGATGGTTGACCAAAAAGCTCTTGGGCTCTGCCATTCTCTACCCCACAATGTTGAGCTTATTGGCCAGTATAGACATGGGTGCTAGGATTTGACTCAAGTCCTCATGCTTGCAGAGAAAGTGACTTTACCACTGAACCATCCTTCCACCTGCCTGTTTTAGAATGTGTATAGTTTTATGTTGTTATACTGTATTTATTTATTTCATCTTTAATCTGCATTAATTGAATAGTCAGATATGGAAGACTGACAGACATGTGCAGTCATTTGCTGGTAAACCTTTAACAACAAACTCTAAGGGAAAATGCCTTTCATGTGTCCATTTGCTAATCTCTGCTATAAATATTCACAATATATCCACGATGTCCAATTTCAAGCTGCTGGCTTACCTTGTCTGAATGCTTCTTGGGGAGTAGGGGTAGAGGATTAAGAAAGATGCAGATAGGAGACAGCCAGTCTTCAGTGGCCCCAGTGTAGCACAGGGCTGTGCTTTCTTTCCCGACAGTCTACCTTCAAACATCTCTAGTCAGGACTGTGGCTTCATTGTGTCCATCCCTCCCAAAAAATCAGGTGTTGAAAATGGTCAATAGGAGGAATTAACTCCAGGGGTTGGTAAAGGTTGTTAGGCAATGGGGCTCCTCCCTTGCCACTAGGATTAAAGGTTTCTTGTAGTATTCTGCTAGCTTGCCTTCCACTTCCATATGTGAAAACACAGCCCTTTTCCCCCTACAGGATGCAACAGCCAAGTGCCGTCCTGCAGGAGGGGAGTAACCCTCACCAGACAACTGAACTTCCTTGGTAATGGTCTTGATCATCTTAGCCTCCAAAATACTGAGGACTAAATGACCCATTCTGTGGTGGCTGGTAGGGCAGTACAGGTACACCAAGACAATTGGAAACCAGGTTGTCTTGTGTCAATCATTCCTGCTAATGGCCAGGAAGAGAAGTCCTTAGCTAGACATTCTTGCCCCCAAGGGGACAGTCAATTCCACTTCCCATTTCCCAAGTATCTTCACATTCCAATCAATTCAGTGTCCAATCATCTTTGTTCCCCACATTTCATCCATTCTCTCTCTATTCCATAGTTCTCTCATCTGCATTCGCACCCCAGCATTCCATTTCCTCTATCTCTCTCTAGTCCATAAAAAGCCAATGAACTGCTTGACTATGACTATTAAGAATAATGCATTCACTGTATCTACTCAGGATCAAAAAAGCCAGATGTTCTAAAATTAGAGTATAAAGGATAAAAACCAGTCAGTAACATTTAAAAATCTTTTTATTCTTGTAGACTCTGCCAAATTCCTGACCAAGTCTCTCCCTATCACCTCTAATCAAAATTTCTTTTTCTGTCATCACGGGAACTGGCTCACATATTTCAAGGGTTTCTGCTGTTGCCTCACTGTATGTTCGATATCATCATAGTGCTGTTTTTCCAAATAGCTCTTCCAGCATACAGTTGACTGGAAAGGAAGCATTTTGAACACTGGCCTAGAGAAACAAATCCTTTACAACCATCAGTGCATGTGAACGATGAGTTTCCTAATCTACTAGAGTGAAAGACACAGATGGGCACTGAACGACCAATGCACGGCGGCACACTCTTCCATCATGCTGTCGGCTGAGTTCTAAACTTCAGGCATTTACACACATTATGTGTGTCTGCAGCACTGCTTCCCCAGTAGTTCTCTAAATATCTCCCACCTCAACCTAGGTAAAATCATAAGAGTTCCTTGGTGTCCTGGGGGGGGCATCTGTTTCAGGACCCCTTGCCAATACCCAGAGCTATAAATGTTCAATCTCCATGTAGAAAGCAGTGTAAGTGTTTGTGTATAACCTAGTCACACAATGCTGTGTAATTTTTATTATTGTTTTTTATTTTTTTGAGCAAGAGTCTCATATATAGTCAAAGATGGCCTCAAACTTGAGCTCTTCCTGCCTTAGTCTCCTAGGCACTGGGATTTACAGGTACGCAACATGCCTGGCCTTCCTGCATTCTTGAAATGACCTATAGTCCACCCATACTAACTAGTAGAATATAAATCCTATGTAGGAGGTTGTGTAGTGTGCTGTTTAGGACATAATGACAAGGAAGAAATCGGTATGTGTTGAGTATGGAAAAAATTAAAAACATAGTCAGTTGAGTCTATAACTGCCAATCCACAGACACGGAGGGCTGACTGCATGTAAAATAAAAACTTATTTCAACCCCAAGTAGAAAGCTGGTGCCATCTGCCCAAACAGAGTACCTTTCAAGTCGCTTTATAAAATCTTGTCTACTCATCCATCAAATCCACAATGGAACACCATAACAGATGTCAGTGATACCTATGTATTTCAACTGAAGCTCAGACTAGGAGCACACATAACACCCCTGAGACACAGTACCTCTGGAGAAAGGTTGAACTGACACTTCAACAGACATCTTGTTCCGAGGCAGCGTTAGTAGCCACTGCAAAGGTTTTAGGGGCCAGGCAAACCCCAAGACTCCTTAAGACAGCTCTTCTTTGTCATATGGCTTCCCTCAGAGACCCCAGCACTGAAGCTGGGTGGGGTAGCTCATGCCTGTAATTCCAACACTTAGGGGTCTGCATCAGGAGAATCTTGAGTTCAAGGCTAGTCTGAACTACACAGCAAGATGCTATCTTATAAACAACAACAAAGATACACACAAGAAAAGGAAGAGAGGAAAAGATACCCTGTCACTAACTCCTGTATTTCCCAGAGCAGAGGAGAAAGTAAGATGACAGACAGGTCAGCTAGTGGACTCTGGATATAGGACACTTCCCTTGTTAACAGAACAAACAGACTTTGATTATGTTTATATTTTGAACATATATGGAGCAGAGTATTTAAAGAAAGTTCTGGGAGAATAAAGTACTTGAAAATCACTATTTAGATTAAGTTTAACTGATATAACATTGAAAATACCTTTAAAAGCACATTTTGATCTACAGTACTAAGAACAAGGAGAGGTTTAGTAGGAAAATGGGGGGGGGAGCGGCAAATTGCACCAATGAGGGAAGAGGGAGTCCTGGGGAAAATGCACCTACATCTCATCCTAGTCCTCGGCAGTTATGCAATTTTGACGAAGGCTGATCTTGTCTGGTTCTCAGAGGGACAGGAAATTGGAGCCCTGTCTGAACAGAAAAGGCAGAATGGGGCTAGAAACAGAACAGAGATTCCTCCAGATGTCAAGGATGCAGGGACCTAAACTCCAGAGGTGAGATGCCATCTCTGTCACAGCATGTATTCGTAGCGTGTTGCAGCTAATAACATTCTTCCATCTAGATGACCTCACAAGGGCTGAGGGAGGCAAGGACGCTGGCACACCAGAGCCAGAGTTCCCACTACAGAGAGGTTGCATGGTTTCTCTAAGGCCACAAGACAGCTGACCCACAAACACAGTTGCTTCCAGAAGTGGCATTCCTGCCACCATGGTGTCCTGTGCCAGATAAGATGGTAATAAAGATGTGACGGTCCTGACATCCCAAAGAGAGTAGAAGCAGCACTAAGGAAAATGTCGAGTCAAATAGATTTCTGGAAACCCTTGCTGGTCCTCACCTGCATCAACGTCTCTGAACATGGCTCTGAAAGCTGGCAAGTAGCTGCTCTGAAGTTTGTCCAGGAGTCCAGCCATGCCCCTCACCTTGAGTGTCATCAGTTGATTATAAATGTGTTCCAGGTCCTCACACCTGCAATACCATGGAGTAAGTAGGGTGAGTATCGGAAATGCTGTCACACTCTGATGCCCACCCTCCTGCAGACAGAGGGCAGCCCTGCCTCAGGGGCCTCCACAGACTGAGCTCCAGCCCCAAGGGCCAGACATCTGTTTCAAAAGAGTATAGGTAAAAGCCTGAGACAGGAACAAAGGCTCAAAGGAAAAACTCCAGGAAACACTGTCGGGACCAGCTGGTGGCCTAAAAGCTTGGCAACTGGAGGTCATTAGTTCTTGCAGCAAGGTTGGGGCAGGGAAACAGAAGTGTTGTTGAGGTGGGACTTCTTGAGAAGGGCCTCATCATAGGTCAGTAAATGGTTAGAAGTCGGGGGAGATGATGGGTTCTCAGCCTGGTGGTGCAAAGAGGTCTGGAGCCCTACAGGACATGTCGCTCTTCCTATGACACAGACACTCTGTTCTATGTAGGGTCAGGGACATCTGCCTCCAACATCTGCTTGTCTCCTCCAGAAGAGATTCACCAGCACAACCATAAAGTTGTTGTGGAGAGCAGGAAGGGAAGCAGTCAGGAGAAAGTCAGGCATTTCTGGTCACCCCATGGGACTGAAACACAGGGGCTGTTAACGACAAGCTAAGACCTAGGACAGGCAGTTCTGCAGCTAGTATCCAAAATCGCTTCTGTTTTCCAGATCCTTACAGAGGTATGTACATCTAACCTTGGTTATCCAAGAAAGGCGAATAGAATTTAGAATTAAAGTATTAAGAGTCAAGGCTGGAGAGATGGCTCCACAGTTTAGAGTACTGGCTGCTCTTGCAGAGGATCCAAGTTTGATTTCCAACACCCACATAGTGACTCACAACCATCTGTAACTCCAGCTCCAGGGGACTGGACAACTGCAGTTCACATTCATACATGCAGACAAAACATTCATACACACAAAATAAAAAACGTTCTTTAAAAAAAGAATAAAATGTATTTTAAGTCTTGATTTGATTATATACATGTGGTTGAAAGATTCCCCCAGTGAACTGACAGTGCCCCAAGAGAGAAGGGTGGCTACTGAACCTCAGGGAAAGAATTCGTCTTCCAGTCCACAGAAAGAAACTGTATCAACCCTAAGATGCCCAGTCGGCGTCTTAGGGAGGATGAGAAATATCTGGAGGCAGAACCAGATTCAATAGTGGCTCTACCAGGCCAGCTCTGGCTTTCTCTTCGGTCAGCTCTCCTCTCTAAGGATTCCAACATGTGCCTCCCTGCCTACCTGCTCTTCCAGAACTCCAGTTCCACCTTGGGGGTGGGATTTTCCCCTTGTAAGAGTGGCTGAGAAGATGCTTTCTTGAGGACCACCTGAACTTGGTGGCTCCATTTGATCACTGCAGACTCAATGGCATAGACAATTGACTTGTCTATGGAATCCAAGCTGTAACAGACAAAAGAAATCTCTCAGTGTGTGTGAACATAATTTGAGCCTGGCTGTATTCACTCATCCTCTGTTGCTATAACAAAATCCAAGAAGCTGAAAAACTTACAAAGATGTTCATTTAGCTCATGATTTGTAAGGTCAGAAGTCCACAATCTGGTGTCAGGACACACTGTGGCAGTAATATATGCATAGAGATTCACAAGGCAACACAAGAAGCCAAAAAACAAGAAGGGGCCAACTTTACCCTTTTATAACAGGCTAATCTGGAGGGAGATGAGGTCCCCCAGGGTTTACATTAGTCTTCTCCAAGGGCAGCCCTCCCAATGACATAACTGCCCTACACTAAGCTCCGAGTCTTAAGGGTCCCACCACCTTCCACCAGAATAATACTGAAGAACAAACCATCAAGATGTATCTGAGTGTTCTCTAAAAGAGGACCTAAAGTCTTTTAAAATAGGTGGAAAATTCCACCTAACCTGTGAATCCTTTAGTTTTTAAATTGTGTGCGTGTGTGTGTGCGTGTGCGTGTGTGTGTGTGTGTGTGTGTGTGTGTGTGTGTGTAGTATAGTGTAATGTTGGTGCTTTGCCGCTTTGCCTGTGTACATGAATGTGGAGGTCAGAGGTCAATGTCCAATATCTGTGGAATCCTTCCACCTTACATTCTGATACAGGGACTCTCACTGAACTTGGAGTTCATTGATTGGGCTAGTCTGACTGGCCAATGAACTCCAGGGACCACTTGTCTCCAACTCACTTACTCCCCAGTGCTGGGGTTACAGATACAAGATATCATACACACTGTTTTGTAGGTTCTAGGGATCTGAACTCAGGTCCCCATGCTTGCATGCCAGGCATTTTACCAACAGAGCCCTCTCCCTCATCTCTCACCTATAAATTCTTAACCCCCCCACACACGCAAGTAATAGACTCCTTTAAGCAAGTCAATTGTACAAATCCTTTTCTGGGGAGACATGTTTATTCTTGTGTCCATTCAACATTATTTGTACAGTCAGGGGTCCATCAATATTCTGAAGACTAGTTTAAGAACTTCAAATGACATAAAATCTTGTCAATGCATGAAGCACTGACATGTCACCCAACCCCCCTGCCTGACTCTCACCAGAGGACAAGCTCTCTGCATAGCACAGCAGCTTATTCCTCGGCTGACTGGCTCTTCCAGGTGATGGTTTGCCACATCTACCTCCCCAGGCCTCGCTTGTTCTGTTCTTAGTCTTGACACTACAGCAAGGACAAACAGGTTACATCCTCCTCCAAGAGATAAACTACAGCTCTGGATACCAGCACAATTCCATTCTGTCTTCAGGTTTCCAACAAAGAACGGTATCTCAAGCACCCCCTTCAAACATGTTGTTTTGTTTTAACTTAACTATGATGGCAAGAGATGAAAATTAAAATAGGAGAGAGGAGATGGCTTTGTTTGAAAATACCCGCCATGCAAACCTGATGTCTCGTGTTCTATTACTAGAACCCAGGTGGTGGAGGAGAGAACTTACTCCTAAAAGTGTCCTCTGAGCTCCACAGGTGTGCACAGGACACACACACACACACACACACACACACACACACACACACACACACTCCATACACATACCCAGACACCACAATAATAGTAAATACATTTTCATTTTAAATAAATTAAAATAAAAATTGGCTGCTGTTCAGAGTCTTAACTGAAAACTATACGCCCGGTAACAGGGGCATAGTGATGGAGAAAGGAAATGTATGGATGGCATTTTCACATCAGGAACTCACCTTCACTTAATGTGAAATTCGTATTTGCTTAGAAATGATACAGCACAAGTGATTATGAAAGACATTTAAAAAAAATGCTCTCCTCTCCCCCAAATGATGCAGCCTTCAGGGAAATTATCAAAGTTGAACAAAAGGAGACCAACTCAGCAGGGAATCATACACATGAGCTGAGTGTGATCGAGATATGGTATAAAGGAGCTGAGAAAAGGGGGGAGATTAATTGCATTTATTTTGAAAATTGGATATTTTTATTAAACCACAATAAGTTTTCCAGTTAACTGGGATGCTCCTTCAAATTATATATAAATATACAATCATTTCCCGCATAAAACTACTAAGAAGTATGCTGCAGTTGCATGCACTACTTATTCTTTGGGTACATCATGGTTCCTGAATAAACATGATGACAGTCACATATTGAAAGAAACCTGGCATTATGGCAGATCACACTCATGCAGGAAGGTGGACCTATTGCCACAAATGCATAGAAATGCTGGATGAAAATATAAGAATATATATATTTTCATATATTCATGTATTTATATAGTTACATATATTATATGTATTTACATATATTTATATATATTTACATATGTTAAATAGACTGGATTGGAAGAGGAAAAAAATACCCCTGGATACAAAGACAAAAAAAACTCAAAGCTGGAACAGTTGAGAAGTAGATGGGAGACATAACATTATACACAGAGGATCTGGTATGGGGCACGGGCCAGTTATCTTAGACCTGGGCTAGTGGTTGAGGCAGGAGAACCTTGAGTCTGAGGCCAGCCTGTGTTACAAGGAAAGTTCTAGGAAGGCTTAGGCCATAGAATGAGAGCCTGTCTCCAAAAAAAAAAAAAATAGACAAAACTAACATAATCAAAGGAGGCTGATGTTTTAATGGCCACGCAGGGGCAAGAGGCATGGACTCCCCAGTGGAGCCAGATCTGACTGCTCTTAGGGGAGAGAAATCTCTCTGGGGTCTCAAAAGTCTGCAGGTACTGGAGAATGGAGGCTGGAACTGTAACAAGAGCCTGATAGCTAGTTCTATGGCAGGGTGCACAGGGGCATGCAGGTAGGAGATGTGCAGCTACTGGATTAGGTATCGTTCAGCCATGAGCCACATCCTGAGAACACTGAAGCTGCCCTGGCTGCTCTCAGCCCCGAAATGATTTGGGGTTGAAAAAAGACCACATTGCTGAGAGAATCTTAGGAGACCTGAAGCACTAGGACTGGGTAAGGGTCACAATCAGCATGAAGACAACAATCCAAGGACATTGGCAGCCAGAGTCAGCAGTGGGCTTGTGTGTGGACTGAGATGTGTAAAGTCAGGCAGAGGAAAGGCCCTGGGAGAAACGCTCAGATAAAACAGCGTCTGTCCCATCACCAAGGCCTACAGGCTGATGGTACTTACACTGGCTCGCTGTGGCCATCCACGAACTCTACTTTTTCTGAGCCAACTGGAAGAGGCAGCAAGGTTCTCCCCTTCACGTGCTCAAGGATTACCAGGAGGTCACACTGCAGGGAGTGGGCATGATGCCTGATGTCTTGACACACCAAGTGGGGCCAGTCTAGATGGTTCTTTTCATTGGCTAGGACAGGGATAATGACCTGAAACAAAGACACACCAAGAAAGCCAGAGGATTGCAAGTTCAAGCCAGCCTGTGCTAGATAGTGAGGCCTTGTCTCTATAGAAAGAAAAAAAGAGCTTGAATGGAACCACCCTGCATGGGTGGATAATGCTGCTTCCAGAAGTCATGGGTTATTAAACCAAAAATTCTAGTACCAAGCATGGGATAACGCCCTATGAGTTACTGGCCAAGGAGGCCCCAAAGGTTCTCAAAATAATACAGGCTATTGCCACTGGTTTGAGCTGCTCACCAGAACTAAACAGTAAGATCCTATTGCTGAAGACAATACACACTTTGGATATAGGACCTAGAGAAATCAAACCGGAACTGAGCTAGACAGTGTTGGAAGGTGCTATGCAAGCTGTTGGGGAAGAAAAATTATCAATAATTTAACCCAGATGCAGACACTGTATCACAATACTGACCAGACAAAATAGAACCACTGGTGGAATAGTAACATGACTGTTGTCGTTATGACCAATTGCTTCTTCACTGGAGCTGAGGCCCACCCCGTGGGTGGCAATACATGTGTAGAACTGTAAACCTGGTGAAAAGCCCATGGGTGAGGAGGTTGTTGGCCCTAAGGAAGAATCTACTACTGGGGTTGCTGATTAATATACGTGCTGTTAAGTTGTCTTGTGTAGTGGCTCTGAAGGAGAATAGCTTCATAGGCTTGTGTTTGAATACTTGGTCTCCCACTGCTGGAACTGTTTGGGGAGGATTAGAGGGTGTGGCCTTGTTGGAGGAGGTACACTACTGTAGTTAGCTCTTAGGTTTCAAAAGACTTGTGCCAATCCCAGTGTGCTATCTCTGCCACCTACTTCCAGATAAGGATGTGAGCTCTCAACTACTGCTCCAGGGCCATGCCTGCTGTGCTCCACACCAGGATGGTCATACCTCCCCTCTTCCCAGCTTCTGAACATCAGGATCCTTCATTCTCACTCCTCAGATATCTTCATTTGTCTATAAACCCTCTTTACTGTGGAACTCTCATTCAGTTTTAAAATGTGTAAAACCACCTGTTCCTGACACCTCCTAGGTTTGTTGTTTGCAGCCTTAACCGGGAACCCCAAGCCCCTGGCAGGCTTATCCAGCTTCCCACCTGGAAATACAATAGATTTCAAGAAATCTCCTTCTTGAAATACAAAAGATGCATTAAAAACTCCTGATAACCAAGTACAAGCTGCTCATCCTTCCTCAAGAGCTTCACCCTTGTCCTTTCCCACATCCCATGATGGAATGACATTCCTTCTTCTGCACAAGACCCACAGTATCACATCAACTCCTTTATGTCTCCCATAATCCCCAAACTAGCTCATTAGTACGTCACCTTGGATGTACCTTCAGAATGTACATAGATGGCAGTTAGTCACAATTTGATCACTATCCTGTTCCCAAATCACTCTTTTCTAGAGTTTATAATAACTGGAGCTTACCTACCAAAGGATATCAAACTGTGACACTCACAACCATCAATGAAATTCATTTTCCTGGTAACAAAAACAGAAATCCTATAAGCAAGGCTGCATATAATTTGGCTCCCTACTCTTTGGTCTCATCCTGGTCCAGTGATGTTGGTCTCCAGACTACTCCATCACACACGTGGGTTTCTATCTTTCAACCTTTATATAAGTTCTGCCTTGTGTCTGTGACATGCTTCCCCTAGGCTTCACAGGCTCTCTCCTTTCCCTACCAACTCTTTGGTCAGAGTTTGTTTCTCAGGAGGGCTTGCGCTGACCTCACTAATACTGGTTGGTTTTATCAATCCTGCCCACCCTGACTCTATGTAGAAATCCTCCTCACACATGGACACACACTAAATATTAAGTTTTATACTAGTTAAGATATATACCATAGAGGAACTAAATAGTTTAATACAGTAACCAGTTATGCTTATTATATAACTGAATGAATAGATTTTCATTTCTTTAAAACTCTAGCCATTTGTTTTTCTATATCTCAGATCCCTACAGAATTCAATCCAAACCTCCCACCACTTTTTCCTCTGTTAGTATACATTTGTCAACTGCTAAGGAATGCACGGAGATGCCAGAACCCAGGGAAGAATGTAAGTACTTAAGGATCAATTGAGATTTAGTTTCTGCCTTTGAGATCCTAGGAAAATCCTTTTGTTGTTCAGCCTTCTGTCTGAGTCCAACAGAAATGTGACTGAACTTAGCTTGTGATCTTTTTTGTAGTTTCTGAACTCTCTGCTCAAATGATTATCACTGCTCAGAATATGTTTCCAGAAAGACCAGGCAAGAACTATTTATTTTGTAGCCATCAGGACTTATTCATTAGCTCTGAATCAATTTCAGAGGTTTTGTCAATTATCTCCAGGATGACATGCAGGCAGACATGGTGCTGGAGCAGGAGCTAAGAGTTCTACTTCTTGATCCAAAGGCAGAAGAAGCAACTGTATCAACACTGGGTATAGCCTGAGCATAGGAGACTTCAAAGCCCATTCCCACAGTGACATATTTCCTCCAACAAGGCCACAACATACTCCAGCAAAGCCACACCTCCTAATATTGTCACTCCCTATGGAAGACATTTTTTTTCAAACCACCATATTCCACTCCCTGACTCCAATATGCCTATAGCCATAACATAATGCAAAATACATTTAGTCCAACTTCAAGAGTCCGGTAGTCTATAATACTCTCAAACTTGTTTAAAAGTCTAGAGTTCAAAGTCTCTTCTGAGATTCATGCAATCTCTGAACTGTAATATCCTATAAAAATCAAAATCAAAAAGCAGATAACATACTTCTAACATACAATGGCACAGGATATATATTACCATCCCAAAATGGAGAAAAGGGAGAATAGTGAGGAAATACTGGACCAAAGCAAGACTGAAAACCAGCTGAGCAAACTCCAAACTCTGCATCTCCATGTCTGATATCAAAGCACCCTTCACATCTCCAACTCCTTTCAGCTTTATTGACTGCAACATATTTCTTTCTCTTGGGCTGGTTCTACTCCCTGTTAGTAGCTCTCCTTGGTCAGTATCCCATAGCTGTGGCATCTCCAACATCTTGGGGTCCCCAAGGCAATCCAGGCTTCACTTTGGCAACTTCACACAATGGCTTCTGTAGGTCTCCATGCAGAGACACTCCTGACACATGCCTAGGCTCAGTGGCTTCCCTTAGTCACTGAGGAAGATTCCACAATCCCTTTCTTCTATCCTTGAGTCTAAAACCAGAACTAAGTAGCTGAAGCTGCCAAGTTCTGCTGCTTACTGGGGCTGGAACATGACCCTGTCATTCAATTACATCTTCACCAGCTTTCTGTTTAAGATGGTTTCCTTTACTGCCCAAGCTTGGCTGTCCTGAAACTGGATCTGTAGACCAGGCTGGTCTCAAACTCAGAGATCTGCCAGCCATTGCTTTCCAAGTACTGGGATTAAAGGCATGCAGCACCACACCTGACTCTAAGCTTTTTGAAAACGTAGCTGGGTGGGATCTTGCCCTGAGCTCACTACTCCCTTTATTCAATTTCTTGATCTGTTTATCTCCTTGAACACAGACTTAGCTCCATTCCACTTCCTGGTGCTCCTTTTCTCCTCAAATTGTACATTTTGTACTTTTTCTTTCTCAGCTCTTTCCTTTTCATTATAAATCTTCATTAGGGTAACACTAGTAACCACAAGACAGAGTCCATACTAGGTTGTTTTGTGATTTCCTCTGCCAACAGAATTAATCCAAAACTCTTTAATTTAGCCTCAGTCAGATTTTTCAGGGAAAGGGAAAAAGTGGCCTCATTCTTAGCCAAAATATTATAAGAATGATCTCTAGGCAATATTCTAAAATTCTTCTCCTCTGAAACATCTTGAACCAGCCCCCAACAGTTCAGATCACACTCAGCACCACTGTCTTCTATGCTTCTACTAGGATGGCCCATTAAGGTGCACTTAAAGCGTTCAACTGCCTTTCTAATTCACAGTCCCAAGGTCCATATTCTTTCAAACAAAAACATGGTCAAAACTGTCATAACAATACCCCAGTTCCTGGTCCAAACTTCTGTCTCAGTTAAGGTTTTTATTGCTGTCAAGAGACACCATGACCATAGCAACTCTAATAAAGCTTACAATTTCAAAAGTTTAGTTCCATTATCTTCATGGCAGTGTACAGGAAGACATGGTGCTGGAGAAGGAGGTGAGAGTTCTTGATTTCCACACAACAGAAGCAACTGTGTCCACACTGGGTGTAGCTTGAGCATAGGAGACCTCAAAGCCCACCCCTACAGTGACATGCTTCCTCCAACAAGGCTACACCTCCTCCAACAAAGCCACACTTCCTCATAGTGCCACTCCCTATGGGAGACATTTTCTTTCAAACCACCACATATATACACACATGCTTACATGCACACACACAATTGCAGGAGTACCATCATTGAGAAGGGGTGACAGGGCATTAGGTGTTTATTGTACAAGACATTTCTAGTTGGAGAGGAAAGAAAGAATGGAGGAGAGAGGGGGAAGACTGATAGGATGAGAACCAGATCAAAGTCGGTATGTTGTTTGAGAGTTGACATCTGACAAGTCTAACAGTATAGCAAGGAGTGGATGGCAGAGAATAGAGCCGGGCTATTGATAAGCAGAGTAGATGCAAGAGTTTGTGAGAATTTTGCTCTTCTGTCTCAATTTGCTTTCTTCCTCTCCTTCCTCCTTCTTCCTCCTCCTCCTCCTCCTCCTCCTCCTCCTCCTCCTCCTCTTCTTCTTCTTCTTCTTCTTCTTCTTCTTCTTCTTCTTCTTCTTCTTCCACTACCTCCTCCTTGTTATTCTTCTTTTTTAAGAAAGTAACAAGGACATTCAACATCAGGAATTAAGAGTGGAATCACTCAACTTTTCTCTAGCCCCGTTGACTTCCTGGAACAGACATGGGGCTTGCAGAGAGTTGTGTTCCACATGGATTGTGGTTTTGCTTAATGACTATGAGTAAGACAGAAGCCAGATGGGAGATGGCCCAAGGATATGCTGACAATGGAACAGCTACTCAAATTGGGCAAGGTACAAGAACCTGAATGTGAGTGAGGGACACTGGGAGGCAGTGGACTAGAGGTCCCAGCAGAGTGTACAGACTATGGTAGTCAATGGTCTGGAAGGGAGAAAGCTGGAAAAGAGAAGTGCTAGTGACTGAGAGGGGTGTATACAGGTGGATCAGATGTAGTAGGGACTTGAGGAGACAGGCTTCTCATGTGATTGGAGGGCCTTTTAATTGTCTGTTGAAATCATCGTGTGTCAACCAAAGCAGAAGCAGTATTGGGAGAGTCACGATGAACCAGATGCCAAATGAGGGCAAAGACATCAGCACAGAGTAGAACCATAAAGGGTGATGTCATGTGATAAGAAAACATTGAAACTGCAGGTTCATTGCCATGAATGGAGTAGCCACAAGAAGGAATGAGGAGGTCATCTGTCCCCACTGCAGGCTCATAGGTAGGAGGTCTGTGGGGAACATAAAGGTAAATCCTGGAGGGAACCAGCATTGGCTACAGAAAGGTAAGAAGGACCAGTTAGAGAACTAAAGATGGGTTGTCAGGAACCAGGACTGCCACTGTATATGGAATACCTACAAAGGGACACTCTATTCTAGGTGTCTTAGTATGTTATTTAGGATGACATTTTATAAGCCAGGCATTGAGGCACTTATAATCCTAGCACTCACAAAACAGAGGCAGTAGGGTTGCAGAAGGTTTGAGATCAGCCTGGGTAGCAATTGTGTAACCCTGTTCCTAAAACAAAAACAAAAATGGATTGGATTTCCTAGCAATACCATGGGAGCCTATGAGCCTGACAGAGTGGGTTCAAGATACTCACCTCACCCGGCTGAGTGTGACAGAAGCTGGGATTGAACACAAGGTAAGTGTCACTCCAAATCCCTCTTACCGTCAAGAGCACAAATAAGCAGTCAACTACTGAAATGTTAGGAAGAATAAGCTGGCAGCAGTGAGGGGAAGGGAAGAGGGAAGGGAAAACCCAGGTACTAAATCCTGGCAATGCTCCCTTCAAATGTTTCTCCCTTACATTTTTTTTTCACCTTGAACTGGTATACTGGGACAGAGAAGATGCTAAAATTATAGCTTTTCCCCTCACCAATGCCCTCTTCCCCCTACATGCACAGCTAAGAGGACTGAGAGTGAAATACAGGTGAGTGGAGGACAGACACCAGTGTGGGCTATAGTAAGGTAAGAGGAGCCACATGTATGCACCTACGGGGCAGAAGACACCTTTCTGGCTTAAGTGGCATGCAGTGAGGGGAGAGGACAGGAGCGGGGGTCAGAAGCTAAGTCCTACAGGTGCTAAGAGGGTGACCAGCAAGGAGAGCAGAGGCAGGCAGAGGCAGGCAGGCCAGGTTTTACAGGGACATGGGATCAGCTCTAGGGTTCATAACAGAAGTACATGGGAAGTCCTAAAGATTCCTGGTATAGGTTTTGAGAAAAACCTTTGTGAATAAGGGACCAGAGGTGTTTTTAAATTATTGAATTTAAAACTTAAGTACATAATACATTTGCATAGTATAAGTATGACAAATCGTCCACCCACTCCTGTACCTCAACAATTTAGTTCCCTAACTATGGATTAGTTTTTCTCCCCATTCCCCCTACTCTCTTCCTTCTCTATTTTTCCCTTTACCTCCTTAATTTAGATAGACTCTTTTATGTAGCTCAGGATGGCCTGGGGCTCACTCTACAGCTCTGGCTTTTCTTAAACTCACAACAATCCTCCTGCCTCAGTCTTTGGAGTACTTGAATTAGAGGTCTGAGGAGCCATTTCCAGTTTTCCTTTCTCTTTTAATTTTTTTGCTGTTGATTTTATTTTATGTGTATGGTTAGTTTGCCTGCATGTGTGTCTGTGCACCATGTGCATGTAGTGCCCACAAAGGCCAGAAGAGGGTGTTGGATCCCCTGGAACTGGTGTTACAGATGGTTGTGAGCAGTCATGTAGGTGCTGAGAATCAAACCCAGGTCCTCTGGAAGAGCAGTCAGTGCTCTTAACTGCTGAGCCATCTCTCCAGTCCCCATTTCTTCTTTTTAATACAAATAGTTGCATACTATATATAAATTCTGTACTTAAAAACCCACACTACTGTATTATTTACAATGCTAGCCAAGAACTGGAGTCAACCTTTGTCTTAGTTTGCTTTCCACTGCTGTGATGAATACCATGATCCAAAGCAACTCAGGAAAGGAAAAAGGTTCATTTCATCTTACACTTCCTGGCCACAATCCTTGATTGAGGGAGGTCAGGGCAGGAATACAAGGAATAACCTGGAGGCAGGAATTGAAGCAGAGACCATGGAGGGGGTGCTGCTTATTGGCTTGTTCTCCATGCCTTGCTCAGCCTGCTTTCTTAATATAACCCAGCACCACCTGCAGAGAGTGCAGGCCCTCTGTGCACCACCCACAGTGAGCTGGACCCTCCCACAACAACCAGCAATCAAGAAAATGCCTCATAGACATGCCCACAAGCCAATATGATGGAGATAATAATGGAAAACATTGCTATACAAATACAGTGTAACAGTATTTGGCTTTAACAAGAGGAAGAAAAGAGATTGGTTGTGCATGACAACAGGAAGAACCATGAGGACATTGGCTGAGTGAAATGATCCAGTGGAATGATGATGGTAGTTGAAGGTGTTGCCTCTCAAGCTGGGCAAGGAACAAGTACACTATTGTGGCCAGGAGACACTGGAAAGGCAGTAGATTGAAGTCCCAGCAGAGTCCAGAGACTCTGGGCAAGGTATGGGAGGGAGCAAGCTGGAAGAGCAGAAGCACTGTTCATGGGGGGCAGCGGGTGGGGGGATGCACAGGATCACAAAGTGTGTAGGGGGGCGGGGCTCGAGGAGAAAGACTCAGGGAACCCAGAGCCATATGGTTGGGGGACCTTTTAATGTTTGAAATTAAGTGTCAAGTCAGGAGAAACACTGAGAGTCACAAAGAGATGGATGCAACACGACTCTGTTTACATAGTGTCTTAATTGCGGTTTCTACTGCTGTGAAGAGACATCATGACCACAGAAACTCTTATAAAGAAAAACATTTCATTGGGGCTAACTTAGAGTTTCAGAGGTTTAGTCCATTACCTTCATCGGGGTGCTGGAAAAGGAGCTAAAAGCTCTACATCTTGATCCACAAGCAGCAGAAAGAAGCTGTCTCCTACACTGGGCATAGCTTGAGCATATGAGACCTCAAAGCCAGAGTGACACACTTCCTCCAACAAGGCCACACCTCCTAATAGTGCCACTCCCTATGGGCCAAGCATTCAAACACATGAATCCATGAGGGCCACACCTATTAAAAACACCACACCTAGAGCAGTCAAATTTGTGAAGACAAATTGCGGAATATTGTTTGATGGGCCTGGGGATAGGGACATGGGTGCTGTTGGGTGAATGTAGTTTCAATAATGTTGAGTAGGGGGGACCTGGAGGTGTTTGTGTCTAACAACATTGTACTGTACAGCTAGAAACTCCTGGGGGGGGTGGATGAATTTTATGTGTATTTTTTTCAAATAATACTTTAAAGAGTAGTCTGTATTGGTAATTCTTTTGAACAACCTTAGAGTATTTCACTGTATAAATATTCCATAATTCATTCATTTATTTCTTGACTGAATAATTTTGTCTCCAATCTAAATTTTAAAAAGATCAGGTAGGCTTGGTTCTGTATACCTATACTCTTAGCACGGTGGAGGCAAGAGGATCAGGAGTTAAAGGTCATCCTTAAGCTACATAAGTTAGAACCTAGCCTGGGCTACATGAGACTGCCTGAAAAAAATAAAAGTGAAATCTTTTAAAAGTAAATTGTCTATTTATTTATTTTACTTGCATATATGTGGGTCTGTGTGCATGTATGCCACATGTGTGTAGGTGCTTATGAAACACAGAAGGTGTCAGATCCCCTGGAGCTGGAGTTTCAAGCTGTTGCAAGCTGCCTGACTTGGGTGTTGTGAACCAAACTCTGGTCCTCTGGAAGTGTGCTTTTGTAAGCATTAAGCCATCTCTGCAGCCCCCAAAATTAACTTTGCTTGCTGGATTGTACTTTGTTAGTGATTGCACTCACTTCTTTAGTGATTACAACAATCCTGAGTTATGCTCAAGCCCTCTACATAGACTAGTTTGTGTCTCATCTCTGAACCTTTAAAAATTATTTTTTGAGATTACGTATATGTGTGTGTTTATGTGCGTGTATGTGCACATGTGACTTCAGATACCTACAAAAGGTAGAAGAGGGCATCAGAAAAGGGCATCAAATCCCCCAGAGCTGGGACTATGGGTGGTTGTGAGCTGCCTGACATGGAACTTTTTCAAGGGCCATATGCGCTCTTAACTGCCTCTCCCTGCTCAGGAGGCAATGCACCACTAAGATCAAGGCAGCATCTTAAACTACATGACTTTTTCTTTTCTCTGAAACCAAGAGCATTTCCTATCATCCTTTACCAGGGGATGTGACCCACAGGTGGACTTCTGTGCAGAAGGTGTTCAAGCATAATACAGTGATAAGACCATTCAATTTAAAAGTATTCGAGAAGTTATTACTAGCCTCGCTTCCCTGGTCCCTGAGAGCTTGCCCATCCATCATGTTCCTCCTTGGAATTCTCCCTTCGCTAGCAACGAGGGAACATTAAATGTAGCAAGGAACATCCAGGTCCTGGCTGTACCAATAGGTTTGAAAGTGCTTACCCTCACTGTCTTAAGTTTCAAATATTCTGAATGCATGATCAGATACATGCGTTTGTGCTTTTTTAGGGGAAGCATATCATGGGTGAGAACTTATTTTCTATTCCTGTGTAGTTTCCAGGACACCAATCACACAGCTAGTTCCTGAATTACACCAATTTCGTGACTGGCTGGACCTGGAGAGGACCAGTCTCTGGAAGCACGAAAGTTTTCTTTCACTTGGAAAGGTCTAAAGGGGAACAAGAACCTCTCCTAAATACCCTTGTGAAAATTCTCTGAGAGTCAGAGGTTCCATCCATGTCCGTTTCCCCAGGGCGGTGACAGACCCTTCCCAATGCCCACTGGCGATTTCCAAAATGATACTCAACTTCTGCGGGCACAGGGCTGACCTTTAGTAAATGATTGCATGGTAAATGAATGATACACTCAAAACCAAAGCGCCTCCCTCTGAACACCTCTGCTAAGGAAATAAAGCACCGCAGCTTCTTCCACCCAGTAGACCCACTCGAAATTTCCCCCTCCCCCCATTCACCACTGTTCTATCCTCAGCTCTTGCTTTTGACTTGCAAAGCTGCCAGGGATTCGGGCACTCTTCACACTCTGGCTTCCCCTTGAACCAAGACCCTGACCCAAGTCTGGTTCTCACTGTGGCCTGGCCTCTACCTAGACTTGCCCCCAGCGGGTACCATACAGTTCACCAGGGTTTTGGTTTCCTTGAAGCTCCTCCCAGGCTGTGCTCCAACCTCAGTCACTTTCTTCCAGACTCCACCCCTTGCCTCCGCCCTCTGGCTGTGACCCCGCCCACTCACCCTCCCCTGCACCGTCGCCCCACCTTTTTGGATCTGACTCCGCCCCTCATGCACACGCCCCCCCATCCTCTCCCCGCCCCCCAGGCTTCAGCCTCTGCTAGCTAGGGGCCACCCACCCACCCTCACCTCCGAGAGCAGCGGGGCTAGGTGCTCCAGAGGTAACGCGGGCAGGTCTCCGCAGAGCACCGCACCGCGGAGGCTGTGACTTCCTGGAGGCTCTGGCCTGGTGCGCAAGAAAAAAAGCCCCTTGGTGCGAGCCGGGCCGGTCTCCGGTCCTGCGTCCAGGCAGGGTCGTACCACCAGGCCCCCAGGCCCAGGCTGCACCACCAGCAGCGGCCGCGGCTCCGCGGCTGCACCGTGATCCAGGAAGGCTTGCAGCAGCCGCTCCACCTCGGCTGTGCCCGAGCAGCGCTCCCAGGCACCGGCGACTGGACGCAGACTCCGAGTCACGAAAGCCCCCAGGAGCCGCAGCCTCGGGTCGCCGGGCTCCTCATCCCCAGTCTCCACCAGGGCAGCTGGCTCTTCCGCGCCGGGCATCGCTCCTTGCCTGCTGCTGCCGCCGCGTCCGTTTCCCTAGCGACCGGGATGCCAAGCCCTCCCGCCTCTGCTCTCCTTATATTGGGTACTGAACTCTAGCTCCGCCCCACTAAGTTAATAAGGTAGGCAGGGGCTGGGAAGGGGCGGGGTCGCGTCACTGTTGCTGGGAAACTGGTGGAGGCTCTCCCACTTCCAGGATGGTCTGGTAGACTGGAGGTGTGCAGAAGAAAGCAAAGCAAAGGATTGCGTGGGAATCCTTTGTCTAAGGTCATATTAAAGTCTTCAGCCGCCTCCATACACAAACAACATAATTCTCTTACCCTATTCTAAATATATAATTTAAAAAGTTAATCCCAGTGCCAAATCATAATACCACGAATGTAAGGAAGTTGAATGCAATATAAATAAATTTCTTTTTCCAAGGTGATAACTTAAAAGACTTCAGGAGAGTACTGTCTGAGAGATTTTTTTTTTCTTGCAAAGTATAAGCTTACAAGAGACATGCAATCTGTTGGTGAGACTCAGGAATTGTTTCATTTAAATTTACAGTTAATTAGGTACACATGGCTGGTAACCACTTCGGATGTCTCCACTTCAAACAGATATAATAAATTATTGTAAAAATATTCTGCAGTACCTTGCTCTGCCTACGCTTTCATCTACCAAAAGGGCAACTGTGCTGGGTGATGTGATTCTGTGGGAGTGGCCCCCGCTCAATTCTTATATGTACTAAAGCGCTTGTAGATATGCGGCATGCTAAGCATCCCTTGCTGACCAGGGAAATTATCACTTTTCCCAGGCTCTATCCTTCTGCATGATCAGAATCAACAGCTTGGGCCTTTGCAAGTGATGTGATGTGTGAGTGATGGTGAGGGTGTGTGGATACCAAGGAAATGGACTCTCAGCATGAGGCCAGCAGGTTTGCAAGAATCTCCTCTTTGCACCTCCACGCTGATTGTATTACCTCCCAGGGACCGCAGGGTTTCTTAGTAAAGTGGAGGCTTACAATAGGCTTCAAAGGAATATTAACAGCGTGGCACTTATCAAAGGCAGCTTGGCTTAACAAGACCCCCTCAGGACAGCACCAGTGCCTAGAAGCTAAAATGATTGATTTCTCAATAACTGGGACCCAGGGGTTCTGTGATGAAAATGTTTGCATTAGAAAATGGATCTTTATTATGTCTACGCAGAATGTTTTATCATTGATGCATTAAACACAAGCGAAGCAATTAGGAAGAAAGGAGCAAAATGGGGTTGATAACCGATATTTCCAAAAAGACATTGTGGAAAATGGAAATGTCAGAGGCTTCTTACATATACCATAATCCCTTCCTTCCTTTCTTCTACCCTTCCTCTCTTCTTCCCTCCTTCCCATAAGAAGTCCTCATGGCTGTTTTGGATGGCAAATGTCTCCAGTGTGTCAATCTGCTTATGTTTTGTATATAGAGTGAACTCAGGACCATTCATTTTCTATAAGTCTGTCAAATAAAGTTTGGGCCACCCTCACCCTGGCTCCCCCCACCCCTTTATCTCATTTGCCTCATGCCTCACCTATATAAAAACTGGATGAATGGTGGGATGAGGGGATGTGTCAGTGGGTAGGAGAACTTGCTTTGCAAGCTTGAGGACTTGAGTTCATCCTCCACCCCTCAAGACCTATGCTAAAAGTTAGGCATAGCCGTAACCCAACACTGGGGGGTCAGGGACAGGTGGATCCTAAGGGCTCACTCGCTACTGAGCCTAGCAGTAAACTTCTGGTCCAATGAGAGATCCTCTATTGAGGAAACAGGGCAGGGGGCCATGGAGAAAGATGCTCCACATCCTACTCTGACTGGTATGGGGCATGCATGTATATATGAGCATGTATAGGCATGCGTGTGCATAGACATACAGAGAGTGAATGAGTCCCTAAAGATGTCTGCCTGAAGTGAAGTCTCTCAAATGCTGCCATCTGTTTTTCTGTTTCTCTATAACACACCTTCTGTTTATTTTAGGAGTTGATTTTTTTTTGGAAATTTTTTATAGGTTGTATTAAAAACAATTGATATTTTCTATATATTGAATAGGTACAACAAGAAATTACCCCAAAACCTAGCAGTTTAAAATTGCAATAAATACTTAATCCCAGGCATTTTGCAGAGGGTGAAGATTTTGAAAACAGCTTGCCTAGATGGTTGTGGATGTTTTGTGATGGTGAATGTAAAACCTCATCAGGGCTCCATCAATCATCTGAAAGCTTGAGCAGGCTTTGGAGTGTCACCGTCAAGACAGCACACTCTCCAAACAGGCAGGTCAGGGTTGACTGCTGGCAGGAGGCTATTTTTCAAATTCATGGCCTTTTTTTCTTTAATTGCTGACGTGTGTGTGTGTGTGTGTGTGTGTGTGTGTGTGTGTGTGTGTGTGTTTATTCCTAGATACATACAACAACCTGCTCAGTCTGCACATTACTTGCCTGTATATATTTTCAAAGATGACCACTTGGTATTGGACAACCAGTTGGTATGCTCTTCTCTGGGGAAGACAGTTTCTATAGCTCTCAGCATTTCTCATTTGCCTTTAGTTCTTTATCTAGGGTTGGGGCTGTGTGAGCTTTCCCTCACCCATGTTAGCTTGTCTATTGGTGTTGTCCTTGTCCAGGTATGTATTTTCATTTTCACCATTCTTATTCAACTTTATACATGTTTACTTCCATATATATATAGTTATATACTGTACAATAAAATAAGTAATAAATAAGTGTAGCACAGTTGCTCATGCCTATAATCCTAGCACTTTGGAGGCTAAGATAATCACAGGCAAGGGCAAGACTAACTTGGGCTATGTAGAAAAGTCCTGTCTCAAATAAATACAAATAAATAAGAAATCAAGTGCGGGGTTCATGCTTGTAACCTCAACACTTAGAGATAGAGGCCAGAGGATCAATAACTCAAGATTATCTTTGACTGCATAGAGAATTTCAAGCACATTGTGCTACATGAGACTCTATCTCCAAAGACAGGAAGTTCATTCCACTTAATGGAAAGGCTCATTGTTTGCATTTGTAAAATTATAATCAAATGTCTTAGAAATGAAACTTCATAATCAAGTGTGTTCCTGGTGGTGTCTTTGTTACCCATCCCAGTAAGGACTGCTTGCTGTGTCTCTTTACAGAGCTTCTTGACTGTCTTCAACCCAGTTGGCTCTTGACTCATGGATGGGGAAGCATTTTATCCTGCTGACTTTATGACAAGCACTTTTTCCCCTCCTTCCACTGTAATCACTTCCCCTTCGTCTCCTTGACTTCCTCCCCTGTTCCCATCCCTTCAACATTAGTGTTGCAGTAACCTGCCTCATCCTCCTCCTCTCAACTTTCATCCTCTCCTTGTATGAACTTGTTTATCCAAAGCAATAATTCTTCCCGTTATGCAAATGGATCACACACATATCCTTATGTCCAGCCCAGATTTGGGTGAGATATTATCTTTGTGGGTAACACATCTTATCCCCTCAAACTGTGACAGTAGAGAGGAAAAATTAACTGGATATAGGAAAAGAAAAGGAGCCCTATTTATATTAGAGTTCTGGTTTAAGTCTCTCATAAAAATTTTCCAAACCATTAGCAAAGGGCTATAATCTCTTTTCTGAGAAAAAATATAAATAAGGCATGTTTACAGTCAAAATATATGTCTCAAATCCTTTGACTTTTCTGACCTATTTTTATCTTATCAGCCTATATAACTATGGTATGAGTTTCATAAACCACATATATTAAAGTTGCTTAGATGAAAGTAAAAATGGTGGTTTGAATGAGAGTGGCTCCCTATAGGCTCATGTGATTGAATGTTTGGTCCCAAGTTAATGGAACTGTTTGGAAAGATTAGGAGGTATGGCCTTACTGGAGGAAGTGTGTCACTGGGGGTGGGCTTTGAGGTTTCAAAAGGCTATACCAGGCCCAGTCTTTCTCTCTGCCTGCTGCCTGCAGATCAGGATGTAAGCTCTGAGTCCCAAGCCTGCCTTCCTGCCCTCATGCTTCCTGCCATGATGATAATGGACTAACCTCTAAAGCCCCCAATTAAATGCTTTCTTATATAAGAGTTACTTTGGTCATAGTGTCTCTACACAGCAATAAAACAGTAACTAAGACAGAAGTTGATACCAGGGACTGGTATTGGTGTGACAAGCCTGACCGTGGTGTTGTTTGGAGAAATATAGAAGATTTGGGACTGTGGATAGGGGAGCAGTTGAATGTTATAAGCAAGGCTTCATAGGCCATCCTAGTAGGAGCATAGAAGACAGTAGTGTTAAAAGAGCAATGTGGACTGTGGAGGCCTGACTCATGTTTCAGAGGGGAAGAATATCAGCAACTGACCTAAAGACCATTCTTCTAATATTTTGGCAAAGAATGTGGCTGCTTTCTGCCCTTGCCCCAAAAATCTACCTGAGGCTAAGTTGAAGAGTTTGAGATTAATGTCATTGGCAGAGGAGATTTCAAGATAACCTAGTATTACTGTGGCACATGGTCACTAGTGGTCGCTCTTATGCAGACCCACAATGAAAAGGAGCAAGCAGAGCAAAGAGACATACAATGTACAGTTTGAGGAGAAAAAGAGAACCAGGAAGTGTAATGTTGAAGCCAAGTCCTGTGCTCAAGGAGATAAAATGTTTGAAGAAATGCCTGATTCAAAATGACATAAAGGGAGTAGTGTCCTCAGGGAAAGATCCCACCAGGCTAAGCTTCCTTTATGAAAAATAATTAAAGGAAAGCATCAACAACAGAAAGCTTGTACAAATGTAATTCAAGGATGGGGCAAGATTCCAGCCCCAGCAAGCAGAACTTGATAGCTTCTGCCATGTGGTTTTGGCTTTAGAGTCAAGAAGAATATAGGAAGTGCAGTGTAGAATCATCCTTTATGGTTCAGGAAAGCAACTGAGGCCAGTGGTGTGATAGGAGAGTCCCTGCATGGAAGCCCAGAGAAGCCATTGTGTGAAGCTATGAAAGCTGGATTCTGGATTATGTTGGAGACCCTGAGATGTAGGAGATGCCAGAGCCATGGGATACCTGCCAAGGAGAGCTATATACTTGGTATGGAATCAGCCTAAGATAGAAGTGTGTTGCAGTCAGAAAAACTGGAAGAGAAGAGACACATAAGTCCTTTGCCATCAGATGCAGAGATATAGAATTTGAACTTTATCATGTTAGGTTTTGGTCTTGCTTTAGCCCAACATTTCCTTTCTACAGACCCTTTCCTCCCTTTTGGAATGGTAATGTATATTGTGTGCCATTATATGTTGGAAGTAGGTGATTTGCATTTTTGCTTTTGCCTTTCTGTGGGGTTACAGTTAAGGGATTGCCTTAAGCCTCAGAAGAGACTTTAGACTTTGGAGCAGTCTTGAGGCTGTGAAAGACTCTGGGGACTTTTGAAGTTGGACTAAGTAAATTTTGAATTATGCTATGATTACAAGCTTATGAGGGTCAGGAAGTGGAGTGTGGTGGTTTGAATGGGAATAGCCCGCATAGGCTCATATGTTTGAACATTTAGTCCCCAGTTAGTGGAACTGTTTGAGAAGGATTAGGAGGTATGGCCCTTGTTGGAGTTACGTGTGACCTTATTGGAGAGAGTGTATCACTGGAGGTGGGCTTTGAGGTTTCAAAAGCCTGCTCCAAGCCCACTCTCTTTTTCTGCTTGCTGTCTGTGGATCAGGATGTGAGCAATACTCTGAGTCCCAAGTCTGTCTTTCTGCTACCATGCTTCCTGCCGTGATGATAATAGACTAACCTTCTAAAACTATAAGTGAGCCTCCAATTAAATACTTTCTTTTATAAGAGTTGCCTTGGTCATGGTATCTCTTTACAACAATAAAATGGTAACAAAGTCAAGAAGCAGACCAAACATTTCTCCTTAATCTTTTTAAGCCTCTGAACAATGTAACTTCAAAGTTGTACATATAGTTATTACTAAGACTATGAAAGAGGATTCTCTCCAGAAGCCTATGCACATATTTGGATGTACACCAGCTCTGATGGCAAGGAGACAGCCCAGCACTGCCACCAGCAGCCTGAGGAATTCTCTGTCTCCTTTGAGAACTCCACTGAAGTAAAGTTGGATCTTTGACTAGGTCACAGAAAACTATTTCAGAGTGAAGGGAACTTAGTTTAGTAATTTTAAACCAACAGTTATGTAGAAAAAGGACAGAATATAACCCCAAGATGTGAGGGCAGGCTTCATGAGAGAGTCATACATAGGTAGCATTACAATGGTTATGTGTACAATCTTGGGGATTTTAAAATTACATTTCTCAAAGGATATGGTTTATAGCACTGTTTAAAGATCAAGTATTTAAATGAAGATTAGAAGTGTAAAACATGAGTTGGTTTACTTACTGCTTTTCTTTATTTTTTGACAATTTCATCTGTGTATTTAATGAACTTTGGTTATTTCACTGACCATAGCTGTAAAGGCTGGCTTTATTGTCAACTTAATGGAACCTAAAATGGGAACAGAACCTCAATGGAGGATTATCTACATTCGGTGGGCCTATGGGTATGCTTGTGGAGGATTTTCTCAGAGAAGTTCATTAAGCTCCAGACTGTAGCAAGTTTTTCTCTATTCCACCAGCTAGCTCTCAAATAATGGCATGGAGACTTATTATGAAATCTCGGCCTTAACTTAGGCTTCTCCCACGAGCTCTTATAACTTAAATTAACCCATTTATATTCATCTACGTTCTATCACATGGCATTACCTCTCTTTCATCTTGTACCTCCTGTTTCCTCTCTGTGTCTCCTGGCCTCTCCCCTGCACATTTAGATTCAGCCTCCTCTTCCTTTCTTTCCCCGGAAATCCTCCCTTACCCTCTCCTGCCTAGCTATTGGCCATTCAGCTTTTTATTAAACCAATCAGAAGGTGTTTTAGGCAGAGACAAATCTTTACATTGTAAACAAATATTCTGCAACACCTGACTGTTGTAGGTAGCACCATTCCCTAGGCAGGGGTTCTGAACTGTCTAAGATGGATAAATCAAGTGGAGCACAAACAATCAAGTGAGCACATGTACATTCATTTCCCTTTCCTCTTAACTACAGATGTAATATGTCTAGCTGTGTGAAATTCCTGCCTTAACTTCCTCATAATAATGGAATATAACCTGGAACTCTAGGCTGCAATAATCCCCTCTGGGGCGGTTTGAAAGAAAATGGCCCCCAAAGAGAATGCCACTATTAGGAGGTGTGGCCTTGCTGGAGGAAGTATGTCACTGTGTGGGTGGGCTTCAAGATCTCTTTTGCTCAAGCTTCACTCAATGTGACACTCAGTTTGCTTCCTATTGCCTGCCAGTCAAGATGTATTAACTCTCAGCTACTGCTCCAGGACCATGTCTGCCTGCACATCGTCATGTACCACCATGATAATAATGGACTGAATGTCTGAACTGTAAGTAAGCCACCCCAATTAAATGTTTTCCTTCAAAAGAGTTGCTGTGGTCATGCTGACTTTTCACAAGAATAGAAACCCTAAGACACAACTTGGTACCAGGGACTGGGTTACAACTGTGATAGTCCTAACCATGTTTTTGTTTGAAGGAATATGGACCTTGGGACTGTGGATAAGAGAAGCACTTGAACACTTTAAGTTCTGCTTAATGGCCATAGTAGTAGGAGCATGGAAGACAGTGCTGCTCAGAGCTATTCGAATTGTCGGGGGCTGGCTGAAGAGGTTTCAGAGGAGAAGAATTTTAGAATGTTGCCTAGAGATCATTGTTGTGATATTTTGGTGAAGAATGTGGCTGTTTTATGCCTTTGTCTGAAAAGTCTGCCTGAGGCTAAAGTAAAGAGTTTTGGATTAATTCTGTTGGCAGAGGAAATCTCAAAAGAGCCTAGTATAGACTCTGTTGTGCGGTTACTAGTGTTAATTCTACTGAAGATCTATAATGAAAAGGAGCAAGCTGAGCAAATAAAAATACAAAATACACAGGTTGAGAAAGGGGGCATCAGGAAGTGGAATAGAGCTAAGTCCTGTGTTCCAGGAGATGAACAGATTAAGAAATGGAATAAAGGGAGTGGTAACCCCAGAGCAAGATCCTACCCAGCTAAGTTTCCAACTTGTAAAAAGGAATTAAAGAAAAACTTAGAGCTCGGTGGTGTGGTGCATGCCTTTAACCCCAGCACTCTAGAGGCAGAGGCTGGCAGATCTCTGAGTTTGAGGCCATCCCAGTCTGCAGATCCAGTTTCAGGACAGTCAAGCTTAGGTGAAAAGGAATTAAAGAAAAGTTTAGAGGCCAGGCAGTATACACACCTTTAATCCCAGCACTTGGGAGGCAGAACCAGGCAGATCTCTGTGAGTGCGAGGCCAGCCTGGTCTACACAGCTAGATCCAGGACAGGCACTAAAACTACACAGAGAAACCCTGTCTCAAAACAACAACAACAACAAAAAGCTTAGAGCCAGGTGGGTTGGTGCATGCCTTTAATTCCAGCACTCTAGAGGCAGAGGCTGGCACATCTCTGAGTTTGAGGCCATCCCAGTCTACAGATCAAGTTTTAGGACAGCCAAACTTAGGCAGTGAAGGAAACCATTTCAAACAGAAAGCTGCCAAAGATGTAATTGAATGAGGGGGCCATGTTCCAACCCTAGCAAGCAGCAGAACTTGGCAGCTTTGGCCATGTGGTTCTGGAGTTAAGAATAGAAGGAAAGGGTTGTGGAATTTGTTTCTGAGATCAAGGAAAAGTGGTTAGGCCAGGCATGTGTCAGGGGTGTCCCTGAATGGAGGCCAGAGAGGCCATTGCATGAAGCTATGAAGTTGAAGCCTGGATTGCCTTGGAGAACCCAAGATGTTGGAGATGCCAGAGTTGTGGGATACCTGCCTGATGAGAGCTGCTAACAATGAGTGGAACCAGCCCAGGAGAAAGAAGTGTGTTGCAGTCAACAAAGCTGAAAGGACTTGGAGATAGGAAGAGAGCCTTGACTTCAGACATGGAGATACAGAGTTTAGAATTTGCCCAGATGGTTTTCAGTCTTGCTTTGGTCTAGTATTTCCTTACTATGCTCCCTCCCCTGTGTTTTGGAATGGTAAAATTCCAACATATAATCCTGTGCCATTATATGTTAGAAATATGTGATCTGCTTTTTTATTTTAATTTTTCTTGGAGATTACAATTAAGAGGTTGCATGAATCTCAGAAGAGACTTTGAACTTTGGAATTTTAAACATTGTTGAGACTGTGATAGACTATGGGGACTTTTGAAGTTGGACTAAATGCATTTTTGCATTATGATATGGCTACAAGCCTTAGGGAGCCAGGGAGTATAATGTGGTTTGAAAGAAAATGGCCCCAAAAGGAGGTGGCACTATTAGAAAGTGTAGCCTTGTTGAAGTAGGTGTGTGCCAGGGACCACCCTCACCAGTTTCAGGAGTCTGAAGGATGGGATACCTGGAAGGTGCAATAAATACTCAGAGACAATGTTCGTGCAAACTGACAGGTCACTTCGGGCTTCTTCAGTTGCTAAGCTTCTTTAGCTTCCCTACCTTTTCCTAGTTTCTGCTTTTGCCCTGGTAACCTCAGTTTTTTATTATCATAAGTAAAGGGGGAACAGAAAGAAAAGGGGAAATCACCCAATGCAAAACGTTCTCATGATTCCAAAACTTATTCTTAGAAAATCACTAATATATTCTTCATCATCTTTTACTAAACACAGGAACTATCTCAGACTTAACATCAAAGCAAGCATAATCTATTTTTATTATTAATGATTATACAACCTTCTGAGCACTTGACCCAAAGGCTAGCAACATGCAATTTCACAAAAAAGGTAAAAAAATGAGAACAGTGGTCAATGTACCAGACAGTCATTTCCTTCTCACACAGTCTGCTCCAATCTCAAGACCCCTGTAGCCACCTAAATTCCTCCTCAGCCCTCTGCAAACATTAAGCCCCATGACTGGTGGGCTACAATGACCTCAGACAAGAAATGTGTCCCTGCAAGACAGCAACTTCTGTCCTTCTATATTCAACAATTCCAAGGAAGACCTAATGTAATTTATAGAGCTTCTATGAAAGAAAGCTCACCTTTCTTGGCAGCTCTTTTCAATCTAGGAACCCAATAAAGCTTGTAGCAATCACTCTATCAATTGTCACATTATCTCCACACTCCTTTAGGAGGAATAAAAAGTATCTGAAGTAAAGTTGCCATCTCCCTTTCTTGGTGGAGGCCACTATTTTCCTCCTATTCTAGGTTCCCACACTTTTAGTTTGTCATCCCATCTATATGTTACTCCATCCATAGTCTTCAGCCAATACCCCTTAGGGTCTCAAGTTTTACACAATGTCCTTGGAATATCCTCAGAAACTGAATTATTCATCATGACCAATTTAAGTCCAGTGTGTTGATACACATCATACCATGTGCTAAAGTTGACCACACATTCGGTACAGTTTATCCAAGCCTAAAAAGCTTCCCCAGGCTGCAGGTTCTTTTCCATGAACTACATAACTGCCTTAACCCCAGCCTGGGTGATTATCTCTATTATCTCTGTATAATTTCCTGTGAAATTTACTTCACTCCTTTCTTGCATCACAGAAATCACCATTGATCTAGGAACACAGAACATGAAGATCAGATAGAAGAAAAAGACTAGTATTACAACAAGTATTTATATGGAGGAGGGCATGCATGACATGTGCACGCCATAAAGCATGGCCTTGGGACATGTAGGCATTTCTGCCTTGGCCCTCTAGAGGCATGCTAAGCAGAAGATCTGGAGGGGAACACGTGGAGGGTTAATGGTCCACAATCTTGAGTCCCCTTTGCTCCAATCTCTGCTGGTAGCACATCAGCCATCTTATATGCCATCCCTAGCAGGTATGGCCTTGTTGGAGGAAGTGTGTCACTGTGTGGGTGGGCTTTGAGGTCCCTTTTGCTCAAGCTTCGCTCAGTGTGTCAGTCAGTTCACTTCCTGTTGCCTGCAAGTCAAGATGTATTAACTCTCAGCTCCTTCTCCAGCACCATGTCTGCCTGCATGTCTCCAGGTACCACCATGATGATAATGGACTGAACATCTAAGCCACACCAATTAAATGTTTTCCTTTATAAGAGTTGCTGTGGCCATGCTGTCTCTTCACAGCAATAGAAACCCTAAGACACCCACTAAAGTTATAATGAACATAACATTTTAGTAAGGCTAAAAGTTAAAAATGTATGAGCCTTAGGTTGTTTTCTGTCATAGTAACAGAAATTAAATGTTTGCATCCTCTCCTACCCTCCAACTACTACCAAGTGTTCTTCTTCACAAGGACTCCCCCTCCTACCTTCATGTCTTCTGTTTTGCATTTTGTTTGGTTGAGCATAAGTGTGGGGATTATTTGCTGGCACATAGGTCACTTACAAGTAGCTACACCACCAAAGAAAATGATTCCTCTTACCCTACAGCCATTGACATCCATGATGGTGTGTTGACAGGCACCATCTTGTGTCTGCGTCATTCAGATAACCACAGCTACAATGAATTCATGAGTTCAGTGGTCATATTGTGTTCCAGTGTCAGCACTCTTGTCTAACCTCTGGTTCTTACATTCTTTTTCCTTCCTTCCTTCCTCCTCCTCCTCCTCCTCCTCCTCCTCCTCCTCCTCCTCCTCCTCTTTCTTCTTCTTCTTCTTGTTCTTCTTCTTCTTCTTCTTGTTCTTCTTCTTCTTCTTCTTCTTCCTCTTCCTCCTCCTCTTCCTTTTCTCCCTCCTCCTCTTCTTCCTCCTCCTTCTCCTTCTTTTCTCCTCCTCCTCTTCCTCCTCCTCCTCCTCCTCCTCCTATTTCTTCTTCTTCTTCTTCTTCTTCTTCTTCTTCTTCTTCTTCTTCTTCTTCTTCTTCTTCTTCTTTTTCATCCCCTGTGTCTTTGGGGAGGGGATGATATAAATGTACTGTTTAGGGCTGAACAACCAACAGTTACATATTCTCAGCATTTTGACCAATATGGGAGTCTGTGATTTAACCATCATCTACTGCAGATAGAAGCTTCTCTGACCAATGCTGAGATCAGCATTAAGCTAAGTATAAACAGATACTTAGAAAGTAATTTGACATCAAGTCCTTTTAGTAAAACACAAGAATACTAGAGCTATGAACTCACAGCCATGGACTCTTTACTAAAATTTTAGTACCAGGAATGAATTCCCTCTTGTAGACAGGCCTCAAGTCCAATCAAAATGTGGTTGGTTACTCCCATAACAGTCATTCTACTATTGCACAAGTGGGTATAGCATTCCTGGTAGGATGATATTGTAGTTCACAGGGTTCACTGATGAGTAAGACCGTTAATGACTTTTCTCCCCAGCACCCTGGACTATTATGAGAGATAGCTGGCAGGGAGGAAGCTCAGTCCAAACTTCATTTTCTCTATTCCATAAAACCACATCCAGTTCTATGGACAGCTAAGAGCAATGACAATAACCTGTCTTGTTTTAGGGGCCTCTGAAGCCTCCCTAACCAGCAACTTAGGAAAGTACTACACACCTGGCACTGGAATTTTATTTACCAACCTATGACTTCTGGGAGCAGTATTATACACTCATGCAGTATACCCTCATTCAAACTTTTAAAAATATTTTCACTGGCTTAAAAAGACTAGATTTTTTACATATCTTTTTCACATATCTTCAGTTTCAGTTAACCCTCTCTCTGGATCCACTTCTGCCCCCCTTCCCTACCTCTACCTCTGCTCAAACCTTTCTACCCCCACCTCTACCTTTGTATCATTGATGTTCTACTGTGCTCTCTCTTAAGACCTATTTATTTTTAGCTCTTCCTCTAATGACCCCTTTCTAGCTTCATAGCTTCCACCTGCACAGCAAAGTAAACATACAGATCTACATATGTGAAGCTAGGATACACATATGAGCAAACATGCAGTATTTGTCTTTCTTGGTCTGGGTAAATTCACTTAGGATAGTATTTTCCAGTTCCATTTATTTTCCTGCAAATTTCATTTCACTTTCATTGTTGCTAAATAAAATTCCACTGGGCATATGCGCCTAATAGTCCTGATTTCCTTTCCTTGCTAAGGAGCAGCAAGGACAGAGATAGGCAAGTTTCTCTGTGGTGGGATACAGAAAATATTGGCTGTATGCTCAGTAGTGATGTAGCTGGGTCACATGGTTTTCTATGCCTTTTGAGAAATATACACAACACAGTGGCAGCACTATTTTACAGTTCAACATCAAACACATTTTTCCCTTTCTCCACATCCTCACCAGCATTTGTTGTCATTTGCATTTCTGATAATGACTGTTATGCTTGGGGTGAGATGAAATAAAAAAAATCATTTTAATTTGCATCTCTCTGATTGCTAATGATGTTTAATACTTTAAAAATGTTTGTTAGGCATTTGTATTTATTCTTTTGCAAACTCTATTCATTTCTACAGCCTATTTTTGGGTTAGGTTATTTTATTGATGTTTATTATTGTTGGATTTCTTTGTATATTCTAGATATTAAGCCTCTGTCAGATATATAACTAGTGAAGATTTTCTCCCATTCTGTAGGCTGCCTCTTCAGTTGGTTGGTGGTTACCTTTGCTATATAGACACTCCGTAATTTCCCGAGGTTCCATTCTGTCAGTTGTTGGCTTGATTTCCCGAACATCCAGAGTTATATCCAGAATGGCCTCACCCATGCCCATATCTTCAAGTGTTTTCCCCTCTAGCATTTTTTTAGAGGACCTGCACTGCCGTCTTCCATCTACTTGGAATTGCGTTTTGGATGGAGTGAGAAATAAATATCTCCTTTCATTGTTCTGCGTCCAGATACCCAATTCCCTCAGCACCATCTGTTAAAAAGGCTGTCTGCTCTCTGATGTGTGTTTTTGGCTTTTTTGTAAACAATCGTCTGGCTGTGGCTTTGTGAATTTACATCTGAGTCCTCTACTCTACTCCACTGACCCACATGCCTATTTGTGTGTCGTTACCATGTTGTTTTCACAATGGTGGCTCTGTAGTATTACCTGAGAGCAACAGGGTGATACCTGTAGCATTATTACCGCTCAGCAGTGTTTTGCATAGCTAGGATCTTTTGTGCATCTATATGAATTTTAAGCCATTTTTTTTTCTTTTTCTGTAAAGAGTGGTGTTGCAATTTGGGGAGGGGAATTTCACTGAATCTGTTGATTGCTTTTGGTAGGAGAACTATTTTCACAAAATTACATCTAATCCACGAACATTGGAGTCCTCACCATCTCTTATGTCCCCTTTCGTTTTCTTTTCCAGCAGTGGAAACTTTTCTCTCTAGAGATCTTTCACTCCCTAGGTGAAGCTTGTTCCAAGGTGTTTGATTTATTTATTTTTAGCTATTGGGAGTGGCATACTTCCCCCTGATGCTTCAGCTGTGCTCACTGTGGAGAATTGTTACAACCTCTGAGGAGTTGTATATTTAATCAGCTCAGGGTGACCTTCCTTGTTCCTCCCAACCAGTTTTGTTTTGAAGCCTATAGTGTTAAATACCAGAACAGCGACACCTGCCGGCATCTTAGTTCTCTGTGCCTGGGACAACTTTTCTGTCCCTTCTCTGCAAGATAATTAATAGCTGTCTTTGATGGTGAGCTGTGTTTCTTGGAAGCAGCAAACCAGTGAATCCAACTTCTTACTCTTTTTAAGTTTATTTTCATTTTTGTTTAAGTCTCTCTCTCTTTCCCTCTTCCTCCCCTCCCCCCTTGTGTGTGTGTGTGTGTGTGTGTGTGTGTGTGTGTGTGTGTGTGTTACGGGGAGGGTGTTCGGTTCCAAAGATGCCAGTGCAGTAGGAATCTTCATGATCTGTTTGTTTCCAGTGCCAAGGGGAGGAACCTTACCATGCCCCATTGCTCGTCTAATCATTGGTTTTCAGCTTTCTCCAGATTTTTCCCTGGAGACTCCTGAGTGTTGTCCGTCATCTTGATTCCTCCTACTTACTGTTTTTCTTAAAGAATTTTCTTTGAGGTCTTTGTGTTAATCAATCACTATTTACTGCAAAAAAAAAAATGTTTCTCTGATGCTGGTTAATCAATGTACTATAGGCGTAAGTTATTAGGAATCAGTTTAATACTATGCCCATTTAGTTAACACAGAGACCCACAACTGATCAGGGTGCAGAGCATAGGATACTGCAGAATGCTCAGTACTAAATGTGGCATCTATATCACACCCTCTTCCCCCCTAGTTCATGATGGAAGAGGGCCAGAAAGAATGTAAGAGGTATAGACAGTGGATAGCTACAAGGAAACAGTGTTTTCTGGACACAGCAAGGTAGCTGTACATGTGAACTCACAGTGGTTGTGACAGCAATCACAAGACTTGTGCAGGCTCAGGTGAGACAAATTGCTGCATGGCAAGGGGGAGGTGGGAGGAAAGCCCACACCTTATACCCCCAGCTAAGGAGCTATTGGCAGTTGATAGCTTTGGAGAGAGAATGTTTCCTTTTCTTGGTTTCTTTTTTTCTCCTTCCTTCCTTCCTTCCTTCCTTCCTTCCTTCTTTCCTTCCTTCCTTCCTTTCTTCTTTCCTTTCTTTCTTTTTTTTGTTGATTTTGTTTGTTTTATTTTTGAGTCAGGGCTTGTCTGTGTAGCCTTCACTGTCCTGGAATTTGCTCTCTAGCCCAGACTGGGCTCGAACTCAGAGATCTGCCTGCCTCTGCCTCACGAGTGCTGGGATCAAAGGTGTGCGCAACCATGGTCCAAAACTAATATGGACAACACAAACTACACTTGATGAGTGAGAGAGCAGAGGTAAGGTTGGGTAGCTAGGGAAGAGGGGATAGATCTCGAAGGAGTTGGTGAAGGGAGTGAATATAGTCAAAATGCATTGCGTAAAACTCTCAAATAACTGATAAAATGATGGAAAATAATTTTCTTTTAGAAATGAAATCAAGGTGGTCTCATAAAATCACTGTTTAGACTTAGGGATTCGAGAAGGATGCTGAGATAGTATGACTCAAGGTTAACAGTGTTCTGGTCCTAAGGAAGCAGTGCGTGTTGTTTCAGCAGCCTTGTCTAGGTGGCTTTAGGAAAACACACATCATCTCTGTAGGCAGGTTGGCTCTATCCATTGTGTAGAAGTGTAGTTGATCTCAGCCAGCAGTAAAGACAAGCCAGACTCCATGGTGAGGGCTTCTGTCCTTCTCAGGTCTCATGTCCCTTGAGTTTTCTCTCCTGCTTCCTGTTTGTGTCTCTCTGTTCCTGGGGTCAGGGTTTAGGCAGGACAATTCCCAGTTCTTGCTCCTTAGTCAAGGAACTGAAATAGAAGCTGACAGATTTGCAAAAGCAGCAAAGAAAGAATGCTTATTTTAAGAAAAACAGCAAGGGGAACGGTCAGCATACACTGAGAGGGAACAAATGAGTGAAGATACACAAAGGCTCCCGGAAACAGCCTTTTGGGGTCTAAAGGAAGGAAGAGGTGGTTCCTAGGCTGTGTAGTTTGGGTGGGTCTCTGTTATGATTGATAGGTTAGGTCCCTTCCCACAATGCATCTGACTTTAATCCTATGCATGCCCAGTTACACATAGGCATAAGATGGTAAACAGATTCTCTAAAAGTTGAATCAAGGACAGAGTTGGCCTTACTGCACATGCACCCAAAACCAGTTTAGGCTGGTTTCACACCCAAAGACCCAGATTGGGGATTAGATTCAAATAGAAGCCATCTAAAGTTGACTATTGCTAGGGGCAAAGAAACACATGCTATTGTTCACAGAAGGGTGTATGTGAAGCTGGATGCAGGCTTGGGTATGAGGGGATTTGAGATAGCTAGGTGTGTTGTTTTAGAGTAGTAGTACATGTGTGTGGTACTTGCAGATAAAGGTGCTAGGCTTCCAAGAGCATTGTTTCTGTACATAACTGAAATGAAACTGAGTCCCAAGGTAATAAATTGTCTCCTCAACTTGCCTGCCTCAACTCTACCAGCTACTCGGGAGGCTCAGGCAAGAGGATCATGAGTTCAAGCCTAGCCAGTTCTAAGTAGGTTAAAAGTCAGCTTGCAACTTAGTAAGACTCTCTCTTCAAGTAAAAATAAAAAGCAGGTTAGGGGTACAGATCGGTGGCAGTGTACTTAGCATGTGTGAGATCCTGGGTTCAATCCCCAGTGCTTCCCACACAGAGGTATGTGTGGGAATAGGGGGATGGAGTCCTATGTCATGTCTCCACACTTAAACCTATAATAAGCCCTTTAAATTCCTAATTATTTAATTCAATTCCTAATAAACCCCAAGTATGCTTCATACCAACTGGCCCTGTTCTGTGACATAAATCAAGATCTCACTTGCACCTGATCAGAATTCCCCAGGCTGCTCCCACACTCCCCAGCTTGTGTCTCTAACTACTACAGAGGAAAGGCCTATAAAAGCTCTATGGAGCGGCTTCCATGGCTTCTGCAACTTAGTTTGAAAGAGAAGTTGAAAGCCGGCTTGATGTCTGTTTCTTTGCGGGTAAAGAAGTGTTGACATATTACTTGAATATTTAATCATTTTTCCCTCTCCCTCTTAATTTTATGATTTAAAATATTTCGGGTCAGAACTAAAACCTGTTCAATGAGTTTTGACTCCAAATTTAAGAGCCTACTCAGTTCTCATCTGGAGGTGTTTCCTCACAGCTGGAAGGTTTATTATAGGGGTTGTTTCATATATTACGTTTGCACTCCCTGTTCATGTAAACTGATAGAACGTGCTGGCAGTTATGAGTAAGGAATAGATTCTGAGGAAGTAATTGGCAGTGTTCATACATCTTCATGCTGTCCTATGGCTCTCTACCCAGTGCAATACTTTAGGCCTCAGAGGAGGATAGAATCATCTTAAAACAGCCCTTTGACTCTGAATATTTTTAACACAAAGCAGAGGCAATAGCTGTGATGGCCACACTATTTATTTTCTTATACTGTAATAGGCAATCACATAGAAGGAGAGAAGCTTTGCATTGCTGTGCATGTGTGTTTTAATTCTGAAACTTGGCTTTGAATATACGGGGCACAGCAGGCAGACTAAGAGATTATCCATCTAAACCGTAGAGGGATAAGGAGACCTGGGCTACAATAAGCAGATTTCCTCACAAGAAAGACGTAAGAGTCTTTTCTGAGACACAGAAGGAGGTTGGGGAAGCAAAAGAAGAGGTCTGTAATCCCGGTGGTAGGGAGGCTGGGGCAAGAAGTTGGAAAGTTCAAGGTCTGTGTGGGCTATAGAGAGAGTTTAATGTCAGCCCAAGCAACTCAGTGAGAACCAGTGGCAAAAGAAAACATGATTAAAAGGGGCTTGGAATATTGCTCAGCGGTGGGACACTTGTCTGGAATGCCCGAATCTCTGGGTTTGACCCCCAGCACCAGAAACCATAGCAACAAGCGCCTTTGGAAAAGCTGTGACATTCTTCCAGATAGGTGCAGGGGAAAGGATGGGGTGATGGTGATGGCAGAAATAACCAGATGTCCTGAAAAAAATGTGACATGTGGGCCACACCTCCCAGGAAAGTAAGGGAAAGTTCCAGGCCCTCATGCAACCCAAGCCTTGGGGAAGGACCAAGGAGAGGGACCAGAAAGCATCTTGATGAGGCCATGTCTAATCATGGAACAGAAACGGCTTCTATGATCTGTGTAGTTAGGAGAAGGAGAGCTGAAATTACCTAGAGGATCAGTTTGGGATTACACCAAGAAGGAAATAGCATAAATAGCTGTGTTACTTATAGGCATGCATAGCTTAGAGCATATGGTTATAAAGTCTACCTAAGGCCAGATACAATTGCACATGTCTGTAATACCAGGGCATGAGAGTATGAGGCAGGTGAATTATAAGTTTCTAGGCTAGCCTGGCCTATATGGAAAGATCCTGTCTCAAATGAATAAACAAGTAAATAATTAAGTCTATATAAACTGCCCTTTCCGCAAGGACAAAAGGACAGCTATATACCAAGAGTCCCTTCACCTGAGAGCTTGATCACATACAAGCTCCCCAGGAACTATAAGCCCTACCACCAAAGAAAAATAGAAGAACCCTGAGTAGAAACAGACATCTAAAATGACTGGCTAACTGGGCCTGACAAACTGTTCCCTGCAGCCCACTGGATACAGGTGGGGTGGATCAGAGTCACTCTGCATATGGCAGAGAGTTTAGCACACGACTTAGAACTTACAGGAGTACAGAAAGCTGCAAGGTAAAGGCTGAAAAGGTATCTGATCAGAACAGTAGCACACTGCCCTGGAATGGGTTGGATAGCCTAAGTCTATGTAGGACTATTAGAACCAGAACACCAGCTCCCAATCAGACAACTATTCAAAAGTGTGTCTACCAGAAACATAAAGGGGAGTTCATCATAGTCACCATGGTCCCAGGGAACATGACCAGAAAAGGCATTAACTGAATTTCAGATAAGCAATGAGTAAAAATTTTAGTAATGCCCCAACTTTTGCATAAAATGCATAGCAAAATGGGGCATACTTAACACAAGCATATTATTGTTGGTTTTTGTTTAGTTTAGTTTAGTTTTGTTTTGTTTTGCTTGGTTTTTGGAGACAAGGCCTCACTGTGAAACCCTACCTGGCCTGGAACTCATGGCAATCTTCCTGTCTTAGTCTCTCAAGTTCTGAGCTTGCAGGAATGAGTCTCTATGCCTGGCTTGCCTGTTTGTTTTGAGATAGAGTTTCATTATGTATCCTTGACGGACCTTGATCCACTTGCCTCAACCTTTCTAGTGACTGGAATTACAGATGTGTATCATCTCTTCTAGTAACTATTGGTCAGTTTTTGATTAAGAAACTCTCATCTCCTATGCCTTTTCATATACTAGTCCTAGTCCGTATATTTCCAGAAAACTCAGGCCCCAGTTCTGCCTGAAGCAGGTGTCTTAGCTCACTTTGTATGACTTGTTCCCAATCAATAATCCTTGATGCTCACTCAATTCTATTAGGACAGTAAAGCCATATAGAGGTTCATTTTCACTATTGAGATAAATGAAGGATTTCTATTTTCTACTGGTCTTGAAATTAGGAGGATAAAGGGCAAAGCTTGGCAGTCGCCTGGGCTCCTTGAGGGGAAGAGCCATCTGAAATGTAAGGGAGCTGAGAGATGGAGCAGAGAAAGTGGGTCCTCATGACATCATTTACATCCTAGATCTATCACCCCCCACACACACACACACACACACTGGACTCCTTTGTGTGAGCATGTTCCCTCCCAGTAGACCAGTTTCAGTTCTTCCCATCCCTTGATAAACAATAGTAGCAACTTGTGCATAAAGAGAAAAAAATTACAGATGTTTATTGGTAAGGCAGAAAGAGTCCTTCAAGGAAACAGTTGAGCGAGAATGCAAAGGGGCTATGTCCTGGGCTATTTCTATAGCAGGAGTGAAGGGGAGGCCTTTAATCCATTTGGTCAACACATAAAAGCTGCAGATCGTAGACATGACCCTCACTTTTCACCCTGCTTTTGAATGAAAGCAGTAAACCAGAAATTAATATGGGCAGATTTTCCTGTGTTTATGCCCTGCTCTATGTTTAATTCCCAAAAGGGTGAAAGAAATACTTACTTAATTAAACCTGCTAAACAATAATGGTCCTACTTACTTTCACATACACTTGTCTTGCAGAAATATGCTATGAAGAGTTGATGAAGCTATTTTTAAAATTGAGTTCCACACACTACTTAATTATAATCATCTATAGAGTGTAACTTGCATTTTACACCACAGGATACAGGTGGGCAGAATAAGGAAGGCCACAGTGCAAGCACACTTTCTTGGATCTTTCTTTCAGCAATTGTGAGAATTCTTGGTCTGGGGGTGAACTTTAGTTTAGACATAGCCCCCATGGTTTTAGAGGAAATTACGTTTCTTACAGATCTATGGAGCCAATCTTCCTGGTGGCACTGAGCTTATAAATTTGTATAGCACATTCATTTGTGAATACAATTTGAAAAATTATGTTTAACTTTGAGCTAGTCATAGTGGATCAAATTATTTCCAGGCCACAGTGGGCCAGTGTCCACAGAGAGGAGGTATTGTATGATATTTTGTTTGTGTTCTAACAAATAAAGCTTGCCTGGAAATCAGAGGGCAGAGCTAGCTACTAGTTAACCATAGAGGCTAGGCAGTGGTGTACACCTTTAATTCCAGCACTTGGGAGGAGGAAGCAGGAAGATCAGGAGTTCAAGGCCACCATGGGCTACACAAGATTGAATCAGTCTAAAAGAGAAACAGAGTCAGGTGGTGGTGGCTCACACCTTTGATCTCAGCTCTTGGGATCTGATGCCTTTGATCCCAGCACTTGAGATCTCATGCCTTTGATCCCAGCACTTGGGAGGCTCACACCTTTAGTCCCAGCACAACTGGGAGGTAGAGGCAGGAATATAAGGCTGGTGGAGACAAGATCTCGCCCTTATTCAGTCTGAGGATTCATAGAGACAGGATCTGCCCCATTCAGTCTGAGGATTTGTAGAGGTAAGAACTCTCTAGTGACTGCTGTTCTGCTTCTCTGAGCTTTCAGCTTTCACCCTCAATATCTGACTCCAAGTTTTTGTTGTTAAGACTAATTAGGACTGAGCTTCAAAGAGGTTTCCACACAGTTACAGGTAAGTTTTATTAGAGTATGTAGCTTTCTCTGCCTGGCTTCTCAATGCAGCTACAGCTTAAATCACCTGGGGATATTTTCATATATGATTAGGGGCTGGTGCTGGTGCTAGGTGACATAGCACATGCTTATGCACAAGGCTCTGGGCCCATCTCCAGCATATAAAAAGGAAAATGATCATCAGGCCCTGTTCCAGTGCACCTGAACAGCAATGAGGGGTCCAAGCCAAGGCATCAGTTGGAAGATCTCTAGGTGATTCCAGTGCATGCTAGGGCAGAGAACCACCAGTGGACTGAAAAGATCTTTCTTCTCTAGGGGGAAGTGGATTCACTTAGATCCCTTTTCTGTTTTTTCCCTTTTAAAACTACATACATAGGGCCTGGAGAGATGGCTCCATTGTTAAAAGTGTTAGATCCTCTTCCAAAGGACACAGCTCTGATTCCCAGCACCTACATGGCAGATCAGAACCATCTGCATCTCTTGTATCATAGGATACAGTGCCCTCTTCTGGACTCTTCAGGCGTTGTGTGCACATGGTGTACAGACATATGCAAGCAAAACACCTATACACATAACATAAAAAATTTAAACACATGCACATAATTTTTCTTTTTTGGATACATTAGGGAAAACTCACAGAAAAGATGAAAGCAAGAGGCAAGTGATAACACATACACACACACACACACACACACACACACACACACACACACACACACACACACACTCCAGTACAGGGAATTGGAAAAGGGCCTCATGCATGGTAGGCAAGCACTGTACCACTGAGCTGCTACCCAAGCCCCTTCTGTTTCTTCAAATATTCTTATTTATATGAGCCTAGAAAGGTGACATGAACCACAAGAGAAAGCTAGTTCACTAACCATCATTTTTAACCCCTTTAAGGTCCCTTCAGATCCTAGGATCTGGGGTCATGGATCAGGGGTAGGAAGTACATCTAGCAAGTGCAATACCTGAACCACAAAATATCTTTGCTGGGCTTCTTGGCACAGGTTTGTAACCTCAGATTCCCTGGAGTCTGAGACAGTGCTGAGTTTAAGGTCTGCATGGGTAGCTAAGCTAGACCTTGTCTCAGGAAAAAAAAAAGGCTGGGGATGTATGGCTCAGTGGTAGAGCACTGGCCTACAATGCTGAAAGCCTTGGGTTCAGTCACCAGAGGGAAGGAACTCCTTTAGGTCCAGAGGCCAGATCTGAAGTAAAACCTTGAAATGGCCAAAGCATTGAACTGGGGCTTTAAGCAGAGCCCCCAAAGAGTCTTGGGACAGAATGATTATCTCTGCCGTGCTCGAGGACTGGGGTCCCTGTTCCTAGGGTACTCTTTTTTTGTTTTGTTTTGTTTGTTTTGTTGTTTTTTGAGACTGGGTTTCTCTGTGTAGTTTTGGTGCCTATCCTGGATCTCGCTCTGTAGACCAGGCTGGCCTCAAACTCACAGAGATCTGCCAGGCTCTGCCTCCCAAGTGCTGGGATCAAAGGCGTGTACCACCACAGCCCAGCATCCTAGGGTACTCTTAAGCAGACATGAGGCAGCAGTACCCCAAAACTTAATAGAAATGCCAATTCTTGTTCCCCAACTCAGCTCCCCTGGGAAGGAAGCTTTGAGAATGGTTCTCAGCTCACATGCTTTCTAGGTAATTCCAATGTATGATAACATTTGTTAGCTAGGCTCCAGGGAGAAGGGCTCCCTGGTTTCCTTCTCATGGAATCCTACCTTAGTTTAGCAAGTTCTTTGAGCTTGTGAACTTAAAACTGGCATGAGACCTATAGTGACCCACGTAAATAATCTCACCTCCTGCAAGACAATCTCCCACACCACCACCAAGTATTTGTCTATTTAACTAGACAAACACAACATGCATTAAAACCAGCAGAGGCTATGCAGTCAGAGCTTGCTCTCCCTAGGGAGCCACCTCTGTGGCTTGTATTTGGGAGACACTCCAAGGCAGACATAAGAGGGGACCATTCACAGGGATGTATCCTGATCACAGGGTGTAGGCTTGAAGGAGCTGGAGTTGGGCTGCCTAGCATCCCTGTGCCTGGGTGGAATGCAGAATTGGCTTCCTCTGGATCGTTTTAAAATCAGAAATCAGAGAAAAATTAGGGGAACTCAGTTGTTGATTGTGTTGGTTCATTTTGTACAGGTCAACTTGACTGGGTTATAGGATAGTCACATAAATAGCTAGTAAGACATTATTTCTGGGAATTTCCAGAGGAAATTAGCATTTAAATTGGTGGGTTGATTTTATGGAGCAGATGGCCCTCCCCATGTGTGTGCGCATCATCCAATCTGTCGAGGGCCTGTAGAGAACAAAGGGTGGATGGAGGTTGAGTTAATGCTGCCTAACTGCATGAGCTAGGACATTGATCATGCGTCCTCAGCACACCCACTGGTCAGGCCTGAGGTCCTGCCTGAATCGACCCCAGTGGCTGTGTGCCTCTCAGGCCTTCTAACTATGACATTGACTTTCTTCGGTCTTCAAATGACAGATGGTGGGTCCGTTTCTCCAGAGAAGTCTGACTGGTATAAGAAGATAAGGTACAGGGAGGAATTTTGTCTTGTTCATTCCCTTCCCGGGCCCATGGCGATGAAGCAGGCAGAGGCAGAAATCTGTAGGGAATTAAGAAGAGAGCTTGGAATACCAGTAGAGGAAATTCCAGGTACTTTTTATTGAGCTGTAGGGTTTGAGAAGTTTCAAGTGGGAGTCTCAGAGAGTCAGTCCTGAGAGTTTGGAAAGTTGCCAAAGGCATCCCTGGGGTCTGGGGGTGGAGTAAGTACAGAATTTGAAAATTTCCTCTGTGGAATTCTTCTCTTCAACAAACTAGCCGGATTGAGGGCTTTGCTGAATCTCCAAGTGCTTTTGTGGATAACCACTAAAACAACATTTGATGACTTTTCTAGCAAAGTGAGCTGATAAAGAAGAAAAATATTGGGCTGGAGAGATGGCTCAGTGGTTAAGAGTACTGGCTACCCTTGCAGAGGACCCGGGTTTGGTTCCTGGTGCTCACCTCATGTGACTTTGGCTCCAGAGTGTCTGATGCTCTCTTCTGGTCTCTATGGCCACTCACACACACACGTGGTATATCCTTGCACACACACAAACATACTTCATAAGTAAAAATAAAAACACATCTTCTAGAAATAATAATCCTACTCTATTTTATGAAAAAATGAGTAGACATAACATTTAAATAGAATTTCTTGGTAGGGTTTATGGAGTGATTGCATGTGTTTGGTGTGGTTCTCAACACTAGAGAAAAAAATTTTCATTGTGAACAGCTTAGTAAGAGGAACACACACATACACACACACACACACACACACACACACACACACACACACACACACTCTATAGATGACAGACAGCCCAGAGGTTAAGCAACTGCCTATACAGTTGAGCTGTCAGTCAGTGCTGTAGACAAACTGATGCTCATGTCTGGGTGTCTAAAGGGTCAAGTATGTCTATATTTGGGAAAAACACGGGTTCAAAGAAGCCTTCTCGGCCACAAGACAGGATTCATTGGTCTCTGTAGGAAGCAATGTGTCGGTTGTGTTAAATACAGTACAGGACTAAAGAGCCCATGGAGGCCTGGAACTGTAGGAGACAAAAGAGAATTAGAAAACCAACACATCGGGGGTTTTATTTAACGCAACATATCACCCACGTCTAAAGTATACAATTGGATAGATTCTAAAATGTTTCTATGCCCATAAAACCATCCGCATAGTGTACATTTCAACACCTCAAAGTTCTTTGTGCTAATATCTCACTTTTGCTCTTCCGGACTGCCTTCTGCCCTTAGACACAAGTGTCTGTTATTGTCTTTCTGGACCTTTGCCGTCATCTATAATTTAGTGCAAAGGGAGATCAAGCATGATCCTGAGTGCTGACCCCTCTCATTTAGGGGAATAACCTTGAGATTTGTCCATGTTATTTGTATCTCAAAGTCAATCTCTGTATCTGGGCAGTACACCATCATTTGGCTTGGCCATACTTTTAGCATTTCATCTGTTCACTATGAGCATTTGGGATATTTCTATATCTTAGTGAATGCATTTTTGTATACAAGTTTTTAAAATTACATTGGTCTGTTTACTTATTTGTGTGTATGTATGTGTACACACCTATGGAAGTTAAATGATGACTGTGGGTATTGGTTCTTTCCTTCTCTCATGTGGGTCACGAGGATTGAGCTTGGGTCTTCAGACTTCATTACAAGTACTTTTATGCACTGAACAATCTCTGTAGCCCTGTATACAAGTTTTATAGCACATATTTTTATCTCTTCTGGATAGATGCAGAGGAGTAGAATATTGGGATTATAATATATATATGTGTATATATACATATACATATACGTGTGTGTTTATTAACAAAAAATTCTGCCCAACTGTATCCCAAATGTCATTTTATGTTCCAACCAGCAGCAAACAAGAGTTCTAATCAGCTCTGCATCCTTGTCCACTGTTGCTATGGTTATTCTCATTTTAGCCATTTTAATACTGTGTAGTAGCATCTCACTGTGATGCTGATTTATATTTCCTGAAGATTAAGTGATTTTGAACTTTTTTATTATTTTAAAGTCTTCATACATGTATACAATGTGTTGTTTGGTCATTTTCGTCCCAAATGAAAATTTCAACCCTCTCTCATTCCCTTCTCATTCCCACTGAATCCTTTCTTCTTCCCAACAAGCCCTCCTTCTATTTCCATGCCTTTATTTTTAGGATCTGGCCTTCTTGCATGAACATGGTATTCTGAACTGGAGCATGGACCACTTCACTGAAGAAAATGACTCCCCTTCCTCCAGCAACCAATGACTCTTCAAGGATGGGTGGGACTTCACAGACCCTTCCTCATCCATAATGAGATGTTGACAGCCCCACAGCAGCTGTGAATTCTGGGTGCAACAGCTGTATCATGTCAGAAGGAAGTGTCTTGGAGCTCTCCTTCTCATCCTCTAGTTCTTACATTCTTTCCACCCCACCTTCCACAGTGTTCAGTTTTGAGCAGAATTTTGTCTCTTACTTGATGTACATACATCTTCTTTTATAAAGTGTTTATTCATATATTAGCCCTCCCTCCCCCCATCTTGGCAAGCCTGTTTTGGTTATTTACTTTTTAGAATTGTTTATGTACTCTGAGAAAAGTCCTCTGTCAGATAATGATTACATGGTTGGCAGTTATCTTTTCCCTCAGGCTGAAAGTATCTTTTCATTCTGGAATCTCTTTCCAGGCAGTGAGCTGAGGCAGACACAAGGCTCCTTGTGTGTTTCACACTTTGTAGTGACCTCTGTCTTTTGTTGCATAATATTCAATGTTTTCAAAGCCATTGCTTCCTGCACGTACTTATTTTCAGGTATGCATATACATGTATATTTTTCATTTTTTTGAGATGGGAAGGTAAATACAGTGCCACTTATTCCATCTTGGAATAGAGGCCTCTTAAAGCAATACTTGCAACATTTTAATTATGTGAGGGAGACTTTGGAAACATATTTTGATTGACAGGAGCTACAACCATCATACATATATGGATATTACAGTGTTGTAAATTTGTTTAACATGGGCACTCACTGAGAGAGGAGCACATTTATAGATTTTATGTGGTTAGCCTGACAACTCCCCATTCACAGCCATTGCATGGTTTCATTAATCCTTACTCTGCACCAAGTGCAGTTTTTATTGTTGTTATTTTGCTTGTTTTGAGACAGCAACTTACCATGTAGCCCTGGTCGGCCTTGTACTCACTAAGTATCCTAAGCTAGCCTTGAAACCCCTGCAATCTTCTTGCCTCAGTTCCTGGAGTGCTGAGACTGTGGGTGTGTACCAACATGCCCTAAGTGTGATTTTAAGTGCTTTAAAAGTATAGAATTACTTTACGCTTACAAAGACATGATTATGTGTAGCTGTAACTCCATTTTATAGATAGGTTGACTGAAGCAAGAAGTGTGCAAATATAAGTTCTAAAGGTAGGAAGTAATCTATCTTCAGAGTCAAAGTCCTTTCCATCCTCCTTGCTACCCCTGGTCCTTTGTATGGAGATTTTTCCCTAAGTGAGCTTTATGCTCAGAAGTGACAAATGAAGTGGAAAGATTCCCTGTGTTGACTAGTCCCTGGACAAATGTGGAAACAGGAAGGTTTTGTCTTGCTAGAAGGATGAGCCAGGTCTGTGCTCTGATGCTTCATGGAATGGCATTTCAAATCAAAGGTGGCATTTGGGTTGGATCGGATCACCTTCTGGTACATATTATATAACTCCATCTGGTAATCTGATTTGGAGTATAACTGACTTCTGAGAAGAAACAGAAGAGAATGATTCTGGCCTGCTGTGGCCAGGAGGTGATCTCATTTTCACTGTCTTTGATGCACATGTTTCATCCTATTCTGAGATGAAATCAAAGAGACAATCACAATAGTAGTGAGGGGTTACAATATTTTCTGGGGATGAGCTGTACCTGTTTCTTCAGTTGGAACTTATGCCCTCCCTTTGACACTGATTTTACCACCTCTTAATAGATCCAGCAGACATAATATCAGGGTAAATTAAAAATAGCCCAGGAAGTGTTTTTCACTAAAGACAACTGTAATTGGTTTATGAAGGAGTAGGGAGTTTAGGGAGCTGAGTGTTCTAAGGAGAGCAGGCTCTTTCTAAAGGGAGGGCAATGCCCACCAGTCTCTTCTAGCTTCTAATTTACCAATTCCCCACCCACACAAAAAAAAGACTACTACAGGAAAAGGAGAAGTCTATTGGACAGTCATACCAGCACTGTTCTGGAAAACAAAGGGGGCCAAAGGCAAAGAGACAATGGTAGACTTTGCTGTCTTCTTCTTCTTCTTCTTCTTCTTCTTCTTCTTCTTCTTCTTCTTCTTCTTCTTCTTCTTCTTCTTCTTCATCTTCATCTTCTTCTTCTTCTTCTTCTTCTTCTTCTTCTTCTTCTTCTTCTTCTTCTTCTTCTTCTTCTTCTTCTTCTTTTCCTCCTTCTCCTTCTTCTTCCTCCTCTTCCCTCTTCCTTCTTCTCCTCCTTTCCTCCTCCTCCTCCTCCTCCTCCTCCTCCTCCTCCTCCTCCTCCTCCTTCTCCTCCTCCTCCTCCTCCTTCTCCTTTTCTCCTCTCATATTTTACATTCTGACTGCAGTGTCCCGTGCCACACCAGATCCACGTCTCCTGTTCCCTTAAGAAAAAGGCAGGCCTCCCAGGTATATCAACCAAACATGGCATATCAAGTTGCAAATAAGACTAGGCACACCCCCTCATATTAAGGCTGGATGAGGCATCTCAGTAGGAGGAACTTTGCTTCTTAACAGCAGGTACCCAAGACAACCCCTTTTTTGTAGAAATGTCCTCAGTCAAGAGTAACTGGGAACATTTGCTGCTCTTTTTCCAGGAGTATGTGGCATTGTTGCTAAAAGAGAACCCTCTAGTTTCACTCCATTTAAAAATTAAAAGAATAAGTATCTTTGTTTCCATTAAAATATAACATATGCTCCTTATAAAACATGGGGAAACACATAAAAGTAAAACTATTTTAAAAAACTACTTACACTCACTGTCATGGTTAGTAATTTAGGGAATTTTCTTCCCAGTCATTTTGTGATACACACATTTATGTACATTCATATACAACAATTTTGTGATATTTTCAACATTACATGTGCTAGTTACTATATGAACAAAAGAGTAATATATGATTGTAGAAAATTAGAAACTACAGAAAATATTGCTTTTAAATGAAGCCATACAAATTGGATGCATTCTCATTACATAGTGGATAAGATAATTGATTTCCTAGTCTGTTTTTTTTTTACATTTTGCACATACTCTCAGTCTAGATTTTCAAGCATAGTACACATGATAATAATCATAATCAAATATGAAAAGTATATTTGTGATATATTTATTATCTACTGCTATATATTTTTACTATTCTACATTTGAAACAAAAACAATGATACAGAATATGATGCCTACTCTTCGTTGTCAACTTGACTACATCTGGAATTGATTAAAACCCAAGCATCTGCGAAGTACACCTGTGAAGGATTTCTTTTCCCAGTTAAATCATTTGAAGTGGGAAGACACACCTTTAACCTAGCTGTTTTGAGGTAGGAAAATTCACCTTTAATCTGGACCATTCCTTCTGCTGGCAGCCTATAGAAAGGACATGGAAGAAGGAAGCTTGCTCTTTCTTTGTCTGCTTTCTTTCACATATATACATATATATATGAATATATATATGAATATATATATGTAAACACACACACACACACACACACACACACACACACACACACACATATATATATATATATATTCAACCTATCAGTTCTGTCCCTCTAGAAAATGCTGACTAATACAGAGTATCTAATACATTTCTGTATGTGTATGAGAAAGGGTGCTACTCTGTAGTCTAGGGATAGCTGGATCTTGAAACAATCCCCTTGTCACAGTCTCCTTTATTCTGGGAACAGATACCCAAAAGCCAGCTAAGTGCCAAGGACAGGTCCTTATTTCACTACTAGGAGCCTCACAAACAGACCAAGGTACACAACTGTCACACACATGCAGAGGGCCTAGGTTGGTCACATGCAGGCTCCCTAACTGTTGATCCAGAGTCCATGTGCTCCCACTAGCTCAGGTCAGCTCTCTCTGAGTTCTTCGAACATGACTTTGATGCCCCTTGCTCCTACAATCCCTCCTCTCATTCTTCAGGAGGACTCCCAGAGTTTGGCCCAGTGCTTGGCTGTGGATCTCTGCATCTGCTTCCACCAGTTACTGGATAAAGGCTCTCTGATAACAATTAGGGTAGTCACCAATCTGATTACAGTAGATGGCCAGTTCAAGCACCCTCTCCACTATTGCTAATAGTATTAGGTGGGGTCATCCTTGTGGACTCCTATGAGTTTCCCCGGCACTAGGTTTCTCTCTAACCCCGAAATGCCTCCTCCTATCAAGACATCTCTTTCATTATTCTCCCCCTCTGTCCTGCTACAACCTGCCTCCCATGCCCAGCCTGCCCAACCCCCTCCCTCAAGTTCCCATCCCCCATTCCTCTACCCCTGCCCCCAGTCTACCCAGAAGATCTCTTCTATCTCCCCTTCCTAGGGAAATACATGCATCCCTCTTTGGGCCTTCTTTGTTACCTATCCTCTCTGGGGCTGTGGATTGTAGGTTGGCTATTCTGTACTTTACTCCTAATATCCACTTATGAGAGAGTACATGCTATGTTTGTCTTTTTTGGATCTGGGTTACCTCACTCAGAATGATTTTTTTCCTAGTTCCATCCATTTGCCTGCAAATTTCGTGTTGTTATTTTTTTCAACCACTGAGTAATACTCTCTTGTGTAAATGTACTACAATTTCTTTATCCATTCTTTGGTTGAGGGGCATTTAGGTTGTTTCCATGTTCTGGCTATTACAAATAATACTGCTATGAACATAGTTGAGCAACTGTCCTTGTGGTATGATTGGGCATCCTTTGGGCATATGCCCGAGATTGGTGTAACTGGGTCTTGAGGTAGATTGATTCCCATTTTTTTTTCCTGAGAAACCACCATATTGATTTTCAAAGTGGCTATACAAGTTTACACTCCTACCAGCAGTGGAGGAGTGTTCCCCTTACTCCACATCCTCTCCAAAATAAGCTGTCATTGGTGTTTTTTATCTTAGCCATTCTCACAGGTGTAAGATGATATCTCAGAGTTGTTTTGATTTCCAACCTATTTCTCTATATTTTGTGGGATGTAGCTTTGGTTACCTCTGGGTTTATATATTGGATACCCCTGGGTTTATGTAACTAAGCTCCAGTCCCTGAAAAAGAAGCAATTTTCTTTTTGTTTCCATTTGGTCTGGTCTGAGTCATGTGTCTATAATGACATGCTAAGATCAGCGTTTGTGACAAGGAGAAGCTAGGGACACAGGGCAGTGCCAGAACAACATACAACAAAGAACCAGATGTCTGTGAGTCATGCCTTTCTTTCTCATCTTCTCTTGTTCTCTTTGAAGACTTTGCCTTTAATTTAGGAAAGTCCTACCTTCTATCAACCATATCAAATGGTTTCTTATCCCCAGAGCAGTGTCTTCTTCCAGGAAGTCTTCAGAGCAAAATCCCCTTTCCCACCCAACTCCCAGATGGTTTTGTATACATAATCATACAGCAAGCAAGAAAAACGTAGTGTACCATCAATACACAACTTTATTTCTTCTGCCCACCCTCTCCTTTTCAGGCTTTCCCTAGCACAAGAAGCCATATGGTGATTCTCTACCTTAATGATTAAATGTAGCCCATAGTTCTTAGCTTCCAAATTACTATAAAAGTCCAATTTTTTCCAGCCCCCAACTCAGGCTTATCTTAGGCTAGACAGCCATACTGGAAAAGGGGGCACACTCTCTCTACTCTCTCTTCTGTCAGAATACTCTCCCCTACCTCTATGTTCCAGCAGGCTGCCCCTGGGGGATGAACTGTGTGTGATGTCACAGCTGATTAACCCCAGAAGCAAACATCAGAATCTGGTAGTTTTCTAGGAAGCCAGACTTTCAGCAATTTGCAAAACTGTAAAACAATTTCAAACTTCTGGCTAATTTGCTTTTTGAAATTGTAGTCATTTCCACAAGAATATGTTATTCTTGTTAACACATAATTGTTGCATTATTATTGTAAAATGAACTAATAAATACATTTTTTCTTTTCACTTGTCTTTATTGACAAAATCATACATCTTTATGTGGTACAGTGTAATGTGTAATGCCCCAGTACATTTACATTTATATATTACATGTTGACAGAAGGATGCCTCAGTTCTCCATCATCACAAGCATTATCCATTTCTTTGTGATGAGGACATTTAAAACCTTCTCTTGAAGCTATTTTGAATTATGCATTACAATATTGCTAACTATAATCACACTTCTGTGTAATAGAACACCAGACTTGTTCCTCCCATCTGGCTGTGACTTTTATAAATAAAATTTAAATGTTCTGCATTTTAATCTTGAATATTAATAATTGTATACAGTCTGTGCTAAAGAAGCAAACGCTCATTATGGTATTAACTTTTTAGGAGTGTAACAAGGTCCTGAAACAAAACAATATGACAATCATTGTTCAAAGACTCTGGGCCTCAAGATATGCATGGAACAGCTTTGGACTAACGGAAGCAACTCCAATTGCACAGGTACGAATGTCTTCATTTTCCTGTGTGGCACTACTCTGCTGTTGTAAGCTCTGAGATGCCTCTGGAGACATGTTTCAAAGTCCCAAAGAAGCAAGTGGCAGAGTCAGGGATTGTCCCTAGCTTACAACAATTTACATGCTTACATCTGTGCCCTATGTGAACACTGAACATTCATCAGGAATTTGCTTCTCAGAATTCCATTCTGTCTGCAGATCTTCTAATCTGTCTGGAAACTTCTGGTATCCACTTCCCCTGACTCCCATCATTTCAAGTTCACCCTATGATGGATGATCATGGTGGGACGTCTCTGAAAGATTCATTTCTATCTTTTCAATGATTGCTCCAGGTTCCCCATCCCCCAGGTGTAAAAAGGTTTTGTCTTGTATAGCTGAACATATTCCTTTCACATCTTATGTGTTCTTTAGTCTATGGCTTATCGTAAAACCTAAAGCTTCCATAGCTTGACTTATTGGTACTCAATGGTCAGTTTTTAAATGTAAAGAACACGCTTCTCTCTCCTTTCTGCCGCGAGGCTCTTGAAAGTGCATGGCAGTCTCTGCACTTTGGGATTGAAATGGTCTGTGTTGAAAGTCAAGTTCTCTAAGATTTCTTCCTGTGGTCTTAGTCTGCCTTTTTTTCCAAGGGCAGAGTAAAGGATGGTTACTGCTGTTGTTGGCCTAGTTTGGAGGGAGATGGACAAAGGAAGAAATGGACACTATGGTAGTTAAACATCATCACCTTGTGGTAGGGAATATTTGAACATGATTCCACAGAATCTACTGTATGTATGTCACGTTCACTGTCTTCTCCCAACTCCTGGGGTAGAACTGACGAGCAGGTACTCTTTCATGGGATATTTTCTCAACAATTCAAGGATGCTCCTCTACCCAGTATCTGCTCAGTGTGGGTTCTCACCACCACCCCATTTCATTTTCTGAAACCTCTTCGGGGATATATGTTTGCAGTTATTTTTGAGTAAGTGATGCAGGTTTCCCATCCTAGAGCTGTGGTACCAAGGATAGACACCTGACACAAAATGTAGTAGATTTTATTTCCCAAATAAAGGCACATCAAGTGTGTTCCGTCAGCACCACTTTCCTTCCAGAGTAACCCTGCTATGCTTCCTTCACATCATAGCCTGTTTTCTGTGACCTCAAACCTAGGCACAAACTCACCAGTGTGTGTCTCATTGAGCATATTATATGACTTCTGAGAGTGCATCATATAAAGGGGCAGACATGCTGCCAGGTTCATTCTCTTGATATGTTCATCTCACCTGCCTGCTCCCTTACTTTCTCTGCACACTTGCTATCAGAACTCAGCTGCCATGCTATGAGGAAGCCTTTGTGGAGAGGACCCTTGTCAGCATACTGGATAGCAAGCCTTTGTTGAGGTCGAACTGACAGCTAGCCTTAACAGCTGGGCATGTGAGAGGAAGGCTTTACAATTCTTCCAGTTGGTCACTACCTGACTATAGTCATAAGGGACCCAGATGAGAATCATGATAACAATAAAGGGCAGCTGCCATTAATTTTAGGACATGTAGAGGCTGGGGATGTAGCTCAGAGGTGACATTCTTGACTACAACATGGCCTTGATTTCAATCCTCAGTGTAAAAAAAAAAGTTAGGGGTATTTTGATATGAAATAATGGGAAATGGGCATACTAAGTGAGTCATAGAGGCTTTTGTGTTTTCTTCCAGCAATTTTGGAATTTAGAGACAGAACTTGAGTCAATTAGCCATAAGGGCTGGCCAGGAAAGGTTGCCGACACTTAATTGCTGAAGATATCATTTCAGTTCAGTGTAACCATTTGAGAAAACAGCCATATGCAAGAAAAACTGGAAATTTGCAGAGTCAGGGAAACAAGAGTGCTCGGCATGGAAGTGGGAGGAAGGATGCTTTCACGGATTGAATAGAGGAAAGTTCTAGCATTCATGAGGCCTTATGTCTTATGAGCAGTTTTTATAGCCCATGCTAATAATAAATAGTGATGAAATTCTCATTATTTGCCTCAACTAATTTGAATATTTTTTTTATTTCTTACCATCAAGTGAATCCTGAATAAGGCATGCAGTAACCAACTTGGAATAAAATTGAACGAACCTCTGGACGTAGTAAATCAATAAAGCTTTGCCTGCCTTTGAAATACTCAGAGGGTTTTGTTATGGTAACAGAAGGTACCATTGCTCTGTAAATTCCCAGCCCCTATCTGGAAACACAGCATGCCAACCATGATGGTCATCAGTGGCACTCATTCCGTGTTTTCCTTCTCTGTCTTTTTGGAACACAGTAGAACGATGCTTCTTGATGGCTCTGTTATGGTGGGGTGGGACTCTAGAGCCAGTTCCAGACAAGCAGACATGTTGTCACTCTAGATTGCTACTTAATAGTCTTTGCTAAACCTTCTAGTTTTTCCCTTGCTCTGTGACAAGGAAGGGTGTTGATAGTGGCTGTCCCATCTATTTCTGGCTCTGGCTAAGGATGAGAGAAAGTACTATAGAAGCCCAGTAGAACAGTAGGGTGAAACATAATCCTATGGTGTTTGAGGGAAGTTTAGCCAATATCACCTCAGCATAGCCAGTCCACATGGGAGACTACTCCTCATGTGCTGTGACTGGGATTCTCCAGGAATCCCTCCTGGACTGTCTTTATCCCTTCCCAGTGGATGCCCCTTTACTTCCCAAGAATCAGAAGAGCAGCAGGTCTGGCTATTCCCAGCACTCCTTCTATGTCTGCGTCTACATCTGCATCTCTGGCCTCCTTTCGCATTTCACACATTGTCATATGTGAGTGATCCTGAAGGTTCCTGTTTAGCCTTAAAAGGCTGTCTTGAAAAGTCAACACAGTTTCACTTATATTAAACTTTCTATGCATAATTTGTACCTCAAGCCTCAGTTTTCTCTTCATTTCTTAAACACTTGTCCCTTATAAGCTCATTTTTGTTTTAATCTGTTCACTAAGGCTGGTTACCTAAAAATCATGATGCTACATAAACTAAGGCCACTCTGACCTTGAGAACTAAAAGCCATTCTTGTCATGCAGCCATACACTTTCAAAACTGATACAGGAAAAGTCAAAATGGCATGCTTCTCAATATTTAACATATACAGAGTCACATAGGGATTTTGTTTTATGCAAATCCTAGGGCCCCACCACCAGGAATTTTGACTGAAAAAGTGTGGCATGTGCTCTAGGTATACACATTCTATCGAGGGCCTGGGGATTCTGATGGACCCCACTTGGAGGAACAAAGGGCTTTTGTTTTCTAAACGTCTAAAACAGAGTCCAGTATTTGGACCAATTCCTTTATGGAGAACAGGACGTCTTCCCTGTGCCTGCTATGACAGACTCGTGGAAATAGCTCACTCTATGATCCAAAGGAGAAACTTTAGAAGACAGTCATAGAGAATGAGAGCGGAAGACTCTTGGTACGTCACAACTGCTATCTATCACTGTGAGTTCGATTTGGAACTGGGATTAAGGCTGGAGGGTAATGACAACAACAACTCTTTGTGTTTCTAAAACACAGCTAAACTCACTTTCTAAGGTCAGGGAAGTGAACTCATGAACAGTCTAGAATGTTCTGTGAAACTGCAGTCTTTGGGATTTCTTTGACAGTCAAGTTGCAGGTTTTGAGATATCATAACAAGTTAAGTCAGATGGACATAGTAGCATACACCTGTAATTCTGGCTGCTTCTGGAGGTTGAGGCAGGAGAATCATGTTAGAGTCCAGGTTGGGTGACAGGGTGAGTTCAAGGATAGGCTGGGCAACTTAGTGAGACCCTTTTCTTGAAATAAAAATGGAAAAGGTGTGGGAGATGTGAATGGCGGTACACTGTTTGCTTAGAATTAGAATGAACCTTAGTTCATCTTCCAGTACCACCAATAACAATGACAAAAAATTAAGTCAAACAAAAGAGATTTTCCTCAAAATTTTATTCAAGATCACCTTCCTTGACTGTCGTCATTTTGATATGAGGGCAAGTATGCTGACAAGATGAAGATACGGTCTTGTAAGTGGCACCACTGTGATCTCTCTCTCTCTCTCTCTCTCTCTCTCTCTCTCTCTCTCTCTCTCTCTCTCTCTCTTTCTCTCTCTCTTTCTCTCCTCTCCCCGCACTCTCTCCCTCCCTCAGTCCACCCTTCCACTCTTGCCTTGACTAATTACTGTTTTCTGAAAAGTTTTAAAGAAGCTATAGAAATAGAGACTAATAATGTGGTAAAGAGGCATTTCAGAGTGATTGCTTGGCTTATAGATTCACCGGTTTTGTTTTAAATAAGAAAACTGAGCTTTGAAGAGGCTCAGGGATGTGATCCCAGCACCCAGGAATTTCAGGCAGAAAGATTCCAAGTTCAATCAGTGGGCTACTGGTGAGTTCCATGCTAGTCTGCCCTGGGCCACAGCATGGCACTGTAATGGAAGGAAGGAAGGAAGGAAGGAAGGAAGGAAGGAAGGAAGGAAGGAAGGAAGGAAGGGAAAAAGAAAGGAAGAAAAGAAGAAAGAGAGGGAGGGAGAAAAGGAGGGAAGGAAGGAAAACCAGCCTTTGAATATGTGTTTAATTGTAATCCATATTGTTTTTGTATGTTCAAGAAGAGAAGTCTCCTGAGAGTTTCTTTTGAAAACTATCTTTAGTATAACTTAGTCATTATATGTATTTGTAAGCATTAAATTTTACTTTTTAAAAAAATCCTCCAATCAAGATATTTGTTTTCATCCTTTCCTCTCAATGATGAACATAGACTACAAGTATTTCTATATGTGTAACGTGTCGGTACATGTGTGCAGTTGCTATGAGTTGTCCTGTGTTAGAGAAACTGGCTTAGAAAAGAAGAAATGGGACCTCAGTGGTGAGTGTAATGATGTGTGAACGTATTCTGGAATATGTGCTGCTATGTGTAGAAAAAGCAACCAAGGCTGTGTTGATTTCAGGAGAACAAAAACCCTTGGAAATAGAGAACAAAAAGACTTCTTTGCAGAACTGAGGATTGAACCTAGGGCACCATGCATGATAACTAAATACCCTATCACTGAGGTATGCCCATTAATTAATTAATTAATTAGTAAATTATTAATTAATTATTATTCACTATTGAGACACCTTAGGCTGAGATGCCTCAGGCAGTTCAGGCTGACCTTGAACTCACTTCTGATCCTTTTGCTCCAGCCTCCTGAGTAGTTGAGATTTGTTGGCCTGTACCACCAGGTCTGGCTTACGATTTAAAAAATATCAGCCCAATGCCTCCAATAAGAAGGATTTCATAGCCGGGCAGTGGTGGCGCACGCCTTTAATCCCAGCACTCGGGAGGCAGAGCCAGGCGGATCTCTGTGAGTTCGAGGCCAGCCTGGGCTACCAAGTGAGTCCCAGGAAAGGCGCAAAGCTACACAGAGAAACCCTGTCTCGAAAAACCAAAAAAAAAAAAAAAAAAAAAAAAAAAAAAAAAAAAAAAAAAAAAAAAAGAAGGATTTCATTACAGGAGCATTGGAGGAATGGGAAGAGAGTATGTTGAACCCTGGATTCTAGAAACTACAGAAATGCTGCCTTGTGGGATAGGATAAATGCTCTCCCTGGCAGCAGTTTGTTCAGCCTGTTTCTAGGCTCTGGTGATCAACAAATAACCTTAGCAGCAAGGGGAGCATAGGCCAAAGAAAATAATATCAAAGCCACATCCAGACAAAGAGAGTCTTGAACAAAGCTGCAAATCTAAATCAGTTTTCATGGTGCAACTTTTTGATGCTCTGAGTCAAGTGTTATGGATCTTTAGCCACCTCTAATCTGCTCACAGCCATGGTAATGGTAACTAACACTAAAATAAAACTGAGACCTGATATCTAAGAATAATAGTGCTGGAGTAGATGAGTATAGACAGCACTGGAAAATTCAGCTCTGCTCTCAGGTGGCACAGTGTCAGGTGTTTACCTCTCTGCATTCTTCTGTTCTTGCATTTTAAAGCTTGATTTGTATACCATAACACAGGGCGGCTGTAAATCTACATTTTGGTGATTTCCGTGAACCTATGTAGTTCCACAGACATCACCACAATACAGATTTTATTTGTTGTTTTTTGAGGCAACATTTTGGTATGTAGCCCAGGTTGGCCTCAAACTCATAATCCTCTTACATCATTCTCCCACATTCTGGGATTACAGATATGTACCACTGAGCTTGGCCACATCTGGTTTTAGAATGTCTCATCACACCTAAAGTTTCCTAGCAACTGTCTGTAGTCAATCCCTGCTCCCTCTCCTGACTACAATGATCTCTGGTATCCTTCCTTGCTTTTTTTGCATGACCTTGGTTTTGACTCTGTAAGCATGCAGCTACTTTAAGACACACAGGTTATGTTGAAACAGCTTTATTTTTTGATCCATAAATATCTGTTACTGACAAAAGTGGAAAAATCCTCAAGACTAAATCTCACTAAAGCAATCTCTGTTTACAGTACATATAGGGTGTGCTTTGACAGCGAAGGAGAATGATGAGATTTGTACAGAAGCAGTAATGGGGGGCACTGCTCATTGGGGAGATTCCATGTGAGTGACAGAGAAACTGCAGAAATACGGATAGAAAGGTACTTTTCATAATACTACCATATAATAAACATAGAATCCATAAATCCAGCTAATGAGTAAAAATGTTCCTTAACACCCCCCTTAGGAAATTGTGTCCCCAACTAAAAATGTTACAGTAAGAATTGCCTTTTATTAGAGAATTTCAAGAATTCTTTACTACAAAATGTCTAGTTGAGTTTACAGGACTAGAGATGTCTTTGCCACTATGAAGCAAATGAATGGGTCCTCTTAATGGAGTGGCATTTGAGGGTCATTGGAGGGTTGGCAGCAAAGTTGAGCAGGGTTTTCTCCTCCCACAAGAGGGAGGCTGTTAAGCAAACACACAGCATTATTTTTATGAATGATGGAAGGTTAATGTGTTTGCAATTTACAAGATGGTTTTGATGACAGCGATTTGGAATTTCCATTGGTGCTTCACAAGCCTTCATGGGGAGGATGATAGTATCACAAAGAGGGGCCACAAAGATACTGGGATGGGGTGAGGACCCGCCTCCCAGCAGCCCAGGTGGGTGATGCCTCGTCCTCTCCAGATGGGATGGAGCTTCAGCATCCTGACGTGGTCTTCAGGATGCATGCTGTGGCATGGGATATGATGGCATCCCTTGTCACACAGAGCCTCTGCCAAGCATGCTCCTTTGGGACATGGAACGAATTTCCTATCTGACCTTAAATACAAACTCTGTGTCCAAAAGTCATGGTCAGACATCTAGACCCTTTTCTTTCAGCCCGTCCCCTCTCTGAAAGTAGAGTTACCTCCCTCCAGCTATAATGACATCGAAAATGAAAACTCCAAACTCAGAATTTCACAGCAACTGACACCCAGGTGGTTTAGGTATGCTTACATGAGAGGCTTCGGGGACACATGATTGGTGACCTGTTGTGTGGTCAGGCCTTAACTTTCAGATACAAGAGTATCCATGTGTGGCCGAGCCCATTGGTTCCACCCAAAACCTGGCAAGGAATCTGGTGTTTGTCTAGGGCCTCTGAGGATGTTGCCATAGGGCAGGAAGAGTATGATGGGTGCAGCTCAGTTGAAGTGGGGATGAACGTAGAAAAGGTAAGGAGCAGAGAATGAAAACCCCAGAGTGTAAAAGCTGAATGAGACTTTGGGGGCTCATCTAGTCAAAGCCCCTCATTTTATAGGTGGGGAAACAGGCACTGAACTGGCATGTGACTTGCCCATAAGTCACATGGCAAGATGGAGACAAAAGCCAGACCTAGAAGCCATGTTTCTGGAGCCACAGTCCTGTTTCTGTTTCTCTCCCCTTGTCCCCTCTCTGATACGCCACTTTCCAAAATCAAAGAGAGGGACCAGAAAGACTTGCCTTTCATGTTAAACCCTACCATCAAAGTTTGTCACTTATAAAAATAACTCTACGCCAGGAAAATACTTGGCTAAAGTGCAGCAAGCCTCCTAAAAACATTTCACAATTCCTCAGATTCAGAGAGGATGGCAGAGAGATGTGTGTGGGACTTAACGTGCCTGCTCCTCTCAGAGCAAGTGCCTTCTAGGGTCCAAGTGATGGGCAGCCCTTTCAAACTATGATGTTGGGTCCAGTCCACAGCCATTTGTGGAAGGAATGAGGGATGAAGCAGGTGACAGCTAAGAACTCTCCAAAGGCAATAGGTTGAGTTTGGTGGCAGAGATGTTGGGATGGCTACTTGGAGACTTACAAGTCTTCATGTCTTTGGATGAGGGGAGAGCTGTGATTTCCACTAGAAAAAAAGGTGTTGGAATAGAAGCGAGAGCTACAGGCATCAAAGGGGATGAATCTTTGGCCAGAGCAGGAGACTCTGGGCTAGTAGCAGTCTGAGTCAAGAGCTTCTTGAGTCTGGTAGCTACAGGAGCCAAAGCTGATCTTTTGGCCATGACACCTCTGATCAGGCAGCTCTCTCCCTTCCCTTTTAGAGATCAGAGGGATGGGGGGAGACTCATGACTTTACCCCTTGGGACATCATTTCCCATGTGAGGAAGTGTAACAAACCAATGAGGCAAACAAAGGACTCACAGAACGTGAGTGTCTTCCACAGTTTCCATCAAGAACTCTAATTCTTCAAACCAGAGATCCAGGTCAAATTCAGCAGATCCAGGTCAAAGAAACTAGGGCTAGAGGAAGGCTGATGATTGAAGAGGGAAGTGAGGGAAACTTCAGACCTGGGGAAGTTCTGAAGATCAAAGTCCAGTTAGGAGGTTAAGGAGTTACTGGCAAGCTTTTGTGGCTCATGAATATACGGAGCCAAGAGTTCACCAGAGGAAGTGAGAAAGGAAGGATGGAAGGACGGGAATGGTAAGAGGTCTTCAGGAAGAACACTTGGGTCAAGTAAGACCTGTACACACCCCAGTCCAGGGCAGTGGAGACATGCATGAAGGAACAAAAGAAGCAGAGGGAAACCTTGAGTTTCCTTTGCTTGGGATAGGAGTGTTTATCATGAAGAGCCACGGCTCTCTTCTGTGTGACAGAGAACACTCACCTGCTTGGGCTAGAAGCAGTGACATCTGGGTTCCAGCCCCAGACACTCTCAAGTGAGTTCATACAGCACAGCATAGCTAGCTGGTCCTGGAGTGATGGGTGAGTTCATGGGACTTAGTGGTTTTCCCTTATCACCGAGGGATAAGCTCCAACAACCCCCAATGGGCACCTGAAACCACACATAGTACGAGACTCTCTATATGTATTATGTTTTCTTCATATACATACACATACAATAAAATTTAATTTGTAAATTAGGCACAGGAAGAGATTGACAATAATAAATTAGGACAAGGTATAAGAATACACTGTAATAAAAGCTATGTGATCGTGGACTCTCTCAAAAGAGTTAAGACAAATGTTAATATTTCTGGATCATGGTTGACTACAGGTAATTTAAATGAGTCATGCAAAACTGAAGGAGGGGTAGTGTATTTCCATGTCCCAGTTAAGACACAGTTTTCCGGAGTTTGGAGTAGAGGACTGGATTAGAGTAGTCTGTAGACTTCCATCTCTGTTACTATTCCTCTCCTTCCAAGGATGAAGCAGAAGAAAAGCCTTCAGGAGAAGCAAGCATTCCATTAGAATTTTCTGACGTAACCAATGCCAGGTATTTTATACCAGAAGGTGGTAAGGCAGGGATGAGAAAGAGTTTGGAATCAACTTATCAAACAACCCCTGAGACAGACAGACAGACAGACAGACAGATGGAGAGGAAGACAGACAGACAGACAGACAGACAGACACTTTTGTCAGAGCCAAGGCTGAGGGAAGAGCCTGGGGTAAGATCTTCTCCCCAAGGGGTGGAGAAGATGCTGTCTGGAAGATTCTCCATGGGATGTCCAGACACTGGGGAGGGAATTTTTGGCCACCACAATCTTGACCTTCCCCTTCCCACTTCCCACCAGCACAAGGCCTTCAAAGAGACCAGCTAAGGGTTAGAGAGTTATAGAGTGCTGGGCTGGGGGCCAGCTGTGAGACATGCCTTTGCTTCTGGAAGTGAGCCACTCTCTGTTTGGATTGAGTTCTTCTCTTCCTGTGAGCCTTACCTTCTGCAACAAAAGCCCATAGACCCATGGGAACCAGCCCTTAAGAAGGTTTATGTGTTTGCAGGGAGGAAAGCAGAATGTCCAGGGACCTCCTGGCCCCATGGTGCCAGGGAAACCCCCTTGGTGAAGAGGCTAAGGCCTGCCTTTGGAAGCCCCAGCTTCCATCCTTCTGGGTTTTGCAGAACATTCCTGCTCTCACAGAGGAGGCATTCTAGGGAGGGGAGTAGGAGAGCTTGTAGCTCTTGAAAGCAGCAAGGGAAAGCAGTCCACTGATTTCTTCATGGCTCGTAGACTTGGCTAGATTAAAAACGACCAGGACAGATACAAGCTTCTCACCACCTCTCTTTTTAAGGGCTATCCACGCAGAACTGAGGGGGTATAAAATCTGACTTAAGGGCATTGCTGCCGGAGTCTGGTAAGCTATGGCTCCATTTCTTAGGCTACTCCACTAGCAGTCTGGGGCTGATTCTCCCCAGTCCCAGACCTGGCCCTCAGAAGGGGGGCTCATTGTCTTCCTCCTCCTGATCTTGGGGGAGCAGGATTGCTCTCACTGATAGTTTCCCAGTAGCTGGTCACACATTCTCCACCTTCAGGTTGCAGGCAAAGAGGGGGCTCAGATGGGCTGGCAGGGGAGCTTCCAGGTGCCTCTACCACATGCCCAAGTGTCCCTGCAAGGAGGAGGGGTTGATATGGCCCCCACAACGACATCCTGGGACACCATTATTTATTTGCATCTACCAATGGGTCTCGGTTCCTTGGATCCACTGGTTTGAAGAAAGTCATGGAGCTACAGGGGATGAGGTGGGGAGGTAGGTGTGGGAGGGAACACGGGAAGAGAGAATGAGTTCTAAACAGAAAAAGGCTGTGGAGAGGGCAAAAATGGTGGAAAGGAGTGCTCAGGGTCCGGCATGACCACGTCAGAGAGCTCCTGCCTGTTCACAGGCTAAGCTTCTTCTGTCTGGAAACTTCTGCTTCTGTCCCGCCTGAGGCTCATGAGTGGGGGACAGGCAGAGCCCTAGAAAATGGGAATGGTGAGCCCCTGAGATCCTGGGCATCACAGTGGCCCTCCCCACCCTAGCTCTCTGCCCACTGCAGGTGCCTCCTGGGAGCAGAGCTCGGGTGAAGAAGGCAGGCCTGAGAGGAGGTCCTAGTTCAGACCCAGTGGCCTGGAAGGAAGTGGGGGCGGGGGGTGGGAGGAGAAGATCAGGTGGCTGCCAAGGCACTTCCAAAGTCCTGGCAACCTATCGCTACTCCTCTCTGGAGGGCAAGAGCTGATGCTCCCTCTTGGGGGCAAGAGCTAAAGCCCCAGAGAGGTTTGAGGAGAAACAGTGAAGGCTGGGAGAGCGGAGCCCCCACAGCACAGGGGCAGAGGCAACCAAGCAGCTAAAAGGAAGAGAACCCCTTTCTGTTGTGGGGCTGCACGGCTCAGCGAGGGGAAGGGCCACTCGGTAGAGACCAGAGTTCCAGCAGGCAGAAGAGAATCGTATTGTGCTTATGGACACAGCAGCTCTCTGGCTGAGAGCGAGCAGGCAGTTTTTAGGCACTAAGAGATTTCTGTGATGCGGTTCTAAGTACAGGAAAGAGACCGAGTAGCCTATTCGGTCAGCCCACTGACTGCACCCGCTGGCCTGGCCGGCTGGCTGTTCAAACTCAGGCAGCTTCGGATTACCTTCAGGGGAGGGTCCACTGGCTGGCAGAACCTGCGGCTGAGTCTCCAGGAAGGGGTGGGAACTGGGGGGGCGGGGACTGAGGGAGTGGCGCGGGTGGCAGGTAAGACCGGGGCCTCACCACTCTTCCCATTTGCAGGGGGAGGCTTCTACTGGGAGAGAAAGAGCTCTAGAGCCTGGGTCTGTGCTTGTTGGACCAGGCATTTGGCGCCATGTCCCTGGGGGATATGGCTTTCTGGACAAAGGCAGCCCGCCTCCAGCTCCAATGGGGGGGAACCGGGGAGGTGAGGAGAGCAAGGCTGGACGCTGTGCTCCTCATCCCTGCCCTGCTCTGCTCTGTCCTGCCCTCACTCTGCCAAGCAGCCCGGCCACGCTGCGGGTCACACGGTCACTTCGGTCTTGCTGGCTGTGTAGCAAGTGTGGTGGCCCGGGATATAGTGCAGCTGCTCCACTGTGTTGTGTCTGCGGGAGGCAAAGGCGTGGCGCTTGGCTGCCGTCTGGCTCTGGCCCAGGGTGGCATAGGAGTTATTGGAGGCACTGGGATGGGAGTGCATCTTGGTCATACGGTAGCGGTCCAGCACTGGCGTGGACACAAAGACGTCCGTGTGCGAGATGGCCCGCGACAGTGATTGCTCCGGGAAGGCCGTCCGCTCTGGGGATAGCAACGGGTCCTGGGAGTGCAGGCGCTCTGTGGAGAGCAGCTGTTCATCAGACAAGATTCGGTCATAGGGCATGCCAAATTCATCAGGCAAGCCCCGCTGTGGGGACAGGACCCTGTCCTGGGACATGGCCCTGATGGGCCTGCGTGGCCGTTCTCGAGGCAGCGGCTTCTGTTGAGACATCTGGATGACGTTGAGGGGGAGGGTGCCACGGGCTGCGAGGTCTGGCAGGTGCCTCCGCCTCATGTAATACTCATCAGCTTCCTTGTCAGCTGCAAGGAGACAGAGAGAAAGCAGTGGGGTGATGGAACAGCCACGACTCAGGCAGGGAGTAAGCGTGTGTGTGTGTGTGTGTGTGTGTGTGTGTGTGTGTGTGTGTGTGCACTCTTGCTCAACCATAGACCTGGAAATCTCCAAGGGTAACATAAATCAAAGGCCCTTAGTTAGTAAAGTAGGTGGGGGTGGGGCTCAGACAGGTGACATTAACCCCCCTATTCCAATGCATATACAAACCAATCCTTGAGGGCTTGTGAAAGGTGGGTTCTGATTAAGGGACACTAACTGCCTGTACCCCAGAGTCTATATCTCCAGTAGGCCCCCAGATTCTGTTTCCTCTTCAGGGGCCACCATGGGGGACAGTTAATGACTTCCCCACCCAGCTTATGGTGGAGCTGATTTCAAGCCCAAGGTATTCCTGTGGCTTGCCTGCTGTATCTACTGCATGTGGTTCTGAAGCAGAATGGCTCCAGGTCTTACTAAAATACCCAGGTAGAGCTAACAGCTTTCAGATGATGTCTACAGTACTACTTTATGGAAACTGGGCACAGAATCAGGTTTTGTTAGAATCAAGTAGGATGTTCCTCTAGGAGGCATTTGTGGAAAGCTTCACTGGTAACCTAGGAACCTAGTAACACCTTCTCTGGAGTAACAACCAATCTACAGGAACCGACACATGGGCATCCAGCCCCCACAGCCATATCATCAGCCTACACTTATTCCCTGTGCCCACCAGGCAGCAGGCTCTAGCAATACTGTATGTGCATCTTGCTTAAATGCTCTGGGCCCCTGTCCTTCTAGTAGGTTCTCCCAGAATTGCACTATGGATCCTTGACCTTCTCCAGGGCACACATAAGGCTGCATTGTGCTAACTTTCAACAAGGAGGCCGCCTACAGGCAGCTTTTGGGACTCTTTGCCTAGTGTGGGAATGCTGCTTACTCCTCAGTGGGCTCAGGGTTGGGGTGGAACTATCCTGCCTATTGAACCCCATTTTCTCATTTCAGGGCATCCAGCAGACCTCTCAGGTGGTCAGAGATGCTCACTTGTTGCCATAGAAACTCAACATTTCTCTGTAGATGGCTGAGACGGACTTGGGCTAGACTTCTGTCAGAGTGAGTCACCCTGAAACTTCAAGCACGTGCTCAGCTGTGGAGCACCAACTGAAGTTGGGCAGCCTTCAAAAATGATTTACAGGGCTGGAGATGTAGCTCAGGAGTCAAATGCTTGCCTAGCATACATGGGACTCTGTGTAGCATCCCCAGCGCGCGCGCGCACGCACACACACACACACACACACACACACACACACACACACACACACCAGTGCATGCACACATACATGGGTGAGGGTGTTGACTCATTCATAGGGAAATGAGAGGAAGTTATGAGGATCAGGTCAGGAAAGAAAGCTGTCCCCACATGTACTTTCCTGTGCATTTTAATGCATTAAACCTATCAATGCCAACAGCCATTTCCGATTCAAACAGCTGAGGTGATTCCCTGGATAAACCAAACCTAAGTTATAAGATGAAAGCATGAACATAAGAAGTGTGGAGGGTCAGGTCTTTGAGATGGTCTTGGCTGGGCCAAAATGATTCTTTGGGCTCTTGGTGCCTCTTTTACAAGGAATGATACACAGGAAGGCCCACAGTTTGTCAAAGGCCAGTGGCAAGCTGGTACATGAGTGATAAGTACAGCTTACAGAGGATAGGGGCCCCAGGGTCCTACATCATTCTTAACTATAAAAACAGTGGACTAGGAACCAGGAGATCAAAAGTAAGGGTTCTGTCTATTCTCTTCATCCTACATACAACTCACTCCTAGTTCTTGGGTTTCTACACCTGGTCCCTTAGGTTATGGGACAAGAGAGTGGTACAGAAGAGGATGACTTGGGAACCCTTGAGACAGACCTCAATTCCAGCCAAACTTGACTTACTTAGCCTCTTCAGAGATGAGTACTTGCTTGGATTGGTCTTTACTGCAGATTCATATGATGGAGGCAGGTGGGCTAAGTTCTGGAAAGAGCGTGAGAAGGAGAGGTCATAGGGTTCGGTGGCCGATGTCAGGATGTTATTCATCCGTGGCTTTTCTGCAAAGGAAAGGCATGGCATTTAGTGAACATATAGGCAGAGGTAGCTGAGGCCAGAGTGGCCAAATTTTCTCTCCACTTTCTGCTCCCTCCCTGACTAGAGCCCCTACCCTGTTTTCTTAAGCTAGGACCCAGCGGGGAGTGCTGAGACTCAGTTTCCCCTCGCTCACTTTCCTTTTGTCAAGAGTTCTGGGGGGAAGGCATTGTCTTAGCTTCCTCTGGCTCCCATGGCTAGTGATCGGTCCCTGAGAACTCAACTCAGCAATAGTTTCTTCCCCCAGGTACATTCCTGGTGTCTCTGATGAAAACTGAGCCTGGTACAATGAAAGAGCATTGTCCTGGTCAACCTGTTGTTAACTTGACACAAGCTGGAGTCACATGGGAAGAGGAACTGCAATTCAGAAGATGCTTCCACCAAATTGTCTGTGCACAAGTCTGTGGGGCATTTTCTTGTTTGATGATTGATGTGGGAGAGTCTATCTCACTGGGAGCAGTGCCCTTCTTGGGCCTCTCATCCTAGATGGTATAGGAAAGCAGGCCGAGCAAGCCATGAAAGAGCAAGTCAGTTAACCCAGTAAGCAGCACTCCTCAATGGCTTTTGCTTCAGTTCTTGCTCCAGGTTCCACCTCTACTTCCTGTCCTGACTTCCTTCAGTGAGGGACTGTGATGTGAAAGTGTAAGCTAAATAAACCCTTTCCTCCCCCCAATTTTTTTGGTTGTGGTGTTTTATCACAGCAATAGAAACCCTAATAAGATATGGATCATAAACTCATCCATGTCTACATGAATGCACTGTCTTATCCCAATAGATAGGCTAACTTATTCTATCAGGCCAGTCTGACTTTAGAGCAAATCTGGTGACCATGGAGGAGATGGATACAGGACCCAACTCCATTGCAACTCCAATCCACATTCAATCCATGGTGCCATGCACCTTTGGGGCAGCTCCCTTGGGTCTTTCTATGCTCCATACTTGACAAGCCTCTGTGACCCACATAGTCACTGTTGCTTACCTTAAGCCCTTTCTCAGAGGCTGCCTTAGTAATTTCTAAGCTCCCGGAAGGAAAACCATGAGAAAAACCTGCTTGTCATATCCTTCCTCTTCTCCTATCTCTGAGATAGACCCTGAGACTCCAAAGTCAGCAGAGACACAATTGAGGGTGGTTCGTTGTCAGGCCCAGGGAAGAGTCATGGAGGGAATGGAGATGGTGAACAGTCAAAAGGGTGAATAACTGATGACAGCACCCTCAGGCTGAGTGGGCTTTGGAGGAGACATTATGAGAAACACAAGAGAGGAGAAAATGATCAGGGAGGAAGCAGTGGGCTTAGGGGTCTGAAGGAAATGGAGGTCCAGGGGAAGGTGAAAAAAATCCCTTCATGCTTGATTGACATGAGAGGAGGAGCCCTAAAAAGAAGTCAACAGTTGGTTTCCAGGGAGATCGTGATACCATTTCCAGAACTGAGGGAGCAAGGAAAGAGCAGTCTGGCTGTGCCATCCATCTATCCTCTTTGTCTGGGACTCCTCAAAGCCAAAGACGCTCTGAGAAGGGGCAAGCTCTAAGTTGGGAAAATGTATAGGATTATGGTTTTCTATACCTCTTGGCAGAGAGTATTACATTATAGACTACAAAAATCCTCTTGTCCTTGGGAGAGAGTGTTGCCTTCCTAGGCCCATCCAAGGATTGCCCCAGGCATGGGAACTCCTGGCTTCTCTCTTTCCCTGCCTGCATTGTCACCCCCAGAACTGGGGATTGAGCCAGGGGATTTCAGCCAATAAGCTGGTGTTTGTGCCAGCTTCGTACATATGTGAGGGGGTGAGGGATGCTCTGTATCCCAAGAGATCAGAACATGCTGTACAGAGAGAGCCTCCCTGGCATGGACCAGGACAGATGCCAGGAAGTAGAGTGGGCATGAAGCTGAGAGTGCTGCTCCCTAGATGTGGTTAATTACCACTAATCCACTTCTTGTTTCTTCGCTTTCTCACCATGCTGGAGAAGAACAGGGTTCCCTCTGAGTCTTGGCATTTTACTCCCACTGAGGTCATTGCTTAGTGCTCCCTCCTCCAAATGCAGTAGGTCCACATACTGTCATCTACCACTTCTCCTGAAATCACCACTGAGCCAAAAACCATCATGCCTTTTGTGCTGACTGTGGTTGCCTGAGCACCCCCCTTGAGTAAGCTTGTCTTCTACCGAGATGCCGTACTTTATTTTTCCTCTATTGAATTTTCCCTTAACTCCAGGCTCGTGACTGTGATCTTGTTATGCTTTATCAGTCCTCAGTGATATCTACTCTACCATCTACCATTTCCCTTCAGTCAGTTACACTCCATATCTCACTGATCTTTAGTGATTTGACATGACTTGGTCTTGTTCATCTCAAACGACTTCAGAGATCTCCTTTGCATCAGTAGGCCTGCTTTCTAATTTTCCTTTTTCTCTCAGGCTGTGTGGCCCCCAGACTGAGGATCTAGTTAATGCTTTTTGGTTGATCAAGTAGATGCAGGCCCTTCCTGCCTTCCTAATTGCTCTACTCATTCCTTGGGGGGCAAGGGTACCATCCAAGAAAGGAATGCAGGCAAGCTCTACTTCAATAGTGCCGCAAGCTGCTCAAGAACAGGAACTGGGGCCTCTCTATTCCCATCTCCTTGTACCAGTTGGAGGAGAGAAGACAGGAAGAGGTGGGGTAGGGAACACTCCTTCTGTTTGTACTCAAGAGTCTATGCTTGTATTGGCTTTTCCTGAGGAGGCTCAGCTCAGTGGTTGTTCATTCCAGAATGTTACTGAACAAGTGGGGGCTTTCCTTGCCTGACTTTCCCAGCTCCTCTTCCCACTCCATAATCCCCACAGCATCCCTCAGGCTCCCTGCCTCTGCCTTCTATTTTCCTTTCTCAGAATTCTTGCATGGATAGTCCTCACTTTCAAGCCTTCTGTTACTTCCTTCAAAGATTAATGAGAACATCCCCATCTCCAACCTCAAACTACCTACAGCATGTTTTTCTTGTGTCTTCCACCGTCATAGCAAATTCTGTAAGTTCAGATTCAAATTCACTATCACAAATTCCATTCCTGCCCACTGACTATTTTTCTTATTTCTTGGATAGCATCCACAGCCAAGCCTCCACTCTTCCAAATACTCTTGGCTCTCCATTTCAGTCTTCATTGGTTCTCATGAAGATATAAATTTTGAGTGACTGAACTATCTCAATTCTTACCTCAAAATGTTGCAGCTCTCAGTCTTCCTTATTGTCCCCACCATCAATGTTACAACTGGCATTGCCTTCTTTTAACTGATCCCTACATTTTCTCAGTTTTTTCCTTAGATCTTACAACCAGAAGCATCCAATTATGTTCCTGCTCTCATGACAGGTGTCCCTACAGCACTGAAAAAGCATGTCCAAACACCCATTCCCTCTTCCTCATCCAGATGTGTCCCACCTCAGTGCTGAGGTGCTGCACAATATGGCTTGAGGATGGTAATCCCTCTGCCAGCTGAGCTGCTCAGTTTATCTTATTTTTCTCTTGAAATATGGGGGGTTAACACTGGGCCTTGTGCACACGAGGCAAATGTTGCTACCATTAATCTATACCCCTAGCTTTTATTTTTGTTTTGAGACAGTAGCTCACAAAGCTTCCCAGTTGGCCTTGAACTGACACTGCAGCCCAAACAGGCCTTGATTTTGCAATTCTTCTGCCTTATTTTCCATAGTATATGAGATTGTAAGCCTGTACCATCAGACCTGGCTTCACATTTATCTGTGTTTTAAGTGTGTCTCTTGGGAAACATCTATTGATTATTATTATTATTATTATTATTATTATTATTATTTAATTATTTGTTTTCATAGTGAAGAGACAAGAATGACTGACAGGTCCCATTTTACAGGGCTGTCCTGGGTCTATTGAATTTTGAGAGAGACTCCAGATAGTTTTTATTTGGAGTTCCAGATGTTAAGTTGTGGTCTTCTAGGAGGATGTTAGAACCTGACAGGGAAAGTTGGCCCTGCTACCTACTGTTCCTTTGCTAACACCCCTCGGCTGGGCAACTGTCAACTTCTTCTCTGCCAAGAGGGTAAAGCTTGACTAAGTCTTGTTTCATTTGTAAATGATACATAATGGCTTTGGGTAAAGGAGAACATTAATCTCCTTGCTATAGACATATGGAATCTGTGACTACAAGAAGTGATGGAGATTGCAAATAAAAATGAATTGAGAAAGGGTCTCCCGCCTCTTTATGGAAGAAGTATCACTCTGATGTCACAGACAGAAACATCCAGGGGACAATGGTCTCAAAGGAAGAGTGAAGCTGTGTGGCCTGGAGAAGGGCAGGCACATGACTCCATCTCCTTCTCTTATCCTCAGAATGGAGTCACTTGATATGCAGATGGGATGCAGGGTGCTCTCCATCAGCTCTCACCGTGTGTAGGGGTCTGGGTAGCACTGCTTAAGATTGGATGGTTGTACTGACGATCACCTGAAAGTCACAGAAAAGACATTTTAAAAGAAGTCAGGCATTCTGTTGGCTCTCCAACACAACAGCAGTTCTCTTTACTCATCTTTACTGTTTTTCTCTGACTCAAAGGAAGCCTTTCTAAGAAAGGCATTTAACAATATACTAGGCTCCAAAAAACTCTTCTGGCTGTTTCTACTGTTTCTGTCTTCTGTCTCCCTCTAACTACATTAGGCTTCTTTGGTCATTGTGGTGACACCCCCTACCCCAACACACACACACACATCCACACACACACATCCACACACACACACACACACACACACACACACACACACACACACATACACACACCTGGAACTGGCTGACTAGCCATAGTGGCTATGGTAAATTACACATAGGTCAGCAAAGAAGGAAGATGGGGGAGTATTTGACAAGGACACATAAATGATACGGCCCGCTATAAAGGGGAAGTAGATTCTTCTTTTTTATATATACAGGTTTGACAACATCCTAGATGTAGAAATCTGTCAGGCTCTGGTCAGTGTCTAAGATCAGGAGTCCTGGGTTCTTGGCTAACTGATGCAGCCCAGTAGTTCAAAAGCACACTTTCTATTCATAACACAGAAACTTAGATTGAACAAAATAAAATCAACAGAACCAGGCTGCCAATGCTCAGAGTTCAGGGCATTCCAAGGGTTTTTAAAACGGTTTGAATGAAGATTTGGCTTGCCTCTAAAGTATACTCCAACGCTGTGATATTGCTTTAGCACAACATTATATTCTTGCTTTTCACTGGTACATGTATCTAATTGTAGCCAAAACAACAAGAAGAAAAGACACAAGATCTTGGCTCTACGTTCCCTGACTCATGAGTCATAGCACTTCCATGTTTTCAGGGCGGGGATATTGGTCTCCATCTCTGAACATCTTCATTGAAAATGTCTTTCCTACTCCTGGCTTCATGTTCTAGCTTCTTAACGCTTTTCCTCTTCCTCCACTCTAAGTATTGGGGGCTCTGTTGGGCTCAGGTGTCTTCATGAGGACTCAGGCTCTGATTTACAGCTTCTACCTTCTTGCCTAAAAGGATCATTTCCAAATAAGCATGTGTAGCCTGAGTGTTAGATCTTAAACTGCAAATGGACCCCTTCTAGCTCCTTGAAATCTCTTCCCTTCTCAAAGTGGCTTTGCCATTTTGTTCTCCAAAGCTCAAGCTCTGGCCCATGACACTGATGTCCTATGAGCTTAGAATTCCAAATGTCAGTCATCTTAGCAATTCTCTGCTTTCATCCTCCATAGCCAATAAAACACAAAGTAGTCTATAATAACCTCCTGAATCTAGGCCCACAAATTATCATTTTTTAAAATCAAGATTTCTCTTTTGCCATTTCTAAGACAAATTATCCTCTTTCCTCCTAACATACAACAATTCTAGAGTGATTGAGTGATTGCTTGGTTCCTTTGTTGAAACTGGATCCTTCAAATAGGCCACCAGAATATCCAGTTAGGGTGGGAGCTTGAGCAGCAGGCAGGCTAGAATTCCTCATAGGATGATACTGACCCTTCTTGAGAAAGACTAAGTTACAGTTGTGGAAGAAACTATCTGCCCCAAATTGAATCCATTCTGCATTGGACCTGGGTTTAAGCAATGAGAGAAAATTCTTCTTCATATGGTAGAGAAAGAGAGGGGAGGATAGAGAGAGGCAGGAGAGAGAGAGAGAGAGAGAGAGAGAGAGAGAGAGAGAGAGAGAGAGAGAGAGAGAGAGAGAGAGAGAGAGAGAGAGAGAGGAGGTCAAGAGGAGAGAGACGGGGAGAGAAGACTGTGGGAGGATTCTGTGACCTCAGAATTCAGGAGGATGAGGTAGGAGGGGAGAGTTTGAGGCCAGCCTGGGCTACATAATGAAAAGCCTTGTCAGAATGTGGAGAGGGCAGAGAAGGAGATCAACTTTTGTTCTTTCTTTGTTTGTGTGGTTTGTTTTCTCATTTTAAAACAGTGTATCAATATCAAGAAATGGGAGAGTCCAAGTTGAATGGATGGAGTGGCAGTTAGTCAAAACAATATTTTGGATCTTCCATCTTAGAGTCCCTATGACAGGGGGAAAGGGTGCCAGACACCTGAGATTCAGGGAATCATTTCTGATAGTCAGTTGCACTCCTTGACCTGTGTTAAATTCAGGTAATTCTTTTTTGTAACTTTAATTAATTATTATACTTAGTTGGGTGCACAGTATACTGTTTAAAGATGCATATCCAATGTGAACTGATCAAACCAAATTAACTAGCATGCCCATGTTATTGTTTTATGTTTGAAAGCTTTGAGCTCATGTCTTCTAGTTAGTCATAGAATAGGGAACCGGCCTTGCAAACTGCATCCACCGCCACCCCCACCTGTGATGTGGAGCCCTAGAACTTGACCAGCTTCCCTGTTGTCTCACTCCCCAAAACACTTCACAGCTTCTAGAAATCACTATTCAATATTCAGATCAACTGTTTCGACATCTACACAGGGAGAGAACATGCTGTAATCTGTCTTTCTCAGCTGACATATTTCACTTAACATAATGTCCTCTAGGTTCATTTATTCTCACATGCATCTTTTTTCTTGACTAATCCTTAAAATGATCTTGACTAGAGAGTGGAGTCAAATGAATATATACGATTGGCCTGTCATAGCCAGACACTACATGCAACTCCCCAGGTACCTTAACTGTAATCTTTACTGCATCATTAAAAGATGAAGTCAAAACCACCTAAGTGACTTGACTTGAGATACGTGTGGTGCTTTGCTCCTTGAGACTCACTGAAAGTAATTTTTCTAACATTTGCTCGAGTGTGTGTGTTGGCATTAAGGAATAGTATTTCAAATGAAGTACAGAAATGAAAATTAAAACTGCCCTATAATAACCACTGTGACATTTTGTTCCATCTCCTCTTATTTCCCTTGTTTCATAAAGGGCTGTGTATGCTCACTCTCTCACACACATACACTTAGACAATATTGCAATGAATAATGGTGTGTATGTCATATTTAATGCAGATTAATATGCTTAAAAAGAATCAAAACATGATGGTGTTTTCATCTTCACATTTGTGCAAAATGACAAATGTAGAAGATTACTCATTGCAACATTTTCGCATCAGGAAAAGCCCAATATTTATATTTGAATATTTGTGTATTTATACAATTCTTGAGTATATAGTACACACACATATACATAAATACATATATTAAAATGTGCAGCTTCTGTACACTATACATATTATTTTAATCTTTTCTATGTTTAATGAACAACATCATGAATATATTTTTATGTTTTGAAATAATCATTGAAGCATATTTTTATGATTTCACCAAAGTTCTTCCTATAGGATAGTCTATCCTTTATTTCTATATGTTATTTAAGCAAAATCTATTTGTTTAAGCACAGTATAACCTAAGTATATTTGAGTATTCCTCCAGTTTGGGTATTTGGATTGCTTAGGAATTTAATAACGTTACCTCAAATAACCTTGAGCACAGTCTTTGGCTGTGTCTTATTTCCTTAGGCTAATAACTACATTTCTAGGTCAACACATCATCAGTTGCCTCCCAATGTGCTAAAGTAGATGGTAGATTTTCTAATGCTAAAACACTCATCTCTTCCTGGGACATGCCCTATTTGATTCTGGTGTTTCATTTTATTATAACTCTAGATTTCATTTGCTCATATTTAACTTATATATGTATACACATATGCTCATAAAGAATTTGGATTTTCTTTGCTAACACTGTTAAGGTTTTGTATTAAAATTATGATCTTGTGAAGCGAAGTGACTAGGGCTGCATCTTTATCTATGCTTTGAAATTACTCATCTAGCATTTGAAATATTGGCTACATAGAGAGCCTGGAGGAATGCAATAGTAAAAATGCCTGATGGTGTGTGTGTGTGTGTGTGTGTGTGTGTGTGTGTGTCTATCTTGTGGATCTCCGTGTGTATATCACTGCATGTGTCTTATGTGTCTCTGTGGGCATGGATTCCTGTTAGCAAAATGCTAGAGGTTTGGCTTTTGTTATTTCATTGACAACTTCAGAAGGTTGATACTGCTGTCATCATCAATTTAGAGATAAGGAAACAGAGGTTGGAAGAGGTTGTTCAGTGTTCTGTAGCCAGCAGTGGCTGGTGTTAGACCCTAAACCCTAACCAGTGTGTGTACTGGCTTCTCATACTTGAGAATATGATCCTCATTCATTCATTTGTTCATTCATTCATTCATTCTAGTTTTCTTACTCTAAATTTTCAGTTTGAATTTTTCTTTAAAAAATCAATGCTGAGATGATATTAAGATGATATTAAGCCATTAAGAACACACGATACCCTTGCAGAGGTTCTAAGCTCTATTCCCAGCACCTGCATGGCAGTTCAAAACTGTCTAATTACTCCAGTTCTAGGAGATTCAGTGCCCTCTTCTGACCTTGGGGGGCTCTGCACATACATGGTTTACATATATAACATGCAGGCAAAACACTCACACACATAAAATAATAAAAGTAAAATAAAATATCTATTGGACATTTTAAACTCTACTAGCTTACAACTATTGATGCTCCCCCCGCCCCCTCAAAAAAAACCTCTGTATATAAAGGCTTACCCTTTTTCTCATTTTTCAGGGGTTGGCACAATGTTTTTGGATTAGCAATTTATTCACATAATCATTCATTTAGAAAGAGGCTTCTCACAGACAGTAAGTATTTTCAACCTTAAAACAGTCATTGTTTTATACTTTGGAATATTTTTATTTTGGTTCTTCCTGTTCCTTCACTGTCTTTGGTTTGGTTTGTTATTGTTTTCTAATTTCTGGGCTTGACTCTTCAGTCCATTTATCTTCTGTCTTTTCTGTTAATATTGTCGGATCTTCAGCAGTGAACTTATCTCTGGCATTATCCCATAAGTGTCAGCACACAGTGTCCTTTCTGTGCTTGGGACCTAAATGATCTATAATTGCAGCCTTGGTTTCTCATTGACCCAACGGTTAGGTAGTAGAGTGCTGTTACATTTCAAAGTGTTTGGGGTCGCTGGTTTGAACTTTTGCCATTAATTTCCAGTTTCATTGTGCCATGGATAGAGAACATGGCCTATCCAAATTTCACTTTTTGGAACTTAATGGGATTTCCTTTGTGGACTAATGCCAAGTGAGTTCTCACGAATGTTTTACTGGCAGTTAAAGACAAGGTGTATTTTCGTTTCACAGAGTACAAACTTGACATCTATCCATTAAGTCAGACACGTGAAACACATTATTCAGTCCCTCTACACCCTAATTCATCCTTCACCTACTGAATCTGTCAAAGACTGAGGGAGGTGTGCTAAGGTCTCCCACTATGCTTACATTCCTGTCATTTCCTTTCTGGGTTCTTAACAGAATTGTTTTCCTACACTCCAGTGCTCTACCTTGCAGTACAAAAGGCTCCGGATGCTTGTGTCCTTTTTGTGAAGCTTCCCTTGACCCCCACTCATCAGCACTCTCTGTCCTGCTCAGTGCCTCCCTTGCCCCGGAGGGAGGTTCACTTGGTTTGATATTTATATTGCCAGCCCTGCTTCCTTTTTGTTTGCATTAACCCGACAAACTTTGCCTATCCTGTTATATCTAACCTTTCTGTATCATGTTATTTTAAGCTTGTCTCTTGAGCATGCAGGAGTGCATACACACACACACACACACACACACACACACACACACACACCCCTTACTGCCTTCTGGTTTTCCCTGATAACTGTCAGTGGTCCCTCTTTGAGCAAGAGTCCTACCTTCTACTGCTATAATTTTGTAACATGTAATACAGTACATGATTCTGTACTTATTTTTGTCACCCAAACTCTAGGGACCTTAGCTGCTTTGGCCAGGCATGTGTTTCTGACTTTTTAAGCACTTGTTTTGTTCAATGCCAAGGATTGAACCTCCGGTCTTGTATGTAGTAAGCTAGTGCTCTACCACTGAACCACATCCCCAGTTCTTTTGGCACCAGGAATAGGTTCTCCCAGTAGACTCTGGCCACGATTACTTGGGAAGAGAAGACAGCCAGCAATGGTATAGCTGCTCTTCTGCTGATGAGAGGAAAGAGCGGCAGCCCAGGAGTCCCTCCTTTAGACTACAGTAGCACAATTCCAGTGCTCACATTCTACCCAACGCTGGTAGCACTTTGGTGCTGACTGAAGAGAGGAGAATGAGTCCAAGACAAAACTGACCTCAGATACTAAACACTCATGGCTCCTACATGAGCTTCGGCTGTTTACAAGGGATATAAGTTACTCAAATTATTGTTTATTTTTTTGGCCAATGCATTTTATATAAAGAGCCCCAGGGTGACCAGATCTTCAGATTTTTATGCATAAGTCAGAGAGGATTGACACACAACTATAGTATCTGAGAGGTTCCAAGAGGAGCTGTCTGCAGGCTGGAACCCCTGGGATGCTGGAAGCATGACTCAATTTCCAAGATAACTGACTCAGAGCCATGACAGCCATTGGTATAGTTCAAGGTCAAAAGTCTGAGGACCTAGGGTGGTGAAGGTCATGAGGGAGTCGCTGGTGTTATTTCTGGAGTCCAAAAGCCAGAGAGCCAGCAGTTTTAATATCCAAGGCAGCAGAGAAAAGAGAGGTTTCTCTTCTACATCTGTTCTCTCCAGCTGTTTGGACAAGGACCACCAACATGGAGGGAAGATCTGTTTCACTTTGTTCACTCACTCCCACTTGCTGTTTCCCTCTGAAAACATCATCCCACACCCCCAAACCAGTACTTTACTTGTTCTCCAGGCATGTCTTAATCTAGTCACGTTCACAATTAGACTTATCCCTCACAGTCCATTTCTGGAGCAATAAAATGGCTGTATCAATTTTGCTCGCTTGTTTCTTAATTGCTTTATGGAAAAGAGATTTGCCAATCTTCTCACTGAAGCAATGACAGCCGTACCTATGTTCCAGAAAGTTTCAGTCTCACCCTTCAGCTCCCTAGTAGCCCAGAGGCCTTGGTGTTCAGGCCAAAGAAATACTGTATGGAGGTGGAGAAGTTATGGCGGTACACTTCTCCTCTGAGGAATTTAAAGATGTCTTCAAAACTTTTGATATCAGTAAAATCACTGAGCATGTATGCAGGTGGAACATGACCTGTATTTACGTTTCAGACTCTTCACCCATTTGAATAGTTGGAATATTGAAGAATCTATCCATATGGAAGATATGTTAAAGGAGAGAACAATAGGTTTCAGTGCCTATACCCTGACAAGGGCGTTGCTCGATTACTAAATCTGATACATTTTCCATGGTCCTTGCCTGCTTTGCTCTAAGTGCAAGGCCAGTGACTCTCCAGACTTGTTCCAAGGGGAGTCACTGATGACCCCTTAAGGAAGACCCATTCTGTGCTCATACCAAAACAGTCTCTGAGTGGACCTTGAAGACCTTGTATGCCAACATGACTTTAGTAAGTTATATAAGTTTCTTAGATGGGCCCCATGGGCCACTGCTCAAAGGGTAATGTCTCCAGGATTGTGTGTCCCCATTGTCCCTCCCACTATTGTCCCCCCACTTCCACCTTCCCCGCCCAGTGCTGTTTTGTTTCCATCCATCTTCCGAACTGAGACTTTATCTGAGTTCTTTAGAAGAAACATTTCCACCACCAAGAAGTCAGTTTAAAGGCTATTGCTTTCTCAGGTAAGAAAAGAGGTCCAGAGACATGCAGGGACTGCAGGTGAGACATGCAGGATATGTAGGTGAGACATACAGGGAGTGCAGGTGAGACATGCAATGTCTGCAGGAGAGACATGCAATGTCTGAAGGTGAGACATGCAGTGTCTGCAGGTGAGACATGCAATGTCTGAAGGTGAGACATGCAGGGACTGCAGGTGAGACATGCAAAGACTGCAGGTGAGACATGCAGTGTCTGCAGGTGAGACATGCAATGTCTGCAGGAGAGACATGCAGGGACTGCAGGTGAGATGTACAAAAAGTCAGTGGCCGAGACAGGATTAGGTCTTGGAGTTCATTTCCTAGGGTCATAATTTTTCATTATTGTTACAGCCTGGAAGCTCGAATGGTATTTACAAATCTCTTGTGTTCTCCAACAGAGTTTCTAAACAGCCGTGTTTTCTGTAGCTGTGACCCCTTTGTTACCTGCCTTTTATGTCTGGGTTTCAGGAAGCACCCTGCACCCTGGGAGAATTGAGGTGGTCCTTGGCCAAGTAAGCTTTGGATGTATATCCTTCTCTTGGATAAATATTCTGCATTTGGAAAACTTGAGGAGCTCAGCCACAAAAACTCTGTCTTTGATATTTGACCATTAAGCAGGGTGTATATAGGAAATACATATACACCCATTTGGGTATATTGGAGTGACTTTAGTGTATGGGCTACAAACAAGGATGTGAACAGGAAATCTACAAGGATGCTTCATACTCTGGACCCATTGGGCAGCTTTATCCGTACTGGAGCGCACAGGGTGGGAGGAATTTGGTTAGTGCCCTCTGATCTTGGAGGGGCACAGCCCATACATGTGCAGGTAAGTACTATGGGGTTTATTTGTTCCAGTTTCACTCTCCTTCACGCTTCTGTGCTTTGCAGAGAGTGGCTGTTCATTAAGCTCACCCAAAAGCCATCGTACAAGGCAGCCTCTCCAAAGATCTGGAAAGCTCGGTATCTGGAGCCAGTGGGTAGGGAGGGTGTCCACTTGGAGAGTCAGGTGGGAAAACTGTCCTCCCTAGGCCTTTTAACACTGACAAATGCTACTCTAGTGTACCCCAAGAATCACGGTGTTGTCTAGGTTGATGGTCTGAGGCATGTAGGAAGCAGTGCTTGTGCAGTTGATAGAAAAGCACATTGCGTGGTGTACACAGCACAGGAGAGCCAACAGATCCCAGCTCTTGCTCGGAGCTTTTCTTATGAGGATATGTAGACAGTTCGTTAACTTTGGTATTTTGTCTGTCCCCAGGCTTATCAACTGATCTCATCTCCACTCCTTCATTCACCAGTTTTCCCCTCTCCAGCTTGCTTTAGGCAGTTCCCGAGTCTTGGCACAGTGCCCATTTGGGGCCACCAGCCTTCCCAATGGATGGAACGGGATAGCATAACAATTAATTAGTGGCCAGGCCTCTCTGATTGATACAGTGACGAGACCAGAAAATGGAAAAATAATATCTGCTTGAGCTCAGAGGCTCTGTGAAAGGAAGCAGGGATCAGGAGAAGGACCCTTCTGCCCACTGACAGTCGATGGACCTCTGGCAGAGGGAATAGGCCATTGAGAACCAAACCTTCTATCCTCACCTCTGCAGCCAAAGCTGATGGAGCTAACCATGAACTTCTCAGCATTGGCACTGGTTTAATATACTAAGGGAAGGGGCCACTTTTCTCTATGGAATACACTATGAACATATATGTATGCAAGCATTTATTTGTTTGTATGTACGGTGTGTAAAGGTGTAGAAGAGGAAGGCACTTGAAGCTGAGCATGATAGATCATGCCTGTAATTCTAGCACTTGAAAGAAGAAAGGTGACTTGGTATTTGGAGGACTAGATACTTCAAATGGTAACCAATGAGTCACAGGAAAGTTGGGAGAAGGGTATAGATTCTATGCAAAATATCAATAGTGGCTTGATCAATGGGATCCTGAGAAACAAAACAAATATAGTGTGCATTGAGGCAAGGTCCTGATACCACACTCTGGAACTGCCATGGTAACCTCCTGATCTCCTCCTTGTTCTGGGCCCTGCCCCTTCAGGGTCTGCTTGCATGGCTGCTAGAACAGTGTTTCTCAGATATGGCATCATTTCTCAGATGTGACTGTCAATCTGGCCTTGAGCCTGCAAATGCAACAAGCTCCTAGGAGGTTAGACTTTAGTTGCTTAAGACCAAAGAAGTGTAAACTCTGGTGTAACAAAGAATTGTTAGAAAAAAGCTTCTGACCCTATTCTGATCACTAAGGCAACTAGCTAGCATCCATGGCCCTGGCTCATGTCACCTCACCCAACATTCCAGGGACTTGCAGGAACTGTCTACTCTCTGCTCTACCTCCACCTGTTACCACCTCGGTGCTTATCTCAGATAATGCCTTCCTTTTCCTTTTCCTCGGCTCTTTCCATCTTTGGTAACAAAACATCAGTTTCTCCTCATACAGCCATGCTCAGGTCCTCAGAGGCAATGGTGACTTTCAGTTTTCGGGGAGAGGAGAGTGAATCACCACTGCATTGTATTTGATGCTTGGTTATATATTACGTTGTGAATTCCCCATCTTATTCACTCTTTTGAAGGCAATTAAATACTTCTGCATCCAAGGTTCTTCTCGCCAACTATTAATACATTGAACACTTACAGGGATGGGATGAATTACACATTTTTCTTTATAGCTTAGCCCTCCTGGGTTCTTTGGGGTCCTTGTGCGGATTTTTGAATGATATAATGAGTAAACAAATCAACTGTTTGAGGCAGCAAAACACAGTGATTTCCCCTGCTTGTTATCTACTCTCTCCTTAAAGGCCAAAGTGGGAACTTGTCTGGACCGGTTTTTATAGGTTATAATGCTTTATGCATATGAGGGTATGAGTGTGTACTGAGGAGTCAGGCAATGCTCTTTTTTCCACCTTAAATCCAACACACACTTGGCAATTATTGAGGATTGGTTGCTATTTTAATACAACCCAGCACAACCATTTTTCATCTTAATATTATGAGATATCATGAGAGGCAAGCTGTATGTGTTGGCATCAAAATGTGGGATTCCTCCAAGGACAGGTGGGCCACCAAGGACACCATGAGCTCATTGATTCTGATGCCCTTGTCCAACCTCCATTCCTCCTTACTAGATAGGTTTTCATACAGGGTTTCTCAAATCCCACCCCTGAGAATCTAGCTTGTGAGCCCCTCCCTGGGAGGCTTGTTTAGTTCCCTATTCTGGCAAGGATTTTCATTTTCATTCTGACTGAAAAAGATGATCTTGCATGAGTTGCCATGCCCACGTGGGGAAACACTGTATTTTCTACCAGATTCATATAAAAAGGCAAACTTTAGGTCTCCTTGGGAGCATTGTCTGCTACCTGCTGTGAACCACTTGTCTAGGGTAGCTGGGCTCCTCTGTATCCAGAGATGCTGAGACTGTTTCTTCTGCTCATGGTTATTGTTATCACCACAAAAGGAGCATTTAGCATCCTTTGCTCAGCTCCAGGGAGCTAATCCTCCTCCTGGCATTGTGGCAGACCCAAGTGTGTCCACTTGAGCTGCTTAAATCTTGCTTGTGAAAGACAATCTTGGAATGCCTGGGAATTTCCTGGAAGTGGGACCAGGTGTGAGCATCAGGTGTGTGATGAGGTGGGCCTGTGAGAGGGCACATTGGAATTGGTCTTTGTCACTGTGCCAAGCTGGCAATTCAATGGGCTCCCTGTGGAGGCTTAAAATCTACGCCAGTCTCTCAGAAGTGAGATTGCTGTGGAATTCATTTGCAGATTTCAGATTCTTTTCACCGTCACCTGGGTGCTCCACCTTCCAATCTCCACATCTCTAGTCCAGGCCTCTAAATCTTTTACTGGGCAACACAAAGTCACTCAGTATTTCAAGGTATAACTCAAAGAAAAATAACTGGAACAGACAATGTCATTTGACATTTCAAGGATGTGCTACACTCTGGGAGCCTCAGAAATATCCTGGCGCAAAGCAGATCACCTCGGGATCTGCATCTACCCTGCAATATTAGTAGTGCATCTGACACACTATGATATTTCCCTCTAGGAAGTGAAATATCTGGTCTTTACAGCCATGCTTGATTTCCGAGCTTATTATACACATTATAATGTCAATAGGAGGAAATTCTAAGTTTAGTGGCTGGCATAAGAGAACACATGCATCACTATTTCAGTGTAAGTAGAGTTTTGTTGAGATTTAACAAGGATTATCTATCTCTTTATCATCTATCTGTCTATCTATCTATCTATCATCTACCTTCATCATCATCATCATCATCATCATCATCATTTATCATATTCTCTTTTTAAATCTTTTAAAGAACCTTGTGGATGGGTGTTTTGCCTGCATGGATGTCTGTGCTCCACACGTGTGCAGTGCCTGCAGAGGCCAGAAGAAAGATGTTGGATCCACTGAAACTGGAGTTCAGACCATTGTGAGCTGCCATCTGTGTGCTGGGAATTAAACCCGAGCTCTCTGGAAGAGCAGACAGTACTCTTAGCCATGGATCCTCTTTCTAGTCCCTTTCAGTTACTATTTGTTATGCCATACACTTTGTAATCTATGAAAGTTATGTTATTAAAACTTCACCACAAACTGTGAGGTCATTCCCCTTTTAGAGGTGGCACTAAATTGCTCAAGGACAGAAAGGAAGAGGCTGAAGCAGGACCCAAGATTACTTCTCAAGTCTCCAGTGTAGTGATCCTAAACTCTGTATTAAACCAATAATTTTCTAGAATGTCTACATACAGACTCTCCTGGTGAGTTGGATTGAATTTCTTGGGCATCTAGATTTGCCACCTGTTTAAAATGATTAATACTTGAGGGAAAATTGTATTATTACCGCGTATACCCCAAACACCTGTATGCAGGTTGTCCAGCTCAGCCAAGAGCAGCATAGCAACCCCTCATCCTAGCATCTCCCTTTTTGTGGGGACTTGTAGCTCTCTGGCAGCCTTTCTGTTCCTTCATTTGGACCATACAGCCTGACAGAATCTGGCTATGCTTCTACGGAATGCAATTAGGTATATAAGGCTTGGAGTTAAGCACTGAGTCTTCTTTTCCTGGGGACCATCTACAAAGCACTGCTTCCAAACAATAAGTCATGACCTATGGGAGATAGGTGACCATATTGGGGGGCCTCTGCCTCCACTCTTGTCTTCCTTCCTCCTTACAATAGTTCTAGCACCCAGCCTCCTACTGGTCTTTTCAGAGGTCCTTCAAAGCTCAGCGATGACTGTTTCTTTCTCCTGGAACGTCTTTCCCCCATTTATTATTCACTCAATTTTTGTTTCATTTTTCAAGGCTAGCCCAAATATCACCTCTTCCATTACAGCCTTTTCCAGTCCCTTCACCTGCAGGAGATTATTCCTTAATGTGAATTCACCTATACTCTGTGGATTCTTGGATGCTTACCACTTTCCACACTGTGTTATAATTGTGTGTGTGCATGCCTTGTCTCTTAATCCTGACAAGTGATTGAGGATTCCGATCTGTGTTTCCTAATTCTGACAGTGTTTTCACCTCCTAAATATCTGTTGGATGAGTAAGTCAGGTCGTTATACCGGGCAGATATGAAAGTGCATCAGAAACAATCCAAATTGTAAATAATAGGCATTCAATAAATATTTTTTTGAATAGGCTAATAACTGTATGCATATGTAATTACAGAGCATATGAAAAATAGTTTGAAAAATTTAGGTGTGGTATGAATGATTAGGAAAGGCTTACTGGACTTCACTGAGGCAATGTAGAAGAGATGGTTCTGGACTGGGAGAAGAGAGGTTGGAGCCTTCTCTCTGTGTGACGGAAGGCCAAGACAAAGAAGTGAGGATGGAACTTGATGAGTGAGATCTGTGCTGGGGGAAGGGTGCCAGTGAAGGCAGGAAGAAGGAGGTCTTAGTACAGCAGATTAAAATGGCAGGTTGGAGCCAGGCCTTGTCCTGAGAGGCATTGTTGGGGACACAGAGAAGAGCTGAAGGGAGAGTGGAAACATGTTTGGTTACTGCTCTAGAGACGTGGGTGAAAGACAGGAGGAGGAGAACTGACTTTGATGTTTCTTCTAGACCGAGGTCTCTATCATTTATGGTCTTGATATTTGATAAGCACAAGAGCAGGTAGATGCTAAGGAGGTTGGAAAAGAACATTTGCCTATGTTTCTTCACCGGTGCAGCAACCATCTCAGGTATTTGAACAGGCTACATGGAAACAAGCAGAACCCAGCATTCAGAGTGGCTCTCCACACTTCACAACCTGTCATATCCCTGAGAAGGCCACCTCCCCTGATCTTTGTGAACCAGAGGTTTGTTATAGTGACCCAGTCTGGCTTCAAACTCTTGATTCTCTTGCCTAAGCCTTTGTGAGTATAGGTGTTATAGGCATGTACCACCATGCCTGGCTTGGAATAAAGGTCTCTCTGGGCTCTAAATGCAATGTGGGTAAGGAGAAAAGAGCAGAGAGATCCATGTCCTGTCCTCCACCTGCTCCAGGGAACATGGCCACTTTGCTAATGCATCCTTCTTAGGTAACTATGTTTGGCAAGGAGGGGTATTGCACACTCTTTGGCCATACTCAGTTGAGCTTCTGGTGACCATGGTGCTGAGAGGTGAAATTCACATGGGAGAAGCCCGCAGGACCTAGAATAAAGTGGGATAATATGTCCTGATAGAATGGGAGAAGAATATTGTTCTCAGTCTTAGGATTTGCATTCAGTTCTGAATCATGACAATTCAGAAAGACTTGTAAAATTCTTATCTGTGGCTGACTCATTTGGATAAGTATGTTTAAAACGAAATACCTATTGGAGGGGTCAATGTGATCTCATAGGGAATCCTCAAAAATTATTTTTTTGAGGGAAAAGGCATTACACAGAGACACCCAGCCTCTCTGCCCCACACTATATTTTACTTTCTGTTATTATTGGAAATTCTGGGATGATAAGGATGGGCAGGAAAGAAGGGTCTGCTGTGGGATGTATGGCAAATGTGTTGCTAATTAATCAATAAAACACTGATTGGCCGTTGGCTAGGCAGGAAGTATAGGCGGGGCAAGGAAGAGAATAAAGCTGGGAAGTGGAAGGCTGAGTCAGAGAGACACTGCCAGCTGCCACGATGAGAAACAGCTTGTGAAGATGCCGGTAAGCCACGAGCCATGTGGCAAGGTATAGATTAAAGGAAATGGATTAATTTAAGCTAGCAAGTTAGCAAGAAGCCTGCCATGGCCATACAGTTTGAAAGCAACATAAGTCTCTGTGTTTACTTGGTCGGGTCTGAGAGGCTGTGGGACTGGCAGGTGAAAGAGATATATCCTGACTGTGGGCCAGGCAGGAAAACTCTAGCTACAAATGGCGCCCAACGTGGGGCAAGAGTTTCCACCTAAAACCTGAAAAAAGATTCTAAAACGGAGCTAAAAACAGCTTCCTAATTGTCTCTCTCAAATGAGCGGCAGCTGCTGGTTTGAGCTATTGGCGGGTTCCTAGCGCGTGTGCTTGATCTGCAGTAGGGCGGAAATGAGGCCTCTGCAAGTGGCACATTAAGCTGCATGGTGGATTTAGACATTGCTAGTATAAAACAAAAAAAGAAGTTTCTGGACTACATGCTGCTTGGATAAAAGCATAGACCCATGATAGCTCCCAGAGCTGGTGGTAAACGTAGCCATGTTGAGAAGCTGTGGGCGGAGCCAGCAGCCACAGCTGCTGCAGGTTAAAGCAATAGATTCACAATAAGACAGATTCAGATGTAATAGTTTACAATGTGTGTAAAAGATACGTAGGCTTGAAAAAGACAAAAAAGGTGATATATACAGTTATAAAAAAATACATAGTTTTAAAAAATAAAGTCTTTAAAGAGACAGTAAAATTAATATAAAAAATAAGCCATGTGAAGATGACTATTACACAGAGAATCTGGATTGTGTTGTCTTTGGGATTTTTAACTGCAGAAAAACATTTGATTGTAAAAGCTGTTGAGTTATGCCAAAATGTATATTTTAAAGGTACTTTGACTTCAAAATTTGGATATAAGGATATGTTGCTTTGGAAAGGAGACTCTGCTTTTGTTCCCACAAAAAGCCAAAGGCTATGGAATTGTTCCAGATTAAGATACATCAGGTTTGACCAGCCAAGACCCCCTGAAGGTCTCCAATGACACCATGGCCCAGATGATCCAACATCCAGAATGGTTTGAAGGCATCTGGCTCAGACGATACAGCCTCATGGACTATTCCATAATTCTAAAATTTTCTTTGTTTCCCCATAAGATACAGCGCCCCCTTCCAGCAGGAAGTAGTAAGAGAAGCTACATCCAAATTCCCAAATTATATGTAATTTTACTTTGTTAAGGTTAAAACCTTCCTTTTTGAAAAAAAAAAAGGAAGTGCTGTGGGATGTATGGCAAATGTGTTGCTAATTAATCAATAAAACACTGATTGGCCGTTGGCTAGGCAGGAAGTATAGGCGGGGCAAGGAAGAGAATAAAGCTGGGAAGTGGAAGGCTGAGTCAGAGAGACACTGCCAGCCGCCACGATGAGAAACAGCTTGTGAAGATGCCAGTAAGCCACGAGCCATGTGGCAAGGTATAGATTAAAGGAAATGGATTAATTTAAGCTAGCAAGTTGGCAAGAAGCCTGCCACGGCCATACAGTTTGAAAGCAACATAAGTCTCTGTGTTTACTTGGTCGGGTCTGAGAGGCTGTGGGACTGGCAGGTGAAAGAGATATATCCTGACTGTGGGCCAGGCAGGAAAACTCAAGCTACAAGGGTCTATGTTCACTGGGCACTAAATAGCTTGACTTGGAGCTCATGAGCACTCTGTCATATTTTTATCCTATCTCCATTGTTTTAACAAACACTAATCACTCAACTCTCAGTTAATACCTTAGGAGTGTGTGTGTGTGTGTGTGTGTGTGTGTGTGTGTGTGTGTGTGTGACTGGCTCTGCTGCTGGGGAAGCTTCAACTTCCAGGCTCCCTGTAAGCTTGCCCCACTTTTCTCCCAGTTCCCATCTAACAGCCGATGCTGGCCAAGTCCTAACACACATCACTTCAAACTCTTCTCACTTCAACGTTCTCTGTAGCCAATCAACTTTCCACTTCTCCATCACTGCCTTGTCACCCATCCCCTAATGGGTTCTCTTCTTATTTCTCATACTTCCTAACTCCTTCGTGTTTCTTCTGCTTGGATTTCACCAAGCATTGTTTATTTTAAGTTGTACTTTAGCTATTACAAATAATGACTCTGTGTGTGTGTGTGTGTGTGTGTGTGTGTGTGTGTGTGTGTGTAGCATGAATCCTAGAAGGTCTTATTAATAAAAACAAATACTGTGCCAGTTATTGGGGTGAATGCTGGAAGATCAGAGAAGCAGAACAAGTCACAGCCACCTCACTTTGCCAATTCCTCAGCTGATCCTGTTTGCTCAGACTGGAAGCCTCTGAGTCCTCATCCAAATGGATCTCAGCTGAACTGTGGCTCAAAAGCCTAAAAGCTTAACCAGCTCTAGTTTCTGGTCCTCATGCCTTATACCTTTCTGCTTCCTGCCATCACTTCCTGGGATTAAAGGCATGTGTCACCACGCCTAGCTGTTTCCAGTGTGGCTTTGAACTCACAGAGATCCAGACGGATCTCTGCCTTCAGAATGCTAGGATTAAAGATGTATCTGCCACCATTTTCTGGCCTCTCTGTCTCTCTAGTGGCTGTTCTGTCTCTGACCCCAGATAAGTTTATTAGGATGCACAATATATTGGGGAACAAAATATCATCACACATATGTATATATATATATATATATACATACATACATACATATATACACATATATAATAATGCATATATATGTATTATTTTAGTCTAATGTGATATTTTGGTATGTGTTTATATTGTTATGTGATTAAATCAGGTTAATTTATAGGGCATTCTTTTTATATTCTTACCAATTTCCTCTAGTTAGAACATTTAGAATCTCATCATGAATTTTGAAACATGTAATATACTATTATCATTATTACTTATAGTCCCCATTCTGAGTAACAGATCCTCAGATCTTACTCAAGTTATCTAAGGCATTGATTTTGTACACAAAATCACTTATGAGTATTAATGTTATAAATAAAAAAATATCCAATAACACAATAAACTATGGGGTCTAAATTTTTTATGTGCATCATTTGAACCATTACAGTGACTCCAAAGGGTAGAAATTAATATTGTCCCCACTGCACAAAGAGAAAACCTGGGTTCAATGTGGCCATTTGCTCAGATCATACGGCTACCTGCGGCTACTACCCTGGCTGGTGAACCCAGACAGTCCCACTGCAGACATACCCACTTGACCCACCCTGACCATGTAGGTATTGTTTTTGTTTGCCTGTGCTGTACTTGATCCTATCATGGTCACATTCTATTCAAATCAGTTTTGAGGACAACTGGTAAGACTTTATTGGTCTCCTGGGAACCTTGCCCATATGAATACTGTAATAAAATACCAAACATCAGTTGATATTGTCAGTGAGAAGAAAGAGCAATTACTCAGTTCCCCACTTGCTGTCCAATTCCACTTTCACTTGTCAGACTGAGAGCTGTCTACCAGCATCACAGAGCTCTGCTCTGTCACCATGAAATATCATTGAGTTGGTGAAAAATTCACACCCTGCTTCCTGTTTTTTCTCATGGACACAGAAGGCTGTGTACAAAGAAGGACATCTTAGATAAATGACCATCCTCAATAACAGACATGTCAATGACACTGGTGTGGGGACCCTGAGGCATTCCTTCCAATGTGACAGAGGGAAAGTAGTGGGAAACTTCCATGCCTGTGTTCCTCTGTCTGACTTCCAGGAGGAGCTGAGGGTCTCCGGTCTCTGAAAACAATGCCAGGTGCTACTGGTTTTAATCTTAAAATCTATATAATTAACAATGCATTTGTTGGAAAACTAGAAAATAAAGCTAAGCAAGCAAGCAAACAAACAGACAAATGGTGATTGTGCATTTTGTCCATAAAAAATGGAGTAATGCTGAGCCAATTATTTCTCCATAACAAAATAGCGTGAATACTTTGAAGGTAGCTCACACACACTTCTGTGATTGTAAATGGCAGCTTAGCCTTCAGCTACATGAACACAGCATAATCCTTGTAGTAGCAGTTTTCTTTAAGCCAGTTCCTTGTGCTAGATATTTGTTTCCACTGCAATGTGTTATAGACACTACTTTGCAGGAGGACCATTGTTATTTTCCCTGGAGAAAAATCTCTAGATTCTGCATTTCTAAGTTATAAAGGTTTCAGATAAGTTTCTTGACAGAATTGCTGTGCAGAGGGACAGCTCTGTCTATTCTGAATGGAGATTTCGTGATGGTGACATTTCACCCTGAGCAGCATCGGATCTTTCTTTCAGGGGTTGTATTTACCAACTTGAAGGGGATGTGTGAGTATCCAATTCTTTCTGTGCACATCAACCACTAACATGAACATTCATCTTTCTATCTCACCTGTGTTTGGTGGGGGAAAGGTTTATCTTTTTGAATATGTTTATTATACCCAGTGTTTTCTTTAACACCCCCTCATTGGGACAATTATCTGATTTTTTATCTTTTCAAAGATTTTTAAAGAGTTTGACATACCAAGGACACTGATTCTCCAACGGTCACATATCACAGCATTTCCCTACTTTTTAGCTTTTGGTCTTTAATTATTTTTTTTCTCACAAATACTGTACATTCAAGTGTAGTCAATGTTTTGTCTCTTTGGCCATTTATTAGTTTACAATATGCAAAGTTTATATATATATATATATATATGTATATGTATATGTGTGTGTGTGTGTGTGAGTGTGTGTGTGTGTGTGTGTGTGTGTGTAGTGCTGGGATGAAACGTGTGGCCTCCCACAGGCAGGATAAACACTGCAGCAGTGAACCACCCCTCTGCACATCAAGTAGATTCTGAACACTATCTCTGGCCCTAGGCTAAGGTCTGTTCAGAGAGACCATGCTATTCTGAGGGACACACATGTTGCTCTTTTATGCTTTTATTATGGAATCCATTTGTCCTATGTCATGAGATAGGGATTTATTATGGATTGGCTCAGTACTGATTGGAATTCAGCCCTTTCTTCATTTTATATGAATATGTCTTAATTTCACACCAAATCATGAGCCTTGTGGAAGATATCATAGTTTGGCAGTTCGGTGCCCAGGAAAGCAGGAAGAAAAGGCTGTCCAGGCAGAGGGTTATAGAGGGAGACGCTCAGTGAACTGTATCTAAAGACACTCACCAATTTTGAGATTATTATCATTCCTCACAGAATGTCACTGTGTAGCCCAGGCTGACTTTGACCTTGAGATCCTCCTGTCTCAGCCTCTGGGGGGTCGGGGGAGAAGGACTGGGATTATAGTTCTGCTCACCAAGACCAGAGAGAGACCATGTGGGTAGCAGAAGCAGCTAGAGGAAGGGAGCGCTGTGACTAGGATCAGCTCATGAAGTAAGCTACAGTTGAATACAAAAGAGCACTGAGTGAGTTCTGCTGAAGCGTGTCTCATGCAGCTTCTGTCTGTCATCAGGGCTTGCTGCCCAAAAGCATCTCTGTGGGTTTTGAACACCAGCTGAGATGCTTCTGAATGCCCTCCCTGCTATCCTCTAGGTGCCCATGGTGCACACAAAAAGATAAGCCAGTTTTTTATTATTAAGTGAACATTTATTCCCACCCAATGTCTATGCTGTGATGCTTTCCCTGTGGGTTAAAATTCTTCCTTCATTTCCGTGCTGCCTGGTCTATCTGTGTTTGGTACCACTTTTACCATTCTACTCACAAAAATGTACACAGCCTTTAAATATCTAAATTAGTAGAAGCACAAACATCTACCTGTAGTTTTAGATGTGTGCCTTGTTCATTCATTCCTGTGGATGTGTTTGATTTCAGATGTCATTTTGCCATATTAACAAATTCAGAGTTTTTTTGCTTGGAATTGTATTTGTCAATTAATTTAGAGATAACTGAAAATTATCCATTCAAGCACATACCTGATATCTTCCTCCATTTGGTTAAATCTTTTAGTTTTCTATTAATCTTTATTTTGTGGTGCTAGGAATAGAGTGCAAAGTCTCAAGCATTCTACACAATTGCTGTATCATGGGGCCACACCCCACCTGGCCCCATGCATATATTTTAATAATGAAGTTTATTTGTCATCATTTTATACCCTTGTTACAATTGCTGTAAGTGCCTAGTTTGATAAATGTTACCAAGTATTTAAAAATGATTTAGGGAAGTCACAAATTACCAATCTATCCTAAATTTGGAAGCAGTTCTCTGAGCTAATACAATATTTAAAGTTTATTATGCTGTTCTTTGTTTTAAGAAGAAAGCTACAATGAAACAACAAATATGTAGTTACAAATAATGGAGGCTGATTGGTAGATTTGGCAATGGTATCTGACAAAGTGGTCCAGTTCAGGGCATAAGGTATTCACGGATGCTCGCATCCTGATTATAGTGGTTCTAGGTAGATGCCTGGCATGGATGGAAACAGGAAAATTGCACGTGATTATTCTAGGAGCTGTGAAAATGTCTGCCTGGGTTGGTTGGCTTGAGTGATACCAAGAGGAACATTTGTCTTTAAGTATAGGTGGCTACCATGGGTTGAGGGTATAGCTTAGTGCTGAGAGTGTATTTATCACACTCAGGGAACTGGATTCAATCCCCAGCGTACACAAACAAGAAGAAATCCTACATAATTCCTCTGCTGTTGTTTTTCCTTAGGGTCCTTAGAGTTCAGCAATAGTTCCTCTTGTGCAGCTGAGTAGGGTGAAGCCTTTAAGGAGGTGGCTTGATTTCACACAGCTGTGAAGGGGCCATTCTGCCTGCTGGCTCTGCTCTTCACTGACTACTTGACCTTACCAAGCACTTCAAGTCAACCTCTGCCTGCCTAAACCATGTGGAAAGCGGGCCTTGCTTTCCAGAAAGACAACATATTACCCATTTCCAATTACAGAGCTATTCCTTTCCTAGACACTTTCCCCACTTCTTGCTTATCCACAAGAGGTTAGGTTCTTGGGTGAATATTATTATCATCCATATGCAGACTGGCAGAAGTCAGTCCCTGTTATTTTATAAGGACCCCTGAAATATCTTCTGTCTTATAAAGCACTCTCAAGAAAGTGGTAGATTTGATCTGAGTTTCCTTGATAGTTTCATTAAGCTTGTGTAAAACCCCACGCAAGTTCCTTATTCATTCTGCAAACTGTTTATCTTTAAGGATGCTATGATATGATATGTCAACACAAACTAGAAAGTTGGTGAGGTATAAGCACATGACCAAACATGCTCTAAAACCTTGAGGGCTAAGATGGCTTTGCCCCTGCTCTGTGTGATATGTTGTGATATGTCAGCTCTTTCCTGTCTTAGTTAGTATTTATACTGGTGTGAAGAGACACCATGAACACAGCAACTTTTACAAAAGAAAACATTTAATTGGGTGGCTTACAGCTTCAGAAGTTTAGTCCATTATCATCATAATAGGACATGGCAGCATGCAGGCAGACATGGTGCTGGAGAAGGAGCTGAAAATTCTACATCTTGATCTGAAAGCAGCAGGAAGTGAACTGAGGTGCTGGGCTTGGCTTGAGCATATATGAAACCTTAAAGCGTGCCTCCACTGCAACACACTTCCTCCAACAAGGCCATACCTACTCCAACAAAGTCACACCTCCTAGTAGTGCCACTCCCTATGAGCTTATGAAGGCAATTATATTCAAACTACCATACCTCAGTACATGTGGGAAACAGGTGGAAAACAATGGGGTCTGTGGGCAGTTTGTAGTTGCATGTTGGATCCAGGTCTACCATCAAGCTTGGGCAGCATTCTTGCCAGGTGTTTTAGTTTCTCAAACAGATGTGAACTACATCCAGAAGCATTACCTGTTACTCACAGGCTATTTGTACTGCCAGGAATACGATTTCCAGATCCCTCTCCTGTGTATGTGTCAGTAGTCTGATTGAGAGAAATGGTACCCAGGGACAAGTGGAGGAAGTAAATACAGACCATTTGTTCATGTTGATGTTTAGAGTCAGTCACATTGTATACATCTAGCTAGCAGAGGACAAGGAGCTCCTGGGCTCATGTCATACTACCATACCACCACCATTTACATTTACTGACATTGACTTTGGGGCAATATCTCCTTCTGTTGAAGACTATGATGTGAAACAGGCCTTTGATACCAATTACTTCTAATAGCCTTGTTTGTGATAACACAGCGTACTCTGTAAGAGAGGCCTGGGAAAAAGAAGCCTGACCCACATTCCAGTAGGTAGACAGGGGGAGACACCACCACATGAGTGGCTGCTGTCCTCCTAGGGTATTATGTATCATTTCACCAAGACAATGCCATTCTGTGGCTGGCGATTGGAATGACCTGCTCAAACATGAAGGAGAGTGGATGACGGGGCTATGCACTTCAGCATAATTCTTGCCTTTTCTTTGTCTCCTCCATCTTGGTTTTCTTTCTTTCTCTTTTAAATTAGTCACTCTTTTACAAGGCTGACTTCATTCTTTTCTGAAACAAGGTGAAAGATAGATGAACAATATCCAAATCAAATTCAAAATTGCAACCACCAAGCCCTGCTGGTCTAGCCCTAGCTAGACTTGAGAATATCTTGGACCCATTGTCCTAGAGTTTCAGCAGGCAGGGGAGTCAGATTCCAAAAATAGTCTCTAATTTCCTTTCTTTGAATGATGGTTATTTTATCTGTTTCGTTATTTAATGGTGCTGGGAATTGAACCAGGGCTTTGTACATGCAGGGCAAGTGCTCTATCACTGAGCCACACCCCAGCCCTTTATAATATTAATTTTAAAGTCACAGATTATAGATGTAATTGATGTTGCAAGGCATTCAGAAATTATAGAAAATGGCAAAATTAAAAGTGAAAGTCATGAAATAAGAAGTGAAAATCATGTCTGGGTCAACTATCCAGAGAAATATCTTACATCTTAAAATGTGTCAGGTCATTTGTTATTCATGAGTTTAACCTGCTTCCTCTGGAACACTGGAAGAATTCTGGACCATGTCGATCTACAGGAGAGAAGACTTGCCTTATGCTCTCACCATACCTATTTTCTGCCCAACTTGGCTCCATCATCCTTTTTTGGAATATTCAACCTTGCTGTTTCATCACTGATGAGGCAAACCCAGTCCCTTTCTCAGCAGTTTTGGGGTGTATTTCCCTTCAGATGGCATTAGTGTGACCTCATTTTAGGACTCAACCTGGAAGGCACACATACTTTGTTCAATACCTACAAGATTATAGCTCCTTGCCTCTCTACTCAGTAAAGAACTGAATTTAAAGGAGGTAAACCCAAGCATGTTGGAAATGAGTACAAAACAAGCTATTTTCCAACTAGGCACATATGCAGCCACACAGGCACACACAACAAATAGGCTACCATAATTAGCCAGACTCACCTGAATTTAATGCTGAATTACCCTGATAACACAAGCTACAAGCTTGACTTCTCTCACAACGTTTGGGCCAATATACAATTCTCTTCTATCAAGCATTCTTGTCTCTCTGGCTCTTGAGAGAGGCACCTGCCTGCTTCTGCGGGGTTACTTCAGCACTTTTCATTCAACCATGTTTTCCAGTGTTTTCTCAGAGTTCCTCTGCAGAGTCTACTCCACCCACAGACACCAGGGAGAAGAAAATTGCCCAGAATACAAACAAAGGAAGCTGCAGCCTTGAGCAGCAGCAGAGACTGCAGTAGGAAGAGTGGGCTTTTCTCTCTTTTGTTTCTTTTGAGTAGGACACTTGAGCAACTTCCTTGCTCAGCCCAAGACTATGCCTGTCACATGCTCCTCATTCGATCACTAACGGGCTTCTCTGGTGGTTCCTAGAAAACACAGAGACGGATCTTTTTAGGGCTCACTAAGTGTTCAGCTAAGTCTGCAGATGAGACGCCTGCCAGGAAATTGGGTTTGAGTGATGATTTTTTTTAATCTTTAAAAAATTATGTTCAAGCAAATCACACAAGTTGCTTTGGGCTAAAAGCTCTGAAGACAGCAACTCTGAGGCTGCCTGTGATTTCAAGGCATAGCTGGAAACTCAACAGGGTGGAGGAGTTTCTGGAAGCCTTCACACAAAGTATTAAGGCACACAATCCAGTGTAAATAAATCCTGGTGGAAATATGCACTTCTGGAGCAGGGAAAAAGGACACATAATATGAATGTAATCTGAAATATATGTCATAATGAGAGAGTTCCCAGTTAGAAGTTTGAGTTTTCTTTTCAAACTCCCAATGCAAAACTGAGAAAGCAGAGCTGAGGCCCAGTTTGTCACTTCATAGCTGCTAATTGAAAGGCAGCATGCTGGGTAGTTTTATGTCAACTTGACAAAAGTTATCTGAGAGGAGGGAACCTCAATTAAGAAATGCTTCCATAAGATGGGGCTGTAGGCAGCAAGCCTGTAGGGCATTTTCTTAATTAGTGATAGAGGTGGGAGGGGCCCATTGTTGGTGGGGCCATCTCTGTACTGGTGGTCCTAGATTTTATAAGAAAGCAGGCTGAACAGGCCATGAAGAGCAAGCCAGTAAGCAGCACCCCTCCATAGCCTCTGCATCAGCTCCTGACTCCAGGTTCCAGCCCTGCTTGAGTTCCTGCCCTGACTTCCTTCGATGATGGACTATGATGTGGAGTAAAATCCAAATAAACCTTTTCCTCACAACTTGCCTTTGATCATGGTGTCTCATTGCAGCAATAGAAACCCTAAGTAAGATCGGTAGCAATGCAAGAAAGAGTCTCTATAAACATTTAACCAGCAAACGGAGGTTATCCTAGAAGTATTTTTGAAGTCAAGTTGATTGAAAATCCCAAGTCCCAAAGATGCTCAAGATGAGGATAAATTGATAATAGGGATTATTTTAAATGATGCCAAATCCTTACTCATTCTCACAAAAACCTCTTGCTTTAACTACAAAACAAACATTTAAATATTAGGCTCAAAACCTTGCAGGAGACAAATATTATTTATGGGTTAATGAATCTTGATATTATTTTCTTGAATTATTTTTTATTGATTAATGACATGTGGAAGATTCAGGATTGTAAGTTGCTAGAACATGGCCAAATTTTTAAAACCTCACTATCAGCACAAACTTTAAGGCCATGTTTCATGGCGACATTACCTCAATCTGTCAAACAAGGATTTATTGAGGGTACCATGTCCCAAGAAGACACTCTTGGAAGTTTTCTAGAAATACATTACTGAGCCAAGCAGATGTGACTCTGTACTGCATTCAGAGTTTATAAGAAGACAGAGTTAATAATAAGCTAGCAAACAAGTGAAGAATTATTTTAGTGGGAAAGGCTAAGTCAATGACAACCAGACACGAGAAATGGACAACAGAACATAGTGTCTACTACAGTGATCACGGAAGAATTCTTGGAGAAGCAGCATTATGAAGATGTCTTGAGAATGATGACACAGTTGAGCAAAATGGACATACGTTGATAGGGAAAGAGGTGGGAGTGTTTGTGTGTGTCCTGAGTGTGCAACGTCTGGGGGTAGAGTAAAGCTGAAGCTGAGTTGAGCTCAGTAGTAGCCCTGAGCATGTAGGCAGAGAGCATTGTGACTGATGGCAAGGAAGAGATGAAACACTTAGGATGCTGGGCCAGTAAGGAGGCCATGGCGACAGCTGAGATGTTAACGGACCAGTAAGGTAGAAAGATCATAGGGAGGTAGATTCAAGGCACCGTGGAAGGTAACCTGAATGCATAATGTATATATGAAAAGTGAGGACATGAAACTGTGAATATGAGGAAATGAGAGAAAGAAGGCAAGTTATCTGAACGGTTTAACAATTTTACTTTTGCTGAGATAAGGGAGAATGCTGGGTGTATGGTTTGGGGCTGGAATGTAAAGTCAAGGGTTGCATTTGGAACACATTAAGTGTGAGATGCTTTTGAAACACCTGAATGGTGAGGTCAGGCAAGCAGAAGAGTTTCAGAGAAAATGACCAGGGCTGAATTGGCAGCTTTATGAGTCATAAATGTGTGAATTGCATTAAAACTGTGAGAGCTGATGAGTTGCTCTGGGTGAGGACATTGAGAAGCAGGGTGAGAGAAGCAGAGAGAAGTCTGAGAGAATTGAAAGGAGCCAGATGCTCAAAGAACCAGTATCTAAGCCTTGGACCAGAGGAAATGGGGCAGAAAGAGTTAGCAATAGGAATGTGGGGAGTTATGGAAACCAGAGGATACTGGAAGAGTCGTCAGCAACAGGCTTCAGTAAGGGGATTATGGGAGGAAGAGAAATAAGTGTTTTGCTGGATTTTAAGCAGGTGTGTCAAGGTGACCTTGGCTGGAAGTTTTGTGGAAAGCAGAAGCCAGATAGGTTGTGGGCTGAGAAATGAAGGTGAGGTTCAGATAGAGAAACTAGTGTTTACAATGGTTACTATTATTTTTAATTTCTAATTGTGGTAAAATACAGGATATAAAATGGGCATCATCACTGTTTCTGAGTGGACACTTCCATAGCAGCATATGATTTCTGATGCTGCCCAGACACCCCCACCACTCAGTTCCAGAGTGGTCTCACTCTGGAAGTCTGTCCTGGTAGAGGCTCACTCCACACAGCCTCCCTGTTCCTGAGCCTCTGATTCTTCTCTCCTGTAGTTTTTACTGTTATTGATTTTTTTTTTATCATGGATCATATAAATAGAATCACATATTTGTTTTGTGATTGGTCTGTCTTAATAAAAGCCCTAAAGATTCATTTCTGTGAATGTGTGTGCCACATTCTCATTTATCTTGAAGACTAAATATTATAAATGCCCTTATGTACCTGTAGTTCCTATACCCACAATTCAACCAACCACAGTCCATGATATTTGGAAAAATCTTTGCATCTATACTGAACGTACACATTCTTGTTAATGTTCTCTGAACAACATGACGCTACTGACATAGTGTGTATGTTGTGAGCATCATTTGTAACCTAGAGGTGTTGAATGACTAGGAGAGGATCACATAGGTGCTATGAAAACACAGAGCCATTTTATGAAAGAGGCTTGAGCACCCACAGATTTTGATGTGTCCAGTCCTATATCCCTTTGCAAGACTGTATCACACTTGCTTTTTTCTATTGATACATTCATGGACACCATCTGCTTCCATGCCCTGGCTGCTGTGCAAAGTGCTGCAGTGGTTCTGAGTGCACAGACAGGCCAGCAGCTCCTCGTTCAGAGAGTGGGAGCGGGTACGCAGTCTTGGCGTTGTTGTTGTTCCCCAAGCTGAGAGAAAGCAAAACCCATTTGCCTGCTGTTAGCCATGACTGCAAGGGAAAAAGAGAACCACTGAGCAGAGAGAGGGGCAACTGGGGGAAGAGACAATGGCATGGGGGAGGCAGCACTTGGGCAGAGGACAAACTCCTGCTCTGTAGAAGAGACAAGGATGACATGGCTGTAGACAGGGGTCCTTTGCTGGCTTTGGCAGTGGGGAAAAGAAAGAGTCCTTCAGATCACTTCAATTTTCTCTGAAGTGTGATGCGAGTTCATCAGCTAAGGGCTGAAGGAGGAAGAGCAGAGGAGGTATGGAAAGAAGGGATGGGATGCTCTGTCTGCTACAGGGTGGTTTCTGATTGGGCTGCTCCTTATACCTCAAAGCAGAACTTCTGTAGTATTGTGACAGCTTCTGCCTCCACCTCATTTTGACGGTGATTTAATTGGTGTTGGGTGAGTCCAGAGCATTGTCATTTTAAAACTTCTCAACTTGACAGCCCTGTGTTATACAGGTGGAGAAGGACAGAAAGATGACCCACTGTGTTCACTCCATCCGACTTCTGAAAACATGGAACACATGGGTAGGGGATAGAATGGGGGTAACCCAGACCTGGAAGGGGAGTTAATAGTCAAAGCATGTGAATTCTTAGATAGGAACAATGATGTTGCTTCTGTTTTAAATTGATTATATAGCACGGTGAATACACCTGACAACCGAGCACTGTGCATTCCAAAATCACCAAGGGAGGAGATCTCAAGTAGTCTCATCACAAAAAACAATCAAGGATTTGGGGTGATGGATATGTTAATTAGCTTGATTTAATCATTTCACATCATATTAAAAAAAAATCTCAGCATCACTTTGTACTGCACAAACACCCACAACTATCATTTGCCAATGTAAACCAAACAGAGAGCAAAGCGTCCCAGGTGAGCCTGATGTGCTGTGTGGTTGAGACTGACTGTTTCAGAGTCGGAAAGTCAACTGGTTAGAGAAAAGTGGCAGGATTCCTGAGAGTGTCAAAGCCCCAGTTTGAGATTTGTAGTCATAATTTTCAAGTGAAATGAGCTAGTGCAAATTACAGGGTGTGTGTGTGTGTGTGTGTGTGTGTGTGTGTGTGTGTGTGTGTGTGTGTTTCCTGCCCCACGTGTAAAAAGTCCAAGACTCTTCCTTAGATTTTTTTTCTTTTTCAATCCACTCAGTTAAAAGCCCATCTATTTCTCACCAGTGTCACTATCTGTAACGGTAACAGCTAATGTCACCATGTGCCCAGCATGCCTCTAGACATCGTGCCTAACAGTCCTCACATCAGTCAACTCGTCCATTCTGCAAAGAAGAAAGTCAGGTTTAAAAGGAAACCCAGGCACATGCTGACACACATAGTTAATGAACCATACATGGCACCTGAGACTAGGAAGTCTTGACCTGAAGTCTGGGCTCATACCACACCTCCCAAAGGCATGACCTAAGCGTGGAACTCCAGCCCTGTCCTTCATGATACACACACAGGACAGGAGGATTAACCAGAATTCAGTGGTTAAGGGCCCCTTTAGGCCTGGAAGAAATGCTTCGGTTGTTATCTGCTGCACCAAGCATAATAGTGAATGCCTACAATCCCAGCACTGGGGAGGATCAGGAGTTCCAGGCTAGCCCAGATGACAGACTGAGGTTAGCCTGGGCGGCAACATGAGATCCTCTATTAAATAGATGAATAAATAAATACAGAAAATAAGCAAACAGAAAAATGTGGACAAGGCCTTCCAGGATATACAGGTGTAGTGATGGGCAAAGGGTGGTCCTCCTTAAAACTGGCAGGGCAGTGGCTGAGTAGCGGCCTACAGGAAAGGCCAGCCTGGGGTAGAGCTAAACTCCATGTACTACAGCAGAAGGCTTCAAAGGTCAGCCTGGAGAGGTGAAGCTCAGGGAAGACTTGGCAAAAAGGAATGTCTGAGGCAGATTTGGAACTCCACATCTTCTCCATAGAATCCTGGGCATCCACACAGCCCCATGCCTATGCCACTGAGGTAGTGGGTTGTCTGGAGGGAAGGTGGCTAGGATGGGGTCTAGGCTAGTGCTACAGAGTGGAAAGTGCAGACAGAAGATATTGTACCTGGCTGTGGCATGAGGGGCAGCCTTCTGTTTACACAGTCCCCTGGACATAAGCAATTTTATGATCCACAGCCTCATGAAACCCAGAATTGTCTCCCCTAGCTCCCAACCAGTCCTCTTTGTGGCTTCTAGACCCCTACCCTGGTACATGCTTTCCCAGTCTCAAAGACTTCAAGTCTCATCACCAACTCTGACATGATTCCTATTCCAGAGGGTACTGAAGCTGGGTAGCCCTGGCTGTAACAAGTGTCAACACATGAAGTTACCAGCATGTCTGAAGGTTTGGAGGAACATTACAGCAAGATCCTGTAAGACATTATTGCCCAGACCATCCGTGGCTGGGGACAGGAGTCTTCTCCACCCCTATCCTAACTCATTAGTCTCTCTTTGAAGGTCCAGGGAGCCACCATCCTGCCAGACTGAGCACCATTGCTGATTTCATGCTTTGTTGCAATCAGGGGCTGCTATGTTCATTTGAAATCTAATCTCTGTTCTGTCCCTGACAATGATCTTAGCAAGGCTGAAGGAGGGCGGGTGAAGGAGGTGAGTTGTCAAGGGCCCCTTGATGGGTGATCAGCAGAACTGGAATTGAAATCTAGTGCTTTCGACTGAAGGTCTGCACTCTGGAATTCGACTCTGATGTATTGTTATAAGGAATCATTTTGGCACCTGCCACCAATGCTTCAGCAGGACAGACATCCCATGATCCTGGGCTTCTGTCAGCTCCTTCCAGGAGAGCAGAGAGGCTTCACTGCTGAGGCAGCTCAGTGTTTAAGGAAACACCAGCCTTTGGTTTAGACAAAGACTCCTGTGATCAGTGTGCAACCCTGAAGAAGCGATGGGGTTCATGAGCAATTTCATACTAATGACTAAGATGATACCATAACACTTACAAAAAATTAAATTCTTCCTCCAGTCTATGTCTGGGGAGAATCCATGGCACTCTACTGCCCTCATTCAGTTGAAACTTGGCTTTGGATGAAGTTAAAACAGAAGCTCCTAAAGATTAAACAGGGCCCTGAGGAAGGTTGGTTTCACACTCCAGCTAGAGCAGAAACTTCTGCAGCAGGAGGAAGTTGCTGGGGAAGGGGCTTCCCTCTCAGGACCTCTTTACTGAGGAAAATGTAGAAGGCACTACTGGCAGCTTCCTTGTGTTCTTTCTCCTCAAGCCCTTTGCCCAATGCTTGGGTCCCCTTGCCTCCTGCTCACATCCTCTTTGTCAGGCTCTCTTTCTATGTATCCCTTGGCCTCCCTCTGTCTCTCTTCATCCTCACTAAACTCACAATTACCTCCTGTATCCCTCCAAACCTAGCCCAGAGCTCATAGTGTGCTCGTCTTGTGCAAGCTAAACAAGGACTCCCCCACTGATCTATACTACAAAGCCCCTCTTTTCCAGTTCTCAGGAAAGTGTCCTGGCTAAAATCTGAGGCACCTGACTGGGAAAGCGTTGGGGGTGGGGAGAAGGCAATGTCTGTGTGGCATGAAGCATAAATGGCACCTGTCACTTGTGCTCCAGGGTTCTCAGTAGGCTCCTGCAGAAGCAAGCCCCCAGCCAAGACCATGCCTACTTAGCTTTCCACTCCCACCCTGTCTTTTTTTTTCTCTGCTTCTCTTCCTCTGAGAACAGGGTCACTCACTTGCCACAGTGTCCCCTCTCAGGCTCACCTTCTAAGAAGCCTAGTTTAACATAGGAAATTCTTATAGCTTGGAATTCAAGGGTTAAATGGGACGTCTATTAAGCATTTTTCTGGTAGCATCATATCTGTCCCTGGTGATGCAGTAGCAGAAGGATTTAGAGAATTTGGTGACCTATGGTGAGATCTCACACTGCCTGAGGTAACACCATTACCTAGTGTAGTCTCTGAAGGAGGCTCATAGGGCTCTGTGTACAAACATCTCAGCTCCCTGTGTGGCAGTAAGACCCTCTTGGCCTCTACAGCACTCAAAGCAGTTAGGGTGTGTGGGCCCCACCTCCCCCATCTGATGTTAGGTTTGGCAGGAATGAAAATCCTGTATGTATAGGTAATGTTCTACTGAGTGAAATAAGGCATGTGGTCTGTGCAAAGGCCTCCTACGGAAAGCACAGGTGCCTCATGGCATTGTCATTGGAAGGAAGGAAGGCTGGGGTGCTTAGGAGCTGGCCCCCATCCCACACAGGCTGAGAGTCTCTTGGCTTCATTCATTCCTTGGAGTTTCTAAGTTTCTGCTACGTTGAGCTCAAAGTACAAACATGAGCTTAACATGGGGTGCCATGCATGTGAAGGAGACTGAGATGACACAAAACCGTCTCCTGAAACTAAGCTTGATCAGAGATATGCCAAGAGCTTGGGATGCCAGGTGGTGGAGAGATCTGCTGCAGCAGCTGCCCTGGTCATCTCAAAGTAGACAAAGGGCAATTCCTCAAAGGGGGACTTGATTAGAACTGGCTACCCAGACTGCCTTAACCAGCATTAAGACTGACGACCGTCATGCCTTTCCACTGTTCGATCTCAGCCTTATGTCCCACAGTATGTGACTACCTAAAAGTTCTCAATGTGCATAAATTAGACACAGGAAATCTGAACACAGTGACACTTGAAACGAAGTCAGTACTACATTCGTGTGGGTCAAAGCGTCTTGAAAAGAAAGAATGATGGACAGCAAAATGAAGCCAGAAGATGTTCTGCACAGGGCTGTGATCTCAGCTAAGCCCAAACAGTGCTGACTAGGTAAAGGTGAGGGTGTTGGTCTGTCAGCTCCAAAGCTCAGAGCCCTGCTGACTGTACCCACCTAGGCACTGTTCAGGGAGAGGATACAAATGGTGCTGTCAGAGCATGATGCTAGCACACTTTCAAATCCTTAACCTGTTCCCGGCTCGGCTCTGCTCTCCCACTCAAGAGCTCTCCTCAGATAGTGTCTGGCTGCTTTTGCAACTTGCCTGCGGGGCAAATTGTACTGGAGAGCTTGGCCCGTGTCTGCCCTGCCTGACAGTTGTCTTTTTTTTTTTTTTTCCTCATCACAAATGAAAAGTTGCCTCTGTGCTGCGCACACTGAAGCCTCCAGTGAGTTTAGTCACTGTGAGACAGCCTGTGTGAAAGCCAATCTGGGGCACTAACAAGGTCAAGTTTCTGGACATGTCAGACCTAGACTTGACTTTGAGGTGTGCTGATCCACTCAGATCTCACCCTGGAGGGCCCTTGTGGTCGGCTCTCTGGCCTTCTCCCAGGGGGGTGGTCTCCAAACTTCCTTCTCCTGAGAACCGGGTTACTCACTCACCAGAGTTTCCTCTCTCAGGCTCAGTGAAGAGGCAGGAGAAGAAAAGGCTCAGATAAATCAGTGAGGAGTCCCCAGGTATGACAATCTCCACGGAGTCAGGGAGAGAGTTTATGTCAGCATCTGTGAACTAGAGATGAGGCACTGGCTGGTGACAACCGGGCTTAAGCCTCAGTGTTGACATAAATGCCACATCCTAGTCTAGTTAGTGCAAACTCAGAAAGGAAGACATACCAGAGGAGTGTTTGACACATGATAGGTAATTAATAAATATTTGTTGATGGATGGCACGGTCTTGGTCAATAAACATATGAATTGGAGATGCATCTCGGTGCACCAAAGAAATGCCCCAAACAGCAAGATGCCATCTTCTCCTTAGACTGGAAAGCTTGTGTAGAGATTTGGGACAGGCGTCCAGTGTGTGGCAATGGTACATGCTGCCGAGAAACAAACTGTGTGCTCACACACTCTTTTCAAATTTGATGGAATTAAACACAGGAATACACATGCCCAAATCTTGAAAATACACAGACCATTTCACCTGACAGTTTGAGTAACTGAAGGACTGGAAAGAAGGAGGTCAGTCATTGTTGGAATTTAGAAGCAACCTGTGTCCAGTCACAACTGATGAGCTGAATGAAATACAAAACTCCAAGCGATGGTCCATCACTTGGCCTTCACTTGCACATGAGTGGATATCTAACACATTTATGCAAAGCAGGTGTAGAAGGCAACAGGGAAACTGACTAGAATGTGATTCTTAATTATATAAGTTATTTGCATTAAGTGATGTAGGAAAACGGAAGAAATGGTTATTTCTGAATGGTGCCCTTATTGGCACTTTTCTATGGTTTTTGGCTGACTCATGTGTTCTGATTTTTCTACCACTTACATAGCTGCAATCATAAAATAGTTATGATTTAAAAAATTAAAGTTGTTAAATTTGGACAGTTTCCAAATAGCTTTTATCTGGCTAAACAGAGAGCTATATAAAAGATACATATTAGACAAACAATAAGATTTGCTCTCTGAAGTGAAAGAAGGAACTGGCCCTAGCTGGCCCTGAAGGAAACAGCTAATAGATTCTCCACAAGGGTGGATCCCTCCAGACACAAAGATGGAAAGAAATGCCTCTGTTAATGGATTAAGGCTCATGCAGTTATTCTTTATTATGGAGATAATCAGAGGCTCATCCAAAGAACTGATTTTTGGATAGAAATTTCTTCAAAAATTCTTAGAAATCAAGCCAGTGTGGAGAACACCAGCAAAGGGATTGAAACCATACTTGGTGATCACTAATTGTTGAAAACTGCAGGGAAGGACCTTGGGATCAAACTCATTCATAAAAAACTGAAGGTCAGAAGGGTGAGGTCATTGACTCCGTAAATTAGAAGAGTCATGTTAAAATCTGAGTGTCTTGATTTTTGCTCTTCCCGCCACACCCTACCATCTCTATCCTCCTGGCCTATGACCTGTCTGTTCATAGCCGGTGTCACCATGTGTGACTGTGTCCACGGATTATGGTTTCCACTAAGACAGGCATGCCATTGATATCCCACACCAGCTATGAATGCTCTGCAAGCAGGAGTGGTGTGGTGTGGATCGGCTGACTGCAGTTCAGGAAGGGACTGTGCACAGACATGAGTATTAGGATAGCTTTGCTTTCATGTACACAGCTTTGAAACTTAAAGTCATTCTAAGGGTTAATAGTACTAACTAAACACTCACTGGATGCTTATCAAGCACCAGATATGAGTCAAAGCCTTGTTCATTCATATGCTATGTGGTTTCATAATCATAACTCTTATCAGGTGGGAGCTCTCCTTGGGCTCAGTTAATGGATGAGAATAACGAGGTACCATGTAGGATAAAGCCTTGTCCTAGGTGTCACATGCAGGGGATGGCAGTTCCTAGTTTCAGAACACACCATCTATTTGGAATCTAGACCTTCAGTTCCCAACTGCTCAGGGCCCCCTGCAGTGATGGTGTGAGTGGCAGTGCCTGCCATCGACTGAGATGTGTTGAGCCCAGCCCTGAGTTCAGTCTACACTGACCTCCCATGACTCGCATGTAATTTAGAAGCTGGTGCTATTTATTCCAGTCTAAGCCAGCATCTTAGTTATGGAGCTCGGGTGGAGACCCCCATTTCATCAATGTCTGTGTTCTTTCTAGCAGGTCAAATACAGAGGAAAAGATACCCACCACAGGACACCAGCTGAAAGTCTGCACAGGAACTGGTCAGAATCAGGACTTTACTCACCTCTCAGTGGACTCCAGGATTTGTGGTGTGCCCTACCCCGGCAGCTGTGGGTACAGGAGGTTTTTTCCTCATTGACCACTCCCATCTCTGGGTGAGGCTACTATATCATGAAGCCACCTAAATCCCTGTCCAGCTCAGTGTCTAGCTTAACACCACCCCCCTCCCCCCACTGCAGCAAGGGCAGAGGCTCCTCCAGCTCTTTGCCCACCTCTGGGTTCCCCAGCATCTCAGCATCTCAGGTTCATGTATATACACGAGAGCATGATTGCCTTGAGGTATCTTTGAGGAACTATAGGCCCTTTGCAGGGTTTGAGCATGGGAAAAGGCACCTGGAAACAGTGGCATCCCATCTGTGAAACTGAGAAACAGCTGGCAATGAGATTTTTGGGAGGGGGCAGAGGAAGATGGCTGAGGGACCATCCAGGGACAGGGATGCTGTGAAGTTCCTGTGTTGTCAACCTGGGTGCAGCGCAGTGGGGTGTGTGTGTCCTTCCCACTCATCTGTGTGCCATTGGTCTCTGTGTTCCTCTCTTGTAATCCACCTCAGAACTGCTCTTCCTGTTACTCATTTACAAATCCCACCTTCAAGCTGCTCTTCTCCATGGCATAAGTGATCAGTGAGCCCACAAACATCCCTCTACCCTGGTCAAGGGCCTGTAGTACCACAGACTATCAGGAAGCCAAGTATCTCTCTTCACCTTTGCCGTGGTCTCATTAACTTTTCTCTTCTTCCTCAATGGGACACCGCCCGCTCCCTGTGCTCCCTCTGGGCCAAGCCTGGCCTCCCTCCTGTTCTTCTCTTTCATTAAGATCCCTCTTAGGGAGGCAGCCAAGAGAAGTCAGGAAGCTGAGCATCCAGTGAAAGAGGTTGCTATGAGCTACAAAAGCAGGTGTGGGCGCTGCCACCAGCTCTCCTGGGTTAGCGGGGCATGCTTGCTCTGGCTTAACACTACCCAGAAGTGGGGCACCTAAAGCATTTCTCCCAATTCCTAGAAACTTGGTCCCTCACAATTGCAAAAGCCTCCAAGGAGGTTGGAAAGAGATACCTGGGTGGGAAAACCCACTGTAAGTGCGAAGAATGAGAAGCTGTGTGCTGTGAGCAAATTTCCTTGGTCAAGATTGCTAGTGACGTGGAAGAGAAGTCCTGATTATTGCCTCCTACCAGAGGCAGAGCCATGGCTGCTGCCCACACCTGGCTCTGTGTAAAACTTCAGCTAATGAACTAGGCATTCAAGCTCTCCTTTGACCTGGATTTCCTAAGAGACTCAGATTGTGTGGGCATGTGGGCTGTGTGGGGGCTTGAGGTCCCTCTGCTTTCCAACCTCTGAGAGACATCTGGTGCTCCTCACATGGCAGGATTTAAGACATTGTTATTATTATCCTACTCAGGTGAAAAAAAAATCTTGCCTCAAGTGTTAATTATTTCTATAAATGACAAAGGTTGATTGGGATCTTGGGATCTTTGAATGCAATCCTTGGACAAATGAGTACTGTATAGACATGTACTACGATCCCTTAGTGAGGCAGCAGCCTGGGAGATGAGAAGCCAGACATTTGACTAGGGGGCAGCCTGCTGAAAGACAGTCAAGGAAGTCTCCCGGAGGTTAGGGGTGGGGGTGAGGTCCAAACTCCTAACATTTTGATATGACATTGTCATCTACAAATGAGTTGCACTATACTCATAACTAGTCTGGAAGTATGTAGCCATGGGCTGTCAAGTTGGATGTGCCTGCTAGTCCTTGCTGTCTGTCTGTCTATCTGCCCTTCATCTCCCAGGTGTTAAATGAGGGGGGAAGGCAGTGGGATGAACATGAAGTGGGGGAGGGGTGTGTGGCATGTATTGGAGATGCTCAGAGTTAGCTATGAGGACATCAGCCTCTAGCTGTCCTGGGCTAAAAACTTACTCACCCATCTTGATTCTTCCCTTTCCTTCACACTCTGTGTCCCATTTTCCAGACAAGTGTTAGCTTTACCATGATCTATTTGGGACAAGGTCAGACTCATATAGCTTTTTGTACTCAGAAAACAATGGCTATCTTCTTGGGCTTTTGTTCTGTTTTGTTTGGGTTTGTAAGATGGGATTTCACAAAATAGCTCAGACTGTTCTCAAACCTGCAATCCTTCTGCCTCACCCACTGGATTTGCAAGCCATGTGCCACTTTGCTCCAAACCTATTTTCTTTGCCGTGGCTCACAGCATTCACTCTGTTTTAGCCTCTGCTGTCATCTTTGAATCTGTCTCTCTCTTCCCTCTCTCACACACAGCTCCCCACAGACCAGCCAGTTTGCCCCACCCAGGTCCATCTATGGTGTATGTTCTCTCTCCCTGGAAGGCTGAGTCTCCCTGTCATGGAGACCTGAGTACACGGTTTCCTTCCCAGGTATGCTGGTCCCACTGATGGTCAAATGTTGTGTCTGGTGTATTATGGGCTCCTTTGCACCCCATGGTACAATGCCCTAGAAAATTGTACATATCTTCCTTATTTACCTGTGTCTGGACATTGGCTGTCTCCCCTCAAAGCAAAAATGAAGGGGCTGTATTTACCCCATTCATCATGTATCCTATACCTTATACCTGGCATACAGCATGTAACTTAAGAGATACTCAAGGGATGAAAAAAAAGAGGAAGGCCCCATATACATATACCCAGAGAAGGTTTGGTTCTCTGATGTTTTGTATGCGGACCCCACCATGTAGAGAGGGAGGCAGTAGAAACATAAAGAAGTCCCAAATGCTGGTTCAGTCTCAGGAGGTCCTGTGGACTTGGTCATCAATTCCCAGACCCTAGACATCTTTTGGTCTAGGTATCTTTCTTAAAACACGTGGAAAGTGAACCTCAGGGAACTTAGGGTATCCAGTGAAAAGTACTGCTGCAGATTTGAGCAAATCTCCTCTGTAATGAACATATTGCCAGTGTGAGGATGCTAAGGGCCAGGGCCTTTGGGAGGTGACAGGACCTGAAGCTTTTCCACCAAGCATGGTTCAAGAGTCATGATGAAGGGCTTAGTAGAAGGTGTTCTATTGTTTCTCTCCATCTGCCTTCTACTCCACAGGATGCAGCCCTCACCAGGTGCTGGGTGCTGTGCTTGGTGCTTGGATTTTTACTATCCAGAGATGAGAATGTGATGTCTGTGGTTTTTGTTTGTCTGTTTTATAAATTTGTTATAGCGGTAGATATGGACTGGGGGAGTCACCCAGCAAGTATATTTCAAAGTAGGGATCAGAATCAGACCTCAACTTCTAGGCAGGGCTTTCTTGCTGTTCTTAAAGCCTTGGGATGGATAAGAATAAATCACCTTTAATATAAGGCTTAAATTAGAGACAGTCCCCAATATATCCCAAAGTGGTTATTCTCGTGGTAGAAAAGTAGGTGACAGGCTAGTGGGTAGGGTTGGCCTATTTGGCTACCTCTTTCCCTTGGGCGTTGTGTCTTCTATATGGGGGTAGGGGTGGGAGGGTGGCTTGTGTATCAGTGTTTGCAACTCACAGACCAAGTGCAATCTGAACAGCTGTTTTAAGAGGAAATACCCAGAGGACAAGGGCATTATGAAATTGGAGGGGTGCTGAAGATCAGAAATGAAAGACTCTTATTGTTTTCAAGGAGAGATGTACTTTGAAGCTGGTGGCAAGAGACACATTAAGATCATAATGTTGAAGTTGGGGCGGTGAGAGAGCAGACAGCAGATTTGCACCACAGTCATTTTCTCCAAATGCTGTTTTCTAGTAATAAAGTTGGAGAAGTAGGAGAATGTCATCACTCATGTACTGTGGGAGGGTTTCATCTCAGGGGCTCAAAAAGAGAGGCAAGAAAGGCAAAAGCTGTTCAAGGGAAAGTGGGAAGGTCTGAAAATGGGCCATATTCCCCAGTAGGTAGAAAACCAGAGGCAGCTCTCAGTGTAAGCGGATAGTAGACTGCAAGGCACCCAAGTGGTTCAAGGAAGGAGAGAGATGCTAGGAGACTACATGGAGAAGATACAGTAGTGTGGAAGGTTCAGGTTATAGGGAGTGTTCCGGCCTCACACTATCACCGAGGCCGAGAAAACCCAAGTGCAGTGTGGGTGGCAAGACTCGTGTGTTACTTGTTATGATCAGACAAGACATTCTGTGCTCCAGCTTGCCTGTCCAACCTGCTTACCTAACTGTTAATAATAAGAGTAGAAAAAGCAACATTAATTGAGCAATATGGTAGGGTGATTTATCCTTGTTCATTTCTTACATCTTTGTAAGATACTGTTGAGACAAATATAACTGTTCCCTATTTCATAGATGAGTAAACTGGGCAGAGAGACATGCATCTGATAAGCAACAATGAAGGCTAGAGCCCCGCACTCTGGACCATCAGGTTAGATGCCCTGGCCATGCTTGGGTGCTATGAGCATCAATGGCTTCTTTGCTCTCCTCAGGCTCAACCATGAGTCAGCATGTATGCATCCTCTCTATCTAGTAGACAATCCGGCAGGCAGGAGCTGTCACTGTTTTAGGTGCTGAACCGTGGTTTGTAAGCCGTGAAGTGCTAGTGGACATAAAAAAAAAGATGCTCTCTGCCTGACTGGTTTTAGTTAAAAGTTTGTTTACAGAAAGATCCTATCATCTCATAGTTCCATGACCTGTGTGGTGTCAGGTCACTGTTTGTCTAGCCATTCCAGATTCTCCCAAGTCAGTGTTCCTCTTAGTGTTGATAGTGATTGCAGAGAGCAATTAAATTCAGGACTCATCTCATCCTCACAGCATCGGCTAATGCTTGGTTTGACACTGTGGGGCCCAATCCTATCTAAGTCCTCATATGACTGTAACTAAGGACCCTGAAGATATTAGAATGAACAAAAATGACAACTATTTTTCCCAAAGAAGAAAAGATATTCCATGCAAAGGATTTGTCTAACCTTAACTTACTTCTGTGTGGTGCTTAGAGTCTCTGGACCAGTATTAGAGACTATTCTGTTCATTTATGTCATCTTCCTAAAGTGATTACAGATGGGAGTCAAGGAAAGGGAAGAAGGAGAGGAGGAAATGAAGACAGCTAGAAACAAACAAAGGAAGATGATGCAGAAAGGTCAGACAAGAACAGGAAACAAGGTGTCAGTGTGCCGGAGTACAGAACAAGGAGCTGTGGCTTCCTCTGTGTATCACTCATAAAATAAACTTATAAAATAAATTTCTGTCAGCTTCACAAATATCAGCCTTACAAAGACACACACACACACACACACACACACACACACAGAGAGAGAGAGAGAGAGAGAGAGAGAGAGAGAGAGAGAGAGAGAGAGAGAGAGAGAGAGAGAGAGAGAGAGAAAGCACTTATATCCTGTTTCTGTGGAAATCCATGTTAGGATTTACAAATTGTCATGTTACAACCACAGGCTAGGAATAAAAATCCCTTCCAGCTCTACCGTATCCCAAGCCCATGAATGTCTCCCACCCTCTCACTTGTCATCACACTACAGTCTTTGCTCACACCATCCTATGAGCAGTGCTTGGTCATGAAAGCCCAGAGAGCACCCTCTTACTTTCCAAGTTCCTCTCCAACTCCCTCCAGGAAGCTTCCCTATATCATAGTGTCTGCAAGAAACATCCCCCCTCCCCCAGTTCTCTAAGAATCTTAGAGCACACTGCTGTTCCAATGCTTGTCATGGGTCATTTTGTGACATGAAAGGACACGTTTGAGGTTTCCTTCTTCATTTGAGCTTCACATGATTTTTGGAAGGCAGAGGTCTATCCTCTGCTTTGGGGTCCTGTCTCTTAGAACACCAGTTCCATTGGCTCAAAAACCAGGTGCATCATAATGCATAAGTGCATAGGACATTTTTAGAACGTTTGTAGAGCTCATTTTATACAGGTGGCTTTGTCATGTAAGAGCCTTGCAACCATGTCTGAATCATTGTTCGTTTTACAGAGTGTTGTAGGCTATGTATAAGGTGGTCAGACTAGGAGGACTTATAGTAGGGAAGGTTCTAGACAGTCATTGTAGTATCTTCCTACACTAACTGGAAGAGCTAAAGTCCATGGCACTACCTCCTCCCCTCGGCTTCCTCAAGGCTTGCAGACAGGAAGGTGTTGGCTTCTGAAAACTGGTCATGAACCCAAGATCACCCAGGAAAGACTTTCCTGGCAGGAACTTTTCTAAATGAATCTCTGTGTAAATTTGGAAGGGTGGGAAATAAGCCACACTTCCTCTTCCCCTTTGGAGGAAAGATAATTGCACAGTAGAGGAGAAAGGGGTGGATCAGTTGCCTGGAATTTCTGAAATTTTCTTTGAACAACTCAAATGGATAAGATTCTGGCTAGGTCTTTCTGGGTGCTGAGATGCAGGCTTTGTTTTGAGAACACCCTCATGCTGGAGAAGAAAGATACTGGAAATCTAGTTCTAGGAATCCCAGAGGAGGTACCTACCAGCTCCATGGCAGCATTAGCCATATATTTACAGAATATCACTATGAGATTCTGAGTACTTGTAGGGAAACAAGTGCTGTGGTTAACCTCCCTTATATACAATGTCTGGCCCCTGGGAAGGGCCAGCAACATAATGTGTCTAGATTCAATAGCAATTTTTTAAGTCCCAGGGTCTCTAAGACTTTGTTCTGTCTCTTTTCTATGAAGAATGTGAGAGTGGGTGGGTTCCTTCCCTTCTCCATCATCATGTTATTCATGATATGTCTGAGACTTTTACCCAGGTGTCCAGATCACTAAAAGATAGAAGACCCCTAGGTTATGCTGTAAGCACAGATTTTCCTGTTTGCAACCTCTTCTCCTCTACCTCGACTTACCCATGTGATCTGAGAAGCACCCTCATTCCTCTGACCATCACATCTCTGGCCATGGGCAGGAATGCTGAGTTTGGCTTTTAAGGATATGACTGTCTCAAAATCATAAGCATCCTCTAAGTGAGTCAGGGACCTGGGCTTCTGTGATGTAGCAGAGAAAGCGTTTTTCAGGGTAAAAGTTTGCCTTGTGGTTTAACTCTTTTTTTTAACTGAAGAGTGGGTTCCATGGGGCTTCCACACATACCAGGAAGCACAGCCTGCTAATGAGCTGCCTCATTTCTGCTTTGCACTCAAGGATTTCGTGCAGAATGCTAGAATGCAGTGAGTCACCTGACCAGCTTGTAAAGACAGCCTTTCCTCTTCTTTCACATATATGAGCACTTTCTCATCTGCCTACATTCAGGAGAGGGGAAGGCGTTCGCAGACCCTTTCCAGGTCATTGAGGAGTCATTTATCCAACCCACTGTCTTTTAGTAATAACACATGCATCCATCCCAGATAAGGGAGGATCTCCCAAGGGTTTAAAAATCGCCAGAAGGCGCCGTGTTATTTTGGTTCTTTTATTACATTGTGAACATTGGTACAAGGTTAAATTCACACAGAGAGAGACATCTGAAGGCTGCAAAGAGCATACACATCAACATGTTTGTACATACAAAAAGGTACAGAGACACCAACAGAGCGTACAGATACACATACAATACAGACAACAGGCATAGGATGTGGCTGCATCCTACTACATTCTACATGAAACAGGATAGGGTACAGAGAACAGATGAAAGTTGGCAAGCATCACAGTTTAACATAACCAACATCCATTTTCAGTATACCTTCAACAACAGCACACAAAACATTATTACATCTCTAGGGACTAAGAAGGTCTAGGGAACCTCAAAAGATTGTTGGGGGCCATCTCAGGCTGGGCTTGGAGAGTAAGAAAAAAACAACACAGGTAACAACATAAGAAAAGCCAGGGGAGGAAACCCATCAAGTTAGGTGGGAACAGTGGGGAGTTGGATCCTCAAAGGCACCAAATCCTCCAGAATCTAAGTGATAGAAAGATGATTAAAACTTTGTCTCTGTGGCTCAACTGACCTCTGTCCAGACCCCTAGTCCACACTCCATGTCGATCCTCCAGCCTCCTTTGACAAATTCAGGGCTTGGAAATGACCAAAGAGGACTCTGCTCTTATTTTGTTGTGTGATTAGTTTCCCAGCACTGGATAATAAGCAAAGGCTATCAGTCTGTGTGTTGAGAACTTCCGATCAAAGCCTCAATGCTCTCAGTCACAGGATTCCAGCTCCAGCTCAGCCACCAAGCAGCTGAACTATCATAGGCAAGTCACTTTACCTCTCCAGGCCTATGCTTCTTTATCTGTAATATGACAGTCCTAGCTGGGAAATGACCTTTAAGACTTTTCAACGAAGTGATTATCAAAGGCAATCTAGCTTCTCAACCCATCTGCTCCCAGTTCCCACGCACATCCCCAGTGAGGTCTGTGAGGCATGACAACCCTGCTCCCCATACCCATGTGTATCCTCAATGAGGTTCTTGAGGCATGGCTCTGTGCTCAAACCAACCCCAAAAGGCTACACCTTGTCCTACTGAGAAATGGCTTTAGGAAGTTGGGGGTCAATTAGGGTATCTAAATAGGTTAGATGTGACCCCAGGACCCAAACCTGATGGAAGCTGCTTTTACTTTGGACCATCTGCACCATCACACATCAGAGTAGATGGACTGAATCTAGAGATGCTCTTGAAGCATTGCACCCTTTTCCTGTGTTCCTGAGGCCCAAGGTGAAGGCCCTCTGAAGAACCAACATGGAAAAACAAGGTGATTTGGTATCAAGGAATTATCCATTTCCTAATAAAGCCCTGGTAAGAGGACAACAGTCCTTTACCATGTCTATGCATCATTACTTCCCTTGTCCCCTCTAATTCCACCATCAAGGGAAGAAACAAAATCCCCATTCCCATGCCCCTGACACCAATGGAGCCTTAAGAGTGTGTGAAGAGAGGCTTCTTTTCTCTGATTATCTCAAGGGGTGGTGGTCCACCTCATTTTCATTTCTCCACACTTCAGAAGCATGACCTTGTGAGCGTCAGAACGGTCTTTGTTTCACGCCCTGTCTCTCCCTTGGCCTGTAGCACCTACAAAGGGTGCTGCCAGCCCAGCAGCCTCCCATTCCTAGAGAGGGCATTACATCACCCCTGGGCTTTTCTCTTCAAGTATGCGGCAAGCCTCGTTAATTCCTGTAATTAGCTCTGAGCCCTTTAATTGTCTTTTCCATCTTGAGGATGGCATCTGTTTGCTTGGCTCAAGAGCAATGTTTTAATCTATGTTCTTTAATCCTTTAGTCCTGGTCTCTGAAGTCAAACAGACTTGAATCCAAGTCCACTTACCAGCTGTGGGATCACAGTCAGTTGCTTAACTCCACAGCTTCCTCTCTAAGGCAGGATTCTCGGAAACACCCACAGGCCAGCCCTAGTGAAGACTGAAGGCACTCGTACATGTAAGGACCCATGATTCCTGGCACATAGCTCATCTGAAAGTATCTCCCACTTTGCCTCCTGGGTTCTCTGTGTGTCTAAACACACTCCATATTGATCTAGCTATTTCCAACAGAACTTTCTGAGGTGATGGAACCTCCAGTACAACAGCCGCTAGCCACATGATCAAACATGGCTAGTGTAACTCGGAAAATGAAATTTTAATTTAATTTCATTTGAATTAATTTAAATTTTAACAGTTGTCTATGACCAGAAACTCCTATACTAGAATATGCAGAACACTTTCCCTATGAATATATCTCTTCTACATATAAGAGGAGGGATGGCCTCATGAACACATAAAAATGTGTTATAAAATGTGTCCTGGGCTGGGGATGGACAATCAATGCCATCATGGAACATTAGATAGGTTAGTTCACTTCTGTGCCATGGATTTCTCACCCCCAATATTGTGTTTTCCAGTGTTCCAAGATCCCTTCCTCTGGGTGCTTCTGTATATAAACACACAGACTGGACATAACATTACTACTGGGAGCTGGTTCTGTTGACAGGGACTGTAGTGTGAAGCTACCTGGAGTTTTATAGCTGCTGGCCATTCTTGGGCTCTACAAGGCTGCCTTTCCAAACCGCCTCGGCCAATACCTGCTATATGTTGAGAAGGGTTCCCAAGTGACTTTGGAACACAGCCTGTGAGGGTGTGAGGCAGACTGAAGAAACGAAGGAGAGCATGCCTGTGGCATCAGTTCGGTCCCTTTGCCAACACTTCCTGGAGTAGCCTGTCCAACTGTCTGCTGAGACCTCAAACTTCGCCAGCTAGTGTATTTACCTTTACCTTTACGTGTAAGGTGTTGCTTCCTGTCAATGCTCTGAGTGGGTATGAAATCTTAGTGTTTGTGTCTGTAGCCTAGTCTAAATGGCTAAGTAGCTGAAGGTTCTTTGGTTGAGGCAGAGGCTCTTAGAGCCTGCCAATTATCTCGTGATGAGAGTCCTAGGGAGGACATGATTGTGAGTGAAGCACAGCTAATGTGTTGTCTCTATGTATCGGTGTAATGCACAGAGTAGTCCTCTAGATCAGCTGGACCAGTCTGGAAGAGGGCGTTCCATCACCCTTCTAGGGATGCCCCTTTGCCTGCTGCTTAATGTGTGCTTGGGCAGCAGTGATGGCCAAATGAGCCTCTCCAAGCCCCCAGCTCTACCTTCCTCAACTCAATGATGCCTTAGATTCTAGATATTTACTGCTCCAGGGTGGGCCCTGGCCTCACAGCATTCCCCTCTCCTCTTTTAAGAGAGACTTCTTGGTTAGGTGTTAACCCCATCACTGTGTTGCTGCTGAAGGAGAGGTGTGGCCTCAGCGGTTGCCGGCTCCATGTCTGGAGGCTCATGGGCTGCTCTGTGGACAGAAGAGCAATGTGGCAGCATCTTCCACGCCTCCCTACCTCACTCTCTCCACGTGACTGATAACAATGACAAGAAAGGAGCAGCCACACTCATCAAGAACACTATACCTTGGATTAAACTAGACATTGAAGACCCATCACCCCACCGCATCATCAAGAAAATCTGTGATGGTTAGGATTCAGGTTCAAAAGGAGCAAGAAGCTCCCGAAGAGTCGTAAGATTTTATTACATCCCTGTGTGAAAAGCTTAACCGGGGCCCTTCCTTTCTGGTCCTTTCCCCTCTATTCCCTCTCTTCCCACAGTGCTTTCCACCTCCTTTGACTCTTGAAGGAGGCTCAGGGAAGAAGACAGGAGTTTTGGACTCCTTCATACTGGAAACTGTTTCAGTGTCCATAACTATGGGGGGTGAGAAGCAAACAGAATTTGGCCTGCATGGATACTCTTTGCTCTTCATGGTTTTAAAGCTTAGGAAATTATAGAAATAAACCCACATTTCTGACTCCTCTGGAAAGAAAATAAGAAGCAGTGGTAACATGGAATTTTGAGGAAGAATGGAAGTTAGGTGGCTCCTTTAGGTGTGGCCATGCTTTTCAGCTTGCCACAGACCTCCACACTCCTGTGGCTTCCCATCTTCCCCCTGTTGCCCCAGTCTGCACCTGTCTGTGGTAGATATTCGAATTTGTACCCCCGACTTGGCAACTTTCAAAATCTCTTTCAGCCCCCCTTTGTTATTTTTACATAGTGATAAATCAAAGTCAAGATAGCCTTCGCTGGAGGACTTACTTTGAAATTTTGTCAGCGGTGGTATGAAGGGTGCTAAAGGGATTTTCACTGGCATTAGAGTGGTTAGGAAGAAAATGATGGCACAAGCATGGGCTCCCTGTTATGGACCTGGGAATCTTGTCAAATTGGATAGTTGCTTGGCCAATGAGGAAGTCCATGTTTCTTAGATCCAAGCAGGTCAGTCCTAAGTGTTGTTGCAAAGTGGGTAGTGGGCACCAGGATAGCAGATACCGGATCCTTCTCTACACATGCTAGGCCATCAATAAACAATGTGATAGATGATAGATAGATAGATAGATAGATAGATAGATAGATAGATAGATAGATAGATAGATGATAGATAGATAGATAGATAATAGATAGATAGACAGACAGATGCATAGGCAAATCAGTGGATGAGCTTATGGATGAGTGTGAGTATGGGCCAGATATAAAAGAGGAACTCTGAGAATTTGCTTTGGGAATCCTCTTTACAGAGATGGCCTTAATAATTGACTCTTCTTTCCCTTAGCTTCTAATCATGTGATTTAAAAGTCTGGCCTGCAGCCAAAGCAACACAACTGTTATACATTCCATAGATAAATCAATCCCTTGATGGTTTAAAATGAAGGGGATGGAGAGAATGTGGGCCCCAAATATGAGCTAACATGCCCACTTACTTCTCAGGGATGACATGGAGGCTGAGCCATGTCACAAACATGCTCGGCATCTGTCTTCACATCACACATGTCAGACCATGGTATGCCTAGGGCATGGGATACAGCTATCACAAGAGGGACTCTGAGAGAGTATCATGGGCATAGGGCTCCTCCTTGCAACATTCAGGCAATTGGCATAGGAAGGGGGCAGAGGAGACTATGGTCCATATGATAGTCATCCAGGATCTGAGGCATGGGCCAGCTTCTCTTCCTCTCTTTTTCCCCTGCTCTGCAACATGGTGGAGAGTCTGCAGTTCTCCTGGCCTCTTTAGAACACATTTCCATTTGGCCTCCATGTCAGAAAATATACCCTGGGACAATGCTTGCTCTACAGGCTCCATAGACAGTGGAAAGGAAGGAGGGAAGAAAGAGAAATGATGGGTGGGAAGGCAGCCTGACCAAAAGATGCATAGCTGGAGCTGCTATGAATCCAAGGATCTTTACTCAATGCACCTTAATGGCAACTGTGGGCAGAATGGTTTTGCTCTGAGGTTTTGGCTTCCAAGAACCAGAGCTGCTGGAGGCAAGTCAGCACCTTTCCACTCCTTACCTGTTTTTGTTTTTGTTTTTGTTTTGTCCTAGAAGCCCAATCTCTCAGTGAAACACAGGCTATGGGGCTCAGAATGGCTTGTCACCTTCACCAGAAGGTCAAGGTCCTCAGCCAGTAATAGTCAGTTCCTTTCGGAATGAAGATTTTGATGATGACAATAGCCATTTTCTGACTCTAGGGGCTTTGACTCAGTGGATTCCAATTTGAGCCTGGGGAATCACGTGATTCTGACACACAGCCAGGCCAGGCAATTCGCTGAGGAGACCGATACTGTCTCCAATTTATGCAGTATCTGCTTCTGCTGTTCCTGCCCTTCTCAAGACCCCTAATGAAATCTGTTCACTCAAAGTTCTGTATGTGTGCAGAGTTGAGGCATTGGGGGGCGAGGTACTCACTGTTAGGAAAAATAGTAGCTCATTTAATATACCAACACCCTAGCTGGTGGTAAACCAGGAAACAGAAGAGAAGAGCTATGTTTTATAGAACAAGAGAGTTTTGCTTTGCTTTGCTTTGTTTTGGTATGGGGAGTTTAGACAGGGTCTTGCTCTAGGCCTTGGTAGCCTGGAACTCATTATATAGTCCAAGATGACCTCTAAAATCCAGCCACCCTTCTGTTCCATCTCCCAAGTTCAGAGTCACAGGTGTGACTATGTCATGCCAGTTTTGTTTTGTTGTGTTTTATACAGGTTGTTGTCACCTAGCCAAGGCTGACCTCAAACTCAGGAGATTATTCTGCTTCCACCTCCCTCATGGTGGGGTTACAAGGATATGTTACCATACCCTAAGGAGACCAGGGACTTAAGGGTTAGGTTGTAGGAGCCAGCCACATGAGGTAAAGGGTCTGGACAAAGGACATCACACTAAAGAAGGAACACAGGGTCTGTTGCCAGTGGGAAGAGGACCTTCTGGCTCAGCACCAAGTGTGTGAACAGCAGGGAAGAGGCAGGCACCCCAGCTCAGCCCCCACCTCATATACCATGTGACTGAGGCCTGCCTTCTGCATGGAGAGCCCGACTTAATTGGTATTTCTTCTAATTATCAGATTTAATCACCACCTCTCCAGTGAGATAATTTTTAACTCAAATGAGAAATTAGTATTATAAAAGAGCAAGTATGAAAAAAGAACAGAATCCAGCGAGGGACGCTTGTTAAAGTGACTCTGGGTACTGGCACTTCACTTCCTTTGCTGTTCAAGCCATCTTAAAGGTGCCCGGAGGTCTGGGGTCTCTGGGCAGACTCCTGTCAGCTCTCTCCAACTGGGAGAGGAGTCCTTAGCTTGCTGTCATGGTAGTGAGGCTGGGGTCCATGCCTCTAACTGGCTCTGGTTCCTCTTCATTGTTGCCTTCCATTTGGTGCCCTTGGGGGTCCTGCTGCAGGATCCATAGAAGAAAAACCAAAGACTTCCTTTGGGCCTTAAAATTTGGTAGGTGGTTGTGTGTGTGTGCGTGTGCGTGTGCGTGTGCATGTGCGTGTGTGTGTGTGTGTGTGTGTGTGTGTGTGTACCTAAAACTGTCAGTAGGATTTTATGTTTGACCAGCTAGTCAAGTGGCCACAGCGAACAAGAGATGGCCTTGCTCCATAAATGAGGGTGGTCTCCAGTGTGCACAGTAGTGACTGGCCAAAGCTTCTGGAACAATTTTTACAAGGATGGAAAAGTTTAATGAGTTCCAGTGCTGGGGAGGTCAGGGAAGAGGGTCCCGAGCTGCTGTCAGAAGGGCAGCCAATGTCAAGTGAGCCAGCGTCCATATTTCCTCCCAGCTGCTGTGGGGGGTTTTCTGAAAAGCTGCAGGGTGAAGGGCAGATAGGCTCATGAAGGTAGTGGAGTGGAGACCAACAAAAAAGCATGAGAAAGAGAAGGTAGGGGAAGGCTGCTGCAGACTGGATTTGAAGGGAGCCTTTACAAGGGTCTGGCATCACGGGGGATGCTTGTTGGATACCCAGACCCAGAGGAGGCTTCTCTTGCCTCAGCCTGTCCTTGTCAGTCTTCACCTGACACCTGGACAAGGGTCAGGGGTCAGCAACTCTTGGTGCAGAGTAGTTGGGATGGGATAGAGAGAAGGCAGTGCTTCCTGAGGCTCCCCATGCAGAGGTCTGTACTGGGTGCTGCATGCATTCACTCTCCACAACAACATTAGGACATAGCCATCACACCCTCACTTTGTGAACAAAACTCAGAACATTTGGGTTGTCTGAGGGGTCATGTGGTTTGCCCACAGTTAACTAACTTACTGTTAGTTAAGGGAGATAGATCTGAGACTGTTGGACTCTTAAGGCAGACCATTGGCCATCAATCCATCAACACAGCATAGGTAGTTTTCTGGTCAAGAAACCATTGCTGGGTCCATGAAATGGCTTACCAGCTATAGGTACTTTCATTTAGGCCTGGCTTTGATCCCAAGATCCCACAAAGTGGCAGGAGAGAATAGGCACCAGAGAGCTGTCCTGAAACCTCCATGCATGTGACATGGTATATGCAAGTGCCTCCAACACCTAATACATAAATGAATGAATAAAGGGAGGGGGTGAATCATGACTTCCCTGAGTATACATACTGCTGTTATAGCTAAGGGTGCTGTGGGCCCTAGATTGAGCAGCAGGAGACTGAGTGCTTTGGAGACTGTGTCTTTAGCATCAGTGGGCATACATCTCATCCTCCTTTGACTGGGCATACTTGGATAACTCCAAGAAAAAGGGGGAAGATCCAGGCAGAACCACCACTCCCCTCACCCCAGACTCGAATGACGTCATATTTCATGCCCAGCATCTTCCACAGCTTCCCTGCAGTTCATGCACCTCGACACTAATTTTCAAGTGGGTATAGAGCCCCTGCGCGTAAGGTACCCAGGGCCCTTTGAACCCTTCCTTTCAACCCCATTCCTGACCCTAATCAAAAGAACGCCTGCTGGGCTGTTTTCTTTGTGGCTCTTTACCTCAAATCTTTTCCTTTCCAGTTATACCCTCTGCTGCCAAAATCCACCCTTCACTCTTTCTATGACCTCTCCCTGGTCCATTGTATGGACAGCAGATATTTTTCCTGGGCCATTGAGAATGCTGCAGAGATGGGCTTGCTCCCCAGCTCCCATTTCCCCACCTTGAGTATTGTCTCTTAGAGAATATATTTTCAGAGAGGAGGCTGACTGAGGAGGGATCCCAAAAGAGCCTAGGCTAGTGGTTCATTCCCCCACCATATCGTCCCAGGCTTATGGAAAGCCCCCTTTCTCTGCCTTGCACCCTCAGTGCATGGAGGAAGCCTGCACACTGGACATTCTCTTTGGGTGCATGCTTTTGCTTGGGCTTCCTAGCTCCCCGGGAATTCACTCCCATTGCCTATCCACTCAGACCCCATCAGGATTAATCAGGACTGCTTCTCTGCTCTCATTGAGAGGATGGGAGACAGTGCTGAACCTCAGATGAAGCTGAGCATGTGGGCTCCTAGCGACTGCAGAAGTCTGTAAGTCATGCTTCTGATTTAATTAGATGCACACTGACGTTGCACTCCCTGAACCTCACTGAGGTGGCGGGGAGACCACATGTAGGTGCCTAGTTGACCTAGGATGCCCTCATCCATCTAAGCCCATTGCAGGGGAATCCTGCTCTCATTTATTCTCACCATCCCCCACTTCCCCTCCCTCTTGTCCCTCCTTTTGTCTGACCCCTACTCACTGTCTATGCTTAGACTTGATCGGGCTCACACTGCTGATGATATTCATCTTTTCTTCCCCTCTCATCCTGTGGCCTCAAACTCTTGAGTACCAACAGGCCAGTGGGAGAATTTGGATCCACCTCTCTTCTCAGGAACTTGGGACACAGGCCAAAGACTAAGCATCCTTGGCATGTATGAACTAGAAAGGACAGCAGAGGCAATGTCTGTCCCATTAAGCTGTGACTCTAGCCCCCTCTGACCATGAAGAAGTCATGGTACTATCCTGTCTGTTTTGCTGGTGGAGGAAGGTTATGAGGAATGCATGGGGAACCTGTGTCCTCCACAGACAGTTGGCATTTGGGGCTGGCTAATTTCTTGTGTGTGGTGGTGGGGCATCACAGACATGGTGTTCTGCCCATTGTAGGCTATTCAGCAGTATCTCTGACTTTAACCCATTGCATGCCAGGAAATTGGCATCAGTCTAAGCTAAATCAGTCAAAAATGCCTTCAAACATTACTGTATGTTCCCAGCCAGCCACATTGCCACCAGCTGAGAACTACTGTGGAAGCTCGGCTTCTCTGTTGGGCATCTACAAGGCTGTGTGCTTGGGAGTTCAGGTCCTGTATGCCAGAATGCTTGCTATGCCTGCCCTTGGGCTCTGTCTGCTGCACTTAACTCTCTGAGTGTTTTTTTTCCCTTCCCATTTTGCAAATGGGGTCATTGCCTACTTCCCAGGATTAATGAGAAGAACAAATGAGCTACAAACTATAAAGTACCATATAGTATTACATGAAATATGTTTAATCACTACTCTGTTATTATATGCAAATAAGACTGCAGCTAGATACTCAAGGGAGAGTTAATTTTAAGTGATGATGAAAGAAGGCAAGACAGGAATCCAGTAGATTGGATTGGGAGGTTTGTGTGAAAGTATGTAAAGGGGAGAGGAGCTGGACGGTTGGGACAGGTGAAAATGACAAGCAAGCTGCAGGAGATTATTGTAGTAACTGGAGCCCTGGAACTGCATGGGAGCCAGGAGACTGGGGGCTGGTCTGGGGCTGTTTCCCTAAGTAGAAGGAATGCTTTGAGCCATGGAGGAAGGGCTCTGTCTCTGGGGTTGAAAGGCAGGTGTAGTGAGATGGGGTGTTGGGGAAGATCAGAATATTGGGGATGTCTTGGCCAGCTCAAGAGAGAATGCCAGGAAGGGGAACCCATCCAGGTGTGGAAGCCTCCCAGATGAAAATGGGGACAGCTTTACAGAGAGGCTTGCAGACAGACACCTGCTCTCTTGACAGCTCAGGGTTTCCTACCCTGTCCTCTGGGAAGGGTACTCTGGCTTTTCTTGGGGGACCATCTGTTTCTTCACTTTCTCCAGGTTGTGGCAATGGGTTGAGGATGAGCACCTCACTCAAGCAAAGCCAACCACAGCTGCTGCACTCCGGCCTTGGTGCTCCTCCTAAACACGACATTAAGATGCACATGTTTTCTACTGAGGCTGCTAACCCAGAGCATGTCCAGGACCCTCCCTGAGAATGGGGCCAGCAGAGAACAGAGATGGATTAGTGATGCTAACATCTGTCCACCAGGATCCTGCCATGCCTGAAGCCTGATTACCTCCGGCCACAGGTATTTTTTTGGTTAAAATGAAATCACACGTTCCGTTATAGGTTTTTGCTTAGTCCCACTTGAGTTGGTCTTCTCTAGTGATGTGCGGACTCTGTGTGGGAAAGCGGCCAAAAGACTGGCGAAAAATTAAGAGCCCACCTTGGGAGTAGAGTCCACCCTCATCTTTTACTCTCCATGATAGGAAAATACTGAACAAGATGATGATAAGGATCTTTCCCAGCAGTAAACAAGACAGTTCTCCCACTCTTACAGCCAGGTATCCAGGTTTATAAGTATTAGGCACCAAGACTTCCCCAGATCCAAGAAGGGATAGTGCTCTCCTACTCTATGTGGGCTGGCCCTGGGCAATGCAGTATAGTCTGAGAAGGTTCTCTCCATTGGCGAGCATCACCTTCTCTCTCCACTGTTACAGTATTCCAGGCTCTTCATCCCAAAGGCATCCTGACCTCCCATACTACCCAAACTAATATCAGTTTTTTTTTGTCCTTCAGTTTGAATAATATTGAAACTCAGCCAAACACTGGTTCAGACTCCTTGATGACAGGTTCTTTGTGGCCTGCAGGGAAGCTGGTCTGAAGAAGTATCTAGAAAGTTCCCACTCCTAAGGCCAGACTCCAGGTTTTCTGGAGGGGTGGATGCAAGCTAATTTTATTCCAGGCTGGAACTGGAAAGTGAATGGCAGACCAGAGAGGGCATTTACAAGAGGGTCCTGGTGTCAGCAAATTGTTACACTGAATTGTTTCCCACGTCAGGCAGAGCACGGGGCTGACATCAGTGTGCTCTGCCTGAGGCTAATCCTACTGTTCGGTGCTTTGTCAGTGTGTTCTGGATGGAGCCTAATGATAAGCTCATGATTATGACAGAGGGCCTCTTTCCATTCCTGCTCCCAGTACTTTAGCAAGATTTTCTAGGTACCCAAGGTAAGACTGTGCCCATCAGTCCTCCCCTATCCTCCTTGCAACCACATCCCACACACTCCCTGGGAAGGGGTCTTATGTCTAATTGTGATAAGCTAATGAAAATGAGAAAGTGCTGGTGTCTGGGTACATGTCCAAGAGATTCATGTGGGAAAGACTACTGGAAAGTGATGGAAGCTTTAAGAGGGGTGGGGCCTTCTGGGAGGTCCTTAGGTCATTGTGAGTGAGTCTTCAATATGGAGTAGAGGATTCTAATCTCCCCCTTTTTTTTCCCCCTGGCTGATGACACAAATGGCTTTGCTCCTCCAAAGGCACCCACCCTGATGTGCTGTTTCACCACAAGCCCCATATGATGAGGACACTCAATCACAGTGCCCAAAGGTGAACCAGAGCAAGCCTTTTCTCTTTATGATGTAATTATCTCAAGTATGTTGTTATACTGACAACAAGCTGACAAACACAGAAAGTTTCTGTTGTGAATGGTGGAAATCGGCAATGGGAACCAACCTTTCACTCTGCCTTCCCAGTTTTGCTTGGTACATTTCATGACAGTCTCCCCATCCCGCCATGGCTGTTAGAGGAAGGGGAGAGACTGCCAGATCCTGTGGCTTCGTTCAGTCTCTTGGGGACTGCTGAGAGGGTGGAGATAGTCCACCTGGGCAAAAGCAAAACCACACATGTGTTCAGACAAGACAGCCAAGTTTCCTTTAGTCCATAGGTCAGAGGTCATCAAACTCTTACTGTATAGGCCCAGAGACTCCATATTTCAGTCTGGGTAGGTTCTACATCACTGCTATTCAGCTTTGCCATTGTGGCTCCACAGCAGCCACAGACAATGTATAAACACATGGTGTGATTGTGTCTCATGAAGAGTGTGTGCAGAGCAGATGGATCTACAGGGTGGTCACATTGTTGTCTGACCTCCAGGCTTGAGTGATGTGGTGTACCAGTGGAAACATACTATGGCAGTCTATTTTCTGTGCCCTCTTCTTGGGTCAGTGCTAGATTTCTCCACTCCTGGAGGTGTGACAGCAGCTGCTGATGAAGAAAATGACAAGGCCCTTGAAGATTCCCTCTGGAGCCCTGACATCAGGTTTTGGAGTGAAAGAAGAGGGAAGGAAACTATCTCAGCATGCTCATCTGTGATCAAACGTCGGGTGGAGTTTCTACTGTTTATTCTACAATTCTATAAACAACAGAGTTCAACAGCTATTAACATGGAACTTGCATCATCATCTAGGGTGATTTAATGAACTGGAATAAATCAGGACATCAAAGAAGCATCCATATGAGAACAAATCTACTGGAACACAATAATCACAGGCAAGGTAGGGGATGGACAGAAGGTCTACTCATGGATCATGAAAGACAACATGTACATATATGTGTATCTATATCTTTATCTACATTGCCATAAAAAGTATGTTATTTTCAGGAACATGTGTAGACATGGTGAACATTACAGAAGGTGAAGTCAGCTCAAGCAAAGCAAATACCACATATATCACATGACCACACACATAAGAGCTGAAGTTACTCACATGGAAGCATAGAGTGGAGTAGTGGTTGCCAGAGCCTGGGTAGGACATAGGGGAAGGAGATTGGAGACAGGATGCTTCCCCAGGACAACAGTGCACTTGCATAGGGGAGATAAGGCCTGCTGGTTCTACAGCACAGTCCTTTGACTATGGTTGACAGCGACGATGTCTAGCAGATCATCAAAATGGCTAGTAGAGAGAATTTTTTTTTGAGACAGGGTTTTCTGTGTTCCCCAAGCTGTCTTTAAACTCATGATCCTCCTTACTCAGCTTCCCAGGTAGCTGGGATTAAAGATGTGTATGACCACAGCCAGCAGTAGAGAGAATTTTGAATGTTCCCAATACACAAAAACACTAAATGGCAATAAACTCTCCAGGAAAGTGTGCATAGGTTCCTGTGCCATTTTATACATGGCACTCGAACATCTGCAGAACTTGCTATCTGCTGAGAGTCCTGGAATCCTCCATGCATGGGGAGCAATGATGATTTATTCATTCAACTCCCTGCTCTTCTCTTGTGCAGTATTTAGTATGCTTCTAGTGGAGGAGTTTCATGATTGCCACTTGAATATCTGCCCATTCTGTGCTAGGCCTTGGGTAGGCATTGTGGCTTGGAGGAAGAAAAAAAAAAACAACCCTATTCTTGCTCCGGGGAGTTCATAGTGTAGTTAACAGAAAGGAAAACAATTACAGTACAGTGAGGCAATTGTGGTGACATTCCCCAGCAAACAGTTCTATAGATTGACAAGTGGATCCAACATCTTCAAAGGCAGAGAAGGACAAGCACAATGCAGTGCCTGAAGGAAGGAATTCACTCACTTCAAGGCAGGGTACCTTTGGCTACCTTTCACCTGCTTAGAATCCCAGTGAGCCCTGGCCCTGGGCCTCTCAGGCACGTTTGTATAAATGAAGAAGGGCCCATTCAAAGAAAAAGCCTCCCCCTCTTTGCTTCTTACAGCAGTTTTTGTTTATCTCATTATCTCCCAACCTGAAGAACAGGACCATCTGGCATGCGGGCATGTTAACAAGATCATAAATTAGGAGGAGAAATGGAGCCAGATTTCCATAATGGTCGCAAGACAGAAATCAACAGCGCTGCGCAGCAATGGAGTCTGCTTGGAAGGTAGGGTGGGAGACAGCGAAATGAAAATGCCTCAGCACATCCAGCCTGAATGAAAAACACAAATCCAGACTCATTTACAAGGAGTGTGTCAAAAATAAGAAAAGTGCTGGCCAAGCATCTCTTCTCCTTGTCTTCTCCCCCCTCCCCCTATTTCTGGCCTTCTCCGTCTGCCCCCGGAAACCGGACCAACTTGAACTCTCCCTGTACTCAGAGATCATTATTGTAATAATCATGTGGAAATTCATTTTGAAGGGGGAAAGATTCACCCATGCATTAGACTGCCTGCCTGGGCCAGAACTGGGGGAAGCCTTGAACAATTGCTCCATGGTATCCCTGGGACTCCGAGTGTCTGCAGGAACTCTGCACCTTGGCTGTGGTCAGGACAACGGTGGTTAGTGTAGGAGACCTGGTCCAACAGACAACTGCATGTGAGTGTGTCCCGTCAGCTGCACAGACACACACACCCAGCTCACCCTGCATCCACAACCAGTAAGTCATCTTGGTCTCTTGGCCCAGCTATTGCCTCCTTCCCAGTGGTATGCCAAGGGCATGTTAAATACCCCACGAATGGGTGGTGGGGCTGGCCTCCCTGTCTGCTGTCTACTCCTCTCACTTTTTGTGCCTCCTTGGAAACTCAGAGTATTCCTTTCTCTCCCAGTAACAAAACATACTACTTCCCTTAAAAATATTTTTCATCACATGTATGTGTGTGGGTGTGTGCTTGTGAGTGTAGTCAGGGGCTGCAGATTCCCTTGGTGCTAGAACTCAAACTCTGGTCCTGTGCAGAACAGTAGACGCTGTTAGCCACTGATCTACTGTTAGGCACTGGTTGTGCTTACAGAAGGCTTCGAGAGAGAAGGGCCTATCCTTTTCAAAAATCAGGAGTGTATGTGATTGATAGACTGCACTGAGTAAAACCAGATGCATGCTGCCTGGTAGGCAGATTCCACAAGTCTAAATGTAATTACTGTTTTCTTTTTGTTGTTGTTGTTGTTTTGTTTGTTTTTTCGAGACAGGGTTTCTCTGTGTAGTTTTGGTGCCTGTCCTGGATCTTGCTCTGTAGACCAGGCTGGCCTTGAACTCACAGAGATCTGCCTGGCTCTGCCTCCCGAATGCTGAGATTAAAGGCATATACCACCACAGCCTGGCTGTAACTACTGTTTTCTGTTTGACACCCCCTCACACAGACACACACCTTCTTCTGGGATGACTGACTTTGGAGACGTTTGCATCATTCCCAGGGAGCCTGCAAGCCGATCTCTGTTCAGTGTGCTTATTCTCGGGATGGCAATTTTTCCAATCTCTCCCCTGAGTTTTCCCTATTCAATTTCCCTATTCTCTTTTAAACTTTTTAAAAAGTCAGTTTGATAAGGTACAACTTTGATGGTTCCATAGACAATTGTTCTTCCTTTGGATGTGAAAAGTCCTGTATTCCTGTCTGTGTCTCCCGTCCCATTTTGTACATTAGGCCGCTTTTCTTGTTCTTTCTCATTTATGCAGATGCACGCTTTGTCTATTTTATGTGTACTGTGTTTAATCCACAATTCTGGGACCGACTAATCAATTCTCGTCTGTAATTTATTAATTTCTGCTTTTATCTTTATCAATTATGCACTCCCAGCTTCCTTGGATTTATTTCATGCATCCTTCCACGATGGGGTCGTTTATTCGTTTTCATTTGCTTCTTTGATTTTTTTCCCTCAACTCATGACATCTTCTTTATAGTCTAACTCAAGGTCAGACTGTCAATGTCTCCTGGCCCCCTAGCAGAGAAAATGATTTCACTTCTCTGTAGGTTAGTGGTGTCAATATTTAATCACTGAATACTCGGGTAAGTCTAATCGTATTCTTTGGATTCTGGATTGCTCAAGAAACATTTCTCCCTTTAGTATTTTTTTTTTTGTGAACATTTTCTTCAACTCTATTTTTGCTTTAAGTATTCGTGTGTGACCTCATCGTGTGGTGAAGGAGTTGGTCTGCCAGGTCTTTCTTACGAATGTCACAGCGGCTCCTTCCGAAGTGACCCATCACCAGGCTCCTGTGTCAACACTGCCTCCATTTAACTTATGTATCTTTGGTGCTAACCGTTAACAACCAGCTCTTACAGCTTTGGTGTAAACATGCTATAGTTCTAAGTCCCACTGATAATGTAAGCCAAACCTATTTCCTGATCCTTGAAGATTCTGCTATTTAATGCAGGAGATAGATAACCTTTTGTCCAGTTTTGCTTTTTTTATTCTTATTATTTTCATGTTTTTATTTTCTTGCTATTTGCATTATTTCAGAGCATTACTTTTATGAGATCATTTTTTGGTTGATAAATGTTTATTTGTTTGATATGGTTATCCTTCTATTATATGATACTTAGCCCTACAAGTAGTTACTTAAATTGTACACATTATCAGTGTACCTTCTTTTTATAACTATCAAAGTCTGTATGAAGCAGTCACTAATGATGCATGGGGAAGGGCACAGATTCCGTACCTTCACGTCTTTTTCCTTCTCTCGCACAGAATGACCCATTTTGTCCTGTCCAATACTGTAGTTATCTCTGCATTGTGGTGATTGATTCATTTGTTTGTAGGTTCTGTGAATCACAATATTTGCATGCCTTTCATGGAGATCAAATCCAGAGCCTCCCCACACTCCATTTCTTTGTTGCATTGATGACAATTCGACCTCTTTAAGTAGCTTTTAGTTGCACCCTCAAGGTCAGAGTCTATTCTTGTGCTCCCGACTCACTGTGTAGTTATCACAGAATTTTGTTGGTTGCAGGGCTGGGAGGGGATGCTAAAGCACCTTCTATTAGGCAAGTGCTCTGAGCTATATACCCCAGCCCTGCATGAAATATCTTAGTGTACTGGGGGCTTGACGTTTACCATCTTGGAATTCGTGCACATCTGAGAAAGTCTTTGTTTTGTCTTGAAAAGTAAATGGCTTCTTATTTGGCGAATGTGTTCTCAGATCAAAGCTATTCCCGCTGGGTATTGCCACCTTCTGGAATTTACATAGCTTTATGCTGTGGGAATCACCGTGGCAAATTCCACTTGTGTTCCTTTGTTGGTAGCTTTTTCTTTGTTAATTCTTTACCTAGACATTTGTTGAACTATTTCATTATTCTTAATTTAAAAAACTATAAAACCTATATTGAATATAAATAATATAATACAATGAGTTGGTTAATAGCTTGTGCCTGGGGAGCCCATTCCACCTACCTCTTCAAGTTTTCCTAATTTGAAATAAATTTTCTTCCACTCTGTCCTGTGTTTGTCCAGTCAAATTCATTTGTATTCGAAGTCTTTGCCTAGATGTTGCTTTCACTCTGGAAGCTCCAGATCTTTCCTCTGGCCTTCTTCAAGCATCTGGAACATCTGCAGGCTGCACTTTACTTCCTGTTGGTTTGGGTTCTGGAGTGGTTGAGCTGTTTGCTGTTGGCTGTCATTTCCGGTAGTGTCCTCTGCCTCATTTCCTCCTTTTGTTATCTCTTCGTGGGCTTAAGCAATCTTCCGTCTGTCCTCGTTCACTCTGTTTCATCTAACACTTTATTCAAAATATGGTCTTCTCCATTTTAATCCAGCAAATGCTATCTAATATGTTTAATACACAGTTCTAAGTATTTTCAATCATTTTATTCTAATTCTCATCGACACAAGAACTACAGCTCTCATCTTACAGGGACTAAGAGATAGTTTATTCTGGAGCATGGCCCAGGATCTCTGATCTAGGTTACCCTAAATTCCATGTTCCAGCATGGAAGCATTTTTATGAAGTTTTATAAAACAAATAAATTCATAAGTCAAAGCAAGTTTAAAATATGTTGGTGGGTACATCTGAGAGGTGGGTACCGAGAGATGGAGAGTGTATTGCTATAGGCCCAAGATGCTATTGGAGCTTTTTGAGTTGGTGGAAACTAGTGGTCTGCTAAGTTAATAGTTTCTAAGAGCTTTCTATTTACTAGTTACAGGATGTTAGTTCTGATACAAAGGGAAGCAAAGAATGGCTGTTTTAAAGAGGGTGAGTGGCCTCTGGACCTGCAGCACCCAACCTCCTCACCATGCTGCAGTTCTGATGCATCCGTCTCTGCAGACACAGAATCCTTCCTAGAGTTCTTGTTCACATTCATTAACACCTACTATCATTTTATATAAATCATGTTTGTAATATAATTCATCTGCTTCATCTTTAACTGGTTTATCTTTAAATAAAACAGTTCTCTCTATCCGAACCAGCCCCAGAAATAATACTGACAACTTCTCCTAAGGACCCTCCTCATTCATCCTAGGTGTGTGTGTGGGGTGTCCCCACTTGGATAATAAGTTGATACAAATTTAAATACATCTATATCAGTGCTCATGGAGCCAGAAAATCATGTGCATAGATCATGGGTGGGAGCATGATCGCTGTGATATATCTTTTCTGCCAAGGCTGAGCCTTTCCTGGCTACTAGGACAATGTGGAGTGCTGCCCTACATTGGCTACAAGAAGTGCTCCACATTTAGGGTTGAGAACCAGGTGAATGGAAAGGCCTGCTTCTGAGGATCAATTTCTTGAATAGGATGTCACCTAGCCAACTCCTATTCATTGTTTTGATTTCTGTTTCATTCATTCATTCATTCATTCATTCATTCATTCACTTATTTACTCATGTTTTTGATTCATTCAACAAGTTCCTCAAATTAGTGCCAGATATCAAACTACATATCCAAGGAAGTTCAAAGGCCACTGAATAGGATAAATTACAACACAAAACTCTAGACATTTTCAGCCTGCAGAATGTTAAAGATTTAAAAAATCCCCAGAGAAGTGGGAGTATTAGAGCTTTACCTCCAGAGGAGCAAAGATAAAAATTATATCTAATTCTCAGAAATGGCTAACAGAAAGAGACTAGAGTGAAATATTTAAGCTACTAAAATAATAAAGCCACATGAACATTCTGTATCCTACAAAACTGAGCCTCGAAAGTGATGGAGAAATGAAGACTTCCTTAGCCAATCAAAAATTAAGCTATGTTGCCAGCAGACCTGCCTTCCATGGAATATTAAAGGGAGTTCTTCACAGAAGGAATTCTGGCGTAAATAGTTACTCACAGTTACATAAAGAGAGGAAGGGTCTGGGCTAGCAAGGTGGCGTATGAAGATGATATGACAGTCCATAATTTATACATGCCCAATAACACTGCACTAAACTATAGGATATCAAAAAAGAACTGTGAGGAGAAATAGATCAATCACCTCTTATAGATGGAAACCTGTAAGAAATGGACAAATAGAAAAGCAAATGAAATCATCAAGGGCACAGTTGAATTAAACAACAATAAAAGTTATCTGGTTGCAATGGGCATCCATAGACCATTTCATCCAGCAACAGCAGAATACACACGCTCATAAAACTCACAGGAAATACTCACCAAGATAGAGCACTACTGGGGCATGAAATGCACCTAAATACTATTTTTTTTACACGTGAAACTAACAGTGTCTTCACTCAGACAACAGAGAATTAAATCCAAAACTAACAGCAAAAAGACAACTATATTATCCATAAACACACCGCCACTAGACAACTCATTTCTAAATAATACAAAGCCAAACAATAAGTTTCAAAAGAAACCAGAAGATGTTTTGAAGTAATTGAAAGTGAAAACACAGCTTATTAAAATTTGTGTTATTCAACAAAAGCAGTTCTTAGAGAGAACTTTATACCATTGAATGTTTATGTCATGAATGAAGACAGACCCCAAATTAGTCACCATCCATTTTCACTTTAAGAACCAGGCAAAGGAAAAGCAGAAGAAAAGATTTGAAAATTAGGATGGAGGTCACTACAAATGAGGACAAGAAATCAACAAAATCAGAAGCTCTTTCTTTGAGAAGATAAGTAAAAGGAGTTCATCTCTAGCCAGGTTGCATGAGAAGGGAACAGATAGAGAACATGAGTTACTAATATCAAATCTCAGTAGCATTGAAAAACAGAGCTATATACAGTTCCATGCCCTCATGCTTGCTATCCAAAATGAAATGGATCAACTTCTTGGAAAACAATCTGCCAAAATTGACACAAGAAGAAAGAGGCAGTTTGAAGAATTTGGTATATCTTAAATAAATTGAAAATAGCCAATAGTATTATGCAGATATGAACCCTGAGCTACAGGAACAACTAGTCTGGTAAGATATGCCCAGTGATGCAATAGCGGCATGAATATTATGAAAGTAACCAATCACTTTTTGATTGGATTTAAGACCCATACCACAAGACAGAACTCATGCCTAGCACCATTAGCAGGGCCAAAGATCTGAGGACAGGTAAATCACAGGCAAGCCCTAGGGGAGAACATACTGCTATTATTCTGCTAGATTGGCATGGTGTTAAGCCAATCCTAAAGCCTTATCAGTATACTTATAGGTAAATGCAAATCTCAACCCTCAGCAGAAAATCTTCTTTTTGCAGTGTATGGTGAGTAACACAGGCACTCACAAATGGTCAGTGTGCGTGGAATAAGAGATTTTGGATTGCTCACCCCTTACATATGACACCTATATCACGTCCACTCTTCTCAAGACTCAGCAGACATTGTAGAAAAGGGGCTGAAAGATAGGGGAAGTGGAGGAGTGCAGGGAAATGGTGTTTCCAGACACAAATGAGCAGTTATACATAGGAACTAACAGTGATTATGACAGCACACACAGACCTGCATGAGACCTAACTGGGCAAAATCTCAGCATGGAGCAGGGAAGTGGTTAGGAAATCCCAATCCTAGTTTAGGTGCTATTGGCATCCAATGGCTGCTGGGAAAAGAAGTCTGTTTTCTTTAGGGATGCTGCTGAGGGGGCTACCTATGCTACAGCAGATGGCCCTACACCCTTGCACATACTGGCAGCCCTAATAAATCCCAATGGGGAGGGAGAGAAACAACAGAGGGAGAGGGAGAGAGGGGGGGAAAGGGGAGGAGAAGGGGGAGAGAGAGATATAACATGAAATTAGGAGGGATTAATGATAGTGAAGATAGGAAAAGGAATTGAAATGAAGGGGATGGGGGCATGGATTTGATCCAAACATATTATACCCATATATGAAATTTTCAATCAATAAAAAAATGATGAATAAGCTTCCAAAAACAGACCACCAGCCCCAGATGCATCTATGGGTGAATTACAGCAAGCATTTAAGGAAGAAATTACAATAATTCTACCAACTTGCTTTCAGAGATTAGAAGCAGAAGGAAGATTTCCTAGTTCAGTATTAAACTAATCCCAGAAGAAAATGTTATAAGAAAACTACCAATATCTCCCGATAGCATAGGACATAGTCCCAAGGATCAGCAAACAGAACTACATGAAATAGAATAACTTCTGTATACCAAGGGAAATTATTACAAGAATGAGCAGCCAGCCTACAGGGTGAGAGACAAGGGATTGCTATCTAGAAAATATAAAGAACTACAGAGATAAAACACACACACACACACATATGCACACATGCATGTACACAAGCCAATAAACCCCACAAACTTTCAGGAAGTAAATGAGCTAATGAAATGAACAGAAAATTCTCAAAAGAAGAAATAAAGGGCTGGTAAGATGTCTTAACAGGTAAAGGCACTTGCCACTAAGCCTGATGACCTGAGCTCGGTCCCTAGGACCCACCTGGTAGAAAGAGAGAACCAACACCTATGATATCTTTTGCATAAGTGCATACACACACAAATGAACAAACAAACAAACAAACAAATAATAAATAAATAATGAAATTTTAAAAGAAACACGAATGGCCAATAATATTTTTTCATGTTCATGATTTTTATCCATCAAGAAAATTAAACCTACTTTGTGATTCTATCTCACCCTAGTCAAAATGGCTCTAATGAAGGAAAATAAAGAAATCAAACAGGACAGCAAATGCTGTTCAGCATGTGTGTAAAGAAGAACCCTTATTTACTTCACTGCTGGTGGGAGTGTAAATTAGTCAAGCCATTATAGAAATTAATATGGAAATCCCTCAGATATTTAAACTAGAACTACCATATGACCCAATTCCACCACTCCTGGACACATGCCCAAAGGACTTTATCCTACTGCAGAGATACGTGCACATTCATGTTTACTGCTTCTCTATTTACAGTAGCCAGGAATTGGAACCAAACTAGATGTCCCTTGACAGGAGAATGGATAATGACAACGGGGCATAAATATACAATGAAACTTTGCTCAGCTGCGTTATTATATAAAGTTTGCAGGAAAATGGATGAATCTAGAAAGTATTACATTGGGGTGGTCCAGAATTCAGAAATACAGAAGTTTCATGTTTTCTCTTGTGTATGGATCCTGACTTTTAATGTTTGCATATATGCAAATTAGGGGTGTGAGCATGGGTATACCTTTTGAAAGGAGGGGAATAATTGGTGCTGGGAAATGGGTGGGTAGGCAAAAGGGTGGCAAGAGAATATGGAGAGACCAGAATCAAGACTACCATGTGAAAGAAGCCATTGGTTAGAACCCCTTCCCCACTTGTTTACATGTAACAGAGTGTATGTGAGAAAACTCTTGATGTACAAACACATGAGAAGGCAGATGCTACACACATGACCTATAAAGAAACTTGTGGCCCAGCGCGTTGGAACAGGTGCCTTTCCTCAGCTCACTAGCCCATTCCAATTCTAGCTTTTTTTTAAAAGATTTATTTAATTATTATGTATACAGAAGAGGGTATCAGATCTCATTGCAGATGGTTGTGAGCCACCATATGGGTGCTGGGCATTGAACTCAGGACCTCTGGAAGAGCATTCAGTGCTCTTAACCTCTGAGCCATCTCTCCAGCCCCCCAATTCTAGCTTTTATCTTTCTTAATCCACTACCTCCTTTATGCAATTGTATCTGAGTCTCTGTCCTATTCATTGTTTGGAGACACTTCAGTGAGTGCTCTACAAACTCAGGTCTGCACCTATAATAAAAAAAGGCTCGTGTTATATATGAAAGCAAAAAGGAAGCTACATGGATGGAAGGGTGCATGGCTGAAGGGAGTTTGGAGAGAAACGTGAGGAAAAGAAACAACAAAGCAAATTTTGCTTGAAAATGCCCTTCTGAAGCCTAATTCCTTGTATGCTAATACAAATAGTTTTAAGAAAAAGGAAAGTACAAGTATCTTGCCTATTTATATTTATATAAATAAGCATAATATGTATAAATAGTATTGAATCAAATGCAATAACACACAAAACCTTATTATATCCCATGACCAGATGGAGCTTATTCCAGGTATTCAGGCTCTTCAGCATTCAAGAATCAATTCATGTACCCATTGTTTCACTGAGCAGACCCAGTAAAGTTATACTAGCAAGCCAACAGATACAGAAACTGTATTTGGAAAAATCCAATGCCCATTCATGATTTAAAAATATCCCCTCAGGAAACTAAAGGAGAACTTCTTCAACTTAATAAATAATATTTGCAAAAACCCAAACCTCAAAAATATTCAATAACAAAAACATGAAGCTTTCCCACTAAGATCAAGATCAAGACAAACACATTGCCCACTCACTGTTTCTTTTCAGCACTGTGCTGAAGTATTGGTTGATACAGTATGATGAGGAAATGAAGCAGAGGCCATACTTGATTGTAAAGGAAGAAATAAAAATGTCTTTGCAAATTGCGTGATCATCTTTGACAAAAACACTTGTGGAATTAATAAGTAATTAAAACAAGGTCATAGGATACAGGATTGGTACATGAAAGTCTATCGTGAGCTGGGAAGATGGCCTAGTGGCTAAAGTCCTTGCCATGCAAACATTAAGACCTGAGTTCAGATCCCCAACATTGGTGTAAATGCAGGGTAGGTGTAACACCCTGCCTTGGGGTAAATCCCAGCACTTAGGGAGCAGAGATGGAAACTCCCAGGGTAAACTGGTTCCCTGGGCTGGCTGAAATTGGTGAGCCCTGTATTCAGTGAGAGACCTTGCTTCAATAAATGAAGTAGAAATCAACTGAGGAAGACACACAGTGCTGACTTTGGACAACACACCTGCACACTGTGTGGTCCCCCACATGAACATACATGCATATGCATGTGCAAAAAGAGATAACAATGACTTTTCAGTGGCAGTAAACACGTGGGGTTCACAAATTAAAAAAAAAAACATAAGATGGCTTGCATCAGGACTCAAAATCTGAAATAGCATAATTCAAACAGAACATCTATATGAGAAATTTTGTCAGTCTCTGGTGGATGAAATCCAAGAACCAAGCAGAGGAATATTTTGTATTCATTGATAGGAAGACTCAATATTGTAAAAAATGTCAGCTCTTCCCAACTTGATCTACAGGTGTGGTACAATCCTACATTATACTACAGATATTGATAAATTGACTCTGAAGTTTATAACTGAGAAACTAGAAGCCCAGAATAGTGAAAACATTAGTGAAGTAGAAAAATAGAGGACAGATACTACCCCCTACTTCAAGACTAACCACGAAGCCACAGAAATCAGAGCACTGTGGTATTGGAGGACTTACAGTCCAATGGAACAAAACAGAGCTCATGGAAGTGAACCTACACAGCCAAAGTTAACTGAACTGTTACAAAGTAGGAGAACAGGACAATGGAGTCATGACCGTCTTCAGCAGGTGCTGCTGGAACTTCTGAACATCCACAGAGATGACAACATCAGTCAAGACAGATCTTCCACTCTTCACAAATTAACTCAGAATAAATTAATGGACCTAAATGAAAAACTCAAAACCATCAAACCCCTAGGAGATAAAATAGGAGAAAACCTAGACGACCATGAATGATAATGACTCTAAAGGTGTGATCTATGAAAACAAAACCAATTGGTAGGCTAGTTCTCATTAACGTTAAAAATTCTGTGCAAAGGACACTTTTGAGTATCTAAAACGACAAGGTATAGACTGGGAGCAAGCATTCAGAAAGCATTTTATAAGGACCGTCAAGCAGCACATATACAGAGCTCTTAGCATTCCACAAACTGCACAAAGGAGTTAATTTTAAAAGGAGAGTGAGGAGATGGCTCAATGGTTAAGAGCACTTGCTGCTCTTGCAGAGGACTTGGGTTCCATTCTCAGAATCTACAAGGTGGCTCAAAAACGTTCTTAATTCCAGTTCCAGGGGATTCTGACAACTCATGGCTCCGTGGACATCAAACATACGTCTAGTACACATGCACACATGCAGACAAATGTATGTTCATATAAAATTAATAGAATTAAAAGATTAAAACTAAAAATTTAAAATGGGTGAAAGATATTAACACTTCATCAAAAAAGATGTACAGATGGAAATTAGAGAAATGCAAATTCAATCAGTGAGATGCCATGATACAGGTAAGAGAATGCTCACAATCTGAAACACTGACTGCTTTGATACTGATGAAGATGTGGAACAATGGACCTCTCACATGACTGGTGTAAACATGACATGGCATACCCACTTTGGAGGACAGCCTGGTGTCTTCTTCCGGAACTGAAGACACACCTATTAAACCAACAATTACAAGCCTTCATTCATATTACCCAAAGAGGTTGAAAGCTCAATTCCACGATTACTCATAGTTATCCAGACTTCGAAGCAACCAAGCCACCCTTTATTTGGTGAATGCATAAGTGAACTATGGTGTATCCAGACAACAAAACATTATCTGGGACTAAAAAGAGGTAAACTATTAGCCAGGAAAAGATGTGAAGAAACATAAATGTATAGTGCCAAGTGAATGGGCCCATCTGAAGAAGCTGCTGCTACATAATTTCAAGTATAGCTATCCAGAAAGTACAAGACCACTGAAGCAGCAGGAAATGTCAGTAATTGCTGAGGTTGGAAGTGGACAGATGAACAGATGAAGCACAGATTTGTAGTGCAAGAGAAATATTCTATTGGTTTCTATGATATGTCCAAATCACAAAACAAATGTAGACTGCCAAGACTGAACCCTCATGCAAACTACATCCCCAGTGGTAATGGCATATCAATGTCATTGTAGCATCTGTAATAAATGTGGGATATGCTGATAAAGGAAGCCATGCACGTGAGGCTGGAAGACATACATAGGCAATTTCTCTTCCTTCCTATTGTACGTACAGAGTGCAGGCCAGGCACAGTGCTAGTTACACCACATCTCCTTATTCTGCCTTCCTTCCCATAGTTCAAACAGGCTCGAAAGTACCATCTTGGAGTTATAGATGACATGCTGTTCTATAACCTTCAGAGAATAACCAAAAGGGCAAGTACCGTTACTTTAGAGAGAAACAGCAAAGGCTTCCTCTCAGCGGGTGGCATTTGAATTCAGACAAATAGGAAGGAGCCTGGTGCGTCAGAGACTGGAAAGGAGGCCAGCATATTTACCTTCCACTGGCTCTCTAGGCCCTAGCCTACCATCTCTAATCTACCAAGCTCCTAGACACTTTGTCACCAAGAGAGCTGGCTCACTGGAGAGAACCAGTAGGAGTCTGAAGGGTGGACAGAGGTCATTTGGGCTGTGTACCACCAGCTGCAATCCACAAGGAACACTGTTGTATGTGGTGCCTTCTTGCCTTTCCTGGGTTCCAGTACCTAGCCCACCCTTTATCTCTTAGTTACAGGGCCTACAACAACTCACCACCATTGTTAGCTCTTAGGAACTGCACCATCCGTTGTGGATTCCCTGAAATTATGCTCACAGTTCCCTTAAATGCCATTGCTTCCTTCCAGAAGGGAACAATGGGATGTGACCTCACACATTTGTTTAGAGGCGAGATGATCGCTCTGCCCCGAGTTAGCATGACCCCAGTGCTTAATGCACTGAATTAGTGTCTCCCGCACATCTTCCTGGCCTTGTTCTTTTATTCTTGTTGCAGAAGCTACTAGTGGAGCTTGGGAGATGTGATGCCCACTGTCTGGAAGACTGGCTCCTGGCCGTTACTCAGGAATGTGTCACCATCCTTATGGGGAGAGAATCAAGACTGATGGGCTCCATGTGACCTTGGGGTCCCCTTCATGGCAATGCTCATCCTCAGCCAGAACAAGCTGAAGAGCATCCGCAGTCTTCCGAATGTGTCTCCAGGGACTGGTACTATAAGGAATGTTCCCTGGAGAAGCTCCTGACCTCCTTCTCACTGTGTGTGCATAATTGGTCATTTGAAATAGGGAGGCTCAGAGTGGAAAAAATGGCAGCAGTGCTCCAAATTGGCCAGACTGTGTGAACAGAGCCAAGGGTAGTGGAGGCTTTACTCTGAGACAGAACCTTGATGGTCCCAGGATGAGTGAGTGCATTTGCCTGCTCAGATTGTTCAGGGCAAACAAACTGTCACAGACTGGGTATTCTAAACTATGGTGAGGAACACAATGCCTTCCCATTCTGGAGGCTTGAGGTCCAGGATCCAGATGCCATCAGGGTTGGTTTCCCTGAGATCTTTCTCCTTGGTTTGCAGGTGGTACCTGTTCTGTCTCCTTGACCTTTGTGTATATGGAGAGCCCTGTGGTTCTTCTGTCTGTTCCTCTAAGTGCACCAGCTCTCTAGGCTGAGAGTCCCATCCTCATGGTCATATTTAACCCCAGTTACCTCTTTTAAGAGCTTTACTTCTGAATACAGACATGCAGAAGGGAAAAGCTTCAGCATATGTATTGGGGGCGGGGGAGGAGATGACAAATTCCATTACTAACAGTGAAGAGATGCAGAGGTGAAAGCCCATTACTGAGGCCAGGTGGGAGACAGAATAGAAAAAGTTGCTTCTGTGTGTCACTGCAGTCTAAGAGTGAGGCATAGCAGAGGGGGGAGAAGGAGGAAGAAAGAGGAGGGGTCTGTGCTTGGGAGAGGGGTCCAAGAAGGAAACACGGAGATTGCCTCCTGTGTGGTCCATGCAGGCCAGGTGATGGCAGCATCCTCAACTCCTCTGCCTTCTTCCCCTTGGTGAAGGGGGCAGTAAACTGTTTTCTACCTCTGCTGTGGCAAGCCAGCATAAACCTTTACACAATGCAGATTTGTTTCCTGGCAATGCTGGAAGGCAGAAGCACACAGGAGACTCACTGAGCTGAAATCGAGGTGTCACCAGGCTGGGTTCTCCCTGGAGGCTCCAGTGGTAATTCCGCCCTTGCCCTAGAGCCTTTCTGCATCCTTGGCTCTTGGCTTCTTCCTCCATTTTCATAGCCAGCAGGATAGCATCTCCCACACTCTCTCCCTAACTCATGTTCTCTCTCAGTCGGTGACTATTGGTAATCCGTGATCACCTTCCTATTCTATATCTGCTTTGACATCTGAGGTACCATATTAGTGAGTCTGGGAAATAGGATGTGGGCATCTTCTGAAGCCATTACTTTGCTGCTACCATGAGCTAATTCTGGTTATACCATAAGCTGCCTTCTGTGCTTAGAAAGGCACTGGGTGCCAAAGAAATGGTGGAAACCACAGCTCCCAGATCATGGTGAAGTAGTGGTTGAGGATTCTTTTGGAACACTCTACCCTGCTCAAATGTGATTGAAGAGCTAGATGAATGGGAACCAGTGGGGGCAGATGAGCACTTCCAGCCTCAGCACCAGATTTGGAAAGTGTTTGATTCCCCACATCAAATGCACTCTCGACTTGAAAACCCAAGATGGCTCAGAGCTGGACATCATAGCTGCCTAACCACGTGGGTCGTGGGTTCAGAGTTCAGGGAGATTATGCAGGGAAGTTAGGTCTTTCATGGTTGGCACAGGGTATCCCACATGCAGATGTTGACATGTGTCTGGATAGCAGCTTCAGGGGTGAGAATTGTTGCTTAGCTTGCAGAATCGCATTATCCTTTCTCCAAAACGTAACAATGGGCTTCTAGCTTCTCTCTCATGAGAAGCAGGCTTAGACCAGCCTGTGGATCCAGGCCCTGTCTTGTGAGAGCCCAGATATAACCTTAGAGAAGCAAGGCCCCCTTTCTCCTCGGATCAGTATTAAGATGGACAGCAGCCTCCAGGCCTCTCCTTCATTCTCCCTGTCCAACAGGATCAGGCACAGTAACCCACTTTTACACGAGCCCTAGCACATGGGCTGTGCTGGGAGGTTGCCCTCGGCAGGTTCTGTCCTCACTTAAAAATCTGGGCCTTGTCATGAACAGCCTGTCTCCTGTGACCCAGCTAAGATACCTCAAGCAGACAGAAGCTCTGGCTGTACCCTAGCTTAAGGTCAGGCCAGTGAATCTCTAGGAGCCATGTGGGGGCAAAGGCTCAGGACAGCTAGGGAAATCCAGTGGGGAGCTGGCCTCGGGAGTAGGGGGCAGGAAGAAGAGGGGACAGGAAGAAGGCAAGGCAAATGGGCAATGATGGAACCCATCAGGGAGTAGAGGGAAGCAGAGTGAATAAACTCATCTCCCTGAAGTTGTTGAATTAGGAAAATTAAGAATATAAATTAAATACTGCATCTGTTCTCGGAGGTCCCTTCCAGCATTAACATTTTTATGCTTTTATAAGCTTCCGGGGGAAAAAATAAACCAACCACTAATATCAAGGAGATTTTGAGGGCTTTAAAAGGTTTTAGGAGCTGTATCTAACAGGAACAAGGATGTTTGCTGCATATCCCAGAAAGCCTACAGGGAAAAGCGAACACTTGATGCTCCACAATCTGAGTGGAGGCTTAGCCTAAGCAAACCTGCGTCCAGACACTTATACTGGATCCGCTCGACTGCACTAAGCCCTGGAGCAGGGAGATTGCTTTCCTCTTATATCACATGAAGAGACTCCTTAATCCATCACATATCCTCACTCAGAGAGGGGTGAAGCGGTTTTGAGGGAGTGGGAAGCCTCCTTTTTGAACTCTTGATGCGATCTGGTCTTATAGGATGCTCAGAGGTCCTGAAAGAAACCAGATTTGGATATCACATTGGGTGGGGGTGTGGTCCTCATTCATCTCACCATCTTCACACCATCTTCTGGTCATCCTTCTTCTGTGCAGGAACTAAGTTACCCTACATGGCTTTCTTTACCATGAAAGAAATAACTGAAGGAACGGGTAAGTCAGTAGCATATAATATGTTATACTGATGTGGTGTCCATACCTATTGCCTTCCCATGGACAAGGTAACAGAAATTACAGGCAGTTTTAGAATGTATAAACTGAAGGTGATTTATCCTTTGTATTAAATATGAACTGTCTTCCAGTTGAGGACTGGTGTGAGCATGCTCATCCTTTAGTTTAATTTAAATCTCAGATGTCTCCTAAACGCCCTTGCATTGAAGGTTGGGTCCAACTTGGTGTCATTGGAAGAAGGCAGAATCTTCAAGAGGTCTGTCTTAGTGGGAGGTATTTGCATCACCAGAAATATTCCCTTGAAGGGGAATGTGAGGCCCTCGTCTTTCATCCTGCCATTGCTTCCTGGTCATGAAGTAAGTGGCTTTATTCTGTACAAGTTCCTGCCAAGATCTTTCACCACAAGCCCAAAGCCATGGGAATCAGGGATCATGAACTCAAACCTCTAAAACTGTGGACCCAAACAAACCTTTCTCCCTGTATGTTGGTTATATGATGTGTTTGCTTTGGGAACTGGAAAACTAAATAAATAGCCTTTATAAAACCCTGAGGCTAAGAGCAGTACTTGGACAGAGGAGATGTTAATTATATATTAATTGAATTAATGAATATGTGGGACATAAATAAATCCTTAAACCCATAAGAGCCAACTCTGTTCAGAGTATGAATCAATACATGTTTCTAGTATTCCCCTTAAGTCATTGACTGTAAACAGTGAGTGGAAAGTTCTATTTTCATGGCTTCTTGAATTCCTTTATGGATGCTGAGTTGGAGCCCAGAGAGATGACATTACTAGATGAAATTCAGGACATGGAAAGAGTAAGGTTAGATGGGAGAGGTGGCCCTAGGTATAGGATCTGGTCTGCACAAAACTCAGTAAGCAGAAAGAAGGAAGCTCCAGCCCTTGCTGGAGGCAGACACAGGAAAAGTCCCTATGAGGGCGATGACCAATTTATTTCTGTATTGCACAGTGCCTGAAATAAAGTCCGAAAAATTGTCTTGCCACCTGCCATCATTCATTCTTTTAACCCCAAATTTTCAGAGTAAATGCTTATGAAATCACATATAAGTGCATCTTTGGAGGTTAGGCAGAGGGGAGGGTAGATAGCATCTGGGCTGGAAGAGAGAGGGGGGAGGGAGAGAGGTGTCTCCTGACTAAAGTACAAAGACCACAGTCACCTGGGAATGGGTGAGGACGCATACAATGGCAGGAGACTGATATTACCTCCCTTAAGGATGTCCCTGAAGTGTGTGAATTTGTCAACTTAGTCATTGGGACTGTGAGGGTGTGGTTAAGAATCTTTAGATGGAAAAATTCACCCTGTGCCATTTGGGTAGGCTGACATAATTATAAGGTCTTTATTAGAGAGACAGAAGCAGACATTTGAGGTGGTTCTCAATCTTCCTAAAGCTGCGTTTAGTACAGTTCTTCATGTGATTGTGACCCACAACCACAAAATTATTCCGTTGCTACTTCATAACTGTAATTTTGCTGCTGTTATGAATTGCAATGTAAATATCTGACATGTGAACCCAAAGGGGGTTGCGACCAACAGGTTGAGAATCACTGCATTAGAGTGATGTGGTCATGAGCCAAATAGTGCAGTAAGCCTCCCTCCAGAAAGTAAGGAACAAATTTGCCCCGAGGGCACATAGCCCTTCTGACACCCTGATTTGAGCCCAGTGAGACCTCTCTGAGAAGCTTCTCACCTCTCACGCTATAGGATAGCTAATTTGTGTTCTGAGCCTCTAAGTGTACAGTTTTGTCAGCATCTGAGTAGGGAATTAATATGTCTTCTGCAGAGAACCTGGAAACGCTCAGCTGGCTAACGAAGGAAGGCCAGTGGCAAAGCTCAGAGGTGTGTCAGTAGAGGTGGTGGTTCTCACTACCAGAGCAACGAGCAACGGGGTTACGACTTGGATCACAAGCCTTCCAGGAAGCTCAGCTCTCACCAGCTGCCCCTACGCATGTTGTCAAGGACTGTCTGGATCACCCCAGCTCCCACCTTACTGAAGAATGGACTGAAAGCATGATGGTCTCTGGGGGAGAGAGGCTTAGTTGCAAAAGTGGGCTCTCTCTCTCTCTTGCTCACTCACTCTCTCGCTCCTTCTACACCCTCCCTTTCTCTCTCCTCTTTTTTCAGTAGTGATATAAGTGGCCTCCTCTACTACACGTTCTCTCTTGCCACAGTGCTTTCCCCTTACCTCATGCCCACAGCCATGGAGCCAGCTGACCAGATTGAAAGCTCCAAGCGCTGAGTCAAAATAAACCTTAACCTTCCTGTCAGATTGTTTCCCTGAGGTGTTCTGTTGTGGTTAAAGATACTTGACTAATACGCATGGGTAGTTCAATGTGACTTCTTTTTCTTTACCTTAGTCTACATAATGGAGACCCGTAAAAATGGCTGAGGCATTGTGACATCAAAGTAGAGCATTGTGGTGTCATTACAGTTCTTTGGATGTATAGCCACACTGCTCCATTTTACATAATCATGCTCAGTCTGCCAACACACCCAGGCTGTGACATCATAACTCCATGGTGACATGAAATGCTCTGATGTGAAATCACAATGATTTCACAATTTTGCAATCACAATGCTTCATTTCAGCACCACAATGCTCCATTTTATGCAACAATGCCCAATTATGCCACCATATGTGCCATCAGAGCTACATCGTGACTTCAAAATGCTGTAGTATAACATCATACCACTTCACTGTGACACCACAATGTCCAATTTTACCTTTATAATGCTGAATTGTGATGTTACAGTTTCACTGTGATATCAGAATGCTCTGTTGTGACGTTCCATTGCCCTGTAACATCATAATGCTCCACTATGACATTACAATGCTCAGTTTCATCCTCACAATGCTCTACTGTCCCTTCACAGTACTTATAGTCATCCTTCGTTGGTGTTTAGCAGGAACTTTGAGCCAACACTATTGTGAGCACCACACCAAGAACTAGGTGTGTTGACAGCTAGATGCCAGCTGAGGACCTTGTGAAGAAAGGCTGTGTGAAAGCAGAAGAATGGGATCTTACTCCCCTATAATCCCTTGCCTATGACTGTGCTATATGAAGCTTCATTCATCCAGCTCACGTTCTTAAGAACTGGTTTTGGAATGGTGGCGAAAGGAATCTTTCTGCCATCAGCAGAGTTGTATGGAGAGCAATACAATGAAGATGACCGTTTTCAAATACTATTCTCCAAGAGCTCCTCTAGAACTTGCCAGACAGGCGGGAGGCCACATTGGTAGCATAACTGAGGACAGATTCGGTTGCACAGAATATTGTGCTCTTCTGAATGCCGTTATCAAGAGAAATATCAGTGTGAAACTCAGCTTGAGAGAGGGACTTCTGTCGTCACCTAGCACAGAATCTCTGCAGAGAAGGCTGTAGTTATCAGACAGTGAAAACTGAAACAGGAAAAGCCAGTGGAAGAGAACAGGAAAAGTGAAATTGTGTAACAGCGGGCCAGAACATGAGTGAGGCATGACTCTAAAACCAAGAAGACTTCATATCTTCTGGATCATTCTTCTAGGCCATCTCTACAAGGATGAACAAGTAAAGAGCCTTCCAGGGCTAAAAGATGCATCTCTCTCCAACATACCAACTCCTTGGCTCTCTCAAAGGCTCCTTCTGTCCCTTTATTGGGGAACCATAGCCACTACTTCCCTTAACTTAGGCCTGTGTCAGCCTTACTGGAGGCTCTAAGGACTGAGTGGTGTGTTTCACGAGGCTCACCTACTCACTGCTCTTTTACACACTGAAGAGCAACTATCAACCAGACACTTATTGAATAAACCAGAAAATGAACAGTGTGGCTACAAGTCATGCTCCTAAGTTAGTGCAGTGTTTTAAAGCATGTTTTAATTAAGAGCTTATTATGTGCAGAGTACACTAGATCGTTAAAAATGCCTTCTGTGGTCTGGTCCTTGTCCTCTAGGACTTGATAATCTAATGAAGGACAGAAGCTATATGTACGATAATGGTAGCACTGCATGAATATGAGAGGCATAATGAATGTTGAAAGAATTTAAGAGAGCAGCACTATTATTATAGCTTCCTAGAGTGGTGGCCTTTATGCTAAGCTCTGAATGCATTGTGTAACTGGGGACAGGAAGGCATAGAGGACAGACAGAGTCAACTGGGAAACCACAAGGAACGTGACACATTGAGAAGAGGAATGGGGTTCTGGACAGACTGGGGGAGGACACAAAGCTGAGACAATCAGTGGTGGTTGAAGATGTTAGGGTGCTAGTCTAATCTCTTGGTGGATAATATAGAACAACTGAAAATATATAAGATTAGAAAAATAATCAAGGCTGGAAGTTTTCAATTATTTCAATAAACAGCATGGACCTGGGTTTACAAAGGGGGTTCCTTGTGACTTGGTGAGCTTTATAAATTGTATTTGCCTGGGGGTAGTGGGTTCTACCTCACCTGTGGACTCTAAGCCTTCTTTCTGTCCCCTTTCTCCAAGAAGCAGAGCCCTGGAAGCGAGCACAAGAAGGGCCCTGCAGGGAAAGGAAAGCTTGTAGTAGGTAGAAGTGGAGGTGGCTTTTCCTATGATGACAAGACTCTAGAATCACAGGCAAGATGAAAAAAAAATGAGTCCTCCCTCTTCTAACACCAAGAGACTGAGAAACATGTTATCCTTTGGGTGATAACTGGACATTAAGACAATTTTATGATATTCATAATTACAGTGAGTTCAAAATGTTAACTGAGTGAAAAGGCTGTCTATAGAAGAAAAGAAAATTGTTACTAACTATATATCTAACCAAGGATAAACACACATGCTCACGTGTGTGTGTGTGTGTGTGTGTGTGTGTGTGTGTGTGTGTGTGTAAAGAGAGAACTAAAAAGAAAGAAATAACAAACAATCTAATCAATGCATGGGCCAATGAAATGGACCAATATTTCTCTAAAGATGAAATACAAATGAAAAAATGCTTACCCTGACTAGCCATCAGAGAAATACAAATCAAAACTGAAATGATAATTCATTTTACTCTAGGCAGCGTGGGAATCATCAAGGAAAGAACAGCAAACACAGGCAAGGATGAGGACAAGGAGAACACTCACACACTGCTGGTAGGGATAAACCAGTGTGGCCACTATGGAAGACAGTATGGTGACTTCTCAATAAACTCAACATAAATCTACAATTTTATGACACAATCATACTGCTCCTGGGTATTTATCTAAAGTGTTCCAAATGGACACATCACAGAGGTATTTGTTCATCAATGTTTATTACAGCTCTGGTCACACAAGCCACATTATAGAAGCAGCCTAAGTGTCCAGCAACAGAGAAATGGATAAGGAAAATGTAATGTATACACAATGGAAAGATGTTGAAAAATAATCTATTGAGAGTGTTTTTGTGAGGTTGGTACAGAGGCTCAAGCTTATAAATCCAGCATTCAGGAAGGTGAGGCAGGAAGATCACCAGTTTCAAGGCCATCTGCGGCTATATAATACTTTCCACACTCACTTGGACTATAGTGTGAGAGCCTCAAAACAAAGATAGGCCACAGTGTGGTGACACACACCATTAATCCTAACTCTTAGGATGCAGAGGCAGGAAGATCTCTGTGAATCCAAGGCCAGCCTGATATATGGAGCAAGGTCTAGGCCAGCTAGGACTACATAGTAAGTCCCTGTTTAGCTGGAAGGTTTCTCTGGTCCAGCCGGACCCTGAGGTCCCACCTGGCCCCGAGGTAGAGGCTTAATATTATTTACAAACTGTATGACCTATGGCAGGCTTCTTGCTAGCTAGCTCTTTCATCTTAAATTAACCCATTTCTATAATCTATGTTTTGCCATGTGACTGTGGCATTACCTGTCTGCTGACATCTTGCTTCTCCTTTGATGGCAGCTGGCATCTTCCTCTCCTCTCCTTTCTCCTCTCTGTATATCTGCTTGGATTTCCCACCTGTCTCTAAGCTGCCTTGCCATAGGCCAATGCAGATTTATCAACCAATCAGAGCAACACATATTCACAACATACAGAAAGACATCTCACAGCAGCCCTGTCTCAAACAAAACAAACCAACAAACCATGCATATACTGGCACATGCACGCAGGCATGATGTTTAAGTAACTGAAGGATGAGATTGGAGAAGAGAGCATAATGCCTACTTCTTCCTATAATCATAAGTGGTGGGATCTGAAGCAGCTTTTATTTTCTTCTTGTTCTCCTATACATTATTTTAAAAAATAAAAAAATGTTTTAGAGGAGTCATCAAGGGCCTTTATTATTGTGGTGAATCATTTAGTCAAGTGAGGACTAATGGCAGCTATTCTTCTTGAGTGCTTACTACATACCAAACCTTACATGGAGAGCTTTATAAAAGTTATCTCATTGACTCAACCACTTCTTGAAGCAGATACTATTATGAGGTCATTTTGGAGAGAAGGAAGCTGGCTGAATGATTTGAGCATCTCCAGATATTGTCTTCCCATCTGAATACATCATACTGAGATTCTTTTTAGAGACAGGATCTCACTGTAGCTGAGGGTAGCCTTAAACTTGTGATCCACCTACCATAGTCTATCAAATGCTGAGGTACAGATGTGTACCCACAATATCCATCTAAAAATATATTTTTAATCATTATTTACTCTCCTATTGGTGTTTCCTAAAAGCCAAACTCTTCATTGGATGAATTATAATTGGACTTTACAAATTAGAAAAGTTAGCTCGGGTGGGGTACAAGATTTGTTAGTTTTCCTTTATTCCTTCCACTCATCTTTCCATCTGTCTATTCAATCCACATGTCCATGGGTACAAGCATTTAACTTCCTGCCATGTTTCCATATATCTACAAATTTAGTAAAGGGAATTTGTCAGGTTCTTTGAACCATATTAATGATCAGACAATCCTCAAGGAACTTTCAGATGAGTGTTTTGTTGCTATGATGTGGATCCTCAGCTAGGTAGATTGAGAGCTCACTGTGAGGAAGCAAGGCAAACCAGTGCCTACCATATCCACTGTGGACACTGAGCCCAAGAGACTCATCACAGAACCCATAGGATTTGAACCCTAAACTACTCTATGAGGTGTCATTTCTTGACCCTATTGAGGAAGGAATATGCCCAGAATCTTGTGCCAAAGAAAGAACATCTCTGGAATGGAATTGTGTTAGCTTTCCTTCACTGTGAAAAAATACCTGAGATATATAAACTAAAAAAAAGGAAAGTGCTTTTTTTTTTAAGATCACAGTTTCAGGCTTCCAGTTTGTGGTTGAAGGGAGAGAGACAGTGACAGACAGACAGAAACAGAGAGAGACAGAGGGCAGAAAGAGGAAGGATGGAAGAAAGGATAAAAGGGAAGGAAGGAGGAAGGAATGAAGCAACCAGTGTTTCAATAGTCCCATCAAGGGCACATCCCCAATGACTTAGCTTCTGTCCATTAGCCCCAACTTCTAAATCACTTCCCAGCAGTGCCATCAACCAGGATCTAGATCTTTAACATACGAGCCTTTGAGGACATTGACAATCTGAACATTAACGGGGATTATGTCTGCTTTGGCTTTTGTTAGGCTGAGACCCAAACTCAATAAGTCCAGATAGAAAACTGGCTTTGTTCAGCTAGCAAGTTTCCATCTATTAATTGCAGTGAGCACCAGTAAAGGGGACCAGCCAGACTGCTGAGCAGTCAGATCTCGAAAGGATGGGCGAGCATCCCCCAACTGAGTCCCCACAGGCCTGTCTCTGGGGGTGGAGCTAGAAGAGCAGGAGTGCCATCAGGGATGTTTTCTCTCTAAAGCTGCTTCACTCCATACAGGATTGTTCTCCTGAGTTGTACCATAGATGTTACAATCACGAGGAAAAGGTAAAATCTCCCCAAGGACCTGAGTTTAAACCTATTTCTCCCATGTGAGGACCTCATTGTCATGGACATGCATGCAACTCTCTCTCCCTAAACCTCTGATTTTCTGTGTACAGAATGGGTGATTTAAGGAAAATCACAAGCTGGCGTCTGGCATGGGTGTTTTCTACTTATCTTGGCCCTCCTCTGCTATCAAGCGAGGCCTGCTCCTAGCCCCCATATGACACTCTCAGGCTGCCCTTAACCCAGCTTTGTGTAGTAGTTACCTTTGAAATTAAAACCTTCCATCTTGGAAGGATGGTCCTGAAGACATGTATATCAAAAGAGAGGTGAGACGGCCAGGCGGTGGTGGCGCACACCTTTATTCCCAGCACTCGGGAGGCAAAGCCAGGCAATCTCTGTGAGTTCGAGGCCAGCCTGGACTACCAAGTGAGTTCCAGGAAAGGCGCAAAGCTACACAGAGAAACGCTGTCTTGAAAAAACAAAACAAAACAAAAAAAAAAAAAAAAAGAGAGAGAGAGAGGTGAGACGACAGGACATTTTAGGACAGGATGTTTACAAGAAAGTGAAACAGAAGAGTGTCCTAAGGGGATATGAAACATTCCATCTGGCAGGGCTGCTCCTTAAGCTCAGGAACTAAACAACTCAAAAGCTTCTGGAAGTCCCTGAAACAGATCAAATTCACTAGGTCCTTTCCTCCCCAGCATATATAAGCAATAAGGCCTACAAAAACAAACAAACAAAAAAACAAACCAAAAAACACTCTCAGACAAGCTGAATTGTCTAGAAGAGACTCAGACCAGCCAAATCACCTGGAAGAAGCAGAGACAAGCCAAACTGCCTGGAAGAAACAGATCACCAGAACTTCCTGCAAGAGGCTCAGGCCAATTGAACTACCTGCAAAGAACACTCTCCAACCTGTTGAGCTGCCTGTAGGCTGTGCAATGCACTCTAGGTTCCCAGCTTTTGTGAGCTATCACCCAGGCTGGGGTGGGCTTTGGTTAGGTGCAACTGTCTTTGAGTCATTTCTACTCCCGTAGGTAACCCCTTACCCCTATTCCTGTAAGTAACCTCAATAAAAGTCATTGGTTCAAGTTGAAATCCAGTGGTGTCTGTTCTTTGTTCCATCATCAGCTCCCTACCTGGGGTGAGTAGATGTTTGTTCTCAGCTCCCAGAGAATAATGGTGCACAACAGCCATAAGCTGTAGAACATTATCTACTTCAGGAGGCAGGCAAATCAGAATCCTGGTGGTATAACTGACCTAAGTGTATTTTTACAAGCTTTCCTTCTGAGAATCTGACGTCTGCTAGAACAGTTGCTCTCAGGCAGGGGGATTTGATTCTAAGGAGATATCTATAGTGAGTGACTAGACACATTTACCAGTTGTCACAACCAGAGGACACAATGCCACTGCCTCTAGTGGGTAGGGACTAGGAGCATTGCTAAATGTTCTACATACATAGGATACCTTCAGTGAAAAATTATTTCACTCCAAAGGTCAACACAGAAAACATATCTGCCACCACAAGGACTATTTCCCTTTAAATGCCAATAATTAAAAAACTAGTTTTTAATGGCATAGTGGATAAAGCACAGACCATGCAAACATGAGGATCTGAGTTCACATCCACAGAGCACACATAAATCCAAATTCAGTACCCAATGTCTATAATTCCAGCACTCCTGATGATGAGAGGCAGAGCCAAGAGAATCCACAGAAGCCTGCAGACCAGCTAGCATTGTATACACAATGGCTTGCAACCAGAGACTATCTTAAACAAGGTGACAGACGAGGACTGACACCTGTGGCTGTCCTCTGACCACCACACAGAAGTCGTGGCACACAGAAACTGGGATCCGCACACATACACGCAACACTAATACGTGTGATTTTAAGAACTCAACAAACTGTTCCCTAGTGAAGAGTGAGAATGCTGATGGCCAGGTGGAGAAAGCACAATACATCAAGCCTGAGTGTTGACTGTGCAGACACCCTTTCTGAGATCGGAGTTGGGTGAACATTATCAGCAATTGTTACAGCTTAGCTCCAAAGACTCACGTTTGAACCTCTGGTGGTGCTGTTTGGGGAGGCTGTAGATCCTTTACAGTATGAGACGTAACTGGAGGAAGTCAGTCACTAGGATAAGCCTTGACGATTATACCACCTTCTGCTTTGGCTTCATCACTTCCTGCTTCCTAGTCTGGCTCTTATGTGATGCATCCCACCATGCCCTTCCACTACCTGGAAGCTGCTTAGCCATGCCTTCCCTGCCTTGATGGGCTGTGCCCTCAAACCATGAGCCAAATATTTCCTCCCTTCTGTCTGTCAGCTATTTCACCACAAGCACAAGAAAAACAACTAATAACATAATAATTATGATGATTATAAGGACAATAGCAAAATATTAAATTACTCTCATGCTTTTTTTTTTCTTCATTTCAAAAAATGGCACCAATTAACCAGAATCCAAAGCCAAAAGCCTGGAGGTTAGCTTTGTCCTTCCCTCCCTGCCTTCCTCCCTGCCTTCCTCCCTGCCTTCCTCCGTGATCTTCCTAAACTCACAGCCTCCTCACTCCCACCTTGAATGGATGTGCTGCACAAGGCACCCCAGTCTCTCTGGATTACTCCACTGCCTCAGCCTCCTAGCTGACTGTTCTCTTTTTTCCTCCCTGAAATTTAGTCTCTATAGAGCTGCCAAAATGATTTCTTAAAAACATTAATTGAATCACATCATGCCCCTATATTAAAGCCTCCCACTGCCCTTGGATGAAATCCAAGTTCCTTGACGTTTCTATGAGTTCAGTTCCTAGAAGAAGTCATGTTCTTCCCTCCTTGGGGCCTCCGTACTTGCTGTTCTGTGAGTGCCTTGTCACAAGCTTGCTTCCGCTCAGCTTCCAGATCTCTGTTTTCTTCCCCTTTGAGAAGCTAGACCTGATCTTCTTAAACAGTCCCCCTTATTATTCTCTTCCATGCATCCTTGTTTATTGCTGTCACTGCACTTAGCACAATGTGTAATCAACTAAACTAATTATTTTATTTACTTATTTTCCATCTCCCATTACTAAACAAGGGCACAACCCATGTTTCTCATGCTCATTGTTATAGCTCTAGCATCTAGCACGATGCCTAGCAGGTGTTCCATAAACATGAATGAGCCGCCTCTTAAAATTAGACACAGTGTTGCAGTTGACAGACACTGTCAGCCAGAGAAGTAAAGAGAAATTATCACTAAGGACTGCCTAACCATTGCCACTGATAGGAGCAATTGCCATAAGGTAGAGTCTGCAAATAGCATCACCATGGGCAAGACACACAAAATTGTATCCTGAAGTTGATGGAGAGTGGACTTAGTAGGTGTCTGTCCTGTGCCCAGAAACTACACACACTTGGATGATAGGGAGGTTGAAATGAGAATCTGTGGATTTAGAATGCAGATAAAGCTTCCTGGCTCATCCTGAGGAGAAGCAGTTACTCTAGTACACACAGAACAGTCACATGCATTCAGCCTACAAGCATATTCCATGGATCAGGAATGTACACAAACTTGGCTCTAGACTCCTTCTCAGCCCCAAAGGGCAAAAAAGATAAAGTGAGGTGAGGCAGAGATGGCATTTGATCTTTAGTATCAGTCTCTTCATCCATGTCTCTAAGTTGCTTTTTCTCATTCTTAACCTACTGCTCTTTCAGTGACCATTTGTATGGCTTTGTCTGGTTATTTTTGCATTTCTCTTGGGTTTGCTAATATCTACTTTCCACCAATATCAGCCCAACATTCTATACCAATATTTTTACCCAGACTTAGAGTTGTATTAACTGTCATGTCTTATTGTCTGGTTTTTGTTTGTTTTGCTTACACTGATGAATGAGCTCAGGGTCTCACAAATGCTAGACAAATGCACCTTAACATTGGGCTATCTATATCCCTAGCCTCTTTTGTATTCTTGTATTCTTGATGCTCAGGCATCTGATGTCTTGCTTTGGAGAACAACTGCCCCTCCCACGGATGAGGAGTTCCTAGGTATAGTGAACTTCCTTGGGAGTGTGTTTTTCATATGCATGATGAATAATTCCGAGCCTACCACCTCTTTTCCCCATTTCTCACCCTTCCTCTTCTATTGGTCTCTAAGATTCCAAACCACACTTTACCTGCCTTGATCACTCCATGGCCAGGTACCCAATACCCAAGACAATCCCTCTATCCCAGAGCCCCTTGAAATGATCTGTTTTGGCCCACCCTAAACCTGTATGCTTTCCTTGCCTTTTTCTTGGAAACAATCACAAGGCTCTGGCCATGGTTCCTCCTTGTATCTTTTGCCACTTACCTGACCCTGGTGTTTTTCTATGTGGCTCTACATGTCATCTGGGCCTCCTTCTATGGAATTATAAGTGAACAAACTTCTTCCTTTATCCCTGCTGCAGAATATTTGTTTACACTGTTAAGATGTGTCTTTGCCAAGGCATCTTCTGATTGGCTTAATAAAGTGCTCAATGGCCAAAATAACTAGGCAGAAAGAGGTTAGATGAGACTTCTGGGGACAGAGAGGACTCTAAGAAGAAGAAAGGCAGAGATACCAGGAGACAGAGCAAGCAGGATGTGCAGGAGGAGAGATAATGGCCAAGAGCCCGTGTGGCAGAACATAGATTAATATAAATGGACTAAGTTATAAGAACTAGTTAGGAACAAGCTTAAGCTATAGGCCAAGCTTTCATAATTAATAAGAAGTCTCTGTGTCATTATTTGGGACATGGCAGGACAGAGGAAAATTCACTACATATGGCACCCAACATGGGGCATGTATTTCAACATAGGACCTGAGAAAGCTTAAAAAAAGTTTCAAACACACAAACTTGTAGCCAAATGTGGCTTCCTAGTCCTGCAATCTCTTGGGCAGGTCGTGGAGTACAGAGATGTGACATGTGACTGTTGCCTGTGGACTTGAGCCAGCCAATGTCATGTGCAGAGCCACATGGTGGGTTTAAGACTTGATTCATGTAATCAGAAAAGGCTGCAAGTGTGCAGTAAAGTGATCCAGACACTGCCCCCCCAAAACCCCTTTAAACAGGTACAGTAAAAAAAAATGGGTGTAGACAGTCATATAAATAAATAGTTTAAAAATAATGAAGTCTTCAAAGATAGAATAAAGTAATATAAAAAAGAATAAGCCACATAAGGATGGGAAATACACAGGGATTCTGGATTCTATATGGTGCTTTGTTGACTTTGAATTTTTTGAATGTTGATGAATTAATGGCAGCTGCTGAGAGTTATTGGATTATGGAAGGGACTGCTGATTTAAACCATCCTATACTTTAGGGATGTCTTGACTTTAGAATGGAAGTCAGATAATGTGCTGCATTGGGGGAAAGGTTGTTTTGTTTCCTGTGGAAACAAAAGCTATTGATTCCTTTGAAGTTAATCAAGATCAGATTTGACTGGGGGAGACCTTCTGACGATCTTGACTACAGACATGAAGGAAAAACCAAGAGAGACTACATGTCAGGTAATGTGTATGTTGATCTCTTAATATGGAAATAGATGAGACTGGACAAGGTATGATCTTGTTGGCTACAGAGTCCTCATGATTTATTATTACATGACATCTTTTCATATGTCATAGATAGAGATTTGGTTATACAGTCCAAACAAACTTATAAAGTTAACAGGACACCCACATTCCCAAGAGGTAAGGAAGGGTAGTTTCTGGTTATTCAGTGGATATTTGTCATTGTCTAGTGGGGTTGGTTGCAAGTTGTTACTGGTCATGGTCAGGAAAAAAACTAAACAAAATAGATTAAATTCAGGGATCTCATTCTAAAAAGAAACAAAGGGATATAGAAGTGATAGGATAAACGGGTAAATTATTGAATATACTTTTAAACTAAAAAAGCAACTACTAGTTTCACATGTTTTACATTGGTACAGATTTTTGTATATTGATACAAAATTAAGGTTATTTTTGTTTTACGTACTGTATATATGTTTCTATTCTTGTTTAAGATATTGTACCTATGAAACTCATTTAAACAATGTAATGTAAATTTCTAGTCCTTGAAAGCTATTACTATAAACTATTTAAAATAATTAAAAATTCAGGTTAGTAGTCATCTATAATAATCAAACTTGTAATCACATCTGGTGAGTTTCCAAGGTCAAACAGAGATATATTTTAGATAGAGAAATGGTCTTCAAACACTTCAGAGACCTACAGAATATGGCATTTAAGATGTTTTAATAGGACTTTTCATGACAGTGAGACATGTCTGTTCCTGGCAGCACCAATTTACTTCAAAAAATGATGATGGGCATCAAAGAACCTCCATATGGAGTTTGCTTTTGTTGTGGCAAAATTAGCCACTGGACAAAAAAATTGCCCTTCCTTAACTGCTGACAGTATGCTGTCCAAACTGGACAAGCAGGACACAAAAGAAGGCAACTGTAAAACTTGGACAAGACAAGGTAGGATAGTCCTTCAAAATTCCTGCTTCACAGAAAAGTCTGTCAGCAGTTCAGCTACCACCTAGGCCCACAGCCAGGTCTTGGGTTTGCCCATCCTAGCATCTACCCCACCTAGGACTGCTGGAGCTTGTGAAGGGACTGGTCTTGTGGAACAATAGCTGCAGGATCTCCAAGATTCAAGGTGAGAACAGGATATCCCAAAGGAATTCTGGTGAAGATCCAGTGATGATGGTGTACCAGAAACCATTGGCCTTGAACCAAACCAGTGACTCATTGCAATGAACATTTGCTAGTAAAGCTGATGGAACAAAGGGGTATACTGTGTGACACACCAAGGCCATCAGGATGAATAAAGAGGTATTGGAGAAGCAGAAAAGAAGAAACAAAGAGGTTTTGCTATTGTTGTTGTTTTGTTTTGTTTGGGGTTTTTGTTTTGATTTGCTTTTGTTTGCTTGCTTATTTACTTTGCTTTGTTTTCTTTTGTGTGGGGCATGGCAGAGGTGAGGGGAGGATATGAGGGGACTGGGAAATGAACATAATTGGAGTGTATGATGTAAAACTCCCAAAGAATCAATAAAGAAGTTAAATTTAAAAAAAGAAAGAAAATTCTGTCAGAGGTTCTAGGCCTGTAGAATGAAGATGGATGCCCCAACATTGCAGACAAACCTTTGGTGACTGTCCAGGTAGCCAGTTGTCTTTGTCATTTCTATAGTTTTAGAAGTTGTTTGCTCTGCACTTCCCATTTACTTACATAACATATCTTTCTTGGGTCTCTGATGGGGATTGAAGATTAGATAGTTATACAGTTTTCCTTGTTACCAAATTCAGAAAAAAAAACCTATATAAAAAAATGTGAAGTTTATAAGATTGAAAAACATAAAAGCTTAAGTTGATTATCTAAAAAATGTTTTAAGGTCTAAAAGGGTACTTTTAGGATGGAAATACCAGTTATAATAGAAAGTGGTTTAGGTATAAAACTTTGGACTCATTAAGACAGGATACATATGGACAGGAAATTGTGAAGGTAATTATTACCTGATAATTGTCCTTATTGTATATAGTTTTATTTTGTTAGAGTTAAAACTTTCCCTTTTTATTTAGACAATACCTGATAATTGTACTTATTATATATAGTTTCACTGTGTTAGAGTTAAACCCTTTCCTTTTTATTTAGAAAAAAGGAGGAAATATTGTGGAATATTTGTTTACACTGTAAAGATGGATCTTTGTCAAGACACCTTCTGATTGGTTTAATAAAGAACTGAATTGCCAATAGCTAGGCAGGAAGAGGTTAGGCGGGACTTCCAGGCACAGAAAGGGCTCTGGGAAGAAAAGTGGAGATGTCAGGAGACACAGACCATACAGGATGAGCAGGAGGAGTGATAACAGCCACTAGCCATGTGGCAGAATGTAGATTAATATAAAAGGGTTAATTTAAGTTGTAAGAAGTAGTTAGGAACAAGCCTAAAGCATAGGCTGAGTTTCATAATTAATAAGAAGACTCTATGTCATTATTTGGGAGCTGGTGAAACAGAAAGATTAGCTTCACACTCCAGTTGTTTGTGTATCTGTCTTAATATACCTGATTACAACAAATCTTGAGGGACGTTTTAAAACAATAATGTTTGCTACTTGAATGACATTTATATATATATATATATATATATATATATATATATATATATATAGGTTTTTCGAGATAGGGTTTCTCTCTGTGTAGTTTTGGTTCCTGTTCTGGATCTTGTAGACCAGGCTGGCCTCAAACTCACAGAGATCCGCCTGGCTCTGCCTCCCTAGTGCTGTGATTAAAGGCAGGCACCATCAACGCCCAGCTTATATATTATTATATTATTATAGATAGGGTAATTTTAACAGAGTCAATTATTTTGAGCAGAATCATCTATTCTTGTTTGGATGAAACCAGAAACTGTTAGGCAGCCACTCATAATTTAAACTACTAGTTAATACTTATAAATTCATCAATAAAATTTTATCCTAAAAAAAATCCCTCTGTAGTATAAGCACACTTGTTATCATTGTTAAAGCTAGTTATTTCTGTTAGTCTTGAGTTAATTAAGAGGCATTCATGGGTTTATCAGTCTCTGTAGACATAGACAAGTTCTGAGTTCAGCAGCAGAACCCACCATGAGGGACAAATCCAACCTCTGAGGGTCTCGTGGACCTGTCCTTTTTCTCACCATCTAGTCAGGAGCTCTGGATCTACTCTGAAATGGAGAGGAGTACAAGCTCCTGATTCTCTCTTTTTCTCAGCTTCCAGGTACAGAGATTGTTGAGTTTCTCTAGCCTCAAGTCTGTCATTGTCACAAAGCCTGTTCTGGGAGAGTGAGCTGGTGCTTGGCTGAACAGCTGCCAGACAGTACCAAGTTCTTCCTTCCTACATCTGGCCAAAGTCCCTGGCGTGGCAGTTCATGCCCTTCCCCTCCCCTCCTGGCCTCATTGAGCCAGGCACTGCGATCTTTCTTGTAGAAAATTTCCGCAGACTTCCACATTGCTATTTGTTCGCCTCCACAATAAATCAAACAGATGGCTTCATCTTTTCCTCGCAGGTCCCATTTTCTGGCCTTTAATCATGTTTGTTGCTTAACATTGGCCGATCCACTCCACAGCCATTTGTCTGAGACCTCTGTGGCTGAGGCTGTCGATGGTCCCTCTTGAATGAATTCCGGTTCTGGAGTTTGATGAGCAATCGCTCCTATCAGTGGGCAGGTTATTAAACAGCTGGGACTCTACAGCCATTTCAGGGACTTGCCCAGAAGACAGAGAAGCAATTTCAGAGACAAGAAGCAATTGTTTCTAGGACTCCATCCCAATGTCAGGATATGCTCTGTGCCTGAACATTGGGGATGATGGAGGGAAGGAGCTAGGCTTGGTTTCACATACAAATTCTCAATGTGTTCATTGTTTCCCGCTACTGTCACCAGCCTGTGGGACTGAACACTGTCCTCTAGGAGTGTGGAACTGAACAACATCTCTAGTCTATCTGTAGATATTGATCAGTGTGTAAAATAAGTCTGTAGGCTGAAGCTTGGCGGAAAGAAGGAGAGGTTGTTTCATTTATTAAGTACTTACTGGGCACCTGCAGGGTGCCAAGCACTGCGCTGCATAGAATGGTGAGTGGGAAGATGAGTAAAAATCATGGCCTGTCTACCTGCCCTAGACATGGAGTGGGCCAACGGGTCAACAACGCATGGGAATAACTCTTTACTATCCACTGAAGACGTCCATAACTGCCTTTTCTAACAGGGGTACATGATACTACTCAGGAGGCAGTCTAGAGCAGTGGTTCTCAACCTTCCTGATGCTGCAACCCTTTAATTCAGCTCCTCCTATTGTGATGACCGCAACCATGAAGTTTCATTGCTACTTCATAACTATAATTTTGCTACTGTTATGAGTCATAATGTCAATATCTGATATGCAGGATATCTGATATGCAACCCCTGCAAAAGGGCCGTTTGACTCCCAAGGGGTTGCAATCCACAGATTGAGAATCCCTGATCTAGAGGGATTTGAGATTAATTTGGAGTAGGAAAACGAGGAGAAACTTCATGGGAGGATGAGACAATTGAAATGAGTCTCATATTTATGGCACTTTTTTTTTTTTACAATGATTCCTTATAATTTTCACAACTACATAATGACAGAGACACACATAGTTATGTTTCTTTGCCCAGTGGGATACCAGACTCACTGAGGGTCAGTGGCAGAGCCATACAGAGCCTGTCTATACCAGCATCAGTGTGGTAGCATTTTGCTCCTGGGAGAGAACTAACTAGTGTCTGTAGTCTGTGGGGGTGTAGGTGGAATTCTGAAGTGGGAAAGACTGAGGACTGGAGGGCTGGGATCAACATCAAAGGAGAAAAAAAACAAGAGCAGAGAGTGAATGGCAGAGACTTGTGGGGGCAGGGCAGCAAGAGCAGGAATGGCAAGAGCTGGAGCCACTGCCCTGCCAAGGGAGCAAAGGCTGTATGTGTTAGAAAGACTGCATGGAGAGAGGAAAAGCAGAGGGCCCTATGGAGGTTTTTTGGACATCATGAATATTCAGCTGGTCAACATGAATATTCAATTAGGCAGAGATTTGCAGATAGCTTTTGAGAGAGCTGGAGCTGACAAAAGGGTCTGACTTCTTTTCAGAATCTCCCAGTATCAAGGGAACACATGCCACTGTGGAGACGTGGATGTGATCGTAGGTGCAGGCAAAGACCTAGAAGTTTCAATGAAGAGAAGAGTGAGTGACAATCTCCAGGGCCCCACTGTAAAGATTTGAGAAGCATTCAAGCACACAGTAGGACAGTGAGTCTTCTGATTAGTATTTATGTACAACTTTACAGTCTCTAGGGGATATGTCCCTGTATGGCCAGTTCTTATGAAATCATAGGTATAAAGCTGGAAAGGCAGCTAAAGATAGTCAAGGATTTGCGCCGCTCGGCACTGTGTGTAAAGGTACATGAGTTCAAGGTCCCCCACAGTACAGCACAGCCTCAAGGTCATTTGCTGTACTCACTAGCTTCAGAAAACAGTCTCGGTGGAGGACAAAGCTCTGTGACCAGAAAACAAAATGCAAGGAAAACAACCGTTTTGTCCAAACGCATTGTTTTATGGATGTGCATGCACAGAGCTGGAGAAGGAACAGGCCTGTGTAAGTCTGTGGCAGAATCCAAATTGGAATTTAGTATCTCTGCTCAGTTTAGCAGCCCAGCAGCACAGCTCTTACTGATTTGTCTGGGAAGGAGACTATCCATGGAGTCAGTGCTAGAGCTCATTTGGTGCCTTTGGAGGAATCAGGAAAAGGGAGGCTTTTGGGTGACCACAGCCCCAATGAGCAAAAAGAGACCCTTCACAGGTCCCCTGAGTCAGCTTCTAGGTCTGGTCAATGGGAATATAAGGGAATATAAATAAGAAATGCATCAGCAGGGGCCTACAATGCCGTTTGTGCCTCTTCTTCTCTTCCTCCAGTTTCTCTCTCTCTCTCTCTCTCTCTCTCTCTCTCTCTCTCTCTCTCTCTCTCTCCCTCCCAATTACTTTTGTAACACTTGCATTCAAGAAATGCTTTCTGCATGCACAGTGGCACTCTTAGGACATACTTGGTAAAGAATAACATTATAAAAGGAAAAACATAGGTTTTAATTTACAAAGGACTTTTCTGATATGTCAGTTTAAATCTCTAAGGGTGAGAGATGGAGGGAGGTGGAGGCAGTTGGAGGGAGATGAGTGAGGAGTAGTCGCTTTTAGACAATATGGACTTCCTGTGTGTTTGACTCTGTTGTCAAACCTCAATCCTTTATGCTCACTAGACTGAGTTTTATCAGAGATGTGATGTGGAGAGAATGAGAGAATAAAATATCTACTACCTTGAGGTGTTTGGTGCCTGTGAGTAGATCATTTCTCACAGGCTCACAGTGAGCTGTGGTGTGGGGTACCCTTCTAAAGCAGAACATAAACTGTGGGAATGCCATAGAGCGAGAAGCTTTGGTGAAGTGAGAGATATCACTCTTTAGCTGTCTGGGAGAAACTGTGAAGAGCCTGTTCTCACGAGCAATGCTATTTGGGTGTGGTGTTTGCATTTGTGTTGGTGTCTTAGTCCATACAGATGCAGGAAATATTCTTAAAGGACCAAAGAGGTGCATTTGCCTAAGAAGGTTGAGACTCATTTCTCATGAACCTGATATCATCATCATCATCATCATCATCATCTTCACTATCATTTTTGACACAGGGGCTAGCTATATTTCCTAGACTGTTCTTCAACCCCTGGGATCAGTTGATCCTTCTGCCTCCGTCTCCCAAATAAATGAGACAACAGGTAGTAGTCACAATACCTGGCTTACGTTATTTGTTTAAACCCCACCTTATATCATCTACTGTGTACCAGGCCTTGGGGTAGATGTTTGACATGCCCTGACTTATTCAACCTTTACCTGTGATGGTGGGAGTTCCATGAACTCCCATTAGCTTTTAAATATTAGCTAGTAAATATCCTCCTTTCTGTACCTACCTATTTATCCACTCAATATTTTAAAGTCAAGACTTCCATGCCTGAGGCACTATTTCAGGTACTTGGGATTGGCAGGATGAATCCCCTATTCCAAATGGTCTCCTCTTTTAGGTGGGAATAAATAAATGAAAGAGAGTGGACAAATGCCTATAGCAATAACCAATTTTGGTAATTGCAATGTTGGATAAAAAGACCTGTGAGAAGGTACCATTTAAACTAGAATATGAAGGAACCACATGCCCAGAGGCAGAGCAGAAACTGTCACAGATGTCCACAGGCCCTGGGGACTTGAAAACATTTTTGAGAACTTCTTACAGAAAAAGGACACAGGATGTGGAAAAATGGAGATACAGCATGGGCCAGATTGCCAAGTGTTCTGAAGGTCAAGTGCAATGGGAAGCCATCTCATCAGATGAGTATCTGGAAGGAGCCAGTGTAGCTGTCTTGGAGAGAATGGTTGGAGGGGGAAGCAGCAGAGGGAATGTGGGAGATGAAGTTTTGGTGGGAGCCCAAGCAAGAGATAATGATGAGTTGCTTCAAGAGGAGTGTGATTGTGATATTGGAAGGGACTGGTTGTTTGAACTATTGTTTGGAACGTGTATCATGAAGAATTTTAGATATATTGAAGGTGGGAGATATGGGAATCATGATATCTAAATCTGACCTTAAATACAGAATAGCAACCATTTTAGAAAATAGTTTGGCTACTAAGTTTGTAGCAGCCCACATAAATTATTAATTTAGCTTATAAAATTAAACACAAACATACTCTATGATCCAGAAATACCACTCTGTGTATTTATACAGGAGAGATGAAAACTTATGTCCAAAGAAAAACTTGTACCACAAATGTCCCCTAGTGGGTAAATCAATATGCTCATTATAGTACTCGCTAACCTTTAATCACTAGTAACCATTGATCTGCTCTGGTTCCTACAGTCTGACCTTTTTTAAAAAAAATGTTGTGAGCATCATAAGAACGCCTTTGTGGTTTTCATGCTCGGCCATGCTTTAAGTGCCCATTCCCTCTCATTTGTTGGGTAATTTTCCGGTGACATTTCCAACAAAAGCCAATTTCAGTATATGCAAATCTGAAAGTAAAAATGTAAAACATTTTAAAATAGGAATCAGCTTGGCAAAATGACCTTTGTCATCTAGCTGTGATATCTGGTCACCTGTCTCTGGCCATTGCTGATGTCTCTATGAGAGTATCACTATGTTTGGGGACTACTTTTTGTATTCCTGGGCTTTGTCCCAAATTGTGAGAATGGACGGATAAGTCATTCCAAGAGGAGAGGAAGGACTTGCAGGAAGTGAAAGCAAGTGCATCAGTGTGCTCTATGTCCAGGGGAAAGCTGGACGGCCTTGCTAGGAACCTGGATTCAGATGGAAGTGTAGAAGAAAATGGATGAGGAACAGAAAGAAGAGCAGAAGATGGAGAACAGTGGAGGAAGAGAAGGGGAAGAAAAGTGGGAAGGGGTAATGGTAGATAGGAGGAAGATGAGAGGAAGGGAGAGAGGAGGAGAAGGGGGATGCTGGTTCCACAGCTTTGTTTGAATAGCCTCTTTCTGGGGAGGATCTTGGGCTTCTCTTGTGCTTTCTGTAAATAGCTGAAGGGTAGTGCCACAGGCAAACCCCAGGCACAAACTGGGCCCTCCTCTACCTCCACAGCAGAGAAAAGGTCATGTATTCATGTTCTATGTATTTATGGGGCAAGAGGGTGGAAAGGAAGATACTAAATTGTAAGGAGTGATTCTGTTTTAATTGGTTAATCCTGGATGACTCCAGGGATGGGATAAAACCCATTAATGAAAAGAAAGCCACTGAGGACCATGGTCCCATGTATTCCTCAGAAAGGAGCAGACAGTCACTGAGTATTGGAGGCTCTTGTCTCTGATTCCCTTCTCATAATTTCTCATGCATCATGGCATCTTGCCTCTTCCCCCAGCTATTCTGTAATTTGTAGGATGATGTTATCTGTGAGATTATAGGAAGGATCTCTTATAAATTCTAGGAGATGAGGCATGCCCACAGCAGACTAGAGTTATTCAATAAGCATTTGCTCTGTGAATAGGGAAAAAAATCAATTGTCTCACTCGCCCAAACAGAAAAACAGCACACGTCACATGTGCAATGTTAAACACTCTCATAAGAACTCATAAACCAGGTAAAGTTTGATTTAATCATATTAATAGTGCTTAATTGTATATAGCTAAAGTATTAAGATCTCAGTCTGAGGTCAATACAGAGATGTGTTTTAAATGTTTACACTAGAGTCTTCAAAATCTTGTGTATATTCTACTGTAAAGTAGCTACATCTGAGTGCTCAAAAGCCACATGTGAGAGCTGGATGTGGTCACAGAAACACTGTAATCCCAGCACTTAGGACCCTGAGGCTGGAAGACTACAGGCTCAAGGCCACTTAGACCTTATCACTCCAGGTAACGTTGTGAACCCTTCCCTCCCATTAAAAACAGAAAGAAAGCTATGTATGACTTCATTATTGGGCAGCATCTGTCTAGCTCAAGTCATGACATAAGGCTAGTTCCTAATATTTTCTGAATGAAATGCCACAATGCTATAGTTCCATGCCAGGGTTCTCAGGTTGCTGAGCAGGGATCTGACTGGCTGGTGGGATTTTCAACTCCACCTGTGTCTGTGGCAGAGAACAGAAAGGTCTACTGAATCATGCTTACTCCTTCTACTTGGTGACAAGGTAGCTTGGCTTTGAGTCAGTAGCTGGATTCTGTATACAAACCATCACCACCAACAGGATTGGGGAGGGAAATGAGCTAGCACACAGGTACACAGAGCATGCCTATATGTGCACACATGGAGGAAGCATTTTTTAAGATACCAGGAACACAACTCTGAGGATGTGCATGTGGAGGTACAAATAGAACACACATGACTCTTACAAAGAAAACGGTGTGCACAGAAGATGCAGAAGCTGCTGGCTCCAGGCTCCTTCTTCTTGTGGAGCCATCTGGGCTAGCCACCTTCCCTCCTGCAAACTGACCTGAAGTAGTCCCATCATGCATACGTGGTTCTGCTTGAGGAGCCATTGGCCATCCCTGCAGGTGGGGGGATTCCCCACTCCTGTCCTCTTGCCTTTCTAGACAAAGGTGTTGACATTCTGTTTGCGGGACACCCTGATGAGAAACCAGAGACTCTCAGGACTCAGGGGCTTGTCCACTGAGGATCTAGAAATTTCTTTGACAGTCTGCTGCACTGATGGTCCTTCTTGAATCTTGATAATCTCTGCAGACAGAGTCATGACACCAGAAGCAGCATATTCCATGGTGGCAGTTCTGATGGCCTAAAGAACCCAGGGCCTTCCACATCCCAGGTAACCACTCTACCACTGATTTTAATCTCCAGCCTCTTATTACTTTTATTTTGAGCCAGAGTCTCTCCCCAAGTTGCCTACTTTGACCTTGAACTCACTCGGTAGCCCAGGGCTACCAGAAGCCTTGGGATTTTGATCCTCTTCAGTTTCTCAGTAGCTGGACTTCTCAATTTTCATGTTCTTCAATTAGCTTAAGACCACATGACCTGGGTTATAACAATCACCCATTAACTCATCCTTGCCATCTTCTCTCACCTGTAACTGATAAGTTCTAGGATTTTACAGTGCTCGTTCCACCTTAAAAGCATGTGTTCCCTCTGGGAGTAAGCAGTTTCCACAGGCTAGCCTCACACTGTCCTACTGCACTCTACAGTGGTCCATCTTCTCACTGCTTCTCATCTGCCCATGGACATAAACATCTTACATGATGAGGCCTCATCATTAGGATAGGGATGCAGAGAACATTTCAACACTTAAGGCTACTGAAGTAGCTAGAAGATAGTAGCTCTTTATGAGATCCCCCTTCCCCCAGCAGATCATTCTGGATTGAAATGCTTCGCACATATGCACAACATATTCAAGACACGGAGATTGCACACACTATGTGTCAGCTTGCACTATGCAACGCAAGAGTCTACAATTTCTCATTAAGGGTGTCTTGTCAATGGATTGTTGATTCTTTTGTCTAGAGAGGCAGGGCCACAGGAATGGGGCATACTCTTCCTACAGGAATGGTTCATGGTTCCTCATGCAGAACCATGCATGAGGGAGGACCTCAGGCCAGTTTTTCAGGAGAGATGTGGCTAGTCCAGGTGGTCCCAGAAGAAGAATGAACCATGGAGACAGAAGCTCACCATTTCCTGGGTGCACAGACACCTTCAGTGCATATCCTTCTCTTGTTCTTGCCTTGCGGTATCCTCATTCCATAACATATCCTCTAAGTGACTCTTTGTATCTTTGTGTGTCTTTTTGGTAATGGAACACTGAAGGTGGTTAGTGTGGTTACTCATTCTACTTTGAGATATGTAAAGTCCAGTCTGCCCCCTCCCTCTTGCCACCTCACACCTAATCTCTAAAGAGGTTTCAAGCTGACTCATCCAAGAAGTGTCAGCCACCAACTTTCTGCTTACAGATCCTCACAAATCTTGGCCTGGGAGGGCTTTGGGAACTCTGTTGAGTGTATTCTCTTGTGTCCTTGTTTTGTTTCCTGTGACTGTCATAAAATATTCCAACAAAAGCAACTTACAGGAGAAAGGGTTTATTTGAAGTCATAATTCCCATTTAGAGTCACCAGGTCTGGGACATGCAGGAAATTGAAGCAGCTAGACACATGTGGAGTCAAGGTGAGAGAGAGAGAGAGAGAGAGAGAGAGAGAGAGAGAGAGAGAGAGGAATGCACATAAGTTTCTGATGTTTAGTTCACCTCCTCCATTCTTACAGAGCCTAGAACTCAAAGGCAAGATTGATGCTTTCCACGGTGAGCTGGATCTTCCCACTTTAATTGATGTCATTGAGACAGTCCCCAGCAGACATACCTGGTCTAGATAACCTCTCCTTGAGACCCTTTTCAGGTAACTCTAGTCTAGACTGTGTGATATTGACAACTCAAACTGAACATCACATCCTGTTTTTAAGATGCTGCTGTCTAATGAGAATTCCAGTTCAATCTGACCACTCATTAGCTAAATAAAGTTTGGAAATTTTATTTACCCTTCTCTAGTGTTTCCCTCTCAGTACTTAGGGATGCTAACACCTATCATATGGTGTTGTGTTAACTGGACGAAACTCTAAAAATGCCACAGTTAAGAAGCAGGTAGTAAGCCTTGAGCTCTATTGCTCTGGTAAGCGAGAGAGAGAGAGAGAGAGAGAGAGAGAGAGAGAGAGAGAGAGAGAATTTAAAGAAAAATTTACATACCACTCTCCCAAATCAACAAGCCACATGGGACATAGACATTCCAGCCAGAGAAGAGAATCTCATCAGAAAGTCAAAGGTACAGTTACTACTGAGTAAACCTCAAGGGACCCTGTATGCTCTGCGCTGGCTTGAAATAATATTAAGTCTTAGGTATCCTTTCTTTATCTTGTCCACAGGACCATTAGGCAGACCTCAGAGCATTGCGAGAAATGAATAAAGTAAATCAGGCAGAGGGCTCCCTGATGTGTGCTCTCAGAGGTTGTCTCTCCTTCTCTGCCCCTGTTCCCGTCATAGACAAGGCAATGGTAGTTCCATTTCATGTTCTAATATCATGCCCCGCCTGAAGGTTCAAGGCCTCATTAGAAAGCCAATTAAATTAGTGGGAAGAAACTCCACAGTGGGGCTGTTCCTTCACCCTGCCTCTCTGCCTTGTATACTGCCAAGTTCAGGTTAGTTGGCCTTCCCCTGACTTACCAGCCCTTCATCTTCACATCATGCCACTTCCCATGCATGTGGGGGTAATTTCATTGGCAGCAGAACATGTCTGTCACTAAACTCTGGGTTTAGAATGGAAACACTCACTGAGGAGATGAGGAAGTCAGGGAAAGCTTGTTATGTGACTTTAACTAGGCAGCCCTCCCTGCATAGCCCCATCATTAAGGGCAGAGTGGGAACCTGTCAAATCAGCAGGAAGATTATATACAGAGAAATATGAAATGCCTACCTCTTCCATGAAAAGGTATAGCTGGAGAAAAAAAGAAAACCTGCAGAGGCTGGAGTGGGGTGAGCTGTTAATGAATCTGGCATTAAGAGATTTGTGTGAACCCGAGGGAGGTGGCTTCATTCCCAGATTTGATTCAGCCCGTTCCGGGAAGCTGTGGGGTATCTTCTCAGAGGTCAGTGGCAGTTAAGTTAAAATACTCAGCTGCTCATTAGCCCCACAGATTGTACCACTTTACCCAGCGTATTTTGGGAAGCAGACAATAGGCCCACATTGGGCACATTAGTCCATCCCTTGATGTCTTAGGATGTCATCTGTAATTCAGACTCCACCTATTCTTCCTCCCAGCCTCAGAATGCATATGGACACAGGTACCTCTGGTTCTGAATGCCACTTCAGTGGCATTCCCTGTGCCCAAATGTGTATTTAGTTGTGTCACACATGCCTATGGCTTTATTTACATCCACAGATAGCTTATCGTAACTGGAGAGGAAAAGCCTATTTCCTTTGAAAGAAATAGGACAGCTTTTGATTGGCATGAAGACAGGTCCAGAAGGGACTGGTAAAACTTACATAGGAGCCAGGCCACAGAGCAAGGAGGTCAAAGCTGAGGAATGCGACTGTACAGTCTTTGGAGTAAATGGACTAAAAGAAACAGAAGATTCTCAAAGTTACATTGTACTGGCTTCTACCACATTAGTGGAAGATAAACACAGGCACAGCACTTTCCTTTACAGAACAGAAAATTTGTAGCTCATCACTTGTATAAGATCACAAAACCAAAGGCAAGATGAAATACTTCCTGGGATCAATGTCATGGTAAAGGGATGAGTGGAAGCTGGAGGCTGACTAGAGACATGGGAAAGGAGAACAATAATACCTGGGTGGGCACAACAGCAAACCACTCGGCTCCACACTTCGGCAGACACGCAGGTTTCATCCTAACCTGTCCACAGCAATTTCTTTCCAAGGGTGCTTTTCAGACATCAGCCTTTCTGGGCAGGAGACTTGGGGAAGTGGATTAGGGATGCTATGCTCTAAAGGTCAAAGACACAGTGTAGTCAGAAGTTTTCCTGTGGCCTGGCTGGCCGGCGGTTAGGAGAAATCTCTTCCACTTGAGTCCCCCGAAAAGTTAGAATAGAAAGTAAATTAGGTGCATTTTGAACTCCCCAAAATAGGATATATAATGTAATAATTTTATTCTCTGAATTTGTCAAATGCAAATAGACTAGACATTGTTGATGTATTTATTGCTTGTATATATTGTATATAGTTTTGTTTTGTACTTACTGTATGTAGTTTTCCTTATATTAGTTATAACTTTTTTTATTTTTTATTAGACAGAAAGGGGATATGTGGTGACATTTTATTTGTGCTTTAATAAATAAAGCTTGCCTGGAGATCAGAGGAAAAAGGCCAGCCATTTTAAGTAAACAGAGAAGTCAGGCAGTGGTAGCACATGCCCTTAATCCTATCACTTAGCAGTCAGGATCTCTGTGTGTTCAAGGCCACACTGGAAACAGGGCCAGGTGTGGTAGCACATGCCTTAATTCAAACACTAGTTAGCCATGGAGGTCTGGAGGTCTATACAGACAGACAAAAATTGACAGAGCTGTGTAGGAAGAGGAAGTGATGTAGCTGAATGGAGAGAGCAAATCAGATGGCAGAACAGCAAGGGATATAGACATGGGTAGACAGGAAGTAACTCACATTTGGAAGCTGCAGAGTTGGTGAGGTGAGGTTGGCTGGTGGCTTTCCCTATTTCCCTGATCTCTCTAAGGCTTTCACCTCTATGTTTGGCTCCATGTTTTTTATTTAATAAGACCATTTAGAAATTTGTCTACAGTGCAGTAATTCACACAAACACATTGACAATGGATGGCCAGGTAGCAAGAACAGACAGCCACCACTGCGTTGTCTATATGGTCATTGCCACTTGAGTTCTGAGAAATGTCTAACTATGAGTGCACTGTAGAATGTATTGGCATATACCTAGATGGTGTAGGTCAGTCACTCAAAATGGCCTTGATTCAGTCAAGAGACCCAGTAAACACAAAATGTACATGTTTGTGTGGTGCTTAATACTCTCTCATAGTAAGCATTTTTTAAATAGGTCGGGGTAGCCAGTATGGTAAACACATAAACCAGTAATATGTCAATGTTTTATCATCATCAAGTATTACGTACTGCACAGAGTTGTTTGTGCTATCCTTTCACAAAGTATGTTTTTTTAATTAGCCTTGCCACAAATATGCCAGCAACGTGTGGTGTTGCATCAAGGAAGCTACAATGCCAGTAGGTCACAGGAATTCTTCATGTTCCTTGTCGTATGATAGGACTACTCTTCTGTATGTGGCCCATTGTTAACGTGAATCACCAATCATGTGACATGTGGCTATAGTTCCTGAAGTCCCTTTTTTGTACAGTGTGTGTGCACATATATGTGTGATGTGTGTGTTGAGTTTTCTGAGTTTTCCTCACATGTAGATTTATGTGATGATCACCACCACTGTCAAGAGACAGACTTATGCAAGCACAGATTGGACTCACACTTTTTCCACATACAATATTCTTTCTCACTTGCTCTTCCTGGCTTTGAACAACTATTTACCTTTCAAGATTCATTCCATGAACAACCTTTTCTAAAACAAATGCTCTAGATTGCTTATCTTTAGCCCCTTAGGAGCAGTGTTCACTGTCGGAGACCTCTTTGTTTATTTATTGTCTTTACTTCCCCTTGCCTGTAAAGTTTCTTATAGCCAAGAACAGCATCTCTTACATCTTTGTATTACCAGTAATTAGCATAGTGCCTAGAACAAAGTAGGGGGTCAGTCATTGTTTGCTGAATATGATCGGATTTTTATAAAGGATAAATGTCTCATTGCCTAAGGAAAAACCATACACAAAAGCTATTGTATAATCAGCATTTGAAGTATTTGATGATAGGGCTAGTCTTCTGCATGTGGTCCATCATTAAGTGAATAATCAATTGTGTGACATGTGACTATAGTTCCTGAGGCCACTTTTTTGCTCAGTGTGTGTGTGTGTGCATAAATGTGTAATGTGTATGTTGAGTTTACTTGGTTTTGCTCACACATAGCTTCATGTGATGATCAGTGTGGTGATCATGTGATAATCACCACCACTGGTTCAAGCAAAGTTGCAATGTAAATATACATTAATATTTAATTATGAGAGTAATTTGCAAGGACATATGTATGAGTATGCCCACTGTGGTCACATCTTCTCTTTTAGGAGTCCCGGTGCTATGTGGCTGTGAACAGAACACTTATTTCTCCCTCACCAGGGTTCAGATGTTGAAATCCTCATCCTAAGGATATGATGTTGGAAAATGGAGCTTTTCATCGTACTTAGTCATGAGCATTGGACCCCATAGATGGGACCAAAACTCAGGTCTTATTCTGTCATATGAAGATACAAGGAAAAGTTGGCAGTCTACAAAATGAAATAGAGTTTTCTCCAGAATACCACCATGCAAGCACCATCATTGTGGGCTTTTAGCCTTTAGAACCATGGGGAATATAACCCTGGTGTTTGTAAGTATCTGTTTTTATAGGAATGAAAATAGTCCCCATAAGCTCATAGGGAGTGGCACTATGAGCCACATTAGGAGGTGTGACCTTGTTTGAGTAGGTGTGACCTTGTTGGAGGAAGTGTGTCACTGGGGGTGAGCTTTGAAGTTTCTGATGCTCAAGTCAGTCCTAATGTCACTCTCGCTTCCTGATGTCTTTGGATCCAGGTATAGAACCTCAACAACTTCTCTAGCACCATGTCTGCCTGCTTGCAAGGCAACATGCTTCCCACCATGATGACAATGGACTAAACCTATGAACTGTAAGCCAGTCCTCAATTAAATGTTTTCCTTTATAAGAGTTGCTGTGGCCATAGTGTCTCTTCACAGCAATAGAAATGCTAACTAATAACCCAATGTGGACTAAGGTACATGCATAAACTTCCCTAAATATCACTGAGTTGTGCTTTAGGGTCACATCTGGCTTTGTTGACAAGGACATCTTTTAAATGTCACATTAAAGCCACTTCTCTATACCTACATTTTCTATAAAGTCGTTACTACCTTCTACATAACTGATCTAAATTATCAAATAGGCTTTTTTTAGAATTTTTTTTTTCCAGAGCTGAGGACCGAACCCAGGACCTTGTGCTTGCTAGGCAAGTGCTCTACCACTGAGCTATATCCCCAACCCCTTTTTTTAGAATTTAACACTAAGAAAAAACATGGCCTCCTTATGGAACTGGTGAGCTTTTCTCTTTCTAGTAAACAGATACCTATAACTCATTATCATGGCATGGTTTCTAGGAAGGACAATATTATGTCTCAATTCTCTCTACTGATTCTTGGGTACTCTACTGGTTCTTAGGTTTTATTTTCTGATCTCCTAGTATTTTAGGGGATAATTGCAGCCATTGTTTAAATTTTGCATATAAGTTAAGTGTGATGGTACACACTAATTCCAACACACAGAGGCTGAGACAGGAGGATTACAACAAGTTTAAGGCCAGCCTGGTCTACATAGCAAATTCTGGATCATCCAGGGCTACATAGCAAGTGTGTGTGTGTGTGTGTGTGTGTGTGTGTGTGTGTGTGTGTGTGTGTGTTTCTGCAACTAGGAAACAAGAAAATCAATAAAAAAGAATAGAGTAAATTAGTATGTATTAATACATTGTTTTGAAAAATCATTCCTTCTCTCTGCTTCTCTCTGTGGTGTAAGCTGTATGGCATGGCTGTTTGAGACACAAGTCCACCTAGATCTGTGCCTTCAGGCAGAAGCTTCTCTTTTGGTGATGTAAGAGTGAAGCCTGGATTTTTAAAAATTATTATTCTTGTGTTGTGTGGATCAGAGCATCTGAATCCATAGAACACATCCTCCTGTACCCCCGTGAATGAGTTACTGTGAACCTTACTCTGGATTGCTCTGAGAGACCTCTCATCTCATGAAGGGTTTTTCCACAATTCAGGCAAAGGCACTTTACTGCCATCTTCATAAAACACGTGACACACAGACAAAAACTTTAATTTTCTACTCCCTTTCTTAATCTTGATTTTTGTATTCCTTTGACTTATTTCATGCTTGTCATTGAAGATGGGATGTGTCAAATCCTTTATATAAAGGGAAATGACTCTATGCCTAGCTCTGAATGGGAAGTGACTAGCATATTTGTGCATGTTCAGGCACTTGGCTTTTATTCTGCAAATATTTAGAACCTTAAGTTATTCAGTAGACACCACTAACTTCTAGGAATATTGGAAATCACGGCATCACTGCTGTGCTTGGAAGGGACATCAAGCGCCTGCTTTGGGGGTGGGACCAAGGGCACAAGCATAGGAAATAGTGGAGGTGAAGACAGAGTCTGGGTGTGTGAATTCTGAGCCATGTGCTCTACACCAAGATGGGCAGCCTTTGTCTGAAGGCTCCGGCAGCTGCAAGAGAAAAGAAACTCCTCCAATCCCAAGGGTGTCCGTCAAGACAAGACTTCTTATGCTGGGTCAAATGCATGTGTCAAACTGTCAGATGCAGCTTCTAATCAAATACTCCAGACCATGTGGGAGAGAGAGAGAGGCTGACATCTGTACCGCTGGCCCTTCCACTTAAACTCAGCTGATATGGAGATCTTTGCTTAGCTTTTGTGCTCAAAGTACCAAGATGGACAGGAATTAGCGTCATGCCTCTCCTTGGTTCTAACGAAATCTTAATGAGGGGTAGCTCTGCTGAAGATGTGAAAGACAGGTGAGATGCCATTAGACTGAAGGCTCACTGACAGTCCAGAATCACCCAGCTGCACTGCCCATACTGCAACCTCATGTCCCCAGTTCCCCTCCCATCCTTCTGACAGGTAGTCAAAGCCTTGCTTGTAGAAGGATGCTGTCCCTGAAGGCAAATGGTGATCTCTGGATTTATTTGCATAGATTGTGCAAGGCAACCACACTGAGCCCTTGTAATTGCACTAAGGGTTTCACAATGCTACTTTATTTCAGCCTTGTCACAGCCCTCTGAGTTAGGGACCACCATTAGCATCATTTTTCAGGTGAGGAAGCCAAAGACTCTGTTGATTCCATGGTTTATACAGCCATGGGGAAAATTTCTATCTAGATTACAGGGCTGATGTCAAGTGGCTTTTGTGCAGTTATGGAAGAATACTTAAAGTCACAAAGCTAGTGAAGGCCAAGCTGGCACTGGAACCAAAGGATTAACTTTCAGAACACAATGTTTCCTCTGCTAGTTCTCAAAATCAGGGCTCTACCGGAGTGACAGGAAGGACAGGTGTGGTGGTTTTATTTATTCTTTCATCCTTCCAGTCATTATTTATTTATTTATTTATTTATTTATTTATTTATTTATTTTTATTTAAAGGAGGACATACAAGAAAGAAAAGGGTCAATCATTGGGGAGGCCCTATTAGTAAGCAGAGCCAAATAGATCACATTCATGCTGGTCCCCAAATGATGTGCTGGCAGCCTCGTTTTCACTTAGCATTCATGTAACCTTGAGTCTGAGGCTGTTTGGGTAGTTATAGTACAGGTATTACAATACTAAGACACAATTGTATTAAATGCCAAAAGGTTGCACAGCCACTGTTGTGAGATAATCATTTTGTCCACTGTGAAGATGTGTCTCTGCCTAATGCAACTTCTGATTGGTTTAATAAAGAGATGTAGAGAACTACAATCAAACATCAGATGGAGTTCTGGAATCCTGCAGAGGAGGAGTATAAAAGAGTGTAGGAGCCAGATGGGTCAAGGACCTGGGCTCATAGGGGCTCTCAGAGACTGAACTAACAACCAGGGAGCCTGCATAAAACTGACCTAGGCACTCTGCACGTATGTTACAGTTGTGTAGCTTGGCCCTCTTATGGAACTCCTAACAGCAGGATCAGGGGCTGTCTCTGACTCATTTACTGGCTTTGGGGACCTTACTTCTCATACTGGGTCAACTTGCCCAGCCTTAATTCATGGGAAGGTGTTTAATCTTACTGCAACTTGATATGCCATGTTTTGTTGATACTCATAGGAGACCTGCCCTTGCCTAGATGGAGACAGAAGAGGAGGGGGTTGATGGTGTGGGGGGATGAGGGAAAGGGATTGGAAGTGGGGAGTGGGGGGAGGCTATGGCTGGGATATAAAATAAGTAGAAATAAATAGGTGAACAAAAAAAGAGCTGAATGGTCAATAGACAGGCAGCACAGGATAGGCAGGCTTTCCAGGGAGAGAGAGGAACTCAGGAAGAATCTGAGGCACTTGAAATTCACCAGCCAGACACAGAAGGAATCAGATGTACAGAATGGAGGAGAGGTAACAAGCCACTTGGCAGAAGGTAGATTAATAGAAACAGGCTAATTTAAGTTGTAAGAGCTAGTTGGGAACAAGCCTAAGCTAAGGCCAAGCTTTCATAATTAAAATAAGCCTCTGTGTCATTATTTGGGGGCTGGTGGTACAAAGAAAGTCTGACAAGAAATCCCTGCTATAAGCCATCTCAAAGCATGGTGCCAGGTCTGTGTGGGCAATGGCAGTGACAAAGAAGGTCCTATAGAGCTAGAAAGTGGGTGAGATGAGAGGGAAGAGGCTGCATTCAGTTTCCCTACTCCCTGCTTCTGTCCATGGCCTGCCCTTAAGGAGTTGCTCAGGGCATTGCACTAGTTAGGCATATAAGGCCTCCAGCATTCTCTCACTGTCAAAGGGCATTGGGTCCACAGAGCTGCTCACTGCTCACAGAAGATTCTTTTCGAAGTTCTCACTAAGTGGTTCCTTAGTGGCCAGTCAGGGCTGTTCATCACAGCACCAGACACAGCTCATGGTGTGAGATTTATATCAAGTGAATGTAGCCGAAAGTGTCCAACACTACAAGATGCATGGCGAGTCTGAGCGCACTTTGGGTTTAAATCTCAGATCTATGACTAGCCTTTCTTCTCCATTACCCACTATGTGCACACTGAAGTCTGAGAACACATGGAGGTTCTCGGTAGACCAGAAAAAGGAGGGGTAATTTGAGTCTGTCTTTTATTGGCTATGGATGCTCAAACTGAAAATGACTGAAAACTTTAAGCAACATTTCTGACAATCCAGCTTGGGAGTCTCCCTGAGTCTCTTCCAGGATGCGGGATAATGACCATTTCAGCACTTCATTGCTGGCAGAAGCCACTGGCTTCACCTCTGGCAATACAGGTGGCTTCATACATTCTGATGCCAAAGAGTCCAACTATGCCATATACCTAATGATTCTCCAGGATCTCCATGCTTAGAACTTCGGGTCAGTTTTCAATTAGGAACACTCTTATTCTACCTCCACAGCTTTCGTAAATCTTCTCTTTTGGAGTAGTTTGAAATCTTGTTAGCTCTCCTGCCGTTGTTTATGTGAAGTTGGCTGTTCCAGTGAAGGCAGCTTTGTTCAAATTAGTGCTTGTTGCCTGGCTTCTCCTAGCCCAGGGACTGAGATGGACTTAGAGGTGGGTTTATGGAGGGGAAAGGCTCCTTTGCTGCTCAAGGATGTTGCTTTATGGACCAATGGTAGCAAGGGACTCAGCCTTTGTTTTTCTTCTTTAACCCCCTCTTTTCCTATTCCATGGCTGTCCCCTGCTCTTCGACAGGCTTTCTCTCCTTCCCTTCCTCCTACTTGACATCCTGTTTCTCCATCTCACTCCCTGCTCACGTGTCTCCCCCCAAAACTGTAAGAAGAGTATGATTGGGAGTGTTTGGAGCAGCAGGGGCCAAGCCAAACATGACTGTGAAGAGTAATCTTAGCTACTGGAAGCAGGCCAGTGACGGCACTGGTGGCAGCAGTAGCAGATACAGAAGTGACAGAACAGTTAAGCACCCTCCATCCTTTAGGTAGCTGACACTAGGTAACAGGAGCTTGCCCTACCATATCCCTAGTTCTACACACCATGTAAACGAGCAACAGGATGCTTAGAGAAACTGCAGCTTGTCCAAATCTGCAGAGAAGTGGCATAACGAGACTTACTGCTACAGCTGTTCAGACCTCAACAAAGAATCTGCCACCCAAGCTGGCTTCTTCATTTGGGGAGTAAGTCCAGGTCCCATGGAACGCACAGACAAAGGAGGTGAAGAGTGAAAGCAGGGGTCAATGGAGAATTGGCATGTTGTCTTCTTGCAGATTGGAATCTCTCCTCTTCGTGCTCTCTTTTCTCTCCAATACATCCACAAAAGTCAATGGATCAATAGATGGTGAGTAGAGTTTACTGCAAACTATGAAGTCACAGACATTTGTGTCTGGTGCTCACCATCTTTCCATTTATGCATTGCTGTGCTCTTTCTTGTAACCACTAAAGGAGTAAAATCCTCTATGAGGGAGGTTCCCATCTTGGTCAGTCTTTATTCCTGGGAACCTAGGGCACCAGTGATCAGCACTTAGCAGGTTCTATGTAAATGTGGCATGAATTCATCACACCCTCACAACAGCAGCTGCCTTAGCTGTTTAATTAAGATACTCTCTTCGAATAGCTCTCCCTTTCTTTGACCCAAGTCCAACTGTGGCCCATCATCACTCCAATATGTGGCAGATCATAACAGATCATGACTCCTCTTTCTTTTCAACAGAGGGACTAGAAGAAAACGCTGTCATCAAGACCATTAAAGCTCACTCCCTTCAAAATAGAACAATTTTACACCAAAAAGAGACAGAAAGAGATAGATTTGCAGCTAGATGTCTCCAGGGATTGTGTGAGATTATTCAGAAGGAACAGAAGATGGAGATGGAAAGAGAAACTAATCTTTCTTAAGCTATACTAAGTACATGGTAATTTCCTACCTGTGTAATAAAATATGATTAAATAGTAAAATAAAAATTTAAGTATACTATAAATTAACCCTGTAGGAAACAATGAGCTGGAGTCCAACTCATATTCAGGGACACAAGGCATAGCTAATGAGGCAGGAGATGACATTTAGGATTAACTGAACTACTTAACTTGAGTAACATTGTCACATAATTTAGTAGGTAGATCCAGAAATCAGGTTGGATATTCTAGGTGACAGTCTATTCAATTTTTTTAAGGAGTCATTTGTTTTTAAGTTTCCACTAATGACAGGTAGGACTCTCCACCACTAAATACTAGTTAGTACCTTCCATCATCTCTTTGGGAATACATGACTAGCAAACATCATCTTGTTTTCAGCATGGAAGACATGGCTGGGACAGGGCGTGGCTGAGTGCTTTACAGATACTTGCCCTTAACTCTCAAGTGTAAGTTCCTCTGAAGTTCTATGTCAGGCAATGCTGGTGATTCACCTGGATTTCCCAGGTCCCTGAGTGCTTTTGGCATCTGTGGAGAGTGTGCTTTCATATCCAGTGGACACACTTGATTCTCTTCTTTGAGAGATGTTCTGGGGTAGAAAGGCAGAGAACTCAGTGTTCTTCAGCCAGATGGGATCAGCTCTCAGGACTTTGCGTGCTTGTTCTCTTTATCTTTTCCTGCTCTCCTCCTGGATCTACTGTCTAGAGATGTGAGGCAGATCAGTTGTACACACACCTTCATCCCAGCTAAGCTCAACTTTTCCATGCTCCTGCTATGTGACCTATGTCCTGTGTCTCTAAATGTGAGTTATACTCTAGCTGTGCATGGAGAAGTCTTTCACTCTGATTGCTGAAGATCTATCTCACTCAGCATTCCATCCATCCACATGTAGGGTTTTCCACAGAATAGAGAAATGTCATTTCACTATCTGTACTAAGATGAAAAAAAATGTAACATTCCTGCAAAAATAATGCTGACAATACAGTAAAAATGCCCAGGTGTTGTTCACCCATGGTGGTATCCACCTGCTTTTGTGCAGTCAGAATGGTTCTCAGCCCCGTGACTCCTTCCAATAACAAGTAGTGTTTCTTTCTTATTTTAGACTGGAAGGGCCTCCAAAAAATCTTCAGCCAACAGGAGCTAGGACTGGTAGACAGTGCCCAACTTTCTACCCATTGAGCACACAGTTCTGTGTATTTCAGAGGTTGAAGCTTAATGGGGCCTCAGGCAATGACCTTGACAGTGTAAATCTCTCCAGTCATTTTTGTCTTTCTCTCCCTCATCTTCCCATCCTCCACCATTGCTTCCTTAATATACTGTCACTGCACCAGGACCCAAGTCCCTCTCTCATATTTTACTCTTAGGGGAACAATAAGAGATGCTATCTAGAAACCCAGACATCGTATACAATATGCAAATGATCCCAAGCCCTGGCCTTTTGGCTTTAATTAGGAGTTGACCATAATGTGAACAGTCATTCAATTTTGCTCTTCAGAAGCGTGAAATAGAAGATTTGCTAAACAATCAACCAAAGAGGTCAATCATCACTAATTTCTAGCATTGGGATTCCTTCACATTCCAATACACTCAACAACTATTTCTTGGCATCTGCTGTGATAAACTCCCAAGATGCAGAGGAACTCAGGATGGACATCATCCTGTTATCATGGAGCTGAGAGTCTGGCAGTATAATCAGACATTAAGTAGCTAAATAGAGCAGTATAAGTGCAACCAAGAAGAGATCCAGGTGAAAGTGAATGATGCCTGGTGATTAGGATTGCTGTGCAGTGATTATAAATAATTGTCAATGGACATTACAAGAGAATGGGATAGTCAGGCAGTTTATTATAGAACACCATGTGGACAAAGTTTCAGTTTAGTGACTATATTCTTCTGCTTAGGTTATCATAACAAAAGACTATAGAGTGGGTTGTTTAAATACCAGCCATTTATTTCAAACCATCATTGAGGCCATGAGATTCAAGATGAAGGTATTACAAGGTAGGCTTCATTCTGAGGCTTCTTCTGGACTGCGCTGTTCTTACAATCTTGTTATGGACTCATAAAACCTCTTCTCTATGTGTGTGAAGGGAGGGGGAGGAGAAGGAAGAGGAAGGTGGGGTGGGAGGAAAAGGAAGGGGAGGAGATGGGGAACGTTGGACATCTGTTCTTATTGGGCGCTAATGCCGTCATGCAGACCTTGCCCTCGTGGCACTTTTCCAAGTATTATCACTCTGTGAGTGTGGGTTTCACCATATGAATTTGCGGACACACTGTCCATAACAGTTGCCTCTTTCAACAACCTTAAATTGCCTTTCTATCTCTAAAATTGGTGGAAAATGTCAGGGTAGAAAGTGTGCCCTTTCTTTGTCTTTGCCTTGAGTAATGTCTTTGCATTTCAGATTCAAAGGTCATTTAAATATACTGTAAGTAGGGACCGGGCTGTTGATTGGATTTGAAAATTTTTAAGACATGAGAGCAAAAGCTATTGAGGGAGCAATGCAAAGTAAGTAAGTAAGTAAATAAATAAATAAATTAATTAATTAATTAATTAAATGATCAATTTTTATTTTAGTTTTTGTGGTTCATTGAGAAAAACTAGCTGTGACATAAGAAAGACAGGAAGAAAACTGAAAATGAGTTTGAACCTAGCTGTATGTCTTGCTCATGCTCAGAGGCAAGGAGATACCTCAGAAGGGACTTGTAAAAAGAATAGTTTGAGGCAGGACCAAAGGGCTGATGAGCTCAGGCTAGCCCACTTGCCTTGGTGTTAGACATTACTGCTACATAGAACAGTCCAAACTGTGAGGGGACTGGAAGGAAATTCAGAGTCTGTGTGTCTGGACCCAGCTGATTGGACAAAAGAATTCCCCGAAAAGGAATTGTTTCTATGAAGAATTCTTGGATGCTGGGAACAAAGCACTCACTCTGGCCTCTAACACCCATGTTCTCCTTTTTGGTAATAATATCTTGATTTCCTTTTAGACAACAATTTCTTTCCTATTTGATATTTGGTATTCAAACTCATTTTCTGTTCTCTTCAGTTGTTCCTTATGTCACAACTAGTTTTTCTCCTATACTACAGACACTAAAATAAACTGATTTTTCCCCCACTGCTACCTTGGTAGCATTTTCTCTCATGTTTTAAAAATTTTCAAATCCAATGGGCAGCATGACCAAGAAAGGTCCACAGGATGACCTCTGGGACTTGGCAACTTGGAGTCAGCAAATACAGACAAAAGAAGCTGAAGGTCATTGAATCCATGAAGGAAACCCTTTGAGATGGGATCTTTAGAATGGCTAGAGTTCTCCATGGGCTGTTTCAGGGCTTTATTTTCCTTTTCAAAGTCTTTCTGAAAGTGTGTGTGTGTGTGTGTGTGTGTGTGTGTGTGTCTGTCTGTCTGTCTGTCTGTCCCCATGTAACGGAGTGTTGTTGAGATGCAAATTTGCATGCCACACCATTTCCCCACTTGAAGTATAAATGATTTTCAGAGATTCACAGAGCATGCACTCGTCACTATAATCAATTTCCGAATATCTCCAAGCCCCTCACAAAGAACCTGCAGCAAGCACCATCATTCTTCACTTCCTGTAGCTCTCCATCCCACAATACCTAGTCTTCTTTGGGCTCTCCCACTGTGCCTCTCTGGACACTGCACAGGAATGGTCTTATGTTATGGGGCCCTTTGATTTTACGCCATGTGTCAGTCCCAGCTCTACTCATGCCAATCTGAGGGCCAGGCTTCCTTCCTCTTTTGACTGTGTGGTGTTCTGTTCTATGGAGTAAATGTGTTTTAGCATCCACTCATGGGTAGACAAGCCTTTGGGCTGCTTCTCTTGTTTTTATAAGTTACTGGATGCCTTCCCAGTAAATTCCTCTTTACTCTGGTTAGGCAGGCTCAGTTTCCGTTGCTTAAAGGTGAAAATATAAAACAGATCAAATTTCCTCCACAACTGTCCATATGTAACGTGTGTGTCAGGTTCAGTGACTCTAGGATTCAGAGCCCAGCCCCGAGCCTCATTCAGCTTTAACCTTTCTTTTTATGAATTTCAGGGATTTGGGCTTAGCATAAACACTGGTGCAACAGACCAAAATCTAGGACTAGCAGAATGTCTTGAGTGTCTACTGCTCTGTTCTTACTAGCTCAGAGGATTCCTACCTACCCCAAAAGCGATATTTCTGGCCACCAGCAAAATCTATCCAAAGTAAAAATGCTGAGCCAAAATGTTATTTTTTTTATTTTTTATTCTTCTCAATAATCATTTGCCCATCACTACCTCCAGACTTTTATACCCATGTAACTTCCAGTATCATGGTTCTATAAGCCCCTAGTGTAAGCTTGGACCTTTTTATTCCCTCTTATAAGCCCATTGTCTGTACAGGCTTCTAAAATGTACTTTAAAGCCATTCTATTAGTGGCAAGGCATGTGACCTCAGTTTGTTACATCTGCAAAATGGGAGTGTGGGAGTGTTTGGACAAGTCAGTGAGCTTTCCACTTTATTTAGTAACAGAACCAACCAGCTCTTCAAGGTTCTTGTAGGTGGAAGCTCAAAACATAGGTGAGGCTGACTGAGGAAAAGCTGCCTTCTTCATTTAAACTTGGGAATATCTAGTCTATCTTGAGAGGTGGTGCCTCAGCTTCTATTCCATGCTCTAGATCAGTGGTTCTCAACCTGTGGGTCATGACCCTTTGAGATTTGAACGACCCTTTCACAAAGGTCACCTAAAACAATCAGAAAACACCGACATTCACATTACAACTTATAACAGTAGCAAAATTGGTTATGAAATAGCAATGAAAATAATTTCATGGTGGGGGGTCACCACAACATGAGGAATTGTACTAAAGGGTCATAGAATTAGGAAGGTTGAGAACCTTTGCTCTAGAATGTCTGTACACTAAGCAACTTATGGTTCAGCAAGCTTTCTGTCACATGGAGAGGAATAGGGACCAGATAGTTCTGGAGTGAGATCAACCCCTCTGGTAGGTGGGTACAAATGTATATGGTGGTAGTTTGAAGAAGGGATGGATCATTATCTTCTTGGACCAAAGAAATAACATTAGGAGTTGGGATATCCATGATGTTACCCCCTCCAGAAGGGTGTACCACAAGGAATATGGGAAGACCAGAGTATGCAGGGGGAAATGTAAATTCTTGGTTGATGGATTCTGATCTTCAGGGGAATTCTGATGCAACCATACAGATCTGTATGATGGGGGGTTAGGCTAAAGGGAAAGAGTCATGAAGAAGAGCACAGGCTGCCTCACAGCTCCCCTTGCTACTGCCTGTGTGGAAGGTGTTGTTATCTATCAAGGGAATTGTACCCACCAGGAGTAACAACAGAGTGGATGTCTTTAGTGGTGTGGAGGACAGTAGAGCAGACACCATGAGAAGCAGCAGTTGAGCTGATGAGGAAGGCCAGGAGAATCCAGCTTGTCAATGGGAGAAGGTATGGGATGCTGCCTCTGACTTATGCCACAATCCACATTCTAGTCCCTCTCCACATTGCCTTATTTTGACAACCCACCCTCATGTGAGCCAGTTCCCAGACCCACGAGGGAGACCTGCTTAGAAAATGATCCACTAGCTACGCAGGCTCCTTAGTGACAGTTGAGCAGAGCAGATAGAGGATGCTTCTCCCAATAAGCCCAGCTCAGAGGCCCATGCTGTACTGTGTGTGTCTGAGAAGTCCAGGAAGAGATATCACTCCTGCTGTTCATGTCCCTTTGCTGTTCTAAGGCAAGGGACATTCGGAGTGAAGGAGGCGACCTCTGAGTAACGCTGTCAGTTTTATTTTTCCTATTATTCTGCCAAGTTGTGTCTAGAAATAAGAGTCTGTCAGTCTGCACATTATGGTACTCTTCCCCCAGCCTACCATAATAAATATGATGTTGATTGATATGACCACAACATTCTCTTATTCCATGTTCCTTCATCTACTCTTTCATGGTACACCAAGAAGGAAGTGTTGGACTATGCTTGAGTAACAAACATCTGCCAGCTCCCAAATCTTAGTGATCCCCAATAACAAAGTTTCCTGTTCTCTCTGCATGCCCCCTGCATGTTGATGATAAATAGAATGAAAGGGCCAACTCTCCATCGTTACTCAGAGATTTGAGCTCTGTTGATGCCATGCCAAGAGCTTTAGAAGGCCTTGTAATGTAATGCTCAGGCCTGGGAGTGAGACTCTGCATTTCTGTTCATATCACAAGGGCCACAGTTATTTGGAAGGTCCCATCTATCACAAGAGGGCCAGGAGAGGCAATCTTCCCTTGGGCCAGCAGAAGGAACTGGGAAAATGTGACAAACAGCACTAATGACCAAGACAGGTGGGGAGATTGTGGTTTTAGGGGCAGAAAACCCTAACTTGCAGTTTGAGGACTCCATCCTTCCCAGCTATGTGTGTTATAGTGAGCGACACATTGGAGTCTGTGACCTTCAGTTTTGTCATTTGGGAAATGAGGACATCCCAGATTCCCTGGGACATCTAATAGTGCATAAAACAGGGCCCCAACAAATATTAGCTCTCCTTTCTTTTCCTGCTAAATACCTTATTGCAGGTAAATATTTTGATTTATAGTTTGAGTCAAGTTCTCTCTGTAGTTGAGGTTGGCCTAGAACTCATTGTGTATCCTGGGATAGCCTCCAACTCACAGAAAACCTCCTGTCTCTGGCTCCCAAGAACTGAGAGTATAGGAATGTGAGCACTTGGTTAGCAGGTAATTACCATAATTGTCCCTTTCAACTTGAAGGTTAAATGCAGATAGTGAGTTTATTGGGTTTTATTTTCCAAGTCCCATAAGGGCTATTTGTAGCTTGATGGGCAAAGTTCAATTGAACAGATAGGCTTTGGATACTGTGGAGTGAGGCCCTAGAAATAGTTACCAGGATTTCCACTCCCTAATATTAACACTGTTGTGGGATTTCCTTATCTTGACGGTTGGCTATACCTAGAGATGAGGTATCACTTCCAACTCAGTTTTAAAACACTGGGCTTTCCTTCTCTCTGCTACTGTACCTTCCTCATCCTACCTCTAGACCACTCTGTAGACAAGCTGCCGTGTCGGAGAGGCCCATGTTCTAAGGAGCTGAGGTCAACATCTAGACAGTAATCACAGAGGAACTGAGAGCCTCTTTCCTAAAGCCTGCATTGATACGTATCCCATCACAGCGACCATGGCAATGGACTCTTCCCATAGCCTTCAGATGATGCTAGCACCAGTCACAGTATGATCAGAGACTTGTGGGAAACCCTGAGGCAGAGGCACACATCTACTTTATGATTTCCAACTCACAGAAACTGAAATAATAGTTTATGTCATCATGTTTGGGGTTAATTCGTTATGGAGCAATAAACACTGATACAAATGCCAAGCACTGTTCCAGCTATAGAAACCAAGCTGGATAGAATGTATCCATTTTCTTCAGGAGTCAATATTGCTTTCATCACACAGTACCCACACTTAGTTGTTCTTTTATGGCAGGACAACTCTTGCTAGTAACATGCTTGAGTGAGCCAGGTGAGAACACACATGTGCCTTTCTTGACCTCTGATTTCCTCTGTCTCAGCAGTTTTAAAATATTAAGTCCATCATGTATCCCACCCTTATTGAAGTTCTTTTATTGAAAAGCAGTTTATTATGGTGGTAAAAAGACACAGATTCTGGAGTTTGGTGTGGTACCTTTCATAAAGGTATACTCTTTGAGGGAGAAGTTAACCCACCTTGTTGTGGAAAATTAGTTTAAGATGTGGCACATTTTTGCTTAATGATGCAAAGATATGTTGGATTCTTTTATGTTGCAATTTGTTTAATTCTGTAAAGCTGTGTTGCTTTGTCTGCCTAAAACACCTGATTGGTCTAATAAAGAGCTAAATGGCCAATAGCTAGGCAGAAGAGAGAAATATGTGGGGCTGGCAGGCAGACAGAATAAATAGAAGGAGAAATCTAAGAAAGATAGTGAGGAGCAAGAAAAGGACAAGGAGAGGAGGCTGCCAGGGTTCAGCCACTCAGCCACACAGCCAGCCATGGAGTAAGAAGTAAAGAAAGGTGTAGAATAGAGAAAGATAAAAGCCCAGAGGCAAAACATAGTTAAAGAGAAATGGGATAATTTAAGTCAAAAAAGCTGGCTAGAAACAAGCCAAGCTAAGGCTGGCATTTATAAATAAGAATAAGTTTCCATGTATTTATTTGGGAGCTGGGTGGCGGGGGCCCCCAAAGAGTAAAAAGACCTAACTACACTACCTCTCTGGACTAACACCTTCTTGTGTGTTGTTCGGGAATATCTAGCACTTGGGGATTTGTGGAGGTCAAGTGAGCAGACCTAGTGCACAGCCTAGGACAGACACAGCCTGTGTGAATGCTAAGGATCATTCATCTCAGACGCAGGCCTCACATGATAGGCAGTGTATGTGGTGCATCAACACATCTCGATGTTGTTCTGGCCTCATCGTATGAGCTCAATCTGAATTAGTAAAACTAGGGACATCCAAATTCAACTCTTGCCTCCATCCATAAACCCTCGCTGTAGTTATTAAGGGTTGGGAGGCCTTGTTTTCTTCCTTCATGAGTAGATTTGGGTTTTCTGTGCTTTTCATCTCACACTAGCCCTTACAGGCCACTCCATTTTGGCGGGAAGGACGTTCTTTAGCACGATTCATAAAACTTATGTAATTAACACAAAAGACCTTTTGTCATGAACACAACCCACAAGAGGCAAAACCACACAGCAAATATCTTTTAAGTGAATTGATGAGTTTATTAACTTGAGGATTTTTTCCCCCCCCGAACAGCAAGCAAAGATCTGTGGTGGAACAGGACTTGTTAAAGCAGCATTGAGGTTGGGGAGGGGACTCGGGACAAGAGCCGGTGCAATAATGCTGTGGGCTGCAGGGAACAGAAACTGAAAGGGAGAGGCATGAAAAAGAGGGTCTGCTGGGTGTCTCTAATTAAAAGGCAGCCAGATAATAACTTGAGGAAACTTTTGCATTATCCTCAGCGCTCCTGTGTGCAACCACAATTTACACTAATGAGTAACGCCAAGTTGTTTAGGCTATATCTCTTCAGCCCATGCATTGGTTGATAGGAAGTTGCGTGTAACTTTTGTTCTTTTGGGGAGAAAAGAGATGAGGAAGGGGAGTTGGAGCAAATAAGGTGAGGTAGAAGATCTAGAGCAGCTGGATCAGTGGAAGAGGATAGAAGGACAGAGAAATGGTCCCTTCATACTTCGTTTTCCCCCTTACGTTACCGCTCCCCACTTCCAAAATTATCTAACTCTATGGGAATCATATCTGGCAAATATTTACTGCTCACTATTATGTAAACATCTATGTTATTTTAAATGTATTACAACATTTATTTAGATTTATTGTGTTTTGAGAGTGGTGCAGAAATAAATGTAATTTTCTCGCGCAGTTCTGTGAAGATAAATGGCTTACAGAATCTGGTGTTCTATTTCTGGCAGAGGAGGTGCCGTGGGCACAGTTGATGCTCACCTCATGCAGCACCATCTCTGCAGGTCTCCTCTGGGACAGCAAGATTTTTGCTCCGCCATCCACAAATCTCTATAACCCCATCTTAAACCTCGATACCCTTCATTTCCGCTATTTGGAAAGAGCAATATGGTCCACACTTCCCATGATTATATCTTTCATTCCCATTAGAACTGAACTTGACTGACGTTTCAACATCTCTCAAGATTAACAGGACCTCTGCCTGGTGTGTTGTGCTGGAATGGAGGCTAACATATGTCTGCCATTGCTTGGGTCCTTTCCATGCTTAGAATGCCCCTCACTTCTAAGACCTTTCAATCACCTCCAATACTTCTTTCATTCTGTACAAAATGAAAATAAAATTCTTAGGCTGTCCTTACTGGGGCTTCATCCTGTGGTTCTGTGGTGTGGTGGATCTTTGTCACTCAACATCCACTCATCCTTTCACAGGCATCCACATCCTGGGGGAAAAATGAGCTTTTCCACACTCCTTGTTTATTTACCTGAGATGAAGTTGTGCTCTGCTTTAGTACCCAAAGGCCCGTGTGTTGAAAGTGTGGGCCCCAGGTTGGTGATGCTGGAAAGTGGGAGGCCTTTGGTCATTACAGGTCTGATCCCTAAAGAGGACTATGGTCCCAGCAGTCATTTTCTTTGCTTAGTAGCCTGTGATGACAACAGTTTATCTCTGGCATTTATCATGCCATGATGCCTAAAGAATGGGACTAACCAACCTTAGACTGGAACTTCCAAAATTGTGAGCTAAAACAAACCTTTTCTCTTTATAATTGTGATGGAATGCCGCCTTACACATGCCCATGTCCCCACTGGGAGCATGGACAAAGCTCACATTGATCAGTGCATAATCTGGCCCTGTTTCAGTGAGTGGCACCATGGTGGCCTGAGGACTCTGTCACAGCTAATGAGACACAATGAGTGTTTCACTGAGATTTTATTGAAAGAAACTTTGCTTTTCTTGTTGTACAGAAAACTCTAGAGGATGTAGGGGCTGGAGAGGAACTATCATCTGGCTTATCACATGATGGAGAAGCAAGCTGGTGCACCTGAGTGCACAGCACAGAGGTGAAGAATGGAGGTAGCTGGAGCTCAGAGCAGCGTTTCAGAATCCTAAAGCTCATGGTGCTTAAAGCTGCACCAAGCCCTGAGGTTTGTATCTTGCAAAAATCAGCGCTACGCCACCTTAATTAAGACAATCTGAAAGAATTGTCTGTCACTGGAAGCAAAGGGAATCTTTCCTAACAAGTCTGTGAGCAGATTCTTTTATGGCTATGTATGTAGTCATCTGAAAACTCAAGGGAACGGGAGAATGGTGCAAAGGAATGAATCTTTCCCATTAGCCTGGTCCCACTAATTACAAGACAAGGAAGCTGAGAGTCTGGGTGTGCCATCAGGACATGTGTTCACATAGTTGCTGCAGGCAGAGACAGTGACATGGTCTACCCTGGACATCCAGTCTTTTGTCACCTCATCCCATTCAGACTAGAATAGACTGTCCTTTTCCACAAGGATGAGGGCTTTTGTGCCTCTTTCAAATTGCTCACAACTATCCACCACATTGACTGACTTTCCTCCAAATCCTTTCTTTCATTCTTTCTATTGGGTGTAGATTCATTTTTTTTTTAATTATTTTGTTTTAAAGTATTTCAAGGGCACATAAAAATACAAGTAAAATCATGGGCACTATATGCCTTCATTTAAGTTTAACAAATACTAATACTTTTGTAGATATCCCCCAAATCGTTCTTTTATATTAAAAGAAATAGACAGTAATAGAAGTTACACCTGAAATCCAACTACTGCCTTTCCCATGCTTTCCACCTGATTCCTATTTTCCCCAGTAGTAACTATGGCCTTAAATGTGGTTGCCTTTTTCTTACCACTGTTTTGTACATCACTACTCGAAAAGTGTGTGCTTTGGTGTTGGGCTTTCTGATTGTCCATCATGATCACAGTGCACATCCTGTCCGGAGCTTGCTTTTCTCACTCAGTGCTATGTCTTGGGATTTGTTAGGCCTGGGTGATAGTTTAGCTAGCTACAGACTGCTGGTGTGGTGGCTCTTCTCACTACCTCACCGAAGCCTCATCTGGCAATACCGTGCATGTTGAGAAGCCAGCTGCCACTTCAAATTCATTCCCAGGCAAGGACCTTGTCATTTATTTCTATCTGCTTTAAAACACAAATGTGATCGGGAGTGGGGGTGGAGGGGTGAGTTGTTTGAAGTATTTGGATATTCTAGGTTATTATTTCAGCCCCAGGGGACTCATCATGTTTCTTGAATCTGTAGATTTATCAGTGTTGAGGATACCATTATCTACGCAGCATTGTTCTTACACCATTTCATTCTGGGAGTGCTGTTGGGTACCCGTAGTCTACAAATTCCATGCTTTTTAGCTTAACCCAGTCTTTATGAGACATCACCTCTTTGCAGTCTTGTTTCCTCCAGTTTGTTTTCCGACTCACTGGTTCTCTCTTAGGAGATGTTTAAACTGTTAATTCATCTGCTCATCATGGCTTTGTTGGCTACATTTTCCATACCAAAAGGCTGTATTCTGTGCTTTCCCACAGTTGCCTTTCCTGTGTTCAGTAAGGTCTTAATCTCTCTTTATTGGCTTAAACACCTTTATCTTTTCAGTCCACTGTCCACATTATTCTTCACACAATTCTTTTTCAAGTTCCAGAAGTCTAGTGGCCATGGAACGGGCTTGGCCCACCTTTGACAGGCGTGCTCACTTACTTCAGATATCCCTTGGCTTCCCTTTTTAGTGCATTTCTGATTTTGCCACTGCTGCTCACCCTAGGAATGTAGCTGTCGGAGAATCAATTTTTATGATGGATTTTATGATATAGTTTCACTTCATGGTTCCCTATACCTCTCCAGAAATATAAAATTAGACTTCAAACCTTTAGGGTATGTTTTCTCCTTAAACTGTGTGTCCTATAATAACAGGCGCTGCACCAGGCTCTGTGTGGGTATCACAGGAGAGAACTATGTTGTAATACTGTTCCTGACAACTCATTTCACTACCAAGAAATCTGTCATTTTATTCTTTGTAACTCCAGGTGCTAGAGTGTGGTTTAGCCATTAGTAACATCTTTGGAAAAGGATATATATATATATATATATATATATATATATATATATATATATATATATATATATATTGCACAGGTACTCCAAGGAGAGGGACACATTTTGATCCTCAGGTGCTGTTTGCTTGAGAGGCCCATTTTCTCTCACTTCGATATCTGAGAAAACGTGAAAACATTCTGGAGACATTTTCCCCACATATCCTCTGAGCGGGCGGAAGCTGTAGGCAGAGCTGGGCTGCACTAGCGTAGTGGGCACAGAGAGGCAGATTAGGGTCTGATAGACAAGGTGTTCTGCACTAATACGGTGCTTTTATCCCAACTTAAGATGATTTAAGGTAGTGAACTCGAGTTGGAAGAGACAAGTCCAGTCTCAAAATGGAGGGCCAAGATCCAAAGGAACAAGAACGGTTGAGGAAGCTGTTTATTGGTGGTCTGAGCTTTGCAACCACAGATGATAGCTTAAGAGAACATTTTGAGAAATGCGACACATTTACAGACTGTGTGGTAATGAGAGATGCCCAAATGAAACATTCCAGGGGCTTTGGTTTTGTGACCTACTCTTGTGTTGAAGAGGTGGATGCTGCAACGTGTGCTCGGCCACACAAGGTTGATGGGCGTGTGGTGGAACCAAAGAGAGCTGTTTTTAGAGTGGATTCTGTAAAGCCTGGTGCCCACTTAACCGTGAAGAAACTTTTTGTTGGTGGTATTAAAGAAGATACAAAGAACATAATCTGAGAGACCGCTTTGAAAAGTATGGCAACATTGAAAGCATAGAAGTTATGGAAGACAGGCAGAGTGGAAAAAAGAGAGGATTTGCTTTTGTAACTTTTGATGATCATGACACAGTTGATAAAATTGTTGTTCAGAAATACCACTCTATTAACGGGCATAACTGTGAAGTGAAAAAGGCCCTTTCTAAACAAGAGATGCAGTCTCCTGGATCACAGGGAGGTTGTGGATGTAGATCTGGCAACTTTATTGGTCATGGAGGCAACTTTGGAGGTGGTGGAGGTGATGTTGGTCGTGGTGAAAACTTTGGTGGAAGAGGAGGCTGGCAGCAGAGGTAGTTATGGAGGTGGTGATGGTGGATGTAATGGATTTGGAGGTGATGATGGTAACTATGCTGGTGGTCCTAGTTACAGTAGTAGAGGAGGCTATGGTGGTAGCAGACCAAGATATGGAAACCTAGGTGGAGGCTATGGTGGTGGTGAAGGAGGATACGATAGTTACAATAAAGTAAGAAATTTTGGTGGAGGTAACTATGGTGGTGGTGGGAACAATCATGACTTTGGAAACTATAGTGGACAACAATAATCAAATTATGGTCCCATGAAAGGGGGCAGTTTTGGTGGAAGAAGCTCAGGCAGTCCCTATGGTGGTGGCGATGGATCTGGTGGTGGAAGTGGTGGATATGGTAGCAGAAGGTTTAAAAAAAAAAGCAGAAAAGGGCTCCAGTTCTTAGCAGGAGAGAGAGGGAGGAGTTGTCAGGGAAGCTGCAGGTTACCTTGAGACAGTCGTCCTAAATGCATCAGAGGAACTGTAAAAATCTGCCACAGAAGGAGAGACGATCCATAGTCAGAAAAGTTACTGCAGCTTAAACAGGAAACCCTTCTTGTTCAGGACTGCCATAGCCACAGTTTGTAAAAAGTGCAGCTATTGATTCATGCACTGTAGTGTCAATTAGATGTACATTCCTGAGGTCTTTTATCTGTTGCAGCTTTTTCTTTTCATCACATCAGATATATTGCCCTGTAACTTGTGGTAGTGGCACCAGAAATAAAAAATTAAGGAATTTTTAACTTTTTTTAAAAAAGAAGATTTAAAATGTTTACAAGTTAAAATAATTATTTATAGTGCTAACTTTTTTAATGATGAAGAGGAGGCTGGGGAAGGGGAGGGAAGTAGGAGAGGAGGAGAAGGGTAGGCAGAGGGAAGAGAGGAGAGGAGAGAAAATTACTCTTTTTTAAGTTAATGTCAGCAGATTCCCCCCTCTTTAGTTCTAAAACCCGTTGCTCAGCATCTGGACTAGACTGTGGCCAGGGGTCTCCGGGGTCTGCCTGTCTTTGCCTCAGGCCATGGGTTCTGGGGATCTGAACTCATGTCCTCAAGCTTTCAACACAAATGCACCTTCCCAGTCCTTCTCTCTTCATGTCTAATCATGCGACAGGTGGAGAAGGACAGGCTCCTCGGTGTGCCTTCTATTTCTCAGGCAGTGCTGATAGCCCAGAAAAGGCCCTCAGCCCCTTTCCTTCTGCCTCACAGTTACACCGTATCTTGGTGCCAAGGAGAAGCGAAGAGGCAATGGCAAATGGAAATGACATACAACGTAAGAGTTGACGACGGGAGCCAGAGCCTAGATTCATATTACAGCCTCCAAGTCCTCAGAACCAAACGACCCACTGTTGGGTCCGCATAATAAACTTTAACCATGACTATTGCTGGGGCCCAGGACCCCCTCCCCACCTCTGTGCCGCTATTTCCTTTTTCCATTTTGCTGAACAAATTACCTTTCCCAGCGACGCCTCTGCTGAATCTGCAGGATGTGTCTGATAGTAATCTTCATTTTAAATTTAAAGCTCTCTAAAATTTCATTGTGAAAACAATGTTCTCCACATGGTGCTTTATCATCAGGAAAATGCTACACGGATACACATCCTCATAAAGCCTCAAACCAGGAGAGCCAGAAGAATGTGCCCACGCTGATGCATGGGGGAGAGAAAGCATTTAAAAGATTGAGTACACTCAGATGAGGACATGCGAAAAGATGACAAAGTCCTGGAGACTTGGGATGAGTAGACATGGGACTCAGCCTTAGCAGTAATAAAATGGAGCCCCTCATCCCAAGAAACTCATTTAACTCACATGGTCCTGAAGGGGATCCCTACTTGCCCTTCTTATGTGGGGAAGAATCCTAAGAAAAGTTGATGATAACATTTTGCCTCCTAGTATGAAAACAAAGGTGGGTCAGATACAACACAACCTGGTTGTCCTGGCAACCCGAATGTAGGCGGACAATCTAATCTTAGTCAACTAACTGATCTCACCCAGGACTTCAAACACAAGGATACAGGGTAGATGATGTTGCAGGACATGACTACTTAGAAGTTGTTTGATCATGCCCCTTGCAGGGTCAGTGGTGTGGCCAGAAGTGGTGGCAACAGCAATGCCCAACTACATATTTCCAGTGGTTTGGGATATGTTGGTTCCTGCACAGCTTTTATTACAATGTATTCATTGGATTCAGTGTGATATGTCAACATGCACTGATGAAATATACTTTCCCTTTTCCTACCTTCCTCACACCCTTCACTACCTGCAGTGGTGATTTTTTTTATCCTTCTTTATGGCTGGATGATATTTCATTGTGTATACAAATCACATTGCCTTTATTCATCTGTTACAGGCACCCATGATTTCATATCATAATCACTGTGACTACTGAAGCAATAAATATGGGTGTGCAGCTATCTTTTTTATATACTGGCTTCATTTCTTTGAATATATACCCAGGAATGGGACAGGTGGATTCGATGGTAGCCATATTTTGAATATTCAGACTCTCTGTGAGGGTCTCTGATGTTGGTATTTTTCTGTTTCACCAGAGTTGGTTTCTGTAGTTTTAACAGCAAAACCCATTAGCTGAAGGTCTACAATTTCCCCATTAAAACACTATGTATTGCTTCGTATGAAGACCTTTTACACACATAGTTTCGTTGTCTTCTGAATAGACACCCCTGAGCTGGGGATATTTCCTTATGGTGACATTGATGAGAAGAAAGGAGTACACAGAGAGGCACGGCTGTCTCAGACTGGATAGGGGCCAGTGCTTGTGTTTTCTCTGTCACCAATGTCATGGTGTCCCGTTTCAAACTGAGATCCTGACCTTGAACACACATTCACAACTGAAGGCAACTACGTGGTGGGAGTCCTGTTCCAGGTCACTCGGGAAGAAGGTAGAAACAATCTTGACTCTAGACCAGTGTCATTCCATTATTTGTACCCTCTCCTTCCAAAGGATTTGTTTAATTAAACCTATATGCTGCTTGGTTTGGTGTTTATTTCTTCACGTGGTGTAAGTATAGAAATAAATCATTTCTGAGCCATATTAAAAGAATTCAAGAAATCTTTGCTCAGGGTTTTCAAGACACACACACACACACACACACACACACACACACACACACACACAGGTCTCCAGGCCTGCTTTTAATCTCTAATGATCTGTTCAAGTTATAACACCTACTGCAACAGCAACGATGATTTAAACATCTCATAGGTGACTTAATGATGGCATTGGAGAATATCTAATTATCTCAACAACCTCGACCTTGACTCCATGTTCTCTTCTCAGTTCCTATCTCACCTGCCCTCTGCCCTGTTGAGCCCTGTGATGTAATCACATTCTTTAACATTCTTGGCAACCTCTCAAGTCCTGGTCCAGGAGAGAGCCAGGCAAGCAGGGGAACGGGGAAATAGGCAGAGAGGAATTAGTAGTGACCACTGAGCAGAAAAAATTCAGTAAGAAGGACCTGATCTCCAAGAGTGAGAAGAACAAATCCATTATGCATTCCAGAGTGTGACAGCAGGAGTGGATGGATGGGGTTGTGGGGAGGTGTTTCATTTCCCATAATCCCTTTCATTAAGCAAAATGATTAATAGCTTCAACCAGGGGCTTGCTCATGTCAACACAGAGGTGGAGATCTAGTTTTAGAACAGGGCACAAACTTATATTTAGATAGCACTTGACAGTTTGCAAAGTGAGGTGGCTAGAGCAGTCAATCACTGCCTTTTACGTATGGGCTTTCTCCTCTCCCATTAATGCAGGTTGGATTTATTAGGGTGGGAGTCTACAACCTGAATAATATGCTAATCACTTTGCTTCCCTAAGGCCCATTCTTTCGAAGCCCAGAAGCTTTCTTGACCATAATGTCCACAGTGACTTTACTCAGAAGACTGACTTGCAATGCCATCAGAAGGCTGTGTCTCCAAAGTGTCATCCAGTCTACCTTTGAACCAGCATCTCAACTGTCACTTGTCAACATCTCTTGGTGGCTCTGCAATTCCCATTAAACTAAACTGAATGTTCAGTTGATCACAGCTCACCACCAAGGCATGTCTTTATTGAGAACAAGCAGGTTTGTCTTGTATGACCTTGAGATAACAGATTGGGGTGCACTCCATATTTGTAGAGAACTTGCGTACCATGCACATGGACCTGGGTTGGCTAGGCCAACACTGGCACCAACATTGAGGCTGCTTTGCTAGGGAGCACTGTCCCCTCACTTGGTCCCAGATGGTAACTGAAGCTGGATGAAAGGCTGACATCTTCGCCTGCATTTCATGTCTGTCTCTCTTCCGGGCTGAAGGCTCAGAGGTTAGGCATTGACCTTAACCTTTCCCTCTTGAGTCACACTGGATTCTTATAGCTTGGGGAGAACACATAACATTCTTCAGACTATCCATAGAGTGAGACTCCACCTCCTCAGAGGTCCCCTGCCCCCTCAAGTACTAGGGACTTCTTTCCCAATCCCCTTCTTCAGAGAGTCTCCTGTAGCCTAGGCTGGCCTGAAACTTCCCACATAGCTGAAGATGACCTTGAATTTATGATCCTCTACTCTCCACCTTCTGAGCGCTGGGATTGAAGGCATGTGCCATCTGTTTGTTTTTATGCAGTGCTGGAGATTGAACTCAAGGCTTTTGTGAATGCCAGGCAAGCACTCAGCTAACTGAGCTACATTCCTGTGCCCTGATTGGTTTCTTCTTTGTTTTGTTTTTGTTTATTTGTTTGTCTTTCAAGACAAGGTTTCTCTATGTAACAGCCCTTGCTATCCTGGAACCAACTCTATAGACCAGGGTGGCCTCGAACTCACAGAGATCTGCCTGACTCTGCCTCCCAAGTGCTGGATTAAAGAATGAGCCACCACCGCCCAGCTCCTGATTGGTTACTTAATCATCATCTGTGGTTTAGCAGAAATGGATTCTACCTCACATTAGAATTTTCTGTCACAAGAAAGCAATAAAATTGTTATTATAATTAGAAATATTATTGTTGTTCAATTATCTGAGAATGGAAGCCAGGGCCTTGTGCATGCTTGGCAAGTGCTCTGCCTCCAAGTTACAGTCCTAGACCCCATACTACTATTATCATTGATTTATCAATTGGATTTGTTTTCAAATGGCAAGCTTCCCCACTGGCTCATTCTCAGAATCCTTTGGTTTATTTATTCACAGTAAGTAGAGCATGAATTCTAGAGTCACATCATTTAGGGTTCAAATCCTATTTCCTCTGTTTTATTATTTGTGTAGACTTAAGTAGTTTGCTTTCCCTGGGATATAAGTTTTAAAGCCTTGATATGAAGGTTTATACCTAGTCTTATTGTAACTTGTTAAGGCATGTTTGGGTGATATCCCTGGGAGGCTTGCTCTTTTCTGAAGGGAAACGGAAGAGGAGAGGATCTGGGGGAGGGAGGAAGTGAGAGAGGGAATGGGGAGGGAAAACTGAGGTTGGGATGTAACGTATGAGAGAAGAATAAATTTTAAAAAAGAAAAGGAAATTGGAGGCATAAACACTTACTTCAAAGGGCTTTAAAAGACAACTCAGGCATAGACGTGACTTACACATGGAAAATGCTCCAAAATGTGATTCCTTCCAGCTCAGTGTTATTACATGTTGAATCTAGTACCAGAAATAGAGTAATATTCAAGTATACCTGGGTACACATCATGCTTTCATAATTTGTATGGAGAATATAGTGAATGATCTTTGATGTTGGAAAGCCAACACATAAACCATGCTTTTATTTTTAGCTAAGTCAACACAGGAAGTCATAAATCACTAAAATCTAAGCAATTTTCATTCAAAATGGAACACAGTTTAGAAGGATAAGGAGAAGCCAATTTTGATATACACTAAACATGATTATATTCATGAAGGTAATCAGAAGCCTGTACAGTTTTGTGGACATTTATGAAGCCTGAGCGATGACAGTGGTACCACAGTGACCAGCAAGGGAACAATGAGGTACATCTTCCCATCAGGTGAGGACAGCCAAGAATGCAAACTACTTCATGGAGGAAAGACACAGCACAGACTGTATGCTTCCAAGGCTCTGACGAGTCTTGCCCTGAACAAACACACTGGGGCCTAGATTTTATGAGTATCATGACCGTGAGAACTCTTGTGTTTGTGTGAAACTGAGAATGAAGTTTGTAGACTGGATGTTCATACCCTCGCCTCTCCAATTCATAAGTTAAAGACTAAATCCCCAGCATGATGGTAATTGGAGGTGGGCTTTGGAGGGGTTCATTAACTCACAAGGGTGGAGTTCACATGATGTGACCAGTGTTCCCCTCTATTTGCTTGCCTATTGCCTCCCTCTTCTCTTCCCTCTCCCTCTCCTTCACCCTCATTTCTTCTCTCGCCTCTCCTCCCCTTTGCTCTTTTCTCTTTTCCTTTGTTCTTTTCTCCTTTCTCCTTCACCCTCCCCTTCTTTTCTTTTCTCTCATTTACTGATGAAGGAAACGAGTTAAGCGAGAGTATCTGTAAACCAGGAAGCCAAACTCGCCAGATATCCAATCTATTGGCACCCTGTCTTTGGACTTCTAGCTTCCAGAACTCTGATAAATAATGTCTGCCATCTAAGCCTCCTAGCTGATGGTGTTTTGTTACAGATGCCCAAAGTGACTGAGATCCGCATATAACAGAGGGTACCAGGCTCCTGTATTAGTGAGTTTTCTGCTCACTGACCAAATACCTGACAGAAACAACTTAGGTAGGGAAGAAGCTATTTACTTACCCTTGGTTTCAGATCAGTGTGATAGGTAAGGCAAGCAGGAGCGGCTTATGTCACAGTAAATAGGAAGCACGTGGGGCATTCACAGTGTACAGGGGCAGGACAAGAGAGAGCCCTCCAAGGCATGCCTGAACTAGGCCTCACTCTCCACAATTTCAAGACAACAACATCCCAGGTCATCCATTTCAAATTTGAACCCATCCATAGATTAAATCATCCATCAGGTCCAAATCTTCAAGAACAAATTCTCCCTGGAAAAAAACTTAAGACACACCAAGAAGCTGCCTTATCCAATCACCACAGCACCCCAAACCCAATCAAGCTGACAGTGAAAACTAATCACTGGCTCTCCTAAGGGACAATTTGAGAAATTCTTATCTGCCAGATGACAACAAAATCCTGCGGCTGAAGAACAAAAAAGTGAAACAATGATCAGAAATGGCCAAGTTCACAGCAAACTTCAGGCTAGTTAAAGACATTTAATATTGTAATACATAAATGACAGAGCTAATGAACAACTTCATTAATAAAGATCATGTTTACAACTTTTTAAAGCTATCAATAATCATCTGGCTTGGGTAATACATTCATTAAGTAATACTTCATTAAGGAAAGACATGGCCGTTAGAGCTTGAGAGTAACTGCAGATTCATCTGGGTTTCAATTGTCTTGGCTCTCACATGGGGACAGCGGCCCCGTCAAGACTGTCTGCTGGTGCCTGTGACACATTAATTATTTTCTGTTTACTCATAATTAATTTTGCACATGGATTACAACTTAACAGAACGTGGTGAATGCTGATGGTCAGGAGTGAGGGTTTGAAAACACAGAGGTGAATTTGAATCTTGACTCTCCAAGCATCACTACCTTCCCTGTCTGTGACTCAGTTTCCTCATGTGTAAAAGGGGGATATTTCTTACGTTGTTAGATTGTGTGAAAATGAAGTCATATGAAAATACTTATGAAACTGCCAGGCACAAAAGTGCTTAATAAATGCTGTTATTTTATGAACTTCAGAGCAGGGGTTTATCGTTTTTGTTCTTTTGTGAATAAGTACCCTCTTTACCCTCAGAATATATACAACCAGTGGAATGCCAAGATGGCCAGCACATTACTGCACACAGACTGGTATTTACCTATGCACCATTTACAAATCATTTGACTTTCAAGTGAAAATCCTCGGGGAGGGTTATTGTTGCATGCATGTTGGAAGGCCTCCTTTCATACCTTGTCATAGATGTGCTTCTGAGGAGAGCTGAGCAAACTCCAGGGAAGCCAAGCAGCCATTTTGTGCTCACACATGCTTTGTAAGAGTTCCCCCTGACTGGCATTTCAATGAAAGGGTGGGGCAAAGGAAGAAAAGAAGCATATTTTCTGTATCACTTAAGTGCCTCCAATGCCTCAACAGGAACCCAGTACCATTCTGAGGGCTGCCACAGTCACAAAGAGTACTTGTAGTGATTGGCCAATGGGAAGAAGTGAGCACGGCAGTTCTAATTTGTAGTTAAGAAGCAGCAGGCTCACAGAATAGGGAGGCTGGTCTAAGAACTTTCTTAGCCAAGTTAGCAGTGAGGGATAACGATTACGGTAGATATTGCAAAGTGTTTCACCCCAATGTCCGCCCTGGTGCTTTCTCCACTTTAGCTTTATTTCAGGGTCTTGTGGAGCTTACAGGGAAGAGGATAGGTTGAGAAGGAGAAGGTGGAGGAAAAAAGTGAAGGAGAGGTAGAGGGCAGATGAGAGAAAAGGAAAAGAAAGAATGGAATGAAGGAAGGAAGGAATAAAGGAAGGAAAGAAAGAAGGAAGTGAGGAAGGATGGAAGGAAGAAGGGAGGACAGGCAGGTGGGCAGACAGATGGATATGCAAGAATAAGTCCCTCTATTCAGTTTCAGATTGGCTGAGGAGCAGCTGGTAGACTGATGGCCTAACTCCAGCCCTCCCCATGTGCACATCTTTGTGGGTTGTGACTCTCAGTACCTCTTGTCTTGGGAGGATTCTGTGTCTTAGTTAGGGTTTTTATTGCTGTGAAGAGACACCATGACCACAGCAACTCTTATAAAGGAAAAACATTTCATTTAGGCTGGCTTACAGTTCCAGAGGTTTAGTCCATTATCATCATGGCAGGAAGCAAGGCAACATGCAGGCAGACATGTTGCTGGAGAGGTATCTGAGAGTTCTACAACATTTTGATCCACAGGCAACAGGGAGTGAATTCTGTGCCACACTGGGCATAGATTGAGCATAGGAGACCTCAAAGCCTACCCCTATAGTGACACACTTCCTCCAATGAGGCTATACGTACTCCAAAAAGGCCACACCTCCTAATAGTGCCACTTCCTGGGGGGGGGCATTTTCTTTCAAACCACTATAGTCTATTTTCCAACCATTTGGAAGCCAAACTAACTTTTTGACTTGCTCAGCTTAACAAAATGAGGCTAAGTGATATCAGATTCTGAGGCCAGAACCCAAGAAGTTCTGCATGACTCTGCCATTTCCTGGAAATCCTGTTGGGCTTGAGTCTAGGTAAGCCTGTCGATGATGAGAGGCATGTGGCATGGCCCAAGTTGACATTCAATGGGCCTGTCCCACCCTGCTGACTTCAGTCCACCCAGTACAGACATGTAGTCATGACATGTTGCCTCCCACCTCCATGTCAGGTAAGTCAATAACAGTTGCATCATGCCAATTTGGGGTGATTTGTTGAGCACAAGCAGAGAGGCAATGTACAGACTGACACAAGTATCTACTGGTGTTACCTTCTCTCTGTTCTTGCCCTTCCTGTCTAGGGACCTACATCTTGGCATTGGAGGCTGAACAATGCCACAGCCAGAGCTTCCCGGCGATCAGGAAACTCTGAAAGGGCATCACTGACTTTTTGTTTTGTGGAAAAACAGGTAAATTCTGGGTAGCTGTGTCAAGATATTCTGTGACTTATAGCTCAATGGAGTTCTGACTGGAACAAGTCACTGGATTGGAGTGGCCGACAATAGTAGTTCTAGAACAGCATGTTTGAAGGAGTTGGTGGTCTGAGAGTGTGACCAGAATGATTGTGTTCATTCACTCCATCTTTTTAAAACAATTCTTTTATTTTTTTGAGATTATAATTATATTAATTCACCCTTCCTCCCTCTTATTCCTCCCATGTACCCTCCCTTGCTCTCATTCAAATTCATGGCCTTGTTTTCTTTAAGTGTTACATAGATTGTGTGTGTGTAAGTATGTATCTATATAAATGTTTACATTCTTAAATATATAACTACATTATGCTCAATTCATATAATGTTAACTTATATGTATATGTTTTCAGGGCTACTTGGTACTGGATAACCAATTGGTGTGCTTTTCCCTGAGGAAGAGTATTTTTCCTGCTTTCACATTCCTTAGTCACCTATGGCTTTGCCTAGGGTTGAGATCTCATGGGTTTCCCCACTTCTTTGTTAGCATGTTAATGGTACTGTCTTTGTTCTGGTCTTGTTTAGGAAGTCATATTAATGAGACTTCATAAGTATAGTTTCTCTGACATTCTAGAAGACAAATTCCAGCAACAAAATTACTATTTCTCTGAGTCTTATAATGTGTCTGTTTTAACTTCCTCAATGGTCTCCCTGTCTTAGAGGCAGGAGTTGTTTGTAGATATATCAGTTGGGACACTATATTTTTCTCAGTTGTGGTTTTCTGTAATGGTCTCCATCTATTGCAAAGAGATGTTTCCTTGCCAAAGACTGAGGACTACACTTATCTGTGGGTATAATGATAAATGTGTATAGACTGTTGTTAGGGGTTGTGCTGTTTTGAAGAAATGATGGTGTTAGGTTCCCCTCTAAGCTCCGTGACTTCACTAGCCCTGGGTAGTTGACTTAGGTTTCCAGTACCAGGAATAATTCCCTTTTTGTAGAGTGGACCCTAAGTGCAATTACAGAGCTGTTGGTTACTCCCAAGGTATGTGTGCCACTAGTGTACCCTTTGATTATGGTACCACACTGGATACTGTTGTAAGTCATAAGCATCATAGCTAGGTAGGGCTCTTGGCTGCTTTCTTCCTCTGGAATTTTGCATAGAACCTTCTGATACCAGAAAATCTAGTCCTTAGGGAGGAGATATTCAGGTCAGTTCTAGCTAAGGAACCTCTGGACCTCATGTCTGAAGTTCATGCTGTCTTCAGCAATAGCGATCTTCCACTTCTGGGGGCAACCAAAGGCAATAGCAATAGCCTATAATGTTTTGGGAGCATCTTGCACAACCTTGACCAAGAACACAAAAGAGAACTGGTATTCTCATGCCTGGTATTCAGGATTTTTGTTAGATAGTCTATAGCTCTTAGGGGAACACTGCCAGCCTAGATGGAAAATTTTAATTTAAACTATGTATGTGTATGTATATAAACAGGCTTATATGTATAATAGGTATTTTAGGGAGGTAGTTAATAATATCATTCACTATAACTTTTTCAGACGTCCTTGTTGCTATTTTACCCTCTTCTTACCTTCTTCTATATTTATCTGCCCCTTCTTAATTAGCTCCTCCCATTTTTCTCACTTCTCTAATTTTTCTTTTACTCAGTTGTTTAAACATGCGACAAGTGTCTATCTTCAGGCCTTTGCATGTGGGAAGCCAGATGGATATGAATCATCTCCACCATTTCTCCCATCATTGGAAGGAGTGCAAGGACTAACTAACCTCTACTTGCTCCCCAATCATCCCTTTTATGACACCTTTAGTAGGTGGTTCCTCCCTACAATATAGCCCTTCCTCTACTTTCTGGAAAGTGACTTCCTCCGAGCCATCATCTACCTACTTACTGTATTGATACACTGGCTACAGCCCCACGATCTAGTGTTTCCCAGTTGTTCCTGAAGTGTGCCTAACAGAGCACAAACAATATCCAGGTCACAGCATCATGATTATATAGGAAATATACAGAGATCAAGTGCAAGTTTATAGAAGTCTCAAGTTTCTTTAAAGTCATGCTTTAACTTAAGCATTAAATAATACAGAGATCAAGTGCAAGTTTGTAGAAGTCTCAAGTTTCCTTTAAAATCATGCTTTAACTTAAGCATTAAATAACACCAGAGAGATTAAACTGAAGTTTGGTTTATTTTAATGAGGAAATCATATTTGTATCTCATACCATAAAATAACTGTGGTATTTGGAGAACAGATTCCACTATGATCTTGTGGCTTTTCTACCTCTATTCCCCAGGAGCCCAGACCAGCCTAGTCTCTACAGTAAGAAGCTAGCTGTTACCCATCACCTACAACATGCTAATCATTGTACCAGACACGTCTCTCTCATAGGTCATATAACTTTCATTACAGTCCATGTCTTATTATTTATTCCTTATTAAAGATGGAAAAAATTAAGGGTTGAAGATTTAAAATCATTTTTCCCAAGGCCTCAAAACTGATGAAGTGGAAATGATACTTAAGCTCAGCTCTGAAGATCTTCAAAGCTCATTTCTTACAAGACAACTTGCTGTTAATAAGCAGCAGCCTCAGATACACACTCTTTTTCTCATATTCTTCAAATATCCTTGAGGGAAAAAAAGCTGTAGCAAAATAACATTCCCTTGCCAAAAGGGAAGCATAGCTTGGTAGGCATTCATTAATTAGAGAAAAATGGAATGGCCAGGCAGTGTCTTGGAGCTCGCTTTTTGTCAAGTCACCATATCCCAGGAATTTTAGAGACCATTTGCATCCACCTGTGGAGTATACGTGCAGTGAACAGAACTCCAAGGAAATCTTCAACACTTGGCAAGGTCATAATGAATATGCAGGGGATTTCCTTACAAGACGAAGGGGCTCTTCTGCCAGGCTTAGGGAGCCCATGTTATCATCAGTAAATTAAAAGTGATTTTGAAAACTCAAGAAACAAAAGCTACAAAGTCAATCTAGTAGTATTTTAAAAGATAAAGAAGGCAGGGAATTATAGAGAGAGTAAGTAGGAGAAACTCTGTGGGGGTGGATTTGGTACCTGGCAGTGTTTTAGAATCCTCCAAGGCATGCTGACTGGTGCTTCTTAGATCAGGCTCGTATATCAAAACCAACCCAGGTTACCCATAAAAGCACAGATCAGGGAACCCAATCCCTGTATGTTTGTCATTCAGTTTATCTAAGAATGTCTAACCTGTTCATGGTTGATAACTTCATGGTGAGGTCCAGGGGCCATCCTTTGACCACTATGAACTCCTAAACTATTCACATCTCCACCCTGGAAGAAGGGATGGATGGAGAATCTTGGACCTAATGAATGGACTGGTGAGTGTTCTCTGACCATAATTTCATATCATCACTTGGCACGGTTATTAGAGGACAGTTTATCACTGTGCCCTACTTTTATGAGAAGGGCCAAGAGAAGCAGTGAGGCTGGTCTTTCACTATTTTGTTTCCAGATAACTCCATAGAAACCTTTTGTCTCAGTACCCTTCAATCAAGGAGAAGAGAATGGCTGAAGATATGTATATCCATGTGCTAAGTCATACTGATGGTCAATCTGGGAAGAGTTTAACTGTGGCACACGAGTCAGAAGGTGTTTCTGGAATTCTGAGCCTCTGTAATGTCACCTGTATGTGGTTGGATAGGTGCCCCCGGAACATTTCCTTCCTCGACCAGACCCAAGCCATCATCTCACAGAAACAACCACACAGAAGCCCCCAATTATGCTGGAACTGAGGGTATTCCAATGTTCAGTGACCTTCTATTTTATTCCAAGTCTTTCAAGTGAACCCACATCTAATTTCTCTTTTGAGAGGATAATTACAAGGGCCATTCTCTCCAGAACAATATTAGAAAGGCAAGTGAGTTACCATCTGACCTAGTTAGGTATGTAACTTCTAAAATGTACACGGGCTCCTTCAAAGAGAAGAGCTGAGTTATTTCAGACACTGAAGCTGTAATGAGACAACGATGCATGGGTCTAATGAGTAATTTTATCAAATTAATTATTTCTGAAAGGATACATTTTTTTTCTGCACTCCAGCTTTCCTGCATTTTGATCTTTGTAGCTAGTTTCAAAGATCACACTGTGTGGGTTCCATAGGCTCTGTAGGTCTCTTCACCCAGTCAGAAGTAATAACGTTCACATTTGACCAGAGCCCCAGTCTTCACAGCCTCCCAGTGTGTTCTCTCATCCTGAGTGATTAAAGTCAGTTGGTTGTATTAGCTCTCAGAATTCTCAGTTTTAATATCAGCACTTCAGTAAGGCAACTGTAAGCAAGGAGGACAGCTGAGCTCTTAAAAGTAGGAAACACCTCCAGCTACAACCCTCACCTCCACCTTGATCAATGGGCAAGTGACAGTTTGTACACCACAGAATTCTTTGGGGGATGGGGGTAGTAATGAGCCAATAGCTTCAATTTTCCAGCAGTTTCCACCTAGCTCCTTGGCATTTAGCTAAAACTTCATGCTTGGTTGTGGTGGTATTGTGTTCCCCAAAATTGTGCACCCTAATAAACTTATCTGGGGTCAGAGAACAGGAAAGCCACTAGATACAGAGGCTAGAATATGGTGGCACTCACGCCTTTAATCCTAGCATTCCAGAGGCAGAAATCCCTCTGGATCTCTGTGAGTTCAAGGCCACATTGGAAACAGCCAGGCATGGTGACACACGCCTTTAATCCCAAGAAGAGAGCCTTTAATCCCAGGGAGTGATGGCAGAAAGCAGTAAGATATATAAGGCGTGAAGATCAGAAACTAGCAGCATTTGGCTGGTTAAGGTTTTAGGCTTTCGAGCAGCAGTTCAGCTGAGATTCATTCTGGATGAGGACTCAGAGGCATCCAGTCTGAGGAAACAGGATCAGCTGAGGAATTGGCAAGGTGAAGTGGCTGTGGCTTGTTCTGCTTCTCTGATCTTCCAGAATTCACCCCAAATACTGGTATTAGGTTTGATTTTATTAATAAGACCCTCTAAGATTCATGCTACACTTGGTACAGGATTACATTTTTAAGTAGCAAAACTGACATACCATTTGAAGACACCACACTGTAATGACAAGTCCCTTAAACCCCTATACTTCCTTTGTCAGCTGCTAACTTGTGATTCCAGTTATGTGGTAAACAGTATTGCCATGCTTTGATCAAATATCTTAATTCTTTACTTCTGTGGATCTCAAACTTCAGCGTGCATCAGACCTTAGTAGGTGAATTAGAAATTTGTGTGGCTGACCTCCACCCCCAGAATTTATGAGTCAGTAAATCCACACCCAAGAATTTGCACTTCCCACAAGTTCCAGAGATATGCTATGTTGCTAGTGTGGGACACACTTAGAGAGATAGCGCCTTAGAAATGCTGACTAAAACAACAAATTTAATGGAGAAAAACTCAAAGCAATTTCACTAAAATCAGGAACAAGACAAGGTTGTCCACTCCTTATCTATTCAATATAGTACTGGAAGACTTAGCTAGAGCAATAAGACAACTGAAGGAGATCAAGGGGATACAAATTGGAAAGGATGAAATCGAAATATCATTATTTGCCGATAATATGATAGTATACATAAGTGACCATAAAAATTCTACCATGGAACTCCTACAGCTAATAAATACCTTCAGCAAAGTAACTGGATACAAAATCAACTCACAAAAAAAAATCAGTAACCCTTTCACAATAGCTTCAAATAATATAAAAATCTTGGAGTAACTGTAGCAAAGCGAGTGAAAAACCTGAATGACCATAGCTTCAAGTCTTTGAAGAAAGAAACTGAAGAAGATATCAGAAGATAAATCTCCCATGTTCATGGATCAGTAGGATTGGCATAGTAAAGATGGCCATGCTACCAAAAGCAATCTACAGAGTAAATGCTATCCCATTCAAAATTCCAACACAATTCTTCACAGATCTTGAAAGGACAATTCTTAGCTTCATATGGAAAAACAAAAAAACCCAGAATAGCTAAAGCAATCTTGAACAATAAAAAAAAACTGCTGGAGGTCTTACCATCCTTGATTTCAAGTTGTGCTATAAAGCTATAATAATAAAAACAGCATGGTATTGGCATGAAAACAGACATGTTGATCAATGGAACTGAATTGAACACCCAAACATAAATCACACACCTACAGACACCTGATTTTTTATAAAGAAACCAGAAATACACACTGGAAAAAACGGCATCTTAAACAAATGGTGCTGGCAAAATTGAATGTCTGCATGTAGAAGAATGCAAATAGATCCATACTTATTGTCCTGCACAAAATTCAAGTCTAAGCAGATCAAAAACCTCAACATAAAACCATATCCACTGAACCTGATAGAAGAGACAGTGAGGAACAGCCTTGAATTCATTGGCATGGGAGAAAAGTTTCTGAACAGAACACTGATAGCTTAGGAACTACGATCAACAATTAATAAAATGGACCTCATGAACCTGAAAAGCTTCTGTAAGACAAAGGATACCATCATTCAGACAAAGTGGCAGCCTAGAGAATAGGAAAAGATTTTTACCATCTCCACATCCAGTAGAAGATTAATATCTAAAATATATAAAGAACTCAAGAAACTAGATATCACATATCAAATGATCAAATTTAAAATGGAGTACAGATCTAACCATAATTCTCAATAGAAGAATCTCAAATGGCCAAGAAAAACTTAAAGAAAGGTTCAATATCCTTAGCCATTGGGGAAATGTAAATAAAAACTACCTTGAAATTCCATCTTACACTTGTCAGAATGGCTAGGATCAAAAACACAAGAGGCAGCTCATGCTGGAGAGGATGTAGAGGAAGGGGGCACTCCTCCATTGCTGGTGGGAGTGCAAATTTGTACAGCTACTTTGGAAATCAGAATGGCAGTTCCTCAGGAAGTTGGGAATCAATCTACCTCAAGAGGCAGCTATACCACTCTTGGGCATATACCCAAAGGATGCTCCATCCTACCACAAGGACACTTGCTCAACCATGTTCACTGTGGCTTTATTCATAATAGCCAGAAACTGCAAACAACCTAGATGTCCTTCAACAGAAGGATACAGAAAACATGGTACATTTACACAATGGAGTATTACTCAGCTATAAAAAAAAAATGACATCATAAAATTTGCAGGCAAGTGAATAGAACTAGAAAAAAAATCCTGAGTGAAGTAACCCAGACACAGAAAGAGAAATACAGTATGCATTCACTTATAAGTGGTTATTAGCTGTTAAGTAAATGATAACCAATCCATAGACCCAGAGATGTTACGTATAGAGAAAGGGTCTGTGGGGGTGGGAGGGCAAATGGATCTCCCTAGGAAGGGGAAATAGACTAGAGGTGGGTGGGGACATGAGTGGGAGGATCAGGTGGGGAGGGGGACGAGAGATAGGGTAGAGGGAGAGACGGTTGGAATTCAGGGCCCTTTGAGGGATGATATGGAAACCTAGTTCAGTAGAAACTTTCTAAAATATACTAAGGTGATCTTAATGAAATTTCCTAATAATGGAGGATACAGACTGTCAACTGGCCATCTCTTGTCACCAAATGAGTCTTCCAGTAGTGGAACTGGGTTGCAATTGAATTGTTGGCCAAGGAGGTCCTATGGAAATCCCCAAACAACCGAGGCCTTTAATAAGACAATTGGTTGCTCTCTGCAAACTGATAGTTGGGTCCCATTCCTGAGGGCAGTACCCACACAACTTTTGAACATGGAGAAGTCAGGCTGGTGCCTATATGAAGCCTTCCCCCCATGTTTTAGTGTCTTTGGTATGGGAAGGTACTCTGTAGGCTACCGAAAGAGAAACATAAACACAAACCCAGCCACAAAACCTTTGACCTACAATCTTACTTGCCATTGCGAGGGCAATAGTGGGACAGAACTGGTGGGAGTAGCCAACTAATGTCTGATTTGACTTAAGGCCCACTCAATGAGATGGAACCCGGCATTGCTAGGGTAACCAAGAACCAGAAACTAATTAGTCCAAAGACCTAGGGTAAAACTAAACAGTACCAGTCTAAAAATAAAAAAGTATCAATAAAATTACTCCTATTGCTATTCTTCTATACTCATAGATCATATAGCAGTTCCTTATCCAGTCATAGGAGAAGCTTCCTCTGTCAGCAGATGAGAACAGATGCAGAGGCCCACAGCCAGACATTACATGGAGAAAGAGTCTAAATGGAATGTCTCCATCAAATCCTTCCCCTCAGAGCTTAGAGAACACCACAGAAGGGGAAGTCAGAAATAATGTAAGAGCCAGAGGGAATGAAGGACACCCAGAGAACAAGGCCATCTGACTCAAATAAGGCAGACACATATGAACTCACAGAGTGAAGTAGCAAGAACAGGGCCCACATAGGTCTGGACCAGATCCTCTACCTATATATTATAGCTTTCAGCTTAGTATCTTTATGGGACTCCTGAGTGTGAGAATGAGAGGGTCTCTGCTTCTAGTGCCTGCTCTTGAGACTCTTTTCCTCATGTTGGGCTGCCTGGTTCAGCTTCAATGTAGTGGTTATTTTATCTTATTATGGTTTATTTTGTCATGTTTGTTTGTTATCCCTTAGAATCCTGTTCTTTTCAAATGAGAGACAGAAAGGGACTGGTTCCAGAAGGGAGGGAGGGAGGGAGGGAGGGAGGGAGGAGCTGTGAGGAGTAGATGGAGGAGAAACTACAATTGGGATATAATGGATAAGAAAAGAATCTATTTTCAATAGAAGGAAAGAACAAGAACTTTGAAAAAAAGAAGTACTGGTTTTATTTATTTTAAAATTTTATTATTGTATATGTGTGTATATATGTACAAGAGCATTGTGTCAGGAGGTATAGTATATGTGCACGTGGTGGATGTATAGCTGTCTGTATGCAGAGCCACGCCTTTGTGCATGGAGGTCAGAGGAGGGCACTGGGTGTTTTGCTTTATCACTCTTTTCTTTGTTCCTGTAACGCAAGGTCTCTCTCAGAACCCGAAGCTCACAGTCTTTTAAAACTAGGCTAGAAGCTCACAAGCCCCAGCAATCCTTCTGTCCCTGCTCTCCACAGTGCTGAGTTAAAGGAATGTGTGGAGCAATACCCTGTTTGTTTCACAGGTGCTGGGACCCAAACTCCCTTCTTCATGACTGGCAGCAAGCATTCTTAATCAATGAGCCATTTCTCCAGATACTACATCATTTCTGCTCTTTCCTTTTTGGGGTGTGTGTGTGTGTGTGTGTGTGTGTGTATGTGTGTGTGTGTGTGTGTGTGTGTGTGTACGTGTGCACATCTGTGCACGCATATGTGGGTGTACATATTGCCCACCTGGCACACACATGTAGCATCCAGAAGAAGTTAGAAGGGTGTTGCTCTTTGCCTCATTGCTTGAAGATCAGGGTCCCTCAGTGAACTGGAAGCTAAGCTAGCTGTGGGGGATAGAAGCTTTTGGAATCTGTTGGTCTCCACACCCTCAATGATGGGTTACAGGCTTGTGCAGCCATGACAGTGTTTGATGTGGCTGCTGGGGATTTGAGTTCATGTCCAAATGCTCGCAGAGTGGGTCCCCTTACCTACTTGAGCCATTTCCCCAAACCCAACACTCTTTTTAAAGTTAGGTTTTAGTGATTTCCCATGTAACATAAGGACTGAAAAGGTAAGAAGTAATGTCCTTCCCTCACTAATTTTCCTTTCAATGGAGAGTCTGGAGGTGACGGGTGAGCAGATACTATCAAAATACATTGAATAATACATTTGCAGCCAGCAAAAAATTAAGTTCAAAACTGTCCATAGTTTAGATCCTACATGTGATAATTACCAAGAAGTTTCTATATTAGAATTGTATTGGAGCATGAGGCTGTCCTTCCTACCTCAAATCCATTATATGATGACTTAGTATATGCAGTAACTCAAGATGGATAAAAGTCATTTGAAGGGGAAAAAATAATACATTGTAAAAATGTATGGAAACTTCAACAAATAAATAACAATATTGTTAAAAAAGAGAAGTATGCTGTAGAGAAGCTTGATGCTCACAGTGGTTTCCAGCTGTTCCCATGGAGATAGAAAAGGACAGCATATCTTCCTGGTCCAGGCAGAGCATATCCCATTTGTTAGTGGTCTGCATCTTGGAAGAAGTGGACACATCATAGTACCTATTCCAAGTCTTAATGTTTCAAATGTGAGGTCCCCAATGGAGTCACTGTATACAGAAGGCGAACACTTGACTGAGGATAGACTAATTTCTTAGGAGTATTTCCAAATGTGGGGCAGAGGCTCCTTTCCTCTAATTGTATTGTAGCAAAGATTGGAACCTCACTCCCAGAGGGCACAGGGTAGCCTTGGGTTCCTGATAGACTTGGACCAGAATCATCAAGTAGCAGCAGAGTGAAGTCCATAGTGGAAGTGTTTTGGATTCAGAAGTCATCAACCAAACCCCCATTTCAGTACTTTAGTCTTGTTTCCAAAGGCACATGAAATGCTAGAAGGGAGACAAAAGTATTCTCACTCCAAATTATTTTATCGCAGTTTTGTAGGTAGGTTGTTCCTTGAAAGTCCCTATGTCTATGTCCTGAGGAAGTAGTGTGTGCATGTTTCAGAATGATTGAAAAGGAAATGGAAGTGGATATCTTAGTATTTGATGTCTGCCATTACAGCAAGAGGGAAAATGCTGAAATGCCATCCTATATCCAAGGATAAAGTTTGGTCTGTTATTTGTTAGTGTCTGAACTATTTTATTAATATATTAGCTATAGGGAATGTCGAGAGTCATACTGAGAAGCATGGTTAGTTTATCTTTGGAGAAACCTAGCTCCCAGTGTAGTATACAGTGAGGTACAGGCCCGGGCTGGTCTCCCTGGTCCCAGTAGTGACACTTCTCCTGACTAGCTGTCATCTTAACTAAGTTACTACTCTGAGCCTTGGCTTCCTCATCTGTTCAAATCAGATACTAACAGTTCTCACCACTGTGGGCTGTGGTATGGTGTTGAGTAGATAGGTCAATATAAATAAAGTACTTAGAGAGTGAACACAGAACATGCTAGGTAAGTTCTAGCCATTACTATTTATGATCAAACACTGTGATATACTTTTTCTCTAGCTCTATGAAAATCTCTCATGCTAATGGTATTTAAATTGGCTAACATCCAACATTGAGACTTCTACCATAATTATCTACATATGGCAGCAGAATCGCTCCAGAACCACCCTAATGACTTTGATTAGAACCAATCACCAGTGACTGTTTACACACAGCATGACTGACAGGCTTTGGGAAGGACTGGGAATTCCAATCATCTTTTTGTAGGACTGGTTTAAGCAAGTATGCCAGTCAGGATTGTGCTAAAACAAATCATTTTCTGTAAGCATTTATACTACCTACAGAAGACATAGAGAAGGGGATTAAAAGGAGAGGGGCCATTGATGACTTCGGTAAATGCTATTTGAGCTTCTGAGGCATTCAGTGGCTGAGCTTAGACTGAGGCATCATGATGAGGATTGAGAAGTGGATGAGGCATTTCTACCCAAGAAGAGCTCACAGTCAAGCAGGAAAGGCAAAATAGAAAATCAATCAGCACTGCACAGTGCATTAAGAACCATCAAAGACATTCCCTTAGAACACATAGGAGTGGCCTGGTGTTGTATTTTCTCTCTTGGCTTGCAAGGAGAGGTGTAAAGGTGAGAGAGGACAAGCTGAAAGACAAGTGGGAGCCAGCCTGGCTACAACGTGGATGAGGGCACTCCGAGTTCCACTGTGTATAAAAAGCTCAGAGACAAGGAATCGCCCTGAAGAAACTGAAAGAGGTGGTGAAGCAAAGCATTCCCTCCTCGGGGCTCTTGAAGGACTGAGGAGTGTAAAATGGTAGGGAAGGTGGGGGGATCATGTGAGTAGGAGGTTTACCTTATGTGTGCAGTATGTCTATGCGTCCTAGACTACGCAGTGGTGTGAATGTACTGTGTAGATTGCCGCAGGAGAGGAGAGAAACTAAGAAGCCATAACCAACAACTGAGAATTAATTTTCTGTGCAAAGGGAATAGAGTGGATGTACAGACTGCTGATGCCACTATGGGTTATCTATGGAAACAGGTTTCATTGAGCTCTTCTGTGACAATAATATGTACTGCCTAGCTGTCTGGAAAACGTATGCGGTGCCCAGCTGCCTGGAAAATAGGCTCTGGAGAGTAGGTGGCAGGGCTGTGGTTGGGCTAGGAGCTGAGCAATGAATGGGTCCCAGATCCAGTCTGGTGGAAAGCACCTCCCAGATCAGTGGTTCTTTTCGGGCATTGCACAGTGTTATCATCTGGGGAGCTTTCTGCCTTAGTTGGTTGCAGTTGCAGCTTGGCAACAGGGCATTTTCAAAGCCCGAGATGGCCTAACCTTCAGATGGGGTTGAGAACTCTAACTCTACACCTTTGTTACCTAACATTTGTTTGTGGTCCAGTAGCAAATCCAGAAGCAGAGTGAAAATGCCACATCTTTTTGGTTCAGAATCTGACTGGTGTGCGTGTGTGTGTGTGTGTGTGTGTGTGTGTGTGTGTGTGTGTGTGATGTGCAAGAGTCCTTACCCAAACAGTCATGTACAGAAGTCAGAGGTCAACATTGGGATGTCTACCTCAATTGTTTCTCTCTTGTTCTTCCTTTGAAACTGGGGTCTTTCACTGAATTTAGAGATCACCACTTCAGCTAGACTGGCTGGCCAGCAAGCCTCTGGGACCTAACTGTTGCCACACTCCAGTGCTGGGCTTACAGGTGCACATGGCATGGGCCTGACTTTTATGTGAGTGCCAGAGATCCAAACTTGGGTCCTCACATCACACTTGCTCAGCAAGTACTCTCCCCAGTGAGCCATCATGTCCCCACACCCCAGAATCTGTATTTAAACATCTTTAGCTGATCCAGATGTACATGGGCACTTGAGAGGTACTGACCACGGTTGTGCATCAGAATCACCTGGGAAGCTTATTAAAGACGGCTTCCCACTTTGTACTACAAGAGCATGATCCAGGCGGTATTGGGTAGGGCCTGTAAAGTGCATGTCTAAAGTGCTGATGAGTCTGATACACAGTTGTAATTACGTTCCGTTATCCTAGCTGGTGTGGTGGTGCATACTTGGTGTACTCTCAGCATGTGAGAGTCCCATGATCCTCTGGGCTACCTAGCTGTTGCTGTTGTTTTGCTCTTGCACAGTTAGTGTGGCTGGGGGAAGGCAGATGGTCCTCATATGAAGGAAGTTCTACTTAGAGAAAGGCTTTTGTTGGAAAGGTGCATGCCCACAGGTAGCAGAGGAGAGAGGCTGAAGTGCAAGTCAGGGGTCTGAACATGTTCTCCCATATCCATGTGGTGGAATCATAACCTCAAAGTCACAGGTTGACGTTTAAAAGGTGGGACTTCTGGGAGGTGACTGTGTTGTGTGGGTTCTGCCATCACAGAACACCACAGGATGACTGAGTTATGACAGAAGATGGTTCTATTTTTTAAAGTAACCTCTCTCTCCTTCTCTCCATTCCCTCTTTCTGGCTTGCTTTCTCTATTTCACCTTGTGATAACCACTATGACATCAGGTTCTAGCAAGAAGACCCTTACTAATTGCCAACGGATGCTAGCACTACGTGGACTTCTTAATCTCCAGAACTGTGAGCTAGAATAAATCTCTTTGCTTAGTAAGTTAACCGGTCTGAAGCATTTTGTTACATCAATAGAAGGCGCACTAACACACGAGTCATCCTTTCACTATAAAATAACTCACAACTCCAATGTGGCCCTTTGGAAAAGAAAACCAACAGTCAAAGAGTTTAAATATCTTTGTGTTTTGTGTGTGGGGAGGAAGGAGGTAGAGGGCATGTGCTTGGGCATCCCTCCATACTTATAAAAATGTCTAGCCAGCTCAGGAGTTTCCATGATTCATCCATCTCACTGACCTTCCCCATCTGTCCCACAATCAGTAGAAGATTCCAGGTCCTGAAAAGTGAGAGAGCAAATGAGAAGAGAGCCAAACAAGAATAGCCATGACAGCCACAGCCAGACACATCTTTTTTTTAGTTCCCTTAAGAGGTTGCTGGGGCAGTTTGGTGCTGAGACACACAGATGGGACTCCCAGCACTGTCTCCCTCCTCATTCCACCTTCATCCACATTTTCATTTTCTGCCCAGTAGATTCTTACTAATAGACCAATAGATTCTTACTAATAAACCAATAGATTCTTACTAATAGACCCCCTGCAGGATCAAATGTATGCAATAAATGAACGAATGAATGGAAACATGCTATTCCCCTTGCAATGAATCCTTTCATTCAAAAGGGCAATGGTGACAACCTCAATCTCACCTGGTTCTCGAGTTACTACTGAGTCTGTCTTTCATCTCCCTAGAAGTTACATGATATTTTTATTTTTTTCTTTTGGTAGAAAAACCACTTCTTTAACTAATTATATAATTTCCTATGTGGTTCTTGGGTAGTACCTTAGTCCCTGTGTTCAGAAGTGGAAAAGCAGTTGAAGAAGCTCTCTGCCTAGGGTATAGCCGGGGAGGTGCAGGGTATGCCTTCCTCTGCTCTCCATCCCCTGTGGCTTCTAGCCTCTGTGTTCCTGAGTGGCTCCAGGGGGACCTGCCTGGGACTCGGGCTGATTGACAGGAGACCTCTGGGAATACCATCCAACTCTTCTTTTTGTCTGCTTCCAATTACTGAGGGAGGGAGTGGATTGAGAACATATTTAGAAAATGTTTTCGTTGTTGCTTTTAAAAATCTCCTCTGTAATTAGGTACTCCGGGGGTAGTCAACCACGAAAAGCCACAACCACCGCTGTCAAGTTCCATAAAACAAAGGAGAAACCAATTAATCAAAATGAAGAAGAGGCTGGCTGAGCATGAACACCTGTCTCAATCACCCCATTCCCATTCCCACCCATGCCCACCCCCACCCATACTCACCCCCACCCATACCCACTCCCACCCATGCCCACTCCCACCCATACCCACTCTTACCCACGCCCACCCCCACCCATACCCACTCCCACCCATGCCCACCCCCACCCATACCCACTCCCATCCATACAGCAGCCTTGACAATCAGGTCAGCCCCCCTTCAACTGGAGTGTTTCCAGGCCCTGTGTGGATAGGCCATTGAGTCTTTTACTCTTGTTCCACAAACCCATCTTACCAACAATAAGGACAAGGATCTTATTGTGCTCTGAATATGACAACTTGAAAACCCAGAAAGAAAGGAATCAACAAAATAGTGAAATTCCAAACACATTTTGAGGTGCACTGACTCTTACTGCTTGCAACACTATGCAAAGTCCTGCTCAGACTCTAGCATCCAGCATGTTCCCTGATGGCCTTTGCACTTCCAACCAACAAGCCTTAGGAAGTCTTGGAAGCAATTGTTGCCCAGCACATTAAACTATTCTAGTGAGCTGGGCTCACTAGAGTGGGTCTCACTAATGGAGTGGGACATTCAACACAGCTTCTCCTGTGGTCTTGCAGACTCTCTCACTGTGTTGACACAGCCATTACAAGGCGTGTTCTTACAGGGATTATCCTGTGTGAAATCTCAAACTTCATGGGAGTGAGTTCTCACCCATACTGCTTCTTAGGGAGTTGTTTCAGAGTATCAAGGTCAATGGAGAGGAAGAGGACCATGATCTTTCTAGGGTGTGCAATGACTGGCTCTTTGTCTGACCTTGTCCTTGGCCTGAAGGGAAAAGCCACACCTGTAACCTTCTGGTCAACACCAGTGCTTGCTGCTCTGCTCACAGTTGTTGGATTGTCCCTCACAGTTGGAAGCCCCAGTGTTCTCTTAGAATTGAACCATCCTATAGTATTCAGTGACCATGCTGTTTCTACCTCTTCTTTCTGTCCCAATGCACAAGTAGATACATTTCTTTGCTTGCTTAAAATATGTGGAAGGTCCATATGACTTGCTTTAGTCAATGACATTGAGATGGACATCACATACATCATCAAAAATGGGAACACTGAAGAAGCATTTTTCTATGCTGCTCTTCCCCAGGTATTCCAGCTAAGAAGACTGACATTTTAAGTTGATAAAGTGACCTAATGCAAAGGGCCAAAGGCTGATAGGCTTAGACCACCTGCCATTAAGTGGGGAAAGAGATGTAACCTTAGAGAGCAAAGGATGCAGGAGTTCTGATAGCTAGATCTGTGCATATATATCAGCACGTGGAAGAGACCAGAATCAAAAAGGAGAGAAACATCTGAAACAACTGAACAGCTGATGTAACAAAAGAATAGGAGCTCTCAGACCCTTAAAGATATCAAGCAAGAACTAGAGACCTCTAGTTCTCTAGGGGAAGCTGGTGAGATGAGGAAGCCATGGTGTTTAAGTCATTTCACATATAGCTGAGGTAAGCAAGGGAAAATGGAAAGCCTTTCCAGAAACACTTGTAGAGTCAGGCACCATGGCACCCAAGAGGCAAGAAAGCCCCTCCTCTGAGAAATATTGAATCAAGGGAACTTCTCCACCCAGATTGTCAGACATTCACAATGTCTAATCGCAGAGATTTCAAAATTGCTGAGGACCATTTGATCAATAAGGACCTGTTTCTTTTCCTTCCTATCATTCTATAATGCGTGAGTGTGTGTGCATGCGTACGTGCGTGCGTGCATGCGTGTGTGTGTGTGTGTGTGTGTGTGTGTGTGTGTGTGTGTGTGTGTTTTTGTATCAGGGCGGGGCATGTCTTTTGTTTTTTGTATTTATAGACTTGTAGGGGAATGAAGAGAAGACCCTGTAGATCAGATGCAGAGGCTGTCATGCATTGCTCAGTGATCGGAGAATCTACACTCTATACCATAACATTGGGCATTTAGTGTTTGGAAAAAGAGGGAGTATATTTTGTGTACAGGAAAGAACAATCTGAACAATTTAAATTCCAGATCATAATAAGCATCATTTGAGTTCACTGTTAGAGATCATGGTCCTCTCCTCCCAGAAGAGTAAAACCACCACAGTTCTTTGGAAGGCTGAATTTTACTTTCTGCACGGTATATGACCTGCAGCCATTGATGTGAGCAGATATGACATGGCATTTCAGAGTGGATGTGTTCATGAAGCAGTGTTTAGGTTTCTTCTTCCTCTACTGTATCAGCATAGAGGCTGCTTGCTCCAGGCAGCTACATGGTGCTGCAGCCCCTATTAGTCTCAATTTCTGAGGCAACACATGGAGCAAAACTGCTTCAAAGGATTATCCAAATGTAGAGTAAAAGTTGTGTGGAAAAAAAGACCTTTGCTAGTGTTTGCCCTCCAATTCTCTCTATTGCTATATCTCACCATAGGCTATTGGATGACTATAGAACTCCACCACATAAACTCCAGTCCAAGATGATTTATCCTGAACTCTCCACTAAATATGCTGAAAGCTACTGCAGAGTTAAAACATTTACCCAACTGAGATAAGGCAAGTGTCAGGCCTCGGAAACAAGTATTAGATATAGAGATCCACGGTAGGACCTGGATTTTTCTGTTCTATACTATTGCCCTAAGTCTGTTTTAATCAAAGGTATCAGAATCCCACTAAAACATATGGCATATAGATACACACAAACCATTAAGTAAATTACAAGACAACAAACACTCTAAACACTGGCATGCCAGTAGAACAACTGCTCTAGGCCCCAGATGTGGGAAACCCTTTAGAGGTTGAAATGCATGGAGAAAAAAAGAAAGCCAAGACTTGTCTAGAGCAATAAAATAAGCAGAGGATTAAAAGCAATTGAAAAATGTAGGAAAACAAACATTTCTGGTTTTATGGATGTGGAAAGAATACATACACTCAGTAAATGGCATAGCACCCAAGAAAGGCTTGAACCAACACTAAAGACAAGCAGAGTGACTGGGAAGTCGGAGAGGCTGACAAGCCTAGGTCATGGACTGGGAGCCGTGCTAGGATTCCAAGCAGAAGTAAGACTTACATCAAATGGTATTGAAGGAAGATTTGTTTACAATGGACAATGGGGAAGGAGAGAGCAGAGTGAGGGTAGATAGGAATTCCAGGCAGGCAGATTAAATTAAATTAGAAATGAGTTGCTGCATGCTTATATTGAGGGAATAGACAAATATTAAAAAAAGCCCAAGGATATTTTGAAGGGGAAGACATGTGGCAAGAATGAGGTAAGAAATGTGAATCAACAGAATCGTGCAAAGTGATGTCATGATTTCAGCCTGGGGAACTGGAGGGGACTGTGAATGAACTTTCATTTAAGACAGCTGGTCTCTGAGGGAAGGAGTAGAACCAGTGCATGAGCCCCTGCTTGAGGTGAGGCAGAAAATGCAGGTAGAGTTCTCTCTTTTCTATGCTCAAAGGCACTTCACTGCTAAAAGGCTTTATTAATGGCTATCCTGAAAAATGGTCAGGGCTCAGAGAGAGGGATTTTGGATGTCTGGCCTAGGAAGGATGACGTGCAAATGTCTTTGTAAAACCAACAGGCTTATAGACAAAACAACAACCCAAACCACAAAAACTGGCCCCCACCCCCCAAAAACTAAATCCAAGGCATAAAGAAAAAAGACCAAATAACTTATAAGAGCAGAAGACTTAAGCTGTTATCAGACTTTAAATATATATACAAAGCAAAATACCAGCAAGGAGCAATGTTCACAAAAATCAGAAGTATTAACCTAGAATTTTATTACTGGACCAACTTTCCTTCACATGCCAAATCTATGTAAGAGTTTAAGATCCAAGAATGTAGGGAATTCTGTACCCATAAGCCCTTCTTAAGCAATATGTTGGAAGATGAATTTTACCTAACCAACAGACAAGTGGGCAAACTGCAGATGAACAATAATGGCATCGAATATAGATTATATAGGTGTGCATGTTTATAAAGTCATATTTAGTCATATATATGACTATGTATGGAAGAAAACAAAAGATAAAACAGTGAAGAGCTACTATATACATACATATATATATATATATATATATATGTATATATATATGTACCAAAGTAGAAATAATATGACTAAAACTTGGAAGGAGACACCTGGGAGGCAGGGGACCTCAAGTTCTATGCAATCCTAAATACCTAAAGTTAACAATAAATTATACATAAAGTGCACATATTACATGAAAATTATCAAGAAATTATTATTATTAAAACGGTTATTATTAGAATTATTAACAAAATATTGTTCCCTGATGGGTTCACAGGATAATGATTTCCAGCTTTCAAAAGAACTCAGTGCTCATTTTGGAATAATAATTTTGCAAGTCCTCATAGAATATGAGTGAAGTACACTCTCTTGAGCCTCTCTACAGCTGTATATCCAACATTGTGTTAGTGCCATTAAGCTTATGCCAACAGACAAGCAAGATTAATTAGATATAAAGAAGTTGCCTCTGTATGTGTATGATATGATACACTACCTAGAATGTCAATGATAAAAGCAGCTCCAACAATAAAAGAAATCACTGAGGAGGAAGGCTGGACAATGAACAGAATCAATAATTTTCATCCATACCACCGTAATCAGTCATAGAATGTAATAGTGCCGGAACCCAATTTATAAGCATGGTCAGATATTTAGAAATAAACCTAATAACTTGTGAGCTTCATTCAGGAAAAACAGTTGCAATTTCCATTACTGATGTATCTGAATAAAAACTGTAGTTAGGTACAGGTTTTCTACCAGTGTCGATTTTCTGATTCTGATCATTACACTGTGGTTATTAAAGGAAGAGTTAATTTTATGGGATATTCACTTGAGTATTTGGGGCTAAGTGGCCATCATATCTGCAATTTATTTTTGATAATGCAGGGAAAATTTACATACACTTAGAAAAACATGTAATGCATCTGTATATGTTTGCATATGTGTACTTATACATAAGGAGATAGAGACAGAATAAAGAAAAAATGATAAAGCAAATGTGATCAAATGTTAAAATTTGGAAATTTGGAAGAGAATATAGAAATCACTTGTACTATTTTTGTAAGTTTCATCTAAGTTGGAAATTAGTTTTAAAATAACAACATAAAAAACCTACTACAGGCTATATAAAACAATGACAGAATGGGTTGTTTTGTTTGTTTTTAATTATGCAGGAGTGTTTGTCTGCATGCATGTATGGTATGTGCACAGTGCATGTGCCTGGTGCCCATAGAGACCAGAAGAGGATGTTAGATCTTAGGAACTGGAGTTAAGGATGGCTGTGAGTCACCATATGGGTTCTGGGAATCAAACCCAGGTCCTCTACAAGAACAGCAAATGCTCTTAAAACTGAGCAATCCATCTGACTCCAAACAGGATGGGTTATTAAGCAGCCATTGGGATGAAAAGATACTGAATTAAATTTATATGTACAGATATAGAGGTTCTACACTCAATAGGGAATTAATGTTGTCATTGTGACAGTGGTGTCTTTAGTACAAGAATGTACTTGCCAATGGCCTCTTTCAATTTTGAACTTCCTATCCTCCAGAATGTGAATGAAATAAATAATTAATTCATAAATTACTCACCCTATTATATCTAGCAATGCAGAATGAATTAAGACAAGGGACGAAAAGATTAAGAAAAGGAAATTCAAATAGAGTTCTGAGCAGTGATCTATAGGTCCAGTAAGACCATTACAGACACGAGGAACAGCCTTCATAAAGGCCACAGGAAGGATGTCCATAAGGGAAGTCAGTGTTGGCCAGACTGTGGTTACCAAGAAGGAACATTGAGCAACAAGCTAGACAGTGCAGGGCTTTGAGTTTTTGCTCTTGAGTCTTGCCAACAAATGAATATGGAAAGAGAGGGATAGAAGGTACATATTGACATTTAAGAGATTTTAACTCAGTCAGCATTTTTATGATGAATGAATGCTGTTCCAAGTTTCCAATAGACAGCCTTTGAGGGTCTATAAAATAAATAGTCACAAGAGATGTGAGCTTCACACTAAGTAGGTGAGATGGGTTCAGTCACATTAAATTAGGGTAGAGTAAGATCAATCTGGTTGCATGGAACAGAATAGAATATGTGGAGGGTGCATTTTTTAAGAGGTCTTTGCAAGATATCTGGACAGGAAGCAAGAGAAGTGTAGGTTGTAATGCTACCTAAGAGGGGGCAAATGGGCCTAAAGTGCTAGAGAAGGGAACAGAATGGGGACAACTTAGAGCTGGCCTTGAAAGAGACAACAGTGACAAGGATCATGAGCATTGTCCAGGGCTTTGCTTGAATGGTCAAGTTGCTACTGAGATGGAGACACCAGGGAGCCAAAGAATCATTGCATAGCTCTAGCCTTCAGCTTTCCCAATCCCTTGACAAAAAGGGTCTCTTAAATGGGGTCTTTTGAAGATGAGGATGAGGCATCCTGTCTAGAGAAAATGCTCAAACAACAGAATCGGGGCTGAGGAGTAAAGACTAAAGCCTCCCCAGAGCTAGTCAACCCACCAAGTGGACAGGAGAGGCTGCTCTTTTGACTGGCTGCCATCATCTGATTCTATTCAAGACTGCTGAAAACTCCATGTCCCTTAGCTCTAGGCATTTGGGCCTTTCTCCTTGGAGCCTGACTGTCTGAAGCTCCAGCAATTCCTGGCCCAGAGGCTCACATATTTGGCTCCCTATTCCTTCCTCACTCTGGGACCCTCATCTTCATCAATAGGTATGATCCTCTGTAGGATCCTCCCTCCACCCCCAGTCTGTGTGTAGCTGGCTCCTGCGCCATGGCCCTGCACGTTCGAATTGAATGGATTCCAGGCATCTGTGTTCAATTGCTCTTAGTGAAAAACCCAAAAACCATTATGCTCCCCTAGAATTACTCCCCCGGGGCAAGAGAACAAATGATTTACTGGGAAGCAATGGAGAGCACAAGCACCGACATTTATCCGATCCAGGACTGAATAGTTCATAAGCTCAGGGCCCTGTGAGGCCAAACTGCACATTTAAGAACAGTTGGCAGAAGGACCTTGAGGGCTGAGGTATGAACTTCTGCTGTTAACCCCTGGAGGATCACCTTTCCCCATCACTGTGCTTACAGGGATAAGGGCTTCTCCTCACTGCTCTGCAGAGCCAGTAAACAGGCCACTCTGAGAGTACATGGGGTGTTCTAACTCTCAGGTCACCTCTGAGGTAAAACTTGCTGTTTCATTCGAGGCAGCATCTTTATGTTCAATAGACGCCTGATCAAAATGACCCCAGAATATCAAAGAAGAAGGGATCTCATGAATCTCTCTGATTAGTTGGAGGAAATTGAGGCTTGACATGATGAAACATTTTTAACAGAGGCCATAGCTGAGTCTCCACAGACCACCAGTCTGAGAACTCATCCAGCTCCTTCTAGCTCTGCAGTCAGGGCTGCTGCAGAATGGATCTATGCGAGAATGGACACTCTCCAGGAAGGAGCAGAGGCCGAAGTGGTAGCATGTCACTGCTATGCCCATCTCTGCCCGGGGAGGAGTCAATAGATGCTGACAATACAGGCCTATTGAATGAGTGCTTGCTTTGCTCCAGAATTTTGTTCAAGGGTAGAAAGGAAGAGGGGAGTGTGGACAGTGCTATCCAGAATATTTTAAATTAAATACAGTTCTTAACTGATACATAAAAAACACAAAAACTAGATGTATTAATGGGATACTATAACATGTTTATGAGGTGTAATGGTCACATTGTAGTAATCTTATCGATACCATTAATTGTTTATCTTTATGATTAAAAACAGTCGAATTCCCTTCCTTGAGTTCATTAAAGAGGGCAGTGCAATACTCTTGCCTAGAGTCACTTTGCCATACTAACCACATGAGAACTTTCTAGTCCCATCCAGCTGTGCCTTGGCACCGACCCATCACCCTTTCCCATCCCTCCTCCATCTCTTTTCTTCCTAGCGTCCAGTAGAATTTTTAGCTCAACCTGTACTTTGCGCCTGGGATGACTTGGGACATTGCCTCCAAGGTAGCTTTCTAGCTCCAATTCCTGTACCCTCCCTGCAGGTGTCCCGTGCTCTGGCCGCTTTTCTGCTGTGCCCCGACCATGTCCTGCACTCTCACCACAGTCATTTCCACATGCATTCCTCTGTGGATGGTCCTGTACCAGGAACGCGTTCTCCATCCAGCTCTTAGCTAGTCCCTTTCCTGCCCTACAGAGACTGTCTCAGCTCCACCGCCCTACAGGTGACCACTTGGGACTTCTCAGGCAACAGCCATGTTCCCTCCCTTCGATCCCCCCTCCCCCCGTTCTTCTTCTTTTGGCTCTATGCACAGAATGTTCTACTGACTTTCTAGGGATTATATTGGCCTACTTCTCGAATGCTGATAGTGTTTCGCTCATCTTACTCACCTTACATATGAATTTGAGTGAAACAGACAAGTACTCATGCCCCAATTGCCATTTTTTTCAATGAGTAAGGCATTCTAATCCTCAGAAATATCTTTGTATCACCCGTCCAACCTCAGGTATTTCTCATCTTTCAATTGTCTTCCTTCCTAATTTGGGAAGCTGGCTTCTGATGTACTTAGTACGACAGACAAATCTCAGAAATGGAAATGACCTTTGGATCCCTCAGGAGAACTTATCCATGGTGTTAAAGGGGAAGTTGCTTTGTATCAGTTTTCCTCAAATCCTCGTGTGTATGTAAATGATCTGCAATCTTCTTCAATCGATGTTTCTGTGCCCATTTGTGCTGGGGCAGGAGAACCTGCATTTCTTACTCGCTCCAGCAATGCCCTGTTGAGTGCCCTTGTGTTTTTCTACAGCACCCTGGGGAGGGGGAGAGACTAGGAAGTGCTGGCCTTGCTTGAGTCCTTAGTGTGCTAGTGCATGTGCTTCTCCTTCAGTCTTCCTATCAACCCTGAGAGATGGGTGGCATTATGATATTATCTCACCAATAGATGTCATTGAGGTCCAGGCCACACAGGAGGTAGTGGAGACAGGGTTGAGCATGTGTTCTTCTAGTGACATTCTTCTTTCTGTCACTTTTTAATTTGTAATCATCTAATGAGGGATGTTTATATCAGTATTTAGAGGAAAGTATGGCTGAGACTGAGGCCATAACTCCAGGCAGAAAGACCTAGAATTTACCTATTCCTCCATGCTGGTAACTTGCTTAGAAGCCAAGCTTCAGCATAATATGGTTCTGGTTAATACAGTGTAGAAAGGCCATCCTCTCCTGGCCACAGACCCCAGAGACTTGATATAGTCCCACGGCTTGGCTGTTGTGACATGGCAGAGGCCCATGCCAAGAGCAACTCATGGGCGGGAGAGATTTCCAACTTAGATGAGCAGTCAGCACCAAGGTCAGTGCTAGGCAGCTAGGACACTGGCCACAAACTTACTCTAGAAGCCAAGGCTCATGGAAAAAGAAAACATAACCATAGTACTGACAAGCAATCAGAAAAGATATGGCTAGCAGCCTGACTGGTTGGGCAAGTCAGCCGCCAGAAGAACCTGGTGGTCTTATCTCTCCCAAAGAGGCTTTGAGAACAGCACTGTACTTCAAGGTATAAAAGGTTTTGTGAAAGCCTCCCTCCTGCCTGCTAGGAAGCAGGTAGAATGGTAGATACTATAGAATAAGGAATGAACTCATCACTCCAAAGTTGCCACAGCCTTCTCTCATGTCCTACTCCTGGAGACCATGGAGGAATCTAGTGGTACCCAAGTTTTTCTGCTTTTAAAGAGGTTACCTGTATTTAGAGGGATGAATTGGCATTTCCTAAATCAGGGAGCCTTTGCAGTACACCTTGATACTTAGCCTTTGTTCCCCCACTACCTCTTCTGTCCAGCAGAATAGTCTACAAGCCTGATGTAGTTAGCTATATAGACCAATGATGGCAAGTCTACAAGTAAGCTTGCCCAGGAACATGCATGTCCCAGGACTCAGAATGTAGATTAAGTTTCAATAACAGTATTAATCAAGGCAGTGAGTGACAGAGTTCAGCTTAGATGTCACATGAAGATATAAGGCAGTGTATCATTTCAACCCAATACGTTCTCAGAATGACTTGAGCCAAAGAGAGATGATATCCATTTTCCTTGGCCAGCTTGTAGCCTGACTTCCTCAATGGAAAGTAGCCTATTTCTTCAAGTAGGTGCCATGAAGACAAACAGGTTTGTGCTAACCCAGAGGTAGACTTTGGGTGGCTCAGGAAATGCATGTAGGCTGTTGTGATCATCATATTGCCTGCCATGGTTGTTTTGCTGCTGGCACTATTCTAGGTAGGGATAAATTTCTGGACCAGTTGGAGGTGAGTGACAGCATCCTTTCAGCTTCCTAGAGGGTACTGGGTGTTCTTGTCAACAGGCCTAGATCACGGAGAGAGCTTTGTGGAATAACCACTGTTCAGAAAGAGCTTTCTGGAAGAGCTTGCAAACAGAAGAACCCAATGGAGACTCTCAAAGATATTGTGGTGGGTTTTGTTTATTTGATATCTTTTGCGTTTATTTGAAAAGCAGGTATGTCAGAAGATGGAATCACTGGTGGGCAGCATTCTCCATTAGTTGAGGTCTATCCTTGATTGTAAGATATCAATTTTAACAATTAGACATCATGTGAGGTTGACTCAAGTATAATAAAACAGCACCATATAGTTAGCATGTGCTTTCCTAACCACAGGACTCAGGAACAACCCTGTGTGTTACGTAGGATCATGTGAAATACCCTTGAATAAATCTGGACACTCCAAACCATTCTTGGTATTCAGTCATTGGTATTCAGTCTTGGTATTCAGTCATTACTCAACAGTGAATAAGAATGGACTATACGAAGAAGTTGCCCAATGTACATAGATCAGACAGCTAATAGTGGCTTAGAGTCATGGTGTTTTGGGCTGTGAATATAAGAGTTTCCCGTGGTCTGTTCCTGTAGGCCCATATACTCCTCCTTCATAGAAAGATACATTATAGAATGGTCCTAGGTAGTATCAGCTTCATACAGGCCATTTTCAGTCAAGCTGGTTGAGCCTTCTCTCTTTCTTGCTGTTCATCCTGCCTCACTGTTGCCGTGGAGACTGGGACGCCTTCTGAGCTCTGTGCTTTATCTGGAGTCCAGCCTTCAAATACCTTAGCACAATTCAACCCACTCACTCTCCTGACTTCTGAGACTGTGAAAATATCTAAGCTGGATTCTTTCAGTCGAATGGTTCAGGATTCTTCTTGCCACAATCTATTGGTGATCTGAGGGTTCATGCTCAAATTCTAATGGGTGAATGGCAGTCTATGTTTCCATGGAGGCCCATGCATGCACAGCTCTTACTTTTAGAGAAGAATATCTGATTTCAATCCTTACTGAGAACAGAACCACCACAGAATTAGACTAATGAACAGGTGGGACAGGTCAGCATGGCCACAGAGTAGTGTGGGTCAAACCAGGAGGTGGGCCTGGCAAAGGGCTGTAAGGTGAATTCAGACACAGAAAAAAGTCCTGAGTAAAGTGTGCTCAGTTGATGTAGTGACTGTGTATGGAAGGGGGTCTCTGAAAGCAGCCTTAACTTCTCTCCTTCCTCCAGCCACCCAGTAGCACAGTAGTACCTGGACTCTGGTCATCACTCAAAGCTATGGATAGATATGGATAGAAAACCTCATGCCTCTGTTTTCTTACTCCCTAAAGCAGATGCAGCAAATGCTGGGTTCATGGGAAGTGTTTCCCATCAGGCTGCCTTTGGTCCCTTCCCAAATGTCCCTCCTGTACTATAATATCCCCTTCCCACCTCACTGACCATCTAGTCTCCTTCACTCTTATTCTTGTTATGTCATTTGCCCAGAACCATCATTGGCTAAAATCTCTCCATTTTATTAATTTTAAATATGAATCCTGGCCTTATTCCCTTCTCAGGGAGTCAGAGATAAATCAGGTATTATTTGTGCAATCTCTAGCAATAGCCCTACCATGGCTCTTGCTCCGATCTGGGGCTTAAACTGCCAGAGAGACACATTGCCACTTCCTTTGTTGCTGAGATTACTAACTTACCATCAGGCTATGGGTGTCCCAGCTGAAGACCCCATCACTTTTCTTAGCACTTTCTCCCTTCTTTTGTTTCCTGCCTCAGACCCCATGATGCATCTTGCTGGACATCAAGATTGATCATAACCAGCCTCTTCTCCAGCAAGTATCATTTAGAGAAAATGATCTACTCAGGAACTCTCTGTGAAATCTGGAAAGATCCATCCTGGGCAAAAAAAGTTCTGATATTCTCACAAAGTCTCCGTCTCCCAGAGAACCTTGGAGCAGCCCCAATACCTTCTGCAGCCTTGTAGCACTTTTGCCCTGCTTCATAGGAGCACACACACTTCCTTCCTGTTTCTAATGCATAAGCAAGCTTCTACTTCAAGCCTTCCCCTGCCTGGGGGGTGGAGGCAGGTTTATGTTCACCTTACCTCAGCATCTATCCCTGGCATGAGTAACTCCCTCCCGCAGTACTCTCTGGACTCGTCTCTGCTGCACTTTTTCTATTTACTGTCCAGACTTGACTTTGCTTCCCCAGTGCAAAGAGAACAGCATAAGAATGCATTGTATTTTGCCTCCTGTTCAATATAAAGGGTTCTACTTGACATTATGGCTTGAACCACCTCCAAAGGGTTGGGGTAAGGGTGAAAAAACACACAGTTGAGAAGTCTTGGTAAGTTGTTGGATTCTGTCTGAAAAACAGATTTGTAACTCCACTCCTTGAGGAATCTGTAATAGAAAGCCAGCCTCCAAAATGGTCTCCAAATGTCCTGAACCTCCTGATAATTCTTGTCACTGGATAATCATCTCCTATCCTGAGGAGAACTGGCATGTATACCCTATAAGATATTATGAAAATGATGGTGTGCGTAACCAGTATGTTTGGTCATAAAAAACATTGTGACTTGTGTCTTTTTCTTCTGTGAATCAACCACTCTGGGGATACCCAGCCAATACATCATGAAATCACTCAAGTAGACCACAGAGACAGTGTTATGGGGAGGGATGGAGGCCTCCTGCCAATATAGCACCATATAAGTATGACATCTTGGAATTATATCTGCCAACACTGGTCAAAACTTTAAATGATCCAGCCCTGCCTAACGTGGTAACTGAAAACTCACAAGAGATTCACCTAATTCAGGAGCTCCCAAATCCCCAACCCACAGAAACCATGCTCCATAGTAAATGTTTATTTTACTTTAAAGTGTTGAGTTTAAAGCCTTCTGTTTCATGGCAATAGGTAATTACCACCAAGTTGATATGTAGGGGTTCGTAACTCCAGGTTTGAGTTGATGCAAGTGTGTCTCTACAATTGTTCTTTTCTGTGTTTAACGGTGCAGCCCATTACCCCATCTGTAACAGCTGGTTTCATTTTGATTCTGCAACTCTTAATAGCCACGAATGCCACCTGTATCCTCAATAAACTTTATTTAGACACAAATAGACAACAGAAAATACATACACAGATACAGTTATCTTTTTCTCTATAGAATAAACACACATCACAGGGGATTTAAAAAGTAGGAGCATTGAACGTAAGAAAATAATGCAAAGTCCTTGTTCACTCACACTTGAAACAGACACATATTTCAGAGAAAGACAGAAATGGAACATCCCGACAACAGGGTTCACATTTAGTCTGTAACAGCACACAGGTGTTGGGGAGGTAATCAAAGGAGTCAGGGATCCAGTGACAGAATGCTCACAACACTAGTAGGACTATTTAAACAAAAGACAGAATCGGGAGGATTCCATACCCCTGCGCAGATGCTCTGCAAGCTGTCAGCTAGGTCATAAAGCAGCTTGGCAGAAACTCTAGCTTAGCTTTCATCTTGCAGCTTGAAGGTCTGAATAACCTCTACCTTTGTGCCCACATCACAGAGTTTTACAGAGACACACCAAGGATGCCGGAACTGTCCACATACACGCTGGTTTAGAGACTCGGGGTACAGAACATTGACATTGGGTCTAAGATAGGGCTTCTGAAAGGGAAGGGAACAATAGCCCAGAGACAAACACACACTTTACAAGTACTGCATCCATTGACAGCATTTCCCACCATGCTTCCTGTGGTCCCTTCCCATGGGGGAGCCACCAGCATTTGTGTCCCCATCATGTACAGGGTGGGATGGATGTCTCTTGGAGGTCTGTTAGCCTCTAAAGTCATAAATGTGACCACCTGGTCATCTCTGTGCCTAGGGCATGCTGCCATGGAACCACCCCACTTATTCCTGATCCTGAGTAAGCCTCGGGACTCCACACCATCTTCACACTTAAAATTGGGGTTCCCTAGGCAACCTCTGTATTTTAATAAAAAATCGTTTCCACTGTACCCTTCGTGTGTCCTCTTCCTAATGTGACAAATCCAGATGAGATGAAGTTATGGAGATCTGGTCCTCCACTTCGGTAAGCATCCTTCCCATAATGCCCTGCAAGAAGATGGGCAGAATTACCTGGCACATCCATGACAGCAACACAGAAGACAATCACAGCTCCATCTTGCCCAACAATGGTGGTGTGGTTATGGTCAAACCGGCAATGACCACAAGATCAAATATATATATTATAATAAATATAATATATACACACATATATATTACTGAGAATATATTGCTATATAGAGAGATATATGCACATCCATTATACATATACACCTTATATGTGTATATATATTGCTATATGACAAAGATTAATGCTACATTGAAAGTAGAGGAAGAAAGGGAGACATGTGATTTGACTGTGGCATTTCTGAGTGACCACAAAGTACACTAGAATGTTACTTTATAGATGTTCCTCAACTTACAGTGGTGTTGCACCCTGGTCAACCCATGGCAAGTTGAAACATCTGAAGTTGAAAATGCTTGATGAACACTGTAGCCTGGCTATACAGCACAACAGAATGTCAGCTGTTTCTGCTGTGACCACAGCTGCCAGGCTTCTATTGCTCATGGATACTACCCAGCATCACCAGAGAAGACCACACTGAATCTTGGAAGCCCAAAAAGAGGTTAAAAAAATCCAAATGTAAAAGTACAGCTACTGACTGTGTACTGAATTTGTACCATCATTAAGTCCAACATGCCAGACAGTGAGTGAACGTCAGGACCTCTGTACTTGTCCCTCTATCCTTTCCTAAAGTTAAGAGGTGTCAAGGAAAGAATGCATTAAATACGATAATATGGCTGTAAAATTTCAAGCCAGTGCATTACAAAAAGATATGAAAAGGTTGAAAGAAAACACACAGATAGATGCTGGAAGGATGGATCAGTGGTTAAGAGCACTTGTCTGCAGGCACACAGCTCATAACCATCTGGAACTCCAGAGGATCCAACACCCTCTCCTGGTCTCTGTGGCCATGTAGTGTGTAGACATACATACAAGCAAAACACCCATATATGTAAAAATAATAAACAAATAAAATTTTCAAAAAAAATAAACCCCACTTTAAAAATAGAAGACACACGGATACTGGAGAAAATTGGAGCATGGGTGTTTCTTCTGCCTCTTTTCAACTTTTCTGTATTTCCCAAGTTCTTTTCTATATTTGCTAGATTATTTTTCCTTGTTGCCTTGTATCTCTGTTTTTTTCCCTTCCAGAGCATGGAGGAATGGGCCCAGTGCCAGCTTGTGTGTGTGTGTGTATGTGTGTGTGTGTGTGTGTGTGTGTATCTATGAATCTTGCACAACCTGTGGGACCACAACTAGCAACAGCTAAGCTGACAGGTGAAATGGTGGCCATAAAACACTGGCAACATCTTTATGATTTCCTTTCTTGACTCACTGCAATAAAACTATATCCTCTAACTGGCAAAATACAGACATCTTCATGTGCATTGAGGTAAGAAAAAGACAAGGGCAGGTTGAGGACTATGGAAGAAGAAATTTGGAGTGGAAGAAGTAAATATTCTACTTCTGACATTCAAGTAGGAATCTATGATGTGTTTGAAATACAAGCATTGTAAACACTGTGAAGCAAGAACCCTTCCCAGTACCATCCTCAATGCATACACCCAAATATGGAGGCAAGTCACTATTTATTCAGACTGCCACAGTGTGGATTATACATCGAACTTGTAATATATAAAGTTAAAACGTTTCTGAAAAACGTGACATTAATTATGGTAACAGCATTATAAAATTTCAGGTAAATGCATTAAAAAAAGCAGAAAATGATTGAGACAAAATGCACAAGTACCTCGTCAGCTGACAGCTAATTATCTCTTTTTTCAACTATTCATTATTTTGTAAGCTGTTTTTTCTATAATGAACACACAATTCAATAATACAAACACAAAGATAAATATCTAGAAAAATACACCCCATGTCAACAAGACAAAATTAATATTTCTTAGCAAGCCATGTTCTAGAGCCTTCAACACAGGGTAACTTGGGAATCATGTGGAACTTTGAAAAGTTCAGATGGTCAGACAAACTTCGAACATGCTGACTTGGTCAATGAAGCAGGAGTATTTTAAACAAGTTCTTTTCATTTCCAATGAAGGCCCAGTTCTGAGAACTGCCCCATCACAAGTAGAAACAAACCAAGACAGGGGATTCATGTGAGCAGGGAAGGTCACTGACCTCTTGCTGGGGTCCCTTTAAGTGCTATTTATACTTAGGGCTCCAGCACTCTTTCCTCTGGAAGGTGAAGTCTGTTCCCAGTTCCTTCCTCATCTCAATTCCCAAATCTGAGTGTGTATTAGAATACTAGAAACACTTAAAATAGATGGATTCAGCAGACACGAGACAGGACTCAAGGTCCCTGGGTCAGGGATAACAAAGTCATGAGAATCCTGCCACCAATTCCCTTGACTCCTAAACAGATTACATCATTCATTCTTCTGCTTTTCACAAGGGAGGTTCTTGTTGGAAAATTGTGCAAACAATTCATAGCTTCATGGCAATGTCAGCCCTAAACTAAAGGCTTCTGCCCAAGTCCCAAGCTTTGTGACAGCTGCTAGCAGCTGGAGAAATCATCTTTCTCAAGAGGAGAAGAAATACATGGAAGGCTACCAACCAAAGGACCACCAGGACCCCTCTTTTGTAACAAGAACAATTGTTGTTCCCCCACCCCATTGTAGAAAGGATGAAAAGGAAGCAACAATCCAAAGCCCTCATAAATGTGGACCTCATTAATTCAGAACCTGTGATGCATCCTGTAGAATTTGGGCTGGTTTATTTTTGTGCTCCTTATAAATAAAAATTTTGATAAACAAATCAATACTAAGGAAGATGGAACATAAAACAGAGCCTGTGCTGTTTACAAATCATTCTTATCTGTCAGACGAACAAGGTCCCTCAGGACTAAGCATTACTCTAGTGCTCTGGAGCTTTGCTTGTCTGAAAAGGAACTGAAGTTTCTGGATCACTTACTGCAGGCCAGGCAGAGGAATGGAGACCCTGCAAGCATGGCTTTTGAGACAACAGTAGATAACATTTTATAGTATTTTATAGTTTACACAGATTTCTTTTTGCATATACTGCTTTTTTAACATTTTAGTCAATACCACCTGCATGTCATTCCTTATGTTTATTATTTTAATATTATCTCCCAAATTTATTGGTGGAAAAACTGAGGCCAGCGGGCAAAAGCTGGGAGATGCCTACAGTCCTCTGACTGTAAATACTACACACATTCCATTATGGATATCTGGCTTTGCCAACACCTCATGAGGACCCAAGTTCCTAGAACTGGTCAAGAGTGGATCTTAAATCCCACCCAGGTCTGCTGCTTTCCAAGTCCAAAATCTTTCTGCATCCCTCACCCCAGTGGTCTCAGAGGTACAGCTGTGACTATTCTCCAAGACTGTACCCAAGAAATATAGTGGGAATGTAAGGAGGAAAATTCTAGGTGGTAACATCCAAGTTCATAGGAATTGATTCTGAGTGGGAGAAAAAAAGTAAACAATGTTGATAGTTAATGAGCACTGTACATGATAAAAGAAGTCTGGGGTCAATCAAGTTTGCAAAATTTTGAGTTAAACAAATTGAAAAGCGTTGTGAAAACCAATTCTACAGATTCCTTTTTTTTTTTTTTTTTTTTTTTTTTTGTCTGTCTTCAAACAGGATCTCATGGTGGAGCCTAGTTTGGCCTCAAAGTTCCTGGACTCCCACATCATCCTACTTATTGTTAGAAATAAAGGTGTGCATCACCATCCCAATTCCTCTGTGATCTTCAAAGGCATCTCTAAGGACAGTTTTCTGGAAATCACCCTATGAAGTTCAGATGGAAATCACAGTGACTGCTTCAACCTTGGTTTGCTCGATGGTCCTCAAACTTGAGCAAGCACCCAACTCCCCATAACGCCACACAGATCACCAGGCTCCTAGGTGGGAAGTGAGCCCTGATAACTATATTTCTGACAAGTTCTTGAGTGTGATGGCTAACCCTCACAGCCAACTAGACTGTATTTAGAATCATCCTAGAGACTGGTGAGACATGCCTCTGGGTGTTACAAGGAGGATGTGTCCAGAGAGCATTAACTTACAGGAAAGACTCACCCTGAGTGAGGGTGGTTCCATGCTGTAAGCTGAGCATCTGGAGAGACTGGACGGAGTGAAAGGAGAAAGCGAGCGGAGCTGCACTGCCCTCTCCTTCCTGGCCCACCATGATGTGCACAGAGCTTCTCTGTCATGCCTCACCCACCATGGAAGGAATCTTCTAGACAATGAGCTGAATTAAACACTTCCTCTTTGAAGTTGTTTCTGTCAGGTGTCTGGTTATAGCGCAAAAAGAGCAGCCAAACACCAGGCAAAGCAGATGATACACTATGCCTCAATGACCATATCTCGTGATTATTCTGTTGGGACTAGTGACAGGTCAGTCTTCGGCTGGACCCAGAGATAAGTTCAGAATGACGTAAAAGCCTCTGCACCAATAAGAGAAGAAGGGCTGGTAAAAAGAGAAGCCCCACGCAGGTGGACAATCAGAAAAGAGGAGTCAATGTCTCTTCTGTGTCATGATGATGCACCGAGCTGGTGGAGGGGAGATAACAAAGATATGAGCAGGTATCACCAATTTCATAGGCTGTCACTCAAACAACCAATCCTCCCCTCCATCTTGTAGAGATAGCTGTCAATCTCTGCCTATGTGTCAACTACCAGAGCCAAGGGAAAAGGGAGCATAGGCTGTCTCTGGGCCAACTGGAATTACAGAGAAGCAATTGTGAATGTATCAGGGCTGTAAATGGAAGTAAGCAAGAGCTTGGTGATGTATGCTGTCATAGAAGCTCAAGAGTCCCCATGTCACAGGACAAAAAATCATACAGTCTAAGCCAGGAGCAAGGTGACTCCAAGCTTCAGAGCATGCATTCCACCACCTGCTGAATGCAACAGGGTGGAAGAGCATTGAGATGACATCTCGACCTCAGGTGCTACCACCCGAGCCCTCCTCTGACAGCTCTCTACAAAGCACTGGAGTTTGGTTCCACCTCAGTCTCTCTCCAGGTTGCCTTGACTTCCTGTCAGAATTCCATGGCCTTCCCAAATCTCTTTAGGAAGCACAAGTCAGAGGCAGTACAAAGGAGAAACTATCACCAGGCAGAGGGGGCATTAAAGCAGAGAGGTCCTAGACTGGGCTTCTGGACCTGAGCTGTGCTGCTGGCTCTGAAAAGACAAGACTAGAAGGATGTGTTCCTACAAAGGAGAGTTGTGGCAAGAAACAGGAGGTGAAAATGGGATAGTATCCAAATGGTGATATCTATGAGACTCAACAAAATTTTGCATCTGTGAAACTGCATCAGCAGCCATGAGACAGAAACAAACCAATGCAGACTGGTGGCCTGCTGCATCTGGACCGCAGACTGGATGGAGAGGGAAATTGTTGATGGAACATCCTAGGAGAGATTCGTGCTGCACGCTAAGTAAGAAGGACAAAGAGATAAACTCTGGTAGGACACTGCAGACACTCTAGGACTCGAAATCCATTTCAAATAAGACTCCCTGAGGAGGGACAGAAGGGACAGTTCAGAAGCAATAATTAAAAGTTAATTGTTCGCTGTTTTCCTGAGCAGATGGAAGACTTCAGTCTTTAAATCCAGAGAAAGAATCAAGTCTTCAACTATCTATTAGAAGGTATCAATATCTAAATATAGCCTGATGGAATGCCATTAAAAATTTAAGAAAAAAAGTTCAAAACAACCTCCTAAAACATGAAATCGATAGGAAGTGAAGTCATCCTCTTAATAATGGTGAGGAGACTGACAAGATGGCTCAGTAGTTTAAGGGCATTTACAGAGGAGCAGGGTTTGGCTCCCAGCACTCACAAGCACCTGCACCTTCAGCTCCAGGGGATCCTACACCCTCCTCTGGCCTCCACAGACACCTGCACTCACATACACATATAAACACATACATATAATTTTTGTTTTTAAAAATTATTCAGGACTCACTCCTTTGTTCTTGGGACAACATACGGGCAGAGGCCCATGTTCACCTAGAACTCAACTGGCACTTCATTTCAAACCCATCTAAGCCAAAGGGACATAATAATGGTCCCCATTTCCTTTGAGGAAGTTAAATGTGTTAATATACATAGTCCATATTACACAGCCTTTAGTGTTAGGCCTTTTTAAGAGTTTAGTAATATTTTGGAATAAAGACATTTTGGCTTCCTTTGCCCACTTCAAAATTCACTGGAAATAATGAAAGGAAGAGGAAGTAATAAAATTAGTCAAAAACATGCAGGTTTTTTTTTATTAAATATAGATGGAGCAGTTGGAAAAATATCCCACAGATAAAAGCACATATAAAGATACATAGAGAAATCAATGATAACTAAGAACCTAAATATACAACATCAATCCTAAAAATTGTTAGAAGAGAATATAGGGTAATGTATACAGGATTATAAACTAGAAAAGAAACTATAGAAAAAAACTTTAATCATGATACACCAAAAGCAATCATAAAACTATATATTCAAGGCTAGCAAACACATGGGTATTAATATCAAGATAACATAAATATCTTCAAAGCAATAAAAGAGAAAACAATCCAAATTGGAAAAACCAAATAAAAAATGAATAGGCAACTTACAGAGGTGAAAACCCAATGAGCCAATACACATAAAGTAGTTTTCAGTCCCACAAGTAATCAGGGAAATTCAAATTAAAACTCTAATGAAGGAGCATTTCACACCCAGTAGACTGGCAAACATATAAATGCCCAAGACTTCTGACTTGAGACCTAATGGAAGGATAATCAGTAAAACTGTCTTGAGAAGACCTGTGGCAGCGGCTGATAGAGTTGAGTATGGCTACTATAGAATCAGTGATTTTTTTGTAGCTGTCCACCCTAGACCAACCTTCATGAGCTTATGAGAAGCTAAGCATAAGTAAGTTCAGTGTAATGGTGTTTGTAATTGAGACAAACAGGAGTTCTACAATCCTACCCAGAAAAAAAAGTGATAAATTATGGTGTAGTCTTCAAATGTAATTCTGCAACAGTGCAAAGTGAAATGTAATGAGGGGAAGTGAACTGACACTTTAAATGTCAACATGGATGATCTCAGCTATAATGCTGAGCACACAAAGCAAACTGAAGCAAAACAGGGTGGCAGGATCGAGAAGGAGTTTTGAAATATGCAATATAATGTTTGATATTTTTCGAGGACATGGGCATGCATAATGTTATACAAACATGAAGACATTCAACACAATTTTCAATATATATTTCAAGGTAACAGTTACTTCTGTGGTAAGAATGTGGAAGTAGCTGAGAAAGTTGGGAGGAACTGATCCTGTGCTCTGTTTCTTACACCGGGAAGCTGGAGATGTTTTTGACCATTAAATGATTCTGTTTTGTTTATTTATTTGTTCATTTGGTTGAGATAGGGTCTTGCTAGGCATCCCAGGATGACCAAAATTCGGGGTCTTCCTGTTTCAGCCCCCCCCAGTGTAGAACTGAAGGTTATGCTACTATGTCCAGCTAGATGGTTCTTTTCTCCAGTTATCTTCTTCGTGGTGTATGTTTATGTTTAGTTGTTTGAGGACATAACTGCTCCAAGGTATGGTTGAGGTTTTTATTGTAGGTATAAGGGAGAGTACAGCCAGGCACATCTGGAAGAGTCCAGAGCAGAGAGAGAAAGCAGTACACTGAGCATGGCCTGGACTGGGCCATGAGAGCAAAGAGGAGGGAGGAGAGTGGAAGAGGAAGAGACAACCAGGAGAGAGGGGATCACGAGAGGAATATAAAAAGAGTGGGTAGCCAAAATAGCAGGGTTATACGGAATGGAGAAGGTGGGGGAGGGAAGCCCATTAGCTAGAGAAATTTAGAGTACAGGGCAGGATGAGAAGCCCTGAGAAGAACCAGGACACCAGCATGAACTCTGAAACAGGTCCTTGTGATGCTGAGTAAGCCTGGAAGCCAGCATCAACTTCTGTGGACTAATAGATACCACAGACAGCCATTTGTCCAGGGTTTCTTTTGAACCTGACACCCTGTAAATAATTTCTTATTTTATTTGCTGATAGATGTAATAAGATTATAGGCACTGTGTAGATGAATGGATAGATACATAATAGATAAAAGGGACAGAGACAGGTTTTGGCTGAATAGACAGTTTGATGGTAGATAGAATTATTAGTTTGCTTGGTTAAACTATTCTTAGTCAAGAATTTCATACGTTGTCAATTTTTTTTTCAAGAACAAAGATAACAGAGAGTCTCCAGTTTTAAGACTACCCATAAGCACCTGCTGGGAAATAATCTGCCAACAAAAGGCAAGCCATAGGATTTCTGAAACTGTGGCTGTGTGTGTTTCTAATCTTCAACCAGCCTTGGAATCCTAAAATTCCCTAAGGAAAGACTGGTAAAGCAGACTGCACAGTTTTAAACATTTGCAGAATTATCCTTATGGACAGCAGTAGGGCTAAAGGGCCGTGAGCCACCCTGGTGAAGCTGGTGAACAAACAGCAAAGAAAAGAAAAGAAAGTGAGGACCAAATAAACCAGAGAGCAGCCACAGACACAGAGTGAGAGCTCCAGCTTTGGAGGCTGCTTGCAATGCAGAGCATGCGCTTTGAGCTCTCGTGGACCGGAGCTCTGAGGAGCTGAGAGACAGCTGGAAGGACACCGAAGGCCAGAGTCCCAGACACACACACAAACCTGAAACTCCTCTGTGTAAAAATATGCCCAAGACCACAGAGGGAGCACATATAAAACCCCAGCAGGAGACTGTACTGCCCAGGATAAAAGGCCAGCCCTGGCTTACACACAGCTGAATCATATCACTGACACACCAACTGCAAAAGTGTACATCACCTAGAAATAGACAATTGCCCCCACTTGCTGCTGACCCCACATGAGAAAGCAAGCTAAATCATTTTAAAGGCCAATGGACATATAAAACTAGCTAACCTTAACTCTTAATTAAGCAAATGTAAATAAAAATATGACACATTTTTTGTTTTTGTTTTTGTTTTATTTTGGTTTCTATTTCATTTTGACTTGTTTTGGAGAAAAGCTCTCTACATAGCCCTGGCTGTCTTGGAACTTGATATGTAGACCAGGCTGGCCTCGAACTCACAGAGATCTGCTGGCCTCTGTCTCCCAAATGCTGGGATTAAAGATGTGCACCACCAGGCTCAGCCTTATAATGTACCTTTTAGTTTAAAAGAAAACTAAACAATTTCACAAAACTTAAGAATTCCATGACACGAGATGACAAGGGAGTTACTTCATAGAACAATACCTACTCGGCTTGTCACCCAGCTGCTGGGAATTTTTCCTACTTACTGGCTTTCCAATTTTTCCACGAGTTAGAACCAGCATAAACAGCACAGGGTTGACTGCAGAATTTTTGCCAGTGAGTAACAACTATGAAAAGACTGAGGCAGAGCAGTATGTACCAATGGCAAAGATTTCCAAGGCACGGGGAAAAAGTGAACGAGGAGGAGAAGAAGGTGAAGAGGAGGAAGAGGTGGGAGAGGCTGCCACAGTGAGGCGCAAAACAACGTCTCAATATGGTCCCTTTTATATAGAGAATAATTAGAAGTTATACAATGAGAATATCAGCAGGCCCATTGCAAGAAAGATGTTTTATGCAAGCAACATATTTTTCTGGTAATAAACTTGCTTACAACATTCATTCCTTTGGGAGAGGGCCTGGGATGAAAGGAAGGAGATGCTTAACTTTGATTTTTTACTAACTTACTGTTTGAATTTTTAAACCCGTGCGTGTTCTCTGCTTACTTTTCACAATATTTATAGAGCATATGAGAACCGGGAAAAAGGGTTAGGCTCTGTATTTTCCCCTCTTCTTTAACAATAAAAAATAAAAATCCCCAATCCAAGGCATTCTATAAACAGAAGGTAGCCCAGGAAGCCAGCCACTTTTCTGTGGGTAAATGACAGACACTGACGCCCACCTCAGAGGAAGCTGGTGGGGATTGAATGCAGTGATGCATATCAAGGACTTCCACAGATGCCTCACACTAATAATCCCTCCAGAAATGGCCTTGGCTCTTGTATTAAGCCTACTCCTCTCCCTTTTCCATGTAGGGAGCTCCACACTGACCTTGAACCAGAAGGAGGCCCAATCATAAAGAGATAGAGAGCCCTGGCTTTGGCATCCAGCCTGAGGGCTCTTCCCCCCACCAGTGGACCTCTGGAGTTCCTCCATTTCCCATGAGCCTCAGCCTAGCTCTATAAGGGAGAGGCTAGAAACCAGGAGACTGAGCTTCCTTGGGTAGTCACTTTCTGATGAGCAAACCAGGGGAATTCCAATCCGGTGTTAAGAAGGTAAACTGAAGGAAGACTGTTCTATTCGCGTGTGGATTATTTCTAGCTTAAAAATCTCTAACAGGGAACTACGTGAAATGCTCTATTTATCTCATTCGACAATTCTGCTTCATGCTCACACTAACCTATGGTGACCTTGTACTCCAGCACCCACAAAGAAGCACCTCTACTGTGAAAAACCCCCATCCGAGGTCTTCCTTCTGCCTAGGCTGTACGTAACCTTGGGAGATGACAAGGAGCATGACCAGACACCTGTTCCTGTACCTCCATGAAGGTGAGGTATCCACAGCTGTGAGGACTCTGAATAAACCCTCGACTGCAGGATGCACTCATGGACAGAGAAGGAAGTATACAAGGCCAGAGCAGTAAGCAGGGAGCAGTCTCAAGGTCACAGAAAGTCTTGGGTTCAATCTTATCAGGATGGAATTCTTCATCCTATAGTGCAGTCCTGGGAAGATCTCATCAGATACGGTGGGGGAGGGGCCAAGGTTCTAATACCCAGCTTGATAACCACCCAACAAGGGATCATCCTCCAGAAAGAAACTCACATATATCAGCTCAAATAAGTGCTTCCTAGTCATCAGTTTTATCAGTAAAGATACAAAACCCAAATAAACAAAAACATAAATATGCTTTTAATAAGCTTCTCAAGCTGTGTCAAAAGACAAAGACAGAGCAGAGCATGGTCAAGGGCAAATTCTAGGTCAATTTTATCCACTGTGACAGGAGATTATACCAGTGTCTCTTGAATGTTATATATTCTTAGGGATAAATTTTGTGGGTTGGGAAGGGGTGGGAGTTGCTAATGTATTACATAGTCTAGCTAAGTATGGTAGTACAATCTTAATTATTCAACGGATTGGGGCAGGAGAACTACAAGTTCAAGGCCAGCTTGGGCAATAGAGCAAGTTCCAGGTAACACAGGCAACTTGGTAAAGACTGTGTCATTGGAGATGTAGATACAAGGCCTTTGCTCAACCTTTACCACTGCAGAATGGACATAAGAGAAAAGAAAAAGAATAAAAATAAAATGTACAAAAAAAAAACTTTAGAAGTCATACCTTTTGTGTATCCTAAGTATTTACCAAGGCAAAGAGTGGGAGGACTGTTTGGAGGTGGTAATATCAACTTTTAGAAATTTGAGGAGGTCTAAAACCTTTATCTAGTTCCTGCCTTTAAGGCAGAATCAGAGGACTCAGAAGCTGAACTAAAACTAAGGTGTGTCTGAGGTCACCTTTTCTAGGCTCTGTATTGATGGATGAGAAAATTGGTGTTGGGAGGGTTGTCAGCCCTAAGTCATGGAGATTCGACTGCTGGCCTCTGCCTTCTGAGACCAGCACTCTTCCCAATGCCCCTACACAGCCTACAGCCTACCCTGTGAGGGAGGAAATGACACTAGAGCTTATTTCTACTCCAGGGGACCCCAGTGCACCATTTATTTTTCTCTTCAGTTATATGTTGGCTGCGATCCCCTTGGAAAATAGCCCAGCACAACCAAATCCCTGCCTTTGACTGCAATCAGAATCTCAGAGCTGTCTCATTGTCTTAAGCAGGACTCTGGCCAAGAGCAGTCCTGAAGAAGACCAGCAGAGGAGGTGGAGGATGCAGGAGCTCTCTGCAGGGAGAACAGCTCTTTCTTTAACCGCTCCAGATATCTTGCAAAGTCAAGGAGTTTAGGGTAAACCTCAGAGCTCAACTAAGAATTGAGTGAATTGAAAAGGCCTCTCTTGTTATCATCGGCTGATAGGCAGTTTCCTAGTCCCAGGGAGACTAAGTCCTGTTTTCATCTCTTTCTACAAAACTACAGGGCTTCCTACAAGTATATTCAAATTAATGGGCTTAGTGAACGCATCCTGAGAAACTGCCACCACTTTGTGCAATTCGGACCCTGTGCCATGGTGCTAAAGCATTGGAAGAAAGCACCTCTGATGGTCTACAGGAAAAATCGTACTGTTTTTCTCTGTTTCGCCGATGAGGAAATGGTCTTGGAGAGGTGAAATAGTTATCAAAGTCAGAATGACTACTCAGTAATTTAGGACAGAGGCATGGCTCCCTCCACTGAGGGCTCCGGTCATTTACCATGGTTCCAGGGAAGCTAGGCCTGGGGTGCCAACTAACTCCAGACAGAGGAAAAGAACACAGGCTTCCAATCAATCAGTCTGGCTCTGACACCAGCTCACTCAGTGGCTCTAGGCAAAGTGCTCAGGCTTCCTGAGCCTCACTTACTCTCGCTGGTGAATGGGAATGTGCCTGCCTCATAAGGCTGTGGTGAAGATTGAGGCAAATGCGTTTGTGCATATAATGTACAGAGAACACTTACTTGCTAAATATGATTATTGTCCCTACTATCATGGGGAGAATGTTCTTCAAGAATAACTGAACATTTCTAAATGCTCCAGGGAGAAGAAACACAAGAAGATCCTTTAGATTCAAGCATCCACAGTGTTCCGGAGAACTCTTGCTTCTACCTCACATCTATGAGAATGTCAAGGTTCTGTCCCTCTCTGGTTTAAGGAACTCATTAAAATGCACATAGAAATGGCTTAGAAAAGAGAGACTGGGGAAAAGTTGAATCTTGATTCACCGCTCATCTAAAAGGCAATGCTGCGTCTCATATCTGCCTGCCCTGGTGCCATGTGGTCTTAAGTCTTTCATCTTGGTCATGAGATATGTGTATTGGACCACTGTTCTGGGGACACAGCATTGCTTAGAAGCAGCTAGAGATGGACACTGTATGATCTACATGGCATCCTTTTGTGGGGCATCTATCTTGACATCTCCTGGTTACAGTTCCTTGGACAAATGGGTCATATGAGAGTCTTGGGGTTTAACTCAAAAGGCATTATATGGTCCACTTATGTTTGAGGCATGCCACCTACTCTAATATATGAAAGGGAGACAATCCTGATGTGGACAGAACAGAGCAGACACTAGAGGGAACAATTTAGGAACCATGGCTTTTCTAGACTTAAACTCAAAGAGAGACTAAGTTGCGTTATGGACAATTAAGCTCCCAGCACCTTTCTTTCCTTGATCAGTTTAGTGGCAGTGGTCTATGCTGACAACCACCTGGTCCTACATATCATCACATCACACTCACCCAGCAGAGACACCAGTGACAAAGCCCTATCAGCTGCACTGAGGAGCCATAGGACTTCAGGCTAGTCATTGTCCTCATCTGTCATACAACTTAATCACAGTTTGTGGTAACTAAATTAATCAACTCATATAAAGTGTTTAAGACCCTAACTAGACATGTTAATTCAATAAGTGATTATCATTGCCATTCAAAGCTAAGCAAGGGAGTCTGGCAGAAAAAAAAATGATACCCAGTGCTAAGGACTATCACAAAACACTTGGGATGGACCCATGTGTGGGTGGGGGCGGGGTGGGAGTCACCTTGACCATCTGGATTAAAAACTCAGCTCCACGTCTTATTAGCTGTGTGATTTAAGACAAGTTAGTGAAATTTCTAGTTCATTCATCAGTCATACAATCGAAAGGATGAGGAAAATAGTAGACCTTTGCTCATCAGATGATTGAAAGTATTTAATAAGTAGATGTGCATAAAGCATGCACACATAAAGGATGTGCCTAGATCTGGGAAGTCCTATAATTTTCATCAATTCTGTGTCTTCCTGGGATCGCCTAGAGGTAAGAACCACATGCCAAAGCCCCACCCCCACCCCTACATATACACACACTGTTCCGAGACTTTTTTGCAGTATTACCTGGTGTGCTGACTAGGTTTATGTCAACTTGACACATGCTAGAGTCACTGGAGAGGACGGAGCCTCTGCTTTGATTTGAGAAAGCTGAGAAAAAATGCCTCCATAAGATTGGGCTGTAGGCAAGCTTGTAGGGTATTTTCTTAACTAGTGATTGATGAGAAAGGGCCCAGCCCATTGTGGGAGGGATCACTCCTGAGTGAGAGGGCCTAGGTTCTATGTGAAAGCAGGCTGAGCAAGGCACGTGGAATAAGCCAGTAAGCAGCACTCCTCCATGGCCTCTGCATCAGCTCCTGTCTCCCGGTTCTGCTCTGTTTAAGGTCCTGTCCTGACTTCAGTTAGTGATGAAAGTGATGTGGAAGTGTGAGCCAAACAAACCCTTTCCTCTCCAAGTTGTTTTTGGTCACGGTGCTTCATCACAGCACTGGTGACCTTTTCTTTGCTTTTTTTTTTTTTCTTTTCTTTTCTTTTCCTTTTTTTCTTTTTTTTTTTGAGACAGAGTTTCTCTGTGTAGCTCTGGAGCCTTTCCTGGAACTCACTCTGTAGCCTAGGCTGGCCTCAAACTCAGAGAGATCCGCTTGCCTCTGCCTCCCCAGTGCTGGGATTAAAGGCGTGCGCCACCACCGCCCAGCTTTGGTGAACTTTTCTAGGACACCTGGCTCCCGAGACCTCCAGCACTTCCTGCTTTCTGTGCCCCTGAGCCTGTGACTTTGCCTTTTACCCCCCCGAAGAAGTCTGAGTGGGAAAGAAGGAGTTGTTATTTACAGGATATTTGCATTCATCCTCTTCTCTTTGTCTTTTTTGCGTTTTAAGGGGAAGTGAACTGGCCTTGTTCCTGTCACAGCCTAACACGTATCTCCTTTCATCTCAGATGAGCTCAGAGTTATCACCCTCCTCCTCAGTCATCGATTTCTCCCCTGGATGAACTTATCCACAATAGAACTTATCCACTGGCTCACAACCTTAAATGCAACTTCCCCTTTGCCACATGCTCCCTCCCCTCCCCTGCCAGGCACTGCTTCCTTTCTCTGCCACCCTTCACAGTGAAATTTGTCAAACACTGGTAAACCCATCTGTCCACCTCTCCACTTGTTAGCCTAAGCCTTTTCGGTAATGGATTAAGAACCGCTGTAATTACATCAGCAAAAGTCTTGTTTACCAGTAAGATCAGACTCAGGAGCATGAGGCCTGGGATTTTAACATACTCCTCTGTGTATGTTATGCTTAATACATCTCCAAAGGCTCAAGTATTGGAAGTCTAATCCATAAATTCATATGTTGATGTATAGAGTGGGGAACTTTGGAAGGTAAGGAGGGTGAGATGATGTCCTTACTCTCCCCATGAGGTGTCCTCAGCCATGATGACACAGTAAGAAGGCTCTCACTAGATACAGCCCTGTGTGTGATCTTGATTCCCAAACTCTAGAACTGCAAAGAGGAAACTTCTTTATAAAGTATCTGATTGCAGGTGTTTTGATAAAGGAATACAAAATGGACCACGACAATTCACAGCAGTCAAAGGAAAGCTTCATCATTTCAACTGTTCCTCCCTCATCCTTCCTCAAAAGCATCACTCCAACCAGGATCCTAGCTCTTGTCTCTCTCATATCCTCCCTGGCATTAGCAAATACTTTCAGGACTATCTGAAAATGCATTTCAGAGGCATTCTCTTCTAGTCGTCCATAAACCTTTTGGGAAGCTTTGTGTGTTGTAGATAAAATATTCTTGCTCTATACCCCAACTTTTCCACACCAAAGTATTTACTCAAGAAATGTGAATGTATGTTCAATTATGTTCAAGAATATATTTATTACAGCTTTATTTATAACAGTGAAAGAACAGAAATATTAGAGTTCTCAACAAATACAGGTTGAATAAATACACTCCAGCATGTGTACAAAATACATTTCTTCACAAAGTGTAAACTATTAGCAGATGCAATAACATGAATGACTCACAAAGAAGATGAAAATGCAAACACACAAGAGTACATATTATATAATTCTATTCATACAATGGCTATGCCAAGCTCTTTTGAAAGAGACCCCAAAACAACAGCAAGGCTATTTGATGACAGAAGTCAGAATGGTGGTTATCTTAAATTTAGAATATAAATGGAGGAATTTTATTGAGTGATTGAAATGTCCTGTATTTTTTTCTAGGTGATTGGATAAGAAGGGGATATATGGACAGACAGATAGATGACAGATATAGGTAAATATTCTATTAAATACTTAGGATTAATACTTTACATAGAAAATATGTTTCTATATTTCTGTATTTTTCTTAGACTCAATTTAAACAAAAATAACTATAATATTCTTAATATTCTAGTTCCCAAAATGTCTATATTTAGTTAGCTGTATAAACCACAGGCCATCAAAGCTACAAGGGCTCTTAGAACCAGCCAATATTCATCTCCTCATTAGCAAAACAGGAGAAAAAGAAGTCAAGACAGAGGACGTGAATTATAAAACTTGGTGTCCAAAGGAAACCAGGTTAGTGTAAAGCAGCCTACTGCCTCCACCTTGCTGAGGGGCTCTGCCTTCCCCATGCTCCTGCTCAGAGATTTAGGGTGTGACCATTGAGAGTTGACTCCCCCCCCCCCCCCGACAACGGACAGCTCAGCAAACTTCCCTCATAAGAAAGAGAGCCCACAGGGCAGCCAGCCAGAGAGAGATGCAGAAGGGAGTCATCCAGGAGAAGTGGCACGTAGATGGGGCTCCGAGCAGAGGCACCAGCTCTGCCTCTAATAAAGCCATAGAAGCTGAGATGCTATGTGGGGACAGTACAAGCCAGGAAGCAGAGAGTATTCATCTCAGCAGCTGGCTTGAAGACATTTATTCTCCCAAGAAACTCGGTGCAATGGGTGACGAGGGATTTAAGGCTCAGAACTCCTTCAAATACTTAAGTAAAAAGTGTTCTCAGTGAAGGACAAAGTCAGGCTGAATCCAGATGACATGTAATAAGTCTCTAGGTTTAGGAGATCTCTGATCCACAGGGAAGGACCTCATACTAAGAAGCGGTAATCACTCTGGCTGAGGCACTTGACTACAAGCATCATACAAAATCTCATTTAATTGAAATTCTGAAACCACCTTGCATTGCATGTATTAATTTTCCCCACGTGGCACATAAGAAAGTAAAGTCCTTCTCATTTTAGATCATTTGTCTAAAACCACACAGTGAGCAAGGTAAGTCTTGGGGATTTGAGCAAAGCTTGTTTTACTCCAAAGCCTGTGGCTTTTCAGGCTGTCATGAGAAATAAAGATGTACTATACTGCAGGAAAGTGGGATTAGTGAAGCCACGAGGCAGGAGGCCGACAGAGGTCAGGTTCCAAAAAAGTGGGCCAGGAAGAAGGATGTGGGACCTAGACTTAAGCTCAATAGTGCAAAGTGGAAAGATTACAGCATGTGGAAGAACATGAAGCCTGGGCTGGAGCAACTGCTCACAACCCCCAGGGAGCTACTGCATATGGCTGCCAGTCTGTTCTAGTCAGAGGGGAGGGAGAGAAAAGCCCCCGAATCCAGAGGCTGTAAACAATCTCCTCTGTGAAGATCTGTGGTGCATGTAGTCTTCTCTCTGGCAGTGGTGGGATCCCGCTTCCTGGCCCCTTAGGTTTGATGTCTTTGGTGTACAAGAAGGAGCAAAGCGAACCCATTCAGCCACCCCACATCTAACCCAAGACCCTGCACATGATAATCATGAGCTGCGTGTCGAGTTAATTAATTAACAATTTCGGTTTGCTTGTTCACAGTCTATCTGAGGCTGAGTCACAGCACTGCCACTTTATCTGCAGTAGCCAGATGCCTCCCCCTTAAGTCACCCACATAATCGTCTCAGTTCTCTAAGCCCCTTTGAATTCCACAGCCATTTGGCTAGGGGTGAAGCTGAGTGGTAGAGGCTGTGCTTATCCTGCATGAGGCTGTGGGTTAAAAGGCCCCAGCACTGCAGAGACAGAAAATAAAAACTGTATTTAGGGGTACAAAGGAAACCAAATATTCCTGTATTCACTTGCTCGGCAGAATGAGGAGTGAAGATTCCTTTTGTACTTCCTTTGTTTAATGACAGAGAGAATCACATTTTTTAGGGCCCATTCCGTCTTTGAAAAGAAAATATCACGGGGCGGAGAGACAGCCCAGCAGTTCGCTCACTTGTTGCTCCTGCAGAGGACCTGGGTGTGATTGCTGGCACCATCCTTCCTCACAACCATCCCTAACTCCAGTTCCGGTGAATCAGACGCACTCCTCTCACCTCCTTGTGTATCAGACATGCATGGAGTGCATATACATTTATACATACATACATACATGCAGGCAGGCAAAACATTCAAACACATAAAATAACCTTAAAATAGAATACTTTAAAATAAATGGACTTTTTATTGAAAAATAACTAGAAAGAAATCTTATAATATGTAATTTCCCTTCAAACTAATGATTTATTAATATCAAAACAATTCTTATGAAAACATTGTAGATGGGAACTAAAAAGATAAGGAAACTTCAAAAGTTATGTGGAATGAAGCTAGAGAGACACAGCAGTTAAAAGCACTAGCTACTCTTCCAGAGGACCAGGGCTCAGTTCCCAGGACCCAAGTGGAGGCTCAAAACCACCTCTAATTCCAGTCCCAAGGGACTTGACATTCTCTTCTGAACATTGCAGGCACTGTATTCACATCACATGGCAAACAAACATACTGACCTCTCTCTCTCTCTCTCTCTCTCTCTCTCTCTCTCTCTCTCTCTCTCTCTCTCTCTCTCTCTCTCTGACACACACACACACACACACACACACACAAACTCTAATGAATTTTTAAAGGTTGATGTGGAAAAAAATGAATGTACAAAAGAACTACATCATTCGGAAGAGAATGTAGTGAGGTTTTGCACCAGGGAACATGTATTATAAAATGCAGAGCAGGCCGGGCGGTGGTGGCGCACGCCTTTAATCCCAGCACTCGGGAGGCAGAGCCAGGCGGATCTCTGTGAGTTCGAGGCCAGCCTGGGCTACCAAGTGAGTTCCAGGAAAGGCACAAAGCTACACAGAGAAACCCTGTCTCGAAAAACCAAAAAAAAAAAAAAAAAAAAAAAAATGCAGAGCAGAAGAGGTACAAGAATAGAAAAATGAACGGAAAGGAAAAGCCAGAAAAGAGATGCTGATGAGCTCAAGGAATGAAGACAGGATAAAGATGTCACTGAGGCCAATGGAGGGAAGAAAGAGAAAAATAACAGATTAGCACTGGTTGACAAGGGCACAAAAATCAAACAGACATAAGGGAAAATAACCCTTGAGTTATGTTAAACGTCATCGTGTTTTTCCTTCAAGATTCAAAACTAGGAGTTTATAAGAGTATTTGTGCATGCAAAATGATATATAACCCCAGGGTCCCTGTTAAGACACTTCAAAGTCATATGGAATCCACACATCTGTGAAATTATAGATCATGTGAATACCAAAAGCCTTGGGCCAGAGAGAGAGACGACCAATGGCTAGTCACCATGCCACCATTCCAGCTGCTTCCTCAGGGCCATGATGCCTCTATATCACTGAATAAGCTTCCTTTATCTGAGGAATTTTTAGGTGATATATCTTTTTCACCAACATACAAGAGTATAATGTATGATATCAGTTAAACCATGTTCTGTACAGTCTGGAGACTTTAATATGAAAAAAAAAGGCAGAAAAGAAATAGTAGAAAATATTTATGAATATCTTTCTACTCTTTGGTAAGAGACATCCAATTGGAGATCAAAGGAGGAAGAAAGAAAAGCAAGAATAGGTCACATTTTACAAAAATAGTTTTAGAAGATTATAGAAAAAGTTGCCGGGCGGTGGTGGCGCACGCCTTTAATCCCAGCACTTGGGAGGCAGAGCCAGGCGGATCTCTGTGAGTTCGAGGCCAGCCTGGACTACCAAGTGAGTTCCAGGAAAGGCGCAAAGCTACACAGAGAAACCCTGTCTCAAAAAACCAAAAAAAAAAGAAAAAAAAGAAAAAAAGAAAAAAATAAAAAGAAAAAGTCACCACAAACATGGGCCCATGTTCATAGCATTATTGATACTACCACGGTCAAAGGGTGGAGTAACCAAAGTATTCACTCGTGGATGAGCAGAGTAAATAAATGTGATATGGATGTACAATAGACTATTCTTCTGTCTTATAAAGGACAGAGGTCTTGTCACATGGTACAACACAGATGAAAGTTGAGGACATTGCAGCAAATGCAATAATCTAAAACAAACAACAACAACAAAAAGACATACTATATGGATCCTATTTAGCTATCCAGAGAAGTCCAATGTACAGAGACATAAAGTAGAGTGATGAGGACAAGGCCTGGGGAAAGCAGAAGAGGAATCATCATTTAATGTTCAATATGAAACCTTCCTGGAGATCTGCCCTACAACAATTAGAATAGACAACATTATTGAACAATGTATACCTAATGGTGGTTGAGATGGTAAGTTTTGTGTTTACATGTACTTCACCAAAATTGTACATTTAAAAGCTCATCTTTTTCATACACATATATAAAAGTTCCTGCAGATAAGAGATAAGCTTCCTTGGGGGACATGTGATACACAGACAGGAAGGAAGATAAGTCACACAGTATCTCTTTAGGGCAATTGACTGATGAGTAATTAGAGTGTAAAAACATGTACACCCTTTGACTCAGTAATTCCACTCCTAGCAAGGGAATTCCCCTCTATCCAAGGGAAATAATTACAGACCTAGCAGAGATTTGTGTGCAGTGATTGTCATCACAGCATTATCTATAATAATGTAAAACTAGACCAAGCTCAATTTGATCAACAAGAGAATGGCTGAATAAATTAAGTTATATGTGAGGGGTGGATGCCATGCAGTCATTTGCTGGGAGTTTTTTCTAGAATATTTTAATGCCAGGAGAAAGACTCACAAAGTCCTATTAAGTAAACAAAATGTTTACAATAATATATAATGTGATTACATCTTTGAAAACACAGGGAGAGATACTCATAGGCCAGGAGAAGAGTGTAACAGTAGTTCTCAAGGGGCTGGCTATATGGGACATGAGTGATTTTTCTACCCTCTTCTGTGTTTTCCAGGTATTTCTCAGCAGACAAGTATTTCTTCTACAGTGAGAAGTATTTCATATTGGGAATAAGGTGCATTTTGATGGGTTGGGGCAATTCATCACTGAGCAAAGTAGTGGCTTGTACAAGAGTCACCCAGGGCAAGGCCTCCTCTGACCATCACAGGCTCAGTAATCAGTGCAGCCTCCCTGCTGGCTTTTTTCAGTCATCTCTTGGCATAGAAAGCATAATGATGAGGGGGTGAAGCTTGAAGAGTTGCTCTTTGTCCCAACTTCCTTCACCTAGGAAAGCCATTCTCTGGCTACCATGCAGGTCCTCATACAGCCTTTAGATAACAGAAAAACCACTAGCATCAGACTCCAGCTCACCTAGCAGGGACTTTACTAGGTAATGAGAAAGGGACACCATGAGACCTGGGTTCTGGGAGTGAGGGCGGGTGTCCTGAATCAACAAGGAATGTTGCGCTGTTCTTCCCTAAGGACTATCCTCCTAGATCAGTGGATAGATGCAGTGTCAGGACCTGCAGAGGCCAGACAGACAGATACAAAGGCTGCAGCATGCAGCAATCAAGAAGAGGCCCCCCAATTCTCTTGTTCGTTTAGGAGAGACTTAGCCATTGACACTCTCATCTACTTGGTGTGAACTTTAAATAAGATGTTCCAGTGAAGTGGGTAGAGGAAGCTACTTTGCTGCAACTAGGGAGAGTAATTGTGCAGGATGTTTGCATCTGCTGAATGGCAGCTTTGGGAGCTGGCTTCATGTGCGTGAGACAGACCAGCCGGGAGAGCCCCAAGGAGACAGCTGAAGGCAGCTGCCTTCACATGGGCTGAGGGAGTTGGTTTGAGCAGACTGCATACTATCTCTAATTCAAACTGTCTAGACTGTTGCTTGAAGCTCTAAGCATCCAACTGAGGCCAGGGTATTATACATCTCAACAGGGAAGACAGGAGATTGCTGTTAGTCTGCTCATTAATCCAGTCCTATAGCACATGGGAACAGCATATCCTGGAGCTCATCTGTGGGTCTTATGTCCCTACAGAAATTTCTCCACATACAAAAATATTTGCGCCAGTTAATATACACACATCATCTATGTGTATATCTTGTCTGTCTACTAACAACTGTTGGTGTGGTGTTCACTACTCTGGTCTCTGCTGCCATGTTGCTCCTTGGGAAACAGGGTATACTCAATATATGTGTTTTGATGCTGAGTGCAAATGTCATGGAGCATTCACCAGTTGTGGTAGTTTGAATGTAATTGGCCCCCTTTATCTCATAGGGAGTTGTACTATTAGGAAGTGTAGCCTTGTTGAAGTAGGTGTGGCCGGCCTTATTGGAAGAAATGTGTCACTATGGAGGTGGACTTTGGAGTCTCCTATGCTCAGGAAACCGCTCAGTGACTCAGACCACTTCCTGTTGCCTGCAAATCAAGATGTAAGAACTCTCAGTTCCTTCTCTAGCACCGTGTCTGCCTGCATGCTGCCTTGCTTCCCACCATGACGATAATGGACTAAGCCTCTGAAATTGTAAGTGAGCCACCACAATTCAATGTTTTCCTTTTTAAGAGCTGCTGTGGTCATGGTGTCTCTTCACAGCAATAGAAACCATAAGTAAGGAAAGGTGCAAAGCTATACAGAGAAACTCTGTCTGGGAAAACAAAACGAAAGAAAGAAAGAAAGAAAGAAAGAAAGAAAGAAAGAAAGAAAGAAAGAAAGAAAGAAAGGAAGGAAGGAACCGTAACTAAGACACCAGTCATCAGGCAGATTAAGTCGGAGATGAAAAGGAATATATGCTGATTCTTGTCCCTATGTCCTATGTGTCCCTTTGTGTCTAGACTTAAAGACCTGCTATCTGCCTCTTGTCTCTGTTCTGGGCCCTAGGAAGCTGTCTCTATGGATTGTAGGTCTCGGCCTCCCTTTTCAGCCAGATGTCAATCCTACCAGGAGATGGTAGGATGATGGGAGAAAAAGTGATATTTTTCTTTTTGTTTTATTTAGTTTGGGATGGCTATTATATTCCTCTATGGGGCTAGCACTAACTGTACTCTAGTAATGCAACACCCTGCTTCATAAGGTATTGGTGAGTAATAACAGATTTTAACAATCAGTAGCATCTAGTACTACAAGATATTAGAATAATATCTATCGTGTGTGTGTGTGTGTGTGTGTGTGTGTGTGTGTGTGTGTGTGTGTTGCATGTAAATGCATGCGTGCAGAACTGGAAATTGAGCCCCAGGCTTCCTGGATTCTATTATTTTGCCCTTCCTACCCTTAATCCTGAAGTGATTCTTCTGGATAAAGGGCAAAATCGATGTGGTAGACTAGTGAACAGCACACACTCCCGGGAGGACCCTTAAGGAAGTCATAACACAGGCTGCAAGGAAAAGGGCTGGACATGTGCTCCCACCAACAGCAGTCACCAACACAGGCAGGCATAGTCTTCAGGTGTGGCTAGAACAGTTACCCATTGCCCTCATCAATTCTAATGTCTCAGGGACCTACAGAGCTGAAAGGCTGAGTGGATGAAAGAGCTGCCATGAAGCCTTCATCATGAGCCCCAGAAGACAGACAGGGTCCAGTGGTTTGTACAAGCTAGAGTTCCTCACTGCCCCCAAGTTTGGAAGTCCGCTGTGTGGGGTGCTTCATTTTCAACATGCCCAACTAAAAGTAGTGAAAAGGGAGCAGGCCCGGGCTTCACAGCTTAGGACTCCCATCTGGTGAAGGCACTTCTCAGAACGATGAGTGAGAGCGTTTCTCTGTTACCCAGGGGCTGAGGGTAGGCAAAGCTGGCCCAGACCATAGACTCTGCCTTCTCTCAGGTTCTGTGTACAGGTCTGGAGTATGGTCCTCGGTTGGTTTTCCTGGGGAAGTTTCAATGACAAGTTTCACCTACTGTGTGCACAGCTAAATGTGAAGTCATGGAATCATCAGAGAGAATTTGTACTTACAGGGTAATAATAGCCTGCCTAGCCATCCCACTTTAGAAAGTGGGACCAGAGAGACATCTTCTCTTTCCCATTCTCCAAATCATGACCTTGCTTGCTTCTCCGAAAGCCGGCTGCTAGGACTTTTGAAGCCAGTTTGATGATTGGACACATTCACATCTGAAAGCCCAACAGCAGGCGAACAGAGAAGGAGCAAGCTTCCAGTCCTGTTTCATTTAAAAATGGCCATTCTGTTTCCGGAGAGAGAACAAATGGGGAAATCACTGTGTGAGTGCAGTGGGGGGGTGCAGACCCATGCTCACAAACAAGGCTCAGACCATCTGGTCCCATTAGCGGCTGTACCCTCTGAACTACACCCAGTGGACAGAGACACAGCTGCCTGAGCTGATGTGTGAGCTCCTCCAGGCCTCTCCAGTCTCTAGATGCCCAAGGCTTTCCATGTGACCTCGGAGGCATTGCCAGCACAGCTGAAATGTGCCTCATTAATGTACTCCCATCTGCTCTGTGCGGCCCCCAACTGACTGGGTGGGTGGGTCCCAGCTTAGTGGGCATCCTTGTTAACAAGAGAAGAGACCCAGTTGACCTCTCCTGGCATTCCCACACTACACTGGGATGTGTAGGCATGAGTGCTCCTTAAAGTGGGCTCCTTGGAGCAGTAGTCTGAGGATCACAGGTCTTTGTGGGAAATGCACCTTATTCCCGACCTACTGAATCAGAATCTGCATTTGAATAAGGGTCCCTGGTGATTTTCATGTGCCCTAGGATTCAAGAAACATTAGTGTAGGACAGTGACTCTATACCAGGAGTGATTTTTGCATTCACAGGGGACATCTGTCAACATCTGGAGACATGTTTGGTTGTTCCAGCTGGGGATGGAGGAGGTATATGATGCCCTAGAATAAAAGTCAGAGTGATTGATCCAACATCCGACAAATAAACAGCCCCCTACAAAACAAGAGTATTCAGTTAAAAAATACCCAGAGTGCTGAGGCAGAGACACCCTGCAGTAGAAATAAAAGGAAGAGTTTACTGGGATCCATCCCTATGATTCTCTTCTTCATAGTTCAACTGCAATTATTTAAACATGAGTTTCTACGGCACGCTCAGGACAACTCTATAAACAGATGTCTTCTTCCAGTATCTAATCCCTGAAGGCAGGAGTGATGGCTTCCATTGCAGAGCCACATTAAAATCTAAATTACGAACAGAAAAATTACGTTTCTTCTATTCCTCAAAGCATCCCTCATTTTGTCCTGTTTACTGAGGGGCCCTCTGTGTCCACCATGGTGTGGCAACATTCCCTTGGACCTGTCAGTCTTCCCAGAGCTGGAAGGAGATTGCTTTCTTCTCATCTAGTTGTTTTGAAATGCACAGTTTAATACTACAGTCACACTCCTGTGCAACAAAATGCCAGAAAGTGTTCCTCTTGGCTACAATTTTGTATCTGCTGACTAACCTTTCCACCATCCATCCTTCCCTGCCTTTGAGAATCATGAATCTACTCTATGCTTCTTAGAGATCAGCTTGCTAGATTCCACAAACTAGATAGATCATATGGCATTTGTCAGTGCATGATTGGCTTATTTCACCACAAACACTGCTCTTTGCTTCATCCATGTGGCCAGAAATGAAAGGAATGCATCATTTTTAGAGATAAATAGTATTCCAGTGTATATACACACCACGTCGGTATCTTTTATCCATTCGTCTGTAGATAAACTCTAGCTTTATCTCACTAAGTCTTGCTGATTCCTCCATCTTACATCTCAGCCCCGTCCCCTTCCTTAAGTCCAGTGTCAATCATCTCTCACAGGACGATTCAAATCCTCTGCTTGCTATTTTTCAGCTTTTGTTCTATTATTCTCTTCACTCAATCACTGTAGAATGATCAAAGCAATCTTTCTGGTACATAAATGAGGTCATGTCATTCTCTGACTCAAAATCCCTTAATGATTTCCTGCTGACTGAAGGATAGATGTTGAACTCCTTAACATAACATTAAATATCCTGCCTTTTTCTCCTGACACACCTGACTTTGGATTTCTAAATATCAAATTATGTGATGTTCTCCAAAATCATTTTCTGCATGATATCAAACACATTTCCTGGTCGATTCAGTCCCCCAAGTGCATATTCGATAAAATCCTCCTCATCATTCAAGCCTCAAGTCAAGCCCTTACCTCTTCTATGCAATCTTACCAGAGTCTTCCCACAAACAGAATTCTGCTGTTTCTGTCATTTTTTTAAGCATCTCCATTACAACTTTAACCAAAGTTCATTACAGTTGTCTGCACATCTCTATTTCCTGTAGATGCTGTGATTCACAAGGATAAGAAATGTGACTTTTCTTCCCTGTGCCTCTGTACCCTGGCACAGATCCAAACACATAGCAGTAGCTCAACGAATAACCATCGAATGGAAATGGTAATATCAAGTGGAAGAAGGGGACCAAAGAGTCTTGTCCTATAGTCACACAACAGAGTCCTAATGACAGACTTTGTAGTACAAGGGAACCATGATGGTCCACGGAATTTTGAACCTAGAAATGGGGTATTAAGTGGGCAAAGACTGAAGAGATAAGTCAGAAAATCATGTTTAAGGTGGCAGATACATTCGAGTCCTTGGTAGACCCTTGGTCTAGATATATTCTGTCCCTCAGAGAGTCAGACAGGAGGAAACAAGCAGGAGCAGAAAATCAGAAATGAGGCAGTAGATTTTTTAAAAAGATGATTTATTTTATTTTCTTTTAATGTGCATGGTTTTTTTTTGCCTATGTGTATGTCTGTGAACCAGTGCAGTGCCTATGAAAGCCAGAAGAGGGTATCAGATCCCCCTGGAACTCCATCTACAAATGGTTGTCATGTGGTTACTGGAAACTGAAGCCCCTCCAACTCCCACCCCCACACCCTCCAACTCAGTTCTCTGGAAGAATAGCCAGTGTTATTAACCACTGAGCCACCTCTCCAACACCTGAAGTAGCTTTTTGAAAGATCTCCTTAGAGGGCAAAAATGAGAGGCCTAAAGACAGGAGAGAAAGAAATAGGTGGGGAGAGAGATGGAGGGGGAGGGAGAAGGAGAGGGTAAATGTTGAAGAAAAGAAACTTTGTGAAAATATCATTTCAGAAGTTGGACAAAGAAAGGGGACTCTAGGAAGTAGGGATCTGCCAGAAGGTCAGGATAAAATGGACAAGATGTTAAGGTATTCCTCCTAGGAGATCAAGGAGAAGAAAGTCAACAATAGGAACATGGTCAACAACCTCAAACATAAGAAAACAAATAGGTTAAAGATTAGAAGAAAATCAGTAAGTGTGGTTACTGTATGGTCACTGGTGCTTAAAAGCTGAGGAATGGGGAATGAACATTTTGGACCCTTGTCAATTTTGATAATTTGAGCTTTTAGCAGTGGAGGGAGCCTTGCTGCTGTGAATGCTCGAGTGTGCAGCTTCAGGGTGAGGGTCCCTGCAGCTAGGGAGAATGAGTTAGCAAGAAAACCGACCACCAATGGTAAAAGAAGTCTGTTCACCAGGGCTGAGCTTCTGGAAAGGGCTGGCACTCCTAGAACAAGTAGGGTCAGCACATCGGGAGGGCTGGGGTAGCTCAGGACTGCGGTGCCTGCCGACGCTTTCCCCTTCCATGTGATTTTCTTCCTTTCCACGGTTCTAGGAATTGAATTAGGCATCATGCACGCGCTAAGAACACACTGTACCACTGAGCTATACCCCCAGCCCATTGATGGGGAGATTCCCATCATCTCTCCTCTCTAAACTACCAACTATCTGAAGGATGGTGAATTCTATTTCTGTGTTTTCCATACATATTAGCATTTGGAGAAATAGATAGTCTTATTTACACGAACCACGCTGCTCAACTCCTGACTCTGCCCACCTAAACATCTGTCAAAAAAAAAAAAAAAAAGGCACAAGCTTCATGTTTCCATGGGCATTCTGCAGCCCCATCCATTGTTCCTTTATGAGCGACATCAAAATTATATCATTTTATTCTCTGTGTGTGAAAGAGGGAGAGAGACGGAAGGACAGAGATGGGGAGACAGGGACAGAGAGGCTGGGGTTGAACCTGGTGCTATGCAAACACTCGGCTATTGAGATGCATTCACGCTAGTACTTCCTTCTGGATATGTGGTAGCCAGAGATAAACAGAGATTTCCATCTGGCAATGAAAAACAGAAAGAAAGGAAAATACCAGTTTGGGTGGTTCTTGGTAAGCCAGCCATCACCATATTGGAAAACAGAAAATATGATAAAGGTAGTAGTTAGTTAGATATGGGTGAAGTACAACTCTCCCTTAATATCTATTAACATAAGGCCTGGTGCAGGGAGCTTTAATGCAGGATCAGATATATTGACTCTCTCTATACTGCATTTCTACCTGACATTTGGATTGAATTTTTCATTTGAAATTTGACATATCAATTTGAAAATTTTAATCAGAGCTTAGGGCCTCTTACTTTTCTGGGTGAGCACTCTACCATTTAACTTTACTTAAATTTAACTTCATTTCACTTTATTCCATTCCTTTGTTTCCATAAGTTAGTTATCAGACTAAAGAGACAGTTGAAGCTGACAGACAGGTAGGATACTATAGACATTTCGAAAGCACTAGGTCTTTGCAAACAAGGGCCTGCCCTTACTTAGCACAAGCATCTTCCTAGGCTGCCTGGCTAGAGGCTGAGTCACTGGCCTTTACAATTTCCTTCCAAATGTTGAGCCATAAAATCCATACAAGAAATAACTGCTACTGTTACTACTACTGTGGGGGCTGGAGGAAAATATGTTACTCAAAGGACTTTGTGGAAACCAAGCATTTAGGATACACACACACACACACACACACACACACACACACACACACACACACACCCAAGAACCCTACATTGGTATATTTACTTCAAAACAAACAGAAATCATAAGATCCAGAGGTGTTAACCTAAAAAGCTATGGGCATGAGTCACCTCCTGATAGACAGTTTCCTTTTGACCCAGAGGGAAAGCTGCAATATGAACACAATAATATGATGCCAACAGGTGATCGGGTCAGGCACTCTTCCATTGATGATATATGATGGAGAGATGGAGTGGCAAACTGATGAGCCAATAGCTCTACTTAAATGTTACCGCTAGCCAAGGTTGTATGCTGCTTTGCAAGACAGAGATGGATGTCTCTAGCTGACTGTGTGACATAAAACAAAATCCAAGGCTTTTGTGCCCCATGGGGCCATTAGCACGTCTTGTACCCTAGCTGGAGGTCTCTTCTTATGCATTCTCCAAGCTGTAGGAGTTATACCTATGCTCTCTTGCTTCAGCAAAATCGGAGCTATATGAGGAGTCGGAAAAGACAGACAAAGGTCAAGTTCCCCAATTCCAGTTCTGATATTTGTTTCTGTTTTTCGAAATCCTTGCATCAGTGTAAGGAATAAGTTGTTCATCAGATAACTACATGGTTTGGAAAGGAGCAATCTTGATACAAAAGTGAAATATATATTCTATTTTACTACTTAGGATACATGTTAAAATACACAGATCAAGTAGACTGCTAAATATGGACTCAAAAGAAACTTGCTTTTCTTTGGAAAAAGAAAGAAAAAGAGGAAGGAAAGAATACAACTGAGGACTCAGAAAATAAAAAGAAGAGAACTTAATTCACCAACTCAGATCTAGAATGAGGAGGCTCATCAGAGATCCTGGGATGCTTAAAGAAGTCATGATTATATACCATTTAAATTTCTGTGTTGAATAAGTACTTAAACTATAGAATGTAACAAGTACCAGTAGCTTACCAACAACAGTCCACCAGATCATTGAAGCCTTTTAGTAGGAGTCCAAACGTGAGCCGGGCATGGCAGTAGCCCATATTCTCAGCCACAGCAGCAGGAGGATTGATTGAGAGTTCAAGGTTAGCTGAGGCTACATGAGACCCCGTTTCAAATAAAAAATTACAGTATTATTTCTAGTCAGGATGCTCATGTCCACAGGTGTATGGCCATCATTGTGTTCTCACGAGCTGTTACGTTCTTGAGGAGACAGAACCACTTATCTTTGTTTACATAAGCAAAAAATGCACAAATTCCTTTTCAGTCCCACAAATAAGAGCAATAATCAGCCTCCACCTAGCTCCTGACCAGACTGTCACAAATTTCAAAGCAACAGGGCCCAATTAAACGCTGTGTCTCCATATGCACTATCAACATGTGGAGGAGAGGGGGGCTCATTAATTCAGTGAGGACACATTTCTGATGGTGCCATTATGCCTCACGGAGCCACTATATTCTGTAAACAAAGTAGACTCTCACATCCTGTTATGGATCACCAATTAGTTCTGCCAGTCTGGGAAAAAAAGAAAATCCTGCTTACTGTCAACCCTGCTACGGCTACGAGTTTGGCTTTTGTGTCCCTACGGATCTTTATTTCTAGGTCAAGCTGGTTCATGGAAGTGAAGTACAGGAGACAATGTGGGGGAAATCCCAAGAGCTTTAGGGTAAAGGCAGAACTGTGTATTCTCCAGTGGCACCCAGTCAGAGTTCCTGGAGAAAGGGTACCTAGTCTTATGCTTGGACATTGCTCCCTCCTCTGACACCAACTTCTATGTTATGGAATGTTCTGGACTCATCCTATGCCTGCCCCAGGATGCTTTATCTTCATCAGTTGCTCCCCTCCTTCTTTTTCTTTAGGGTCAGACTGGGTTTGCCTCCCAGCTTTGCAGGTGACATTTGGCTTGATCTTGGGCAAGTTAATTGCCATTGCTGTGTTAGTGATTCCTCACCTGTGAGATGGAAATGGAGACATCATCCACCTCCTCAGGTAAGACAACCATGAGTATGTATGTAGCCTGGGTTCTAGCACATATGTGGTTCTCTGAGAAATATATGCAAGGCATAATGCAATATATTCTCTAAAATTGTTAAACGGCTTTACTACATGAAAATCTAAAGTAAGGACTGCTCTCAGCCAGGGAGATGCCTAGGTCGCTCTACCTCTGTTTCCCTAGTCCTTCTCATTGCCCTCTTCCTGCTCCTGCTTTATTATGAATGCTGGGTTTTTATCCTTCCTTCTTGCCAATGTTGATACCTCTTCTCTGTGGGTCCCCATCTTTTCCCTTCATAAAACAACACTAACTCTTATCCTAGCTCCACCTCTGTCCTCAGATGAGTTTCCACTTTCCACCTTCCCTGGAATGACTGGTATGTGGATGACAAGCCACGTCCCTCTCGCTCAATGTGCCCATGAACATGCTGTCTGCATTATTTATAAGGCTTTAAGAGGAAAAACAACCCAAATGTCTGCAAGTGACCAGTGAATCTTACAAGAAGATTTTACCACCTAGCAAACATCCTGTCAAATTCTGAGAGAACCCTTCCCTATGAACTAGTATTGTTTCAGATCCCACACCTGTCTGCCAGCCATACAAACATCTGGGGACTCTAACCACTGCTGTAGAACAGGATACAGGGTGGAACCCATTTTAGCTATAAAGGGTGGACTATGACTCATCTGTGCAGTCCCCATTCATTACTATTCTATATTAACACATCCTAGCAACACCCTCACCCACCTTAGTTACTTTTCTATTGCCTTGATAAGACACCATGATCAAGGTAACTTATAGAAGAAAGAGTTGATTCTGGACCAGTGGTTTCAGGGTGTTAGAGTCTAGGATTATCATGGTGGGGAGCATGGCAGCAGGGAGGCAGGCGGTAAGCAGGCATGGTACTAGAGCAATAGCAGAAAGCTTATATCTGATCTACAAGCATAGGGTAAAGAGAGAGAGAGAGAGAGAGAGAGAGAGAGAGAGAGAGAGAGAGAGAGAGGGAGGGAGGGAGGGAGGGAGGGAGAGAGAGAGAGAGAGAGAGAGAGAGAGAGAGAGAGAGAGAGAGAGAGAGAGGGAGCTACCTGGAAATGGCACAGGTTTTTTTTTTTAAAACCTCAAAGCCCACCACCAGAGTCACACCTCCTCCAAGGAAGGCCATGCTTCTTAATCCTTCCCAAACAGCTCCAACAATTAGGGAACAATCATCCAAATATATGACATTATGGGGGTCACTCTCATTCAAATGATCACATTCTACTCCCTAGCCCCCACAGGCTTGAGGCCATATCATAATGCCCCATATCTGGGGCATGGGTGACCTCAGGTCCCAGTTGCCCCCAGCTCAATCCCCCACAGAAGTGAGCTCTGCAATGCCAGAAGAAATCCAGCCACCCCCAGGGCTGCAAGAACTCATATAGTCTTCTTTAATTCACTGACTTTTAGGATAGTCCCTCTCAGGTCTACAGACAATACCCACGTAGTGCCCAGGTTCACAGTGTCGTGCTGATACTGCTGGGAGCTGTAGCATCGAGGCTGATTTTTCCACAAGCAGTTGCTGCTTGGCCAATCACTTGAGAGCTAGAGGCTTAAACTGCCCTGTAGCCGAGGTGGACAGAGAAGTGATGCTAGCCTTATGTGATCTTCAGTATCACGTGACTTCCAAAGGCCTATCTGGGTAGTGTACTGCTGAACATAGAAAATTCATGAGCTCTCCACTTTTAAAACGGTTGAGGGAACGCTCATAGGAGGGCGAAGCTCAGGCACCCAAGGTCATCATCGCACCTTAATTAGGTTGCCGCAGCAATTAGAACGGCAATTAGCTTTGAACTGTTTGTCCCTCTGTTTTTCTCCTGGGTCATCCAGGGCCCTTCTTTATATCAGCCTTTGAGTGCCTCTGACTTTCCCAGCTTGCCTTGCTTCTGTCTCAGGCTCAGGTTAGGTGCCTTTCTCCACTTTCTGGACCCTCCAAAGCCTTTGAGTCTAGATCCCATATCCACATTGTCCCCTCCCCCACACCTCTTCTCTTTGGTTGCTAAACATCCAGAGTGGAAACATTTCCTCGTGTTTCCTCCCGTCCTAGGGGCTGCACTCTTTGCTCTCACCTCATCTACCTGAGCCCTCATCTCCCGCAATGGTGCTCTGCTGTGAGGGGAGGCGGGCGAAGGAGAAGGAACAGACCGAGCCTTTCCATGGAATCTACAAAACTTATCACTGCCATGCACACAAAGGAAACACAGCCCTTGCATAAATACAAACTGGAAAAGGTGGTATCAATGGGTAAAACACATTCAGTCTTCCCTCTTAAACATGTGGAGATTTGTTGCTCTGAACTCTTCACTCACATTAAAATAATTCCAGCAACAATCTTAAACACAGAATAACACTGATTTTTAACTTGTTTACTTCACTTAGCATATTATAAACATTTCACGCCAACAGGTACACATCAATAACATCATATTTAATAGGCTACGGACAAGTTAGTGGCCGGCCTCGGAATTTAATAATATAATTTAATAATAATATAGAGATCACTGTACATTTAGGTTATTACTAGGTTTTTTTTTCAATAATTTAAGCAACATACCATGCTGTTCACATACATTCATGGGTTCCATAGTGATTTGTGTGTGTGTCTATATATGTGTGTGTATGTGTTCATGTGTGTACACCTGTGTGAGGGTATGTATGCACCTTTGTGTACATTCATGTGGCAGCCAGATATCTATGTCAGGTATCTTCATTGATTACTCTACACCTTGTTTTTGAAACAGGGTCTCTTACTGTGGTGGTCTGAATCAGAATGGCCCCCATAGGTTCGTACAGATACGGTCTTGTTGGAATGGGTGTGGCCTTGTTGGAGGAAGTTTGAAGTTTTGAAAGCCCATCTCAGGCCCCGTCTCTCTCTGTCTCTGTCTCTCTCTCTTTCTCTCTCTCCCTCCCTCTTACTCTCTCTCTCTTTGCTGATCAGGGTGTAGTTCTCAAGCTACTTCTCCAGCACCACACCTGACTGCCACCATGCCCTCTACCATGATGATAATGGACTAAGCCTCTGAAAATGTAAGCAAGATCCCCAAATAAATGTTTTTGTTTAATTAAGAGTTGCCTTGGTCATGGTGTCTCTTCACAGCAATAGAACAGTGACTGAGACATTTACTGAACCTGGACCTTGCAGATTTGGTTAGACTACCTGGTCAGCAAGCCCTGCCCTTGAGTGCTGGGATTCAGTTACATCCTACTGCATCTGGCTTTTACATTGGCGCTGGGGATCTGAACTCAGGTCCTCGTGCTCACACAGTAGGCACTCTGCCAACTATGCCATCTCCCGGCCCTCCATTGTGATTTTAAGAGAATAGTACCATGATCAGCTAAAGTTAAAAAAAAGTCATATTGACGTATGAATCACAGGGTAGTCAATTAAAAATTGAGATAGCTTTTTTTTATATAAAAGTCTTTTTAGGCAAGCACGACTCTGGGTGTAGACATGGGTAGTTGTTGTTTCTACTAGTAGCTGTAGTAGAGGCTTAAATTGCTGTGTAGGAGAGTGAAGGGCAAAATGATGAGAGTCCCACATCCTTAGTGGCACGTGTCTGGGATATAGGTGCTGAATATGGCATTTCTGGGGGGCTCACTCACTGCCAGTGACCTCCCCAATCAATTGTTGAATCCAATAGACCCCCCCCCCTCAGTAGTTAATCTTTATGCAGAGTTCCTACTTCTATCATGGGACCAAATTCCCATCTCTTCTTGGACCATTTCAGTGGTGGTCCTCTGCTTCTAATCATTCATCTTTTGAGACATCCTAAAACTCAAGGCTTGGTACCACTCTACTCAACTGACAACATGAATAAGTTAACGTTCAGCCAACAATTTACACACACTAAGTAGCTTGCTAGGTGCTCGAGTTAAAGCCCTTTGTCCTTCATTGATTCTCATCAGGCAAGGAAGACACCCAATAAGCAGTGTTATGAGATGTGATTTTTTTTTAGAGCCAAGAAGGAAGGCCATGAGAAGGACTCCAGAAGAACCTAATCACATCTGTCCACGCAGAGGTCTGCCGGGACAGATAATCTATGAACTGATTCTCAAAGAAAAGAGACAAGCCTGTTTCAGGGCAAAGTAAAGCCACACCCCTGCCTCTTTGTGCCTAGATGGAACCTTGGCTGGTGTTAACAGATGCAAATGATCCACCACATCACATCTGCACTGAGCCTGACCTCAGCACAGCTGCAATGCACAGTTCTGTGCAAGCTCCAAGTCTCCCATATCCAATGGGTCAGGTGTCACTGTCCAACCAAGCGTAGATGCAAGTCAGAGGCTAGCAACTAACACTCCAAGATAGTGGGGACAGATGGCTAACAGCAGCTCCAGTGGCACAATCCGGAAGCTGACGCTACAGAGTCCCAAAAGGGGCTGGATTCCTGATGCAATAAACAGTTCAGCCACATATCCTTTCATGGGCTTTTCCTGTTATCCTGTCAACCATTTCCCACCTTCACGTCTGCTCCTTAGATATATTCTGGAATAAACTACCTATCTAACCAAACTTTCGTCCCAGACCCTATATTCGAGAAAACCTAAGCTAAGACATGCTCTACACTCTTTGTAGTTGTGGAATCTTAAGGAGGATGTGGGGATCAATCTTAGATAAAGAGTCAAAAAGGGAAAAACACAAGTCCATTTGGGACTTAAGTTTTGTTCTCTTCATGCTTCTATGACTTTATGATCTCTCATCTTGCTTAGTACGGCCTTGAACTTGAGGAATCCTGGTGTGTGTTCTCACCACCTCTGTGCTGCCTGCCCTGGAGGGGTTCACAGACACTGAAGCAGCTCCCACACAGGTCTGCTTAATGACTTTCTGGAAAAAAATCAGAGGTGACAGGAGCACTGTAGAGTATCACAATGTGCCAGCTCTGAATCCTTGTGCCCTGGGCGACTGGGGAAGGACAGGACAGATGGCAACTGTCAGCCCTTTAATTGCATGATGTTCCTTGGAGATGGTCAGGGGATGGCTGTGTTTGTGGCTGGAGGGGAGGTGGGGGGATGTGGCTTCTCCCTCCATTCACCCCAACCCTTCTTTGTGGGCCTTTGCAAGCCCCAGGCAGGCAGGTGATGTTGAGGAGCTGCATCATGGGTTCAGAGTGAATGTGGACTACCCCAGCAGTCAAATGGGGAAGTTTGACAAGACATGTTCTATGAGGCTTCTGGGGAAGAATCCATCCCAGGCTGTGCTGGGGACATCAGCACTGAATTCCTCAGCATCTGCTCCCTCTTCACCCTCTCCTCCTAGAATGGCTTTCTGCTCCTCATTTTGTTCCCAGCCTTCCCTCTTCATCCCATACCCACAAGAAGATTATTTAGGTTAAAAATATGTCTGTAAGGTTAGAGCTATACACTAAAGATATCTGTGGAATTACCTGACACTTCACAGCACATTTCAGTTGTACAAGGTGTCATTTAGTTATGTCATTTGAACTTCCAAGCTAACATACTGCAACCCTTCCCCCACTCTACAAATTGGGAAGAGGGAATTTAGAGATAGCATGGCATATGCAAGCTCCCCCAGCCAATGCATGGTGTCATCAGAGAAAGAACCCAATCTGTCTCGTTCTGCCTCCTGCTTGTTGAAATCATGAGCACCTCGCCGGGCGGTGGTGGCGCACGCCTTTAATCCCAGCACTCGGGAGGCAGAGGCAGGCGGATCTCTGTGAGTTCAAGGCCAGCCTGGTCTCCAAAGCGAGTTCCAGGAAAGGCGCAAAGCTACACAGAGAAACCCTGTCTCGAAAAACCAAAAAAAAAAAAAAAAAAAAAAAAAAAAAAAAAGAAATCATGAGCACCTCATAACTTGTGAGAAAGATTCCATGCTCCTTACGGGGAAGTTCATCAAGAATCTCGCCACAAGATCCCTTGACAGGGGAGTCAAAAGATCTATGAACTTGGCACTTTGCCCCTCTCTTTCTGCCTCAACTGTTCTGTACCCCCAGAAATCACTACAGCACAAGGTTCCCCTGCTCTGAGTGCCAAGTGCTGCGTGCAAACACAGGGAGGAGCATGATCACTTGTTCACCAGCATCCACTGGTCAGAGACACCATGCTGCTGGTGCTCAGGGAGAGGAATGAGCAACTGAATAGAGATGTGCAACACAGCATGTGTCTTCTAGCCAAGAGCTGGACAAAGCTCTTGGATCTTAGGACCAGGACCAATCTCCAAGGTCAAAGGTAGATAGGTTCTTGTAATAGTGTAGAAAGATCTCAACTTATACTTACGCCTCTGAGTTATAAAACTGTCATTGTTCCTGAGTTGGGGAGGGCCTTCTTTTCCCAGAAGCCTAAGAGGAGATATTAAAGTACCACCTGTCAACAGACGCAGAGTGTTTAGGGAGCCTGTAGCCAGCTACAGGGAGGCCAGCATTTCATCAGCACCTGTTCAGAGCACTGGGGACTGAAAGGATGCTGTAAGATCTGAGTGCTGGACTTCTAGGAAGGTGTCCTTGTGCCCCTATGGCAGCAGCATATATGCTTCTCTCCTAGATCTACAGAGACAGCTGTCCTGGCCTAAAGAGCACCTTGGCTCTGGCATGGAATCTAAGCCTAAACCACTGCTCTCCTGGGAAGTCAGACAGAGCTGAATGAGCTGGGCTGCTAGAGGACCTCACAGGGCCAAGATCAGGGGCAGCGAGTCCAACACAGACAATGAGTTTCAGGTCCCTGGAGCTGCTGTTTTTTCTCACACTTAAAAATATATTTTTTACATCTTTCTTTCTGTCTATCATCTATCTATCTATCTATCTATCTATCTATCTATCTATCTATCTATCTTTTCATCTTCTCTCATATATATATATATATATATATTGTGTGTGTGTGTGTCTGTGTGTGTGTGTCTGTGTATCGATGTGTCACATTAACCACTTTTCAACTCTTCAGGCACCAACTAGATTTTTAACAATCCAATTCAATTCTTATATTAATGGCCTGGAGTTAGGGCAAGCCTCACAGCTTAAAACCTCAATCCCATAGGATAACTCCCTTCTTGGGACTCCAGTTTCAAGTTTCAAGCTCCTCTAATTTTGACTTCACTATAAATGGGGCGTCCCCACGGGCCCCTCTGCGGGTTCAGTGTTTTCTCTAGAATGGCTTACAGAACTCAAGAATTTTTTTTTTTTTTAACTAACTGTGCCAGTTTATCATAAAGGACAGAACTCAGGAACAGCCAGATGGAGGAATGCACTCGACAAGGTGAGGTTGGGAATGTGGGTTCCTCCTCCTCCAGCACTTCCCTGTTTTCCCAACATGAAGCTCTCCAAGGCCTGCAGGGGGCTAAAGAGATATCCTCACACGGGAAGACGGGAAGACAGTCTATCAGTTCAGTTCCCTTCCCATCCCTGGAGGGGAGTGGTAAGTAGCTGAAAGCTGCAGGCTTCTAATCAGGCTTGGTCTTCCCGAGGACTACCCTCATGCGGGAATCCTCCAGGAGCTCATCAAGTTACTTCATCAGAACAAGAAATATCCTTACCACCCAGGAAATTCTGAAGGAGTTGATTCTGAGTCACAAGCAGGGACAGGGACTAAATAGTAGGACACTCATCATTTCTGTCAGTCATGAGATGACACACTTTAGGATGTCATGAGCCAAGGACAAAGACCAAATATGCATTTCATACTATGCCTTAGTCTCCGATTCTTTGGCTTTCACAGGTCTGCTCTCTATAGGGTCTACAAGAATCCATTCATCCTTACATTCTGATCATCAAAGACTGAGGCATAAGCACCTCTTATAATGCATAACCAGTTCCTGTCCTTGGACACCCTACAAAGAAGGCTTTTAGCTATGTATTCATCACATGGTAAAAATGGGGTACACCAGGAAGCAAGCCATCCCAAAGATGTCCACGTGCTGGTCCTACTGACCAGTGAGGAGGTCTCTGCCACCACCAGTTCATCTAGGCAAGGGCAGTTCCACTAGTGTGAGGCTTCTCCCATCCAAGGACAGTAGCACTGAGACTTCCTATGAGTTTGGAGCCAGAGATTGAAAAGGCTTCGCATGAATTAGCAGGTGATGGGCAGCTCCCTCGGATCCCTCTACTAACTTACTCACGAGTTTTCCAAAGCATTGGGAATGTCCTGGTAACTGATCTGGTAATGCAGAGGTGCTTTACAGCCCTTTGTGTGTCTAGTCTACCCACTTCAGCTTAGCCCTGTAAGCTGGGAGGAGCTCACTGCCAGTTTCTTCCTGGGGAGCCACATCTGTCCCAGCAAACAAAGAAAGCAAACTCAACCATGAGTGAGGGTGGCAGGCTGACTGTCCCGGCCCTTCTATCAAATATGGCCCACATCCACTCTGCATCATGGGAGGTGGGAGGTGCCAGGGATGTGTTTATTTTACAGCTGACAATTAACAAAGGAGCTTTTTCAAAAGTTTTGGGAGTTCGTGGATTGCAGCCAAGTCCTCTTTTCAGTCCTTGCTTATTCCGAAGTGTCCAGACAAAGAATTTATCATTTTACCCGGAGGGATAGACAAAAAGCAAATTGTCCCCAGTCGATGGATGCTATACCCAGAGTGGCAAGGGAGCTGGTGTGAAAGCAGAGAGAACCCAAGGATGACTCATGCAGCTAAGGGAAGGTAGATGGGCGCTTGCCTTTCCCTTGTGTTTCCCAGCCCCATGCCTCTGCCTGTTTGCTCCAATGAGTTGGGTAACGTTTTAATTAGGAGGCTCACTTGTCCTCACTTTTCAAGCGACATGGGGGGAGGGGTGGGGAGGGCGGTGGGGTTAAGATAATTGAATCCATAACTCCTGTGGTTGTAAGTGTGCACAACTCATCAGTGGGAGTGTGTGCTCTGCAGGAGAAAAGCAGGAGGAGGCAGAAGGGGAGGGAGGGAGGGAGGGAGGGAAGCCAGGAAGATGGATGAGAATCAAGGGACCAGGAAAAGAAAGGCAGCGACTGACTGCAGTCAGACGGGCAGTGAGTGTGTCTGCGAATGAAAGACACAGAGTCAGGGAAGTAGCCGCCACGGAGGCTTTTGTTTATGCATGGAGCTGGGTCAGAGGAAGAGGCTCAGGGATGACAGCAAGACTGTATGTTTGTATGAGAGAAGCAGCTGACTGGGGAGAGATGTGAACAAGGAAGTCAGCTGAGAGACAGAGAGAGACATAAAGAGAGAGAGACAGAGAGACAGTAAGAGAAACCCTGAGCAAATGAAGTGTGTGCCTGTGAACTGGGTAACACAGAGCAGAGGAGAAGGAACAAGTGCAGAGCGAGCGCTCTTATCCATGCACAGCTTAAATGCATGCCATCTTTTCTATTTTAACTGTGTATTGTTTCTTTTCATTTAAAAAGTAATAAAGTGCATAGTCATTAAAAGTAGGAACAGATAGAAAGCTGCAAAGAGGAAATCACCCACAGACCCACTTTTCAAGAACAAAGAAGCAGGCTCTGCCTTTCTTACTTTAAATGTCATTGTAAATCCTACTTAATTGATCTTGCAAATTCAGTGGTGAAATTCACCTGAGATAACTTACATGGAACATTTTTTTTTTTTTTTTTTTTGCAAGGCCCAGCCGACAGCAAGCCAGCTCAGAGAGAGGGCTGCGGCTGGTTCTGTCGTCTTTTGACCAGCAGTTTTCCAGGGAGGAAGCTTTGCAAGGGAATAGGTTATGTTCAATTAGAGTGTCAGCCAGATAATGACGGATAATAAGAAACTAGCCAGTCTCAGTGTGGTAAGCTTCCTGCATGTGCCATGGAAAGGAAAGTCATGCCGCAGCCCATGGAGTGGCCAGTTCGGCCCAGATGAGGGGCAGTGATAATATGGGGCCTGACAGTGGGGCTTCTGACCATCCACCTCAGGGACTGCCAGTTAGAGGTCTATGAGCCAAACGTCTCCTCTCTTGCCAACTTCACATATCTCTGGACTGCACAGAAATTCCAATCTGCTGTCTTCCATGGCTGTACAGACCTAGGGATGACTTCCTGTTGTTTGCATGTAGGTTACGTGGTCAGGCCTGAAAGCATTCAAAACAGCAGACCACATCCCTGCCTTGTCACACAATCTAACATTATCAGAATGTAACAACTGTCCGCTATCTTCAATGATGGGATGTTTTCCAGGTTCTTATCCTTGTTCATTTATGCTGATAATTCATGCTAGCTATATCAGACCTAGGAATTTTTTTTTCTAGTTCTTTTGAGAATGGGTCTTATTCTTCTGTAGTCCAGGCTGGCCTTGAACTCACAGCAATCCTCCAGCCTTTACTCCTCTTCCCACACTTCTAGGATGACAGGCTTATACTACCATGCCCACTTTAGGACAGGGGTCTTTACTCTTCTGTTTCTGCTGATCATGAAGAGTTTCCTTTATTCAGGGAAGTGGGAAAGGTAATGGGTGGTTTGTGCCTTTGACAGTGACTTCTCTAAAACTGTTGTGGGCTTTCTTTAAGAACACCTTTAATTTTATCTCTTTCCCTATCTTTCCCATCTCCGTTTTCCCCTTCACCTCCAAAGCATCACTCTCAGAACTGAAAGAGACATTCTCAGTCCTGGCCACTATCTGGATATTGTTACATGTCAGCCCCACCCATCCTGACTGGCATCTAGTGTAACCCAGGTGAAGGGATGAAGTTTTTTGCCTGCCCAGGTTCCTACTTTTATGGGATCACTTCAGACACTGTTCACAGCAATACTTCTTATTTGCACTTGGTTCAGAAGGGGTGTTTCCTCCTTCCCAGAGCTCCTGAGTGACAAATAGAGGACTGTGGTCTGACCAATAAGAGTAGTCCATCTCCTGAAGCTGGAGTAGTTCTTGACCAATTCTAAACAGATCAACCAAGTATCCCAGAACATTTGCTGGAAATACAATGAAAACTTTACATTTTCTCTGGCCTACTGAGCAGAAGGGAAGTTATACGATAGGAGATACTGGATGGAGACCACCTCCTTCCGGTGGCTTGAGTGAGATAATGGCCAACAGAGAGATGTAGTTGAAGGTAGAGGACTAGAGAGACAGAGATAGAGAGAGAAATGCTCTGGAAGCCTCTGATAGTACACAGTCTGTGCTCAGTGTAGACGGCTGCACAGCTTTGTGCCTTGATCACTTGATCACCCCAGTCCAGCTAAGCCCGAACACATTATCTACAATGAGTGAAGACATTACCTTCCAAATGAGATGGATTTGTTTCCTCTGTCCTACAATAGCTAACACTACATACCATAGACTTTCTGGCTCTGCTAGAGCATAGTAGGATTTTCTCCAGACTCCACTGAACAAGTCACATCTCTTTCTTAATGAAAGCATGTAAGAGTAGTAGCCAGCATATTTGGTCCCAGGGCCCTTCCTTGCATTATTCTGCACTAAAATTTCTATGTGTGCACATGCCCTGTGCTGCCACTCATTTATCTGCATTCACCCTTGCCTGCTGTCTGCAGGAAAGTTAGCAGGCAAGAACCAGAAAGGGCCAAAAAGATGTCACTTAAAGGGACCAGAAACTGAGTTGTTTATTGACGGGTCATCACTTAGCTAGCAGAGAAGGATGCCCCTACACACATTAACTCCATAGATTTGATGCCAATTTGTGATTTTTAAAATCTAATTGAGTCGGTGTTAGAGTGGAATACCCAAAGCTTTGGATAGCTGACTGACTGGCAGGCTGTGCTCTGTGCTCCACGGACAGCTGTACTCTTCTGAGGCTTCTCAGGTCTGTTGATAGACATCTGAAGGAGGCTACAGCAGAACTACTTACTAAAGTGGAGAGCCCCGTCTGCTTTTCTATATTCCTTCTTTGAATAGAAACCTCTCTGACTTAAGACACTTGCTGAGTACAGTAACTTAAGGGAGGAGAGAAAGCATGCCTGTGTTATGCCCTCAAAAAACCTCTCCAGCACTCTTTATTAAGCATTGTTTTAAATTCTCATTATTACCATTGTAATCACTATTATTAGCAGGGGCACAACTGAGCAAGAGGCAGAAAGCCTATACATTCACTGAGATCTCTCCCAGGAACATGGCCAGGGTGGTCGAGGGCACTCCCTCTCTCCTCAGAGAGGGCTCCGAGGAGGGCTGCCCTCTCCACCACTGCTGTTGCCCACTCCTCGGCATTTTCTCCTTGCCCACCACATGCTTCTCTCCCTTTTCTTTCCATGCTAATTTTTCATTTGTATGTTGTCTCTCCCCCAAATCAAACACCATGAGGGAAAGCACACACACACACACACACACACACACACACACACACACACACACACACACACACACACGGGGGGGGGGGGGGGCGTGGAGAGAAAGAGAGGGAGGGGGGAGAGAGAGAAAGGGAGAGAGAGAATTAATTTACTGAGTGTGTAATATATTCCAGGCACTTTCTAAGCACTTCAGACATGCTACCTTTCTAAATTCTCAAGAAATACCTATGAGTGCTGTTTCCATTCCAATTTGAGATGAAAATGCAAGACATGTGTATCTTGGTCAAGCCTGGGACTATGCTGGTATCTGGGTTCTGGATCCTTCCAAATTTAGCCCGAGAGCTACGCCATTCCCACCTCCTCACATGAGACATAATGCCTAGACATGGTTCTTCAAGCTCACAGATGTGGGAGAGCCTGCACAAATGTGGCCCAGGTCCAGGACACCATTCTCTACCAACATGCCTCACTCCATCCTTTACTGCTCACATCAGCCCTTTCACACAGTTCATTATCTTCAGTTGGAAACGGAAGAAACCAACACCTAGAAGGGGTTAGAAGACCAGACTAGGGTTGTGTAATTAGTAATTGACAGAGGAATAAACTGTCTCATCAACAAAAAAGTGAATTTATACTTAGCAGGATCTATATGTTTTCAAACCTATGAAATTTGCATGTGTATGTGAAGCATATGGATTCAATTTCTTCTATATCTGCACATGTTAATCATACAAAACAATGGGTTTCATTGAGAAAATTTTATATGTTCATATCATATACTTTGATCATACTCAACCGCCACTACCTTCTCTCTCCCCTCCTCCCGCTCTTGAATCCTTCCTCCTTTTAAATGGCATTTGTCCCAGCTTACACCTCTTTCTCCCCTGTCAACTAAACCAATACTTAATTCATCAGTGTCCCAAACTGATGAAGATTTCACCAAACCAGTAGACTAAAATGTTCTCTCTTCTTTGAAGAGCCCTATCCAGACATATTGTTGTATGTATGTAAGCAGGTGGCTGAGGCAGGAGAACTGTGAGTTTGATGCCATCCTGGGCTACAGAGTGACACCTCTCTCCAAAAGATAGAAGAGAGTCAAAAGAATCCAGTCAGAGCACTAAATTCTAGTCCCACACCCATTTCTCTGACAGAAAAACAGATTGTCTGTGAAGGCGAACTGACTGGCAGTGTTGAGCAGAAACCCATCCCTAAGAGAAATGCTCTTTTTAAATTGCACTAACTCATGACAAAATCTGGCTGTTCCAGGCCAATGTGTGTTCCTGGCACACACACAATGGGAATAATTCCACTTATCTTGAATAGATGTAAAAGGGAGAGAATTCTTACTCTGGTCTTTGCCTTACAGTCCATGTTTCAAACATTTGGTTTTTAACAGTCATCAGTTCTATAGTTTAATGTGAACTGTCCCCACCATCTCATGTGTTGAATGTGGTGGTAATGTGATTTGGGAAAGTAGAAGAAAGTTTGGGAGGTGGGACCTAGCTGGAAGTAGGTCGTTGGTGGGAGTGGGGAGTGCCTTTGAAGGTGATCCCAGGTCCTCCTTTTGTCTTTCTCTGCTTCCTGGCCACAATGAAGTGCGTAGCTTTTGCCACACATACCTGTCATGATGTTCTGCTTCCCCATGGCTTTGAGTCAATAGGCTAAAACCTTTGAAACTGTGAGTTTAAACATATTCAGCCTCCTTTTCAACTGTGTCAGAGCTAAGAGTTAAGTGGCTGTCTGTCTTACTTATGCTTTCTACTGTGAAGAGACACCATAACTGTGGCAATTTTTATAAAGGAAAACATTTAATTGGGGCTGGCTTACAGTTTCAGAGATTTAGTTCATTATCATCACGGTGGGACATGGCTGTGCGCAGGCAGACATGATGCTGGAGAAGGAGTCAAGGACTTTACATCTTGATCAGAAGACAACAGGAAGTGAACTGAGACACTGGGAGTGACTTGTGCATTGTACGAGACCTCAAAGCCCACCCCCACAGTGACGCACTTCCTCCAATAAAGCCACACCTGCTAACAGTGCCAGTCCCTAGGAGCTTATGGGAGCCAATTACATTCAAAATAGCACACTGCTCTTGCAGGGGACCCTTGTTCAATTCCCAGCACCCACGTGACTGCTTATAACTGTTTATAACTCCAGTTCCTGGAGATCTGATATCCTCTCCTGACCTCTATAGGCCCCAGACATGCACATGGAGTACAAATATACATATAGGCAAAATACACACATAAACTAAAAATAAATGCATGTAAATAATTTAATTATTAATATCAGGTATTCTGTTACAACAATGACAAAGCCAACACATCTGTCTTAAAAACTATATATGTGGACATAGTTCCCTATTATATGGTCTCCCTCGAGTTTTAGGTGCATTCCAACCCCAGAACTCTTCTTGCTCTCATCTAGTAAGCTAAAATGTCCACGGAGTTCTGAGGGCTGAGACTAATAAAGTGAACATTTGGGGATAAGAAATAAGGTTGAAGCTTTTATATCAAGATGTCTCTCATACTGTCTGGTTTGCTATTTTAGAATCTCATTGTCAGACAATGGTGATGGTACATATTTTGTAATCCCAGCATTCAGGAGGTAGAGACTGGAGTATCAAAAATCCCAGGCCAGCCTGAGCTACATAGCAAGACCTTGTGTTGAAACAAGACCAGCAAAATGAGGAGGAGGAGGAGGAGGAGGAGGAGGAGGAGGAGGAGGAGGAGAGGAAAGAAAGAAAGAAAGAAAGAAAGAAAGAAAGAAAGAAAGAAAGAAAGAAAGAAAGAAAGAAAGGAGAGACTCGTGAGTGAGGGAGGGAGGGAGGGAGGGAGGAAGGAGGGAAGGAAGGAAGGAAGGAAGGAAGGAATGAAGGAAGGAAGGAAAGAGAGAGCTAGCAAGCAAGCAATGACACTCATTGCCCTATATTATTTCCTCAGAGTCTTGCCTTGTAGTGGGTGTAAGACAAAGGCTGTTTGCCACCTAAGAAGAAGCTCCTTCAGGAATGTTGGGAGCTGAGACAGTGTCCTGAAGGAAAGACTTCCTGCTACATTCTAGCAAAAGGACTGGATAGCCAGAGTAAGTCTCCAAAGTGGGTGGGGTGGGGTGTGATGATTTCACACAGAGATTTGAGTGCCTGGATTTCCTCATACCCAATAGGCAATGGCTGAAATGTCTTCGAGGCAACATTCCCTCTGGAGGCAAACCGCAGCCACAGACATATGGTGCCAGAATCAAAAGATAGTATCAGGTAAATATCCCAACAACAACAACCCCAAAACTGTTCTTCTGGTGATTAACCATAAGATTCTCTGACTGTAGGCTCAAGTGTCTGGAAGTGAGAGTGAACTCGTGAGAGCACACAGCTCTGAGGAGAAAGGGAAAGGCAGATCTGCTTTTCCTGTCCTTGTCTGGGACTTTCAATACTACTTTGTGGGACTGCGAAGACACTAGATTGCCAAGCACTTGGAGATGGGACAGGGACGGGGCCTCTTAGACAGTGGCTGTCCTTCTTACTGTTCTTTGCCTTGTTAACTAGACATCACATACAAACCTAGGCTTTCAGAGCACAAGGGACTGAGACCAACTAAGCCAATCCCTTCATTGTCCCACTGAGAAAGTCAGGCCCTGAGAGGAAGTAATTTCTCCAAGTTTAGTGACCCAAATTGATGTCTCTTGATTTCAAGGCTTTTTTTTCCCCAACATGGCACACTTTTGTACAATCGCTGTGCTTCTCTGGACTATAAAACATAAAATAGATGGGGGAAAGATTTATTGACAGTTTGCTTCCTAATTCTGCCTTCTTTCTTTTTTTTTTAACACAGCCCGTTACTTTCCTGCTTTATTGTTTAGGATAAGCTTCCTGCAATAAGAATGGACTTGACTCCATTTGATGCTGTCAAGCTCCCTTCTACCTAGGGCTTTCAGTACCAGGGAATTGGGGGCTGGAATTCCAGATGGAGCTGGACAAGGAGATGACCATTTCTGGGTCACCCAGCTGCCCAATGCCCTCGGGTAGCTGCAGCAGCGGGGAGGGTAACCTAGTTTGCTGAGGAAATATTGTGGATGTCCCAGTTTATCGGATACAGTCCTAGAAAAGTATTGGCACTGTCCTGTTTCTGCAGCTTGCCCTGCAGTTCCACCTGCCAGTCCCCTGCTGCCCCTTCCGCCCGAGAAACCAAAGCCCAGAGTCCAGCTTTGCTGTTCCACATTTGGGCCTTGGTTTGCCCCCAAGTCTCTCATTTCACTTTGGGGGGTTCCTAGCCTGGATCAAGGGTATTCTGGCATGACAAGTGGTATGTGAGAATGAGGGCATGTTTCTATTTCCAGGGACATTTGGCCTTTGCAAAAGGAGGTGGAGACACAAATTATACCAGGAATTCAGGGTTTGGTCAGTTTGCTTGATTGTGGAACAAGCTGGCAATATGGTGATTCTGGGGCGAGTTACCAAGGCCGAGAAGGCAGAGGCACGTGACTGGAGACCCTGCCCTGGCTGTGCTACCAACTGATCGCATCCCTTAGGGTGGCTTCCTTCTCCCCTTGAGTTTTCTTTATCCTCACCTCAGAACTAAGGAGGTTCAACTATAAAGGAGGTAATGATTTGAGCTTCCAAAGTCAGCCTAGAGGTCAGACAGTGGTGACCTCTAGAATTTAGTTCTGGATTCTCCAACTTGAACTCTCAGATGTTCACAGAAAAATTCCAGGTGAGATGTGATAATGTGGCACAGACGGGCCACGTAGAAGCTGGTACAATCATGTCCTCCAGTGCATACTCCTCACCACTCACCCAATGACATGACAGATTTCCAGGACAGGAAAAATCTTCTCGTCATCATAAAGCTGGACATTTCATTCACTGTGAGCTCTACCAGGGCACAGCCCCTGCCCAACAACTTACTGTGCTTGACGTGGGCCACCGCTACAAGGGGAAGTTCCAGAATGATTTGCTGGGTGGACAAATAAATATGAGTTTCTTCTTTTTCCTTCCATGCCAGATTCACAGATAATTCTCCCTGGAGGTGTTATGTCACAGGGGGAAAGAACGGTGTCGCAGACAGGAGACAAGTCTTCCCCTGTGTACAGGCATCAGCTCTGACAGCCTACAGGTGCCAGTCTGACACACTTACATGAATCTCAGATAGGACGAAAACCCACACCAAAGCTGAGAAGAGCTGCAGATGGATGGGAAAGATTCCCAAGAGAGTTGGGGCCAGAAACTTACAACTGTGGGTGTTCTTGCGTTGTTGCTGCCTAGAAATAGAGGTGCCTAAACCACTGGGAAGATGGGTGTCAGGACTCCCTCTGTCGTCTTACATGGAATACCCCTCCTCCTAAACTTCACCGTTTGTGAACTGGGATACAGATTGAAAGGTGCAGTGAAAGTCTGGGAAAGTTCAGCTTTGGTGGTACTGGCTTATGTAAGCCCTATATTCAGAAAACTTCAGCAAAGGATTCCTGAGAGTTGTAGCTACTCTAGGCTACAGGGTAAGGTTCTGTCTCAAAAAAAAAAAAAAGGAAAATATAAAGTAAAAAATGGATTTTTTGTCAGATATATAAACTATGACAGTCAAGTTGTTGGGTTTTTGTTGTTGTTTTTTGTTTTTTTTTAATAAGGCTAGGTGAAAGTTGGGATAGTGGATCAGGGACGAGGTTCTCACTGGGGTAGCAAATGGATAAAGAAAAGAAGGACATTCAGGAAGGCAAGGTTGATAAGCTCAGCTTCAGGAGACCTGGAATAGAGGCACAAAGCATCCAATTTCAAGGCACCACCTCAGCTGTGCTCAGCACGGTGTTCTTTAGTAATACTGTCTCTCTGTCTCAGGCTCCTTTTCGTAACACAAAGTTGGCTGGGTCTGATGAGAACCCTCTCTCTATTACTCCTTGGTTGAGGAATTATTTTTAAGATAAGCTAATCAAGTTCGTATAAAATTAGAATGGTGTGAGTTTTAAAGAATTCACCCTGTTCTTAGTGACAGATCAAGGAACAGAATGGAATCCCATGTTCCTCTATGGCTTTGAATAAGGACTAATGTAATGTTTGTTCCTATGGGCATCAGCTGAGGAAGGCTGGTTCACCTGCTTGGAAACTACTTTCCACAGAGCAGTAACATACGTGAATCACTGCTATTCACTTCTGGCCTCAATCTCTCTCTCTCTCTCTCTCTCTCTCTCTCTCTCTCTCTCTCTCTCTCTCACACACACACACACACACACACACACACACACACACTTAAACCTTAAGAATTCTCTTGCACAGGGACATATCACAGCATAATAAAGGCAATTTACAGAAACCCACAGACAAAACGATCTGAAACAAAGATAAACTCAAAGTATTTCCACTAAACTCAGCAACAAGACAAGTCGTCCACTTTCTCCATATTTCTTCGATATAGTACTTCAAGTCTTAGCTTGAGCAGTAAGACAAGAAAGACATCAAGGTGATACATATAGGAAAGAAATGAACAAAAGTATATTTATTTGAAAATATGATTTTTTTACATTAAAGACTCCACCAGGAAACTTCTACATCTGATAAACACTTTCAGCAAAGTAGCAGGATATAAAATTAACACACAAAAATCAGCAGCTTTCCTATATACAAATGATAAAAGGACTGAGGGGGAAAAATCAGGGAAACAATCAAATAATACCTCAAAAAATAAAATAAAATTATCTTGAGATAACTAACCAAGCCAGTGGAAGACTTGTATAATAAAAACTTCAAGACACTGAAGAAAATTGAAGAAGATACCAGAAGATCAAAAGTGAAAGTGGCCTTCCTACAAAAAGAAATGCACAGATTAAAAACAATCCTGGTTCAAATCTCAACAATTCCTCACAGAAATTGAAAAAAAAAATTTTGAATTTCATCTGGAAACACAAAAGTTCCAGGTTAGCTAAAAACAAATGAATAACAAAAGAATGGCTGAAGGGATCACCATCCCAGATTTCAAATTATATTAGAGCTATAGCAATAAGAACAGCATGGCGTTGGCATAATCAAAGGAATAGATTGAAGACACAGACATAAGAACACACACCTGTGGACACCTGATTTTTTTTTTTAACAAAGAAGCCAAAAATGCACACTGAAGTAAAGACAGAAATTTCAACAGATGGTGCTGGTCACACTGGATGGCTACATGTATGAGTGAAAATAGATCCCTTTGTATCACCCTGTACAAAACTCAACTTCGAATAGATCAAGGACCTGAACATGAGACCAGACACCCTGGATCTGATAGCAGAGAAAGTAGGGGATAGGTTTGTACTCATTGGCATACGAAAGAACTTCCTGACACAGGAATGAAGACTAACAACTAAAAAATGCGACCTCAAGAAACTGATAAACTTCTCTGTGCTCCAAGGGACAGAATCACCTGAGTCAAGTAGCAACTACAGAATGGGGGGGGGATCTCTACCAATAATCTGAAAGATGGTTAGTATCTAGAATACACAAAGAACTAAAATAAACAGACAAATAAATAGATAGATAGATAGATAGATAGATAGATAGATAGATAGATAGATAGATAAATCAAACAAAAACCAAACCGAAACAACAACAACAACAACAAAAATCCCTGAACATCAAGGAAACAACCCAATTTAAAAATGGGGTATAGAACTAAACAGAGAGTTCTCAAAAAATGAAACACAATTGCTGAGAAACACTTTTTTAAAAAATGTGCAACATCCTTAGTCATCAGGGAAATGCAAATTAAAACTACTTTGAGATTTCATCTTACCCCAGTCAGAATGATAAAACAAATGAGAGCACATGTTGGTAAGAATGTAGGGGAAGGGGAACACATTCATTGCTGGTGGGAGTGCAAACTGGTACAGCCCCTATGGAAATCAGTGTGGAGGTTCCTAAAAAAGTTTAAAATTGATCTAATAGAAGATCCAGCTATGCCATTCTCATACATACATTCAAAAAACTTTGGATCCTCCTACAAAGATGTTTGCTCATCCATGTTTATTGCTGCTTTATTGAAAATGATCAGAAATAAAATACAGCCTAGATACCCACCAACTGACAATTAGATAATGAAAATGTTGTACATTTACACATTAGAATATTATTCTGCTGTCAAGAAAAATGAAATTTGCAGGTACATGGATGGAGCTAAATCAGTCATCTTGAGTTAGGTAACCCAGACCCTAAAAAAAAAATACTTCATTTTTCTCTTACATGTGGATATTAACTTTTAAATTTTGGGCATATGTGTTTTAATACAAATAATCACAAAGGTTAGGTACCTAGTAAGGGGTCAGTGGGAAGGAGAGGATCTTTTAAGGAAGGGAAATGGAGTCTAGTATTACAAAAAAATAAAGAAGGAAACTAGATTAGGAGGATTAGATAGCTAAGGAAATGGGAAGGCAAGATAAAGGAGAGAATATAGAGAGGACAACTAACACTAAGGACTTTTGAGAAGCTATATGGAAACTTAACTTGGTAGTTTGAATACAACTGGCCTCATAATCTCATAGGAAGTGGCACTATTAGGAGGTGTGGCTTTGTTGGAGTGGATATGACCTTGTTGGAGGAAGTGTGTCACTGTTTTCAGAATACCATCCAGTGTCTCAGTTGACTTCCTGTTGCTTACAAGATGTATCATACTCAGCTCTAGCACAACAGCTGCCTGCATGCCACCATGCTCCCTGTTATGATGACAATGGACTGAACCTCTGAAACTGTAAGTGAGCCCCCTGAAGTAAATGTTTTTTTATAAGAGTTGCCATGGTCATGGTGTCTCTTCACAGCAATAAAAACCCCAACTAAAACACCTACTACAGTAGAAGCTTCCTAGAATGTATACATATTTGAAAGAAATTTAAATGGAGTCACCACATAACAGGGTAGACAAGGCCCCATCTAGATCTTACACCACCAAGTAAAACCTCCAGTCCCAGGAATAGGCTACATCTTCCTGAGTCATTAGGCAAAGAGGTCACATAGACTACCTGCCCAAAACACTACAGGCTTTTGCTAAGACTATTGGTTACTCTTGATAATCTGAAGGTAAGGCCCTATTGCCGAAGAGACAACTTGCCTAACTAGAAGCTTCACACACACACACACACACACACACACACACACACACACACACACACACCAATTAGTGTACATGGTTCTAGAAGGCACTTGCATACCATCGGAGGAGAAAGGTAGTCATCAATATCACCCAACTACAAACCTGTGGCCTACAACAGAGGTCTACCTGTAAGATATGCCAGTGAAATAGTGGCATGGGTGTGATGGGAGTAACCAACCACTTTTTAATTGGATTTAAGGTCCACTCCATGAGATGGAATCCATACCTGTCATTGCTAAAGTGGCTGAGAACCCATTACTGGATAGGTTATGGACCCTACAGGAAAACTTACTGCTATCATTCTTCTAAAGAGACAGCAATGAAATAACTCCTAATGACATATTACTATATCCACAGATCAGAGCATCATTAACCCTTATCAGAGAAGCTTCTTGCAGTACACGGTTATTAAAACAGAGATCCACAACTGGACAGTGTGTAGAGAGTAAAAGACTTTGAAGCATTCAGTCCTAAATGGGGTGTCTTTATCAATAACCCCCTGCCAAGACTTAGGAATCTATGGAGAAAGAGATATGAAAAGATTGTACATAACCTGGACAGGTTCAAACCAGACGAAATTCCCAGCTTGAAGAAGGAGAAGTCCACAAAGTCCAACCCCTAACCCCCTGACAAAGAAGCTACTTGCAACTGATACTTGCTGAAAATGGAAAATCATTTTTCTCCAATGGGTATATTAACTATACATCAGGGTAAGCTCCATGCCCAGGAGTAGTTAACCAGCACAAAAGGGACTCTATGTTTTTTTGTGTGTGTGCATGATTTTTGTTTTGGTATTTATTGTCTTATTGGTTTTCTTTTTGAGTTAGTCTATTTTCATTTTTGTTTTTTATTGTTTTTCTTCATGTTTTTGAGAGCGAGAAAGAGCACAAAGTAGGGAGGTGGGAGGCTTTGGGAAGAGTTGAAGGAGGAAAGATAATATGATCAAAATATATTACATGAATTTTTTCAAATAAGTGATAAAAAAAAGTATCTCCCTCAAAATCTAGGGGGAAAAAAATCTCAAAATTAACTTCTAAAACAAACATCCCATAGATAGCTATGCCAGATTTACTCTGTAAGAATAGACATAACTCAACATTTTTGCTAGGATCCTGTCTTAGTATACTGTGTGCAGAAGACTTGAGAATGTGAAATTCATATGGAAAAGAAACTTATTCTGCCTCAGTTATAGAGACTGGAAAATTCAAGACCACAGACCCAGCGTCTGGTGTACACTCCATATTTTGCATATCATGGAATGCAGAGGCCAAGAAAGAAACAGTTCTTAGTGGAGAAAAACAAGCCTGTTCCTACAGGCCCCAGTGGCAGCAGTTCAGCTAAAGTCACCTTCAAAGACGGAGCCCCTACCGCTCTAACATGTCATATCTCTCAATACTCTCACATTGGGAATTAATTTTCCAACACATGCATTTTGACAGTGACTTTAGCAGACTCCGAGCATCCTTAGGTAAGGTACTCAATGAACAAACAAACAGAAACTTGCCATTTTGTACTTGAAGCCAGTTCATTTCTTTTTTTTTTTTTCTTTTTTTTTTTTTAAATTTTTATTTTGCAATACAATTAAGTTCTACATACAGGCACAGATTCCCTTGTTCTCCCCCCTCCCGCCCCCCTCACCTTCCCCCCAGCCCGCCCCCCATTCCAATCTCCTCCAGGGCAAAGCCTTCCCCACAGACTGAGATCAACCTGGTAGACTCAGTCCAGGTAGGTCCATTCCCCTCCTCCCAGGCCGAGCCAAGCGACCCTGCATAGGATCCAGGTTTCAAACAGCCGACTCATGCAATGAGCACAGGACCCAGTGCCACTGCCTGGATGCCTCCCAAACAGATCAGGCCAATCAACTGTCTCACTCACTCAGAGGGCCTGATCCAGTTGGTGACCCCTCAGCCATTGGTTCATATTTCATGTGTTTCCGTTTGTTTGGCTATTTGTCTCTGTGCTTTATCTGACCTTGGTCTCAACAATTCTCTCTCATAAATAAAGTGAATTCATTTATAGTGAACCAGAAGAGAAGAACTTATTGAACTTTAATTAATAAAACTAAGTTTTCAACTCTAGTGTTACTATAGAGGAATGACATGTCAGTATCTTTAGTCCTAATAATGGTTTCTATTGGGCTAACATCCTGGAGATAACTATAACTTTTGGGCAAATATAGTAAAATATAAGCTCAAGTACTTGAAAGGAGAAATTTGGAAATTTCAAAAGCAGGCAGAAACACAGGAGGGGGTCAACCCTTGAATAAAGAGAACCATGTCTGGTTAGATGTGTATTTATATGATATGCCTCAAAGAACAAGTCATACAAGTTTCTGTGAGTTGTACAGTTCACATGGCTGGGAGCACTTAGAATTCAAGCTAGGTGCCAAAGTATCATTCACTTGAATCAGATGACAGAGCCTGCTGCTCTTAAAAGGGTTGAAAAATGAAGGGAAATTTCTAGAAATGAGGGGAGCACATAAAGTGAAACCCTTAAAATCTGCACTTAAACTTTTTCCAATACTCCACTGATGCCAGCAAGTAGGAGGGAAAGGCAAGAGCTTCTGAGCTAAAGAGCCGAGAAGACATGTCAGCTGCTGCAGCCTTGAGTCCCAGGTTAGATAAACTCAACACACAGCTTAAACTTTTCAATACAACTCCAGAAGACCACACCTTAGAAACAGAACACATCTCAGAAGCACGGAATTTATCCTCATGCCTAAGGCCAAAGCTCAAAGGAGGCCTGTCCATCAGAGAGCAAAATCAAGCACTTAAAGGGGCATAATTCATCCGTAATCTAAGCAATTTCTAAGAAAAGGCACAACGTTCTTCCAAACATAAAGCACAGCCCATAATCTCTACACAACATTAAGTACACAATAAATGATGATCACAAATGTAAAAAAAAAAAAAAGGAAAATGTGGCACATATTGAAGAGAGGCAAATACAGAAATGACTTAGATTTTGGAATCACCTAAAAAGGATTTTAAAATGTTTAAGAAATTTCAGGATAGGTTGCATGGAATGGGTGAAGAAATGAGACATTTCAGAAGAGATATGGAAACTTTCAGAAAAAAAAAACATAAATCTAATCTAGAACTAGAGAAGTGTCATGTAAAAGCATGGAAATTTTTAGAAAAATGCACGCAATTGAAATTTTAAAACCGGACCGGAGAAATAGCTCAGTGGTTAAGAGTGCATGCTGCCTTTCCAGAGGTCCTGGGTTCAAGTCCTAGCATGCACATAACCTTTCAGAACCATCTATAACTCCAGTTCCAGGGGATCTGATGGCCTCTTCTGGTCTCCCTGGGTACCAGGACAACACATTGTACACATACATATATGTAGGCAAAACACCCATCCATATTAAAAAATGAAATAAAGAAAATTCAAAATAGAATTAAGGCCTCAGAATGCAAAGGTGAGAGCCATAACTGGAGAGCTACTAGGTGAGTGTCATTCCTGCTGCAAACACATGTGAGACTGGACAGAACATATGAGGTTTCGGGTTTGAATTATTGAGGAAAAAGCACAAGACAAGGCTCAGAACCACCCAAATGGATGCACCATGATTACTAAAGGAGCCTGATTTTGCAAAGTAGAGAAAGCAGTACAGAGAGCTCTCTGACAGAGGGTGGCTCCACAACTTGGTAAAAAAATAATAATAATAATAATACTAAGAATAAGACTGTGGAGTGGGGAGAGTTGCTTAGAGGTGGGGTGCTTCGCAGGAACCCCAGAGTTCTCTCAGTAACTGATGGTTACAGCCTTGGTTGGACAAGAGCTGCATACAGTGACTTCCTCTCACAGAATACAGCCTACAACGGAGAGCACAGATGAACTCGACAACAGAAAGACCTCAGAAGCATTTTCTAAGCCAGGGAATCGAGGATAACTTGAGCAGCAGTTGGTTGGGCTTGGTAGCCAGTACCCTGGATTTTATATGATGAAGTGGCACTTTCGCTCTGGCCTTCCTCTATTTCTACAAGGAGAAATAGCACTAAGGGGAGACATGGGATCATTAGGAAAAACAAGTCCTCGACACAGTCAATACATAGCCAAATGTAAAAATCTACCTGTCTTTTAAAATATTCTTTAACACACTGTAGTAAAAAAAAAAAATAAGAGTAGTGCTTAGAATATGCATGAATATAAAATTTATATTAATAGTAAGCAAAAATTAGAGTGACGCAGATAGAGTAAAACCTCACATTGTACATGAAACATGTAATATGAATGTGTGATAATGGGGGGGGCTACTGGTAAGTTAAAGACATAGTAATTCCTAGAGCAGTCACAAACTTACTGAAAGGATGTATCTAAAAGCCACTACAGGAAATAGAATCCAGGGAAAGAACAGAATAATAACAAAAACATCATTGGCTAAAGCAGATGAGCAAAAGGACAAAACAGAAAAGAAGCAGACACAGTGTGTGTGTGTGTGCGTGTGTGTGTGTGTGTGTGTGTGTGTGTGTGTGTGTGTGCATGTGCACACATGTGCTTCTGAGCACAGTGCCCATGGAGGCCAAAAGAGGGCATTGGATCCTCTGGAGCTGGAGTTATAAGCAATTTTGAGTCACTTGACATGGGTGTTGGGAAGCCAACTTGGGTCCTCTGCAAGAATAATACTTACAATGTTCTTAACTGCTGAGCCATCTCCCCAGCCCCAAGGCAGGAAATTTGAACTCAATGTGTGTGTGTGTGTGTGTGTGTGTGTGTGTGTGTGTGTGTGTGTGTGTGTGTGCACGCTCTCCTCTTGCATTATCCAATAGCAGCTGGTTTGGATGACTTACTAACACTAAAGCCTACAGATACTCAAGTCTCTTCTATAAAGTAGCGTTATGTTTGCATATAATCTATGCATATTATCTCACCATACACATCTTATTATTACTTAATAATTACTTAAAACATCCAATACAGATAAAATACTTCCAAAAAGTCATGGCTCTGTATTACTAGGGACAAGAAAAACATATGTACACTTTCAGGAGAGTTGCAATTTAAAAATACTATTTCTGATTGGTGATTTCCTGAGCCTACAGATGTGAAATCCAGAGATATGGAGGGCCAGACATAATTACATTAAATATATTGTGTAAAGATTGCAATTACAAGCCAGAGCTTGTCATGCTATCTATAAAAACAAGATGTACTGTGATTTGTGTAATGGATGTCCTTCACATGCAAAGTCAAAGGCTGAGAAGAAAGGAGGCAAATAGAGCCACCATACCAAACCTCAAATCCTTGACTGAAACTGGCTACAGATAAAAAATTATTCTCATTGTCTTTCTTGTTCCTCTGAGTTCCCTAAGGAAGCTTGAAATGTCAACTGTTCTCTTCCCTCACCTCCTTCATATGGGTAGCCATATTATCTAATCCCAGGATATAAGACATGAATAGAAATTGCCTTAGACTGCGTTAGCTTTCTTGATAAATAAAGACATATACAGAAATGCAAAGTCATCCTTTATCTTCACTGTCCTGCTTTGAATATAAATGAGACGTGTGGTGCTATAGCAGTCACCTTGTGACACGGGAGGAAAGATGACAAAAAATGACAGAAGTGTCAGCTAATATATCACTCCAGGTCTCCCACTTTGTGGGGAAAATATATCTCAATTTGTTCACGCAGTATCAACCAGGAATCTGTTTCCTCTCTCCCCATCCTCACACAGGAACACTAGAAAATCAAGGACTAGAGGATTGAGGCCCATTACTCTTCCCAAATCCCTGAGAGCAGCATGCTTGTCATTTAATTGTTAAGGCATCCTAAGGAGAGTTAAGACACAGCTAATAGTTGGGATTGCTTTCTTCACCAAGTCTAGATCAGTCACAAAGCTCTAGCCCATGTTGATTCTCTCATTGTCTGAATGCTAATTCTTGACTGCAGAAAGAATTGAGTACTGACTCCCCCCACCCCCACCCCCACCCCCCGAAAACTAGATAGAGGAACAAGGGGAAACAACTATTTCTTTTCTCTCTTCAAATACTTCCGAGTTTTAATTTTTTGGTGCCTGAGATCAAATCTATCGTCTTGTGAATGCCAGGTGAGCATACTACTACTGGAGCACACCTCCAGGGCCTTAAATGTTTGTTCTCTACTTTTCTTTTATTTAATTATCATGATTGCTGAAGCCCTGTAGCTTGTAACCTACCTGGTTACTTCTATCCCCACAACTTAAAGGAATTGACAAAGGAAAACCCAGATCACTCAAATTTTAGTCTCTAGTGCCTAACAATGGTAGTATAATCTCAGTTATTGTCAGCTAAACACTTTGATGAACCAGTAAATGTATTTTGAGTAATCCTTACATCTCATGCATAGAGAAACAGAATAATTTGAATAATCATAAAGCTATTATGCCATTCATTTTCCTTCAGCGTGTAAAATGGAGTAAGTCCATTATGCCTTATTTGGATGATGAGAGCATTCATTCCAGAAGGAGGTAATCCCTAATTTTCAACTCTTCGAGGAAATACAGCAGCATAGAAAAGAAGTACCAGACAGAATCAACTGAAGGACCCCTAAAGAGAATTAACTCAAGAAGCAGAAAACAGCTTTAAAATAAAATTAGTTCCCTCAGAGATATTTGAGAATGTTATACCTACAAAATAAGAATGTATTCCCACTAGGAAGAATTACAGTTCTTAGGAAATAACATAGCATTAAAAAAAATAAACCTCTGTGAAGTGCTGAAGACCAGGAGACAAGGCTGAGCATAGATTAGCAATCTCTAAGCAAAATGACAGTTTAGAATCATGACAGTGAAGTGAAGAGTCACCACAAACAGCTTGAGAGAAAAACATCTAATAAATAAGGATGATTGCCCTCTCCCTTGGTTGCCCCCAGCAATGGGTAGACCCCTGTCACTGAAGATACCACACACTTTGAACATAGGACTTGAAGAAACTGACTGGAAGCCTCCTCCCTGAGAACTAGCTCTCTACTACCAGAAGGCAATGTGTATGCTGCTAAAGGAGGAGAGCAATCAGTAGTCCTACCCGGATGTAAAGCCTATGAGCCACAAGAACAAGCATGCAATGTGAGCCCTTGGATCTCAGTAGTAATCAACAGTCATCTAGTTGAATATAAGGCCCTCTCAACAGGAAGAAATTCCTGCCTGGCACGCCACGTCTAGCCAACTACCTGTGGCTAGTAAGGTCATGGTCGTTAGGGGTTAACCTACTTCAGCCCTACAGCCACTTTCCTAAACCAGCGTAAGTTCCAGCTTCATTTTAAATACTCACCCCTATACCTAAAGATAAGTGTAGCTCTCACTTTCCATCTAAGAAGAGTCTCCTTTTACAGCAGACTGAGACCATTAAGATAATCCACAACTGCTCCATATGCAGAGGATAACTCACCATGGGATATTCAAACCTAACTGATACATCTAAAACACAACTCCTATATCTAGGGCTCAGAGAACATCATGGAAGAAGGAGTGGAAAGACTGTAAGAGCCGGAGGACCAGGATGTCTGCTGCAAGACAGTGTCTTCTACGTATGACAACAAAGCTGCACTGTGAGATCTTAACAACATGATCACCTAAACAAGACCTGCACAGTGTCAACAGACCCCACCCCTAGATGAGCAGGTAATCAATGGCTGCTCAGAGAGGAAGATCCAGGCTTTTCTGGGAATGGACACCCAGATAAGTTATCCAACCCCAAGTAGTCAGCCCTAAATACATTAGCAAAACTAAATGGATTCAGCAGGTTATATTTATACATGCATAAGTAAGTGTGTGTGTGTGTGTATGTGTGTGTGTGTGTGTGTGTGTGTGTGTGTGTGTGTAAAACAATAATAATAAAGAAAAGATCATAAATTTGGGAAGGAGTAGAGGCACTTGGGAGGAGTTGGGAGGGGAGGGTGAAGGTAGAAATGATGTAAGTACAGTAATCATGTACGAGATTCTCAAAACCAAATTTAAAGTAAAACAAACAAACAAAAAACCAATTCAACAAGAAATACAAAAAGAAAAAGAATTTCAATAGGATAGGCCAGTTGTGGCAGCACATGCCTAGAATACCAGCTAACTGGGGAGGCTGGGTAAGAGAAGTGGCAGTTCAGAGCCAGCCTGGGCTACAGAGAAAACACAGAAAGATTCTGCCTAAAAAAAAAGAAAGAAAAAGAAAAAGAAACAAAGAAAGAAGGAAGGAAGGCAGGGGAAAAAATCAAATCAAATATTTTTAGTTTTTGCAGATCAAAACAATAAATTCACTTACAAATGAAGTTGATTTTATACTTTACAGCTACATAAATAGGTGTCAGAAAACAACAGCTTCAAAATATTAAAGTTTAGTGTTGATAATGTAATCTGAATCTAATTTCAATATGATAAAGCAAAGCTATTTTAGTACAATAATGCTGTTGTGATTATATTCTTGAAAGATGGCTTAATTTTTTTTCTTACACAAAAAAAGAGAAGGGAAGAGGTAGGAAGGAAGAAGAGAAAAAGGAATGAAATAATGGTAAAGAAATCAGTGGGAAATAAAATATAAAAGCATACTATAGCTGTGAAATACATTTGATTCTTTCTTCAAATATTCATTTTTAGATTTGCTTTTGTTATTTTTCTCAATTATTTGTGTATGTGTCTATGCGTCCATGTGTGGGTACATGCAGGTGAGTGCAAGTACCCACAGAGGCAGATGTCAGAGTTCCAGGAGCTAAAATTATAGGTTGTTATGAGCAGCCCAAAGTGGGTGTTGGGAAGTAAAGTTGAGTCCTCCATTTCTTCAGTCACCATCAAGTATTCTTGAGAAGTAAAAATAAATAATAACAGGCAAGAACATGTACACACACCCCACCACCACTTAATGATGGGCATATACTCTGAAAAATGTTTCTTCAGGTGATTTTGTTATTGTGCAAACACCAGGTGTATGCTTATACAAAGTAAGACAGCTATTATGTCAGTAAGTGATATAATCTCATGAGACCACTATCACATGTATCATTGGCCATAAATGTCAATATAGAGCATTTGACTGTGTGTGATCTTTAATGTATACATATATATAAATATTGTACATTATATACACTGTAAGCAGAATGATATAAGTGGCAGAAAATAAACCAAACTATTTTTATTATCAATAAGAAACCAGTACTGAAAATATTAAGTAATCATGCATAGCAACAAAACTACCAAAAAAGAATACAAAGAGAATACTATGTTTAGTAGAATCACTAGAGAAAATAGTAGCATCCTGGATTTTTTTGAACAATTAAAAAATACAGTGGTAAAATAGAACTATTTGAAGATAAAGAAGAGAGCTAGACGATATCACAATTATGACATAACACACACTGATTCCCAAGGAACTTTAAAACATTAAGCACAAGCTTACATTGGATATATACATTTTACACAACAAACTGTACAAATGCCAATAGGAAGCTGAACAAACATAAAATGCATTTTTAAACATGCATGAAATATTTAGAATATTATTAGAAATATATTAGATAAATAATATTAGAAATATTATTCACTTAACCACACAAAGAGCTCAGTAAATCTCTCAAGGTAAAAATCTTTCAAAGACATCGACCTCAAGTCAAAATTAAATATTTGTACATGAACAATGCACAAAATAATAGCCACCTAGAAGATTTTCAACTGTAAGCATGAGAACTCTTAAATCATTATTGTGTAAAACAAAAATCCATGCTAACAGTACACATCATTTGGAAAAGATGTTACATTTCAAAATTGAGGAGATGTGACCAAAATCTTGCTCAGAGGAGACAGTATACCCTTAAACGTATTTGTAAGAAAATAAAAATGAATAAAACCAAAGAATTCTAAATAAGGAAGTGGGCGGAATTAACTAATGCACATAGAAGAAACAGACAGTATGTCACAAGACTGAACAAGTCGCTGGCCCAGCATATTTTATTGAAAAGTCCAATAGACACGAGGCCAGGGAAGGATGACCTTACCTAAGTGAGGAAACTCGGGAAGCACCAAGCACAGCAATGGAGGCGTGACAGGAGAGACAGTTAAAAACTCCACAGGTAGCATTTCTAAAATACCATGTTTGCCGGGCGGTGGTGGCACACACCTTTAATCCCAGCACTCGGGAGGCAGAGCCAGGCGGATCTCTGTGAGTTCGAGGCCAGCCTGGGCTACCAAGTGAGTTCCAGGAAAGGCGCAAAGCTACACAGAGAAACCCTGTCTCGAAAAAAACAAAAATAAAATAAAATAAAAATAAATAAATAAATAAAATACCATGTTCATCATAATGCCACCAAGTTTGAAACATCAATTTTTTAAGGTTGGCACAAGATATAATAAAAATTCCCATATCAGTAACAACAAAGTTTAAGAACAGACACAGAACTATTTCCCTTAAAATCAACCAAGCTCAGATCATCTCATGACTGAATGTGGTCAGATTTTAAGAGAATATGGGACTTCTTTGATATTTAAACCTCTTCACAGTGTTAAAGGAGGTATTGGGGGCAGATGGAGTTCTGACATTCTTTGAGTCTAAATGATCAAATACCTTTTTAACAAATAAAAGAGGTGTCCGAATTCTCTGTTTAGTTTCTCATGGCCAAACCTAGGAGGGCTGTCAAGAGAAAGGCGAGGTCCAAAGCCGTCTTATTTATAAATCTTGAAGAAATAATTTAAATAAAATTCAAGCCAACAAATTCCCAGTGCAATCTTACAAAAAGGTGTCAGGGCAAAGGTGAATTTGTTCTAGGGTGCAAGCAAGGTTCAACAAGCAAGTGGAAAATTAAAACAGGTTACATAATACCCATTATTAAAAAAGAAGATAACATAATCATAACAGTAGGCATTAAAAAATTCATTTTAAAAAATCTAAAAGATAATCATTTTAGTAACCCACAAAACCATTTTTTCCCATAAAAATCTCATCTTTGGACAACCTGAAAATGTTAACTTAGGGATGAATCCCAAAAGAGATTTCTAGAAGAAGTACCTGTTACTCACCATCTTTAAAGAGCTTGCAATAAATATGTTAACGGGGAAAATAAAGATTCAGCAATATTGAAATAGACGTCATAAAGCTGTCATTATCACAGACGAGAGGACAGTGACTTATAAAATGCAAGGTGATCAACATGTTTAAAACTGTGAGGAAAATTCAATAAAGTGAGCAGATATAAGTAAAACATACAGAAATCAATACCGTTCTCACATACTGGCAAAATCCAATGAAAAGTAACTCCACTTCTTTAATAAGAAAAATGGGGATGAACTCATGAGAAGTATTAGATAAAAACTACAGGAACGTTGCTAAAGGGGATAAAAGCAATGAGTAACTGCAAAAATAAGCAATGCACAGGAGAGCACAAGACATTTGACATGTCAGCTCTCCCCCAAGCAAAGAGGGAGATTCCCTTCGACCACTTTTAAAGTAGAAGGGAGCCTTTTTGGACAAGCTGACTCTGTAAGTCATATAGGGAAATGAATGCACATGAATATTCACAAGAATGCATATTTGTATAAAAGAGGAGGATGAGAGATTTACATTTCCAGACCCAAAATGTATTTAGAGCTCCAGTTTAAAAATACCATGTAAAGATATAAAGGTACATAGTAAATTACATATATAAATTTAGTCTCCCTTATTTATAGAGCAAAGTAATTTCAAGATTCATTTTAAAATCTAATTATCTACTCATCTAAATATTGGAAGAAAATAATAAAATCACATTGGTAGAAATTTACAAAAAAAAAGGGGGATCTTCCTAATTACAACATGGAAAATCAGTAACATTAAAGAAAAAAAACAAACAAATCTAACTTTGCTTAATTTTTTACATTTATTTATTTAGTGTGGGTGGGTGGGATAGGGTGGGATGGGGTGGGTGTGTGGGTGTACACTCACCACAGTGCCTCACCACGATGCACAAGTGGTCAGAGGACAGCTTGAGGATGTTGGTTCTCTCCTTCCAGGATGTGGATTCCAGTATTGAACTCAAGTTGTCAAGTTGGCCAGCAAATGCCTTTACTAGAGGAGCCCTCTCACTGGGCCAAGGGAATCATGAAATATGTTATAACCAATGGTGGCAAAATATGCATAGTGCATATGAACTCAGCAGCGTATGTTCCTCCTACAGTCAGTTACACTCCAAAAAGAAAATACCTGTATTTTGGCCCTTGGAGTTGTCAATTACAGCTGATCCCAGAATCCAGTTCTAACAAGTGTTTACTGGGATTAGGGCAACACAGACCACACCGCCCCCAGATCTCTCATCTCTCCATCATCTATCAGCCCCACCACAGAAGGAGAGATACTTAATGTTTTTATTTCTACGAAGATTCAATTCTCCACTTAACGTTAGTAGCTGACTAGACACTTAGGTTAAGAGTTTAACTCCCAGGTCCTGTTGGACCTAATTCTTTTCCCACTTCAGCTCCTCCATGAGCACCATGGTCTGCCTTACTAATTTTTCTAGACCTCTTTGGAACTCTCAGAATCTGAGAAAGGCTAGCAGGATCACATCAGTGCTCTAGCCTTTGTGCTTGCTGCCTCTTCCCTCCACACCCTGCAAGTGACAGGTGAAATGCCACCTCCCAGATATAAAATGCAAAGGAGTCCCTTTTATTTTCTAAGTGAGTTCTCGGAGAGTTTGTTTCCAATTTTCAATAGCTGTATCTGTCTGATTACTTGCTTCTGGTCATTTTATTCCTCAGGATATGAGCTTTACTGGGGCTTGGCTAGGATCCACCTGGTTCATGTTGGCAGCCTTCTCAGCTAGAGGAATGTCTGGTGTGTAGAAAGTGCTAAATTAAAATGTTTAGGGAATTAAGGATGGGAGGTAATATTAAGAGGTTATCCACAGAAGTATCAGTGGCAGTAAACACATGAAAAGAAATACAAGTAAATGAGAGTGAAATCCAACTTTAATACTGCATATGGGAAAACAGAATCTTAATGTTCAGGATTACTGGAGTAATAGAAAGATGTGCCCTACCTTACACCAAGGGCATGTATCAATTCAATCATTTGGAAGCAATCCGGCTTTCCCTGGGGTGTGCTAGAATCAGTTTAAATTGATTAATACCAGTTTACAAGGGTCTGTAGTTAATTATTGAAGACTTTTTTTAGAGCAGTTGATGGCCTGGAATCCCCCGATGGAGGCAATATTTGCACCATGGAAACAAGTGAATGTTAGATAGATGGATAATTGTATTGGTTTGATACCCAGTTTAAATCATATCTATATCTATAAAAGCAAAATGTGTATAATTTTGGTCTGATAGTCTGCAAAATGTATTGCCCAAGAAAAATATAAATTAAAAAACTGCAGGCAATCTAGATGCTCATTACTAGGGAAATAATTTAGTAAATGTAGTCCATACAAGGAAAGAGCCATTTAAGAAGGAGGTGGATCTGGTGATTCTGCCACAGCTCAATGCTGAATAAGTAACAGAATCAGGAAGATGTCTACAATATTATGTTAGCAGAAATTACTGTGTTTATATCATTTTCTATGTGTTTTCATGAGGTCTATTTGGACCCATTATCCCTAGGACTGACACAGAGATGTGAGGGAGGTGGGTAGGCTTTGCTTTTTAATTGATCTATAAATAAATGGTGTGCATTTTCAAAACAACAGCAGATGTTCTTTCCAAAAAAGTGTAATCTGAAATAACTTTAGGATTAAAGAGATAATCAAATTGTAATTACAGACTATTTAGAAATCACAACGATGAGAATAATATAAGGCAAAAGCGATAGCAAGAGGCAAAAGCTGTAATAAAGAGGAAATTCATAGCTTTACATAATTTCATCATTAAACAAAAACCATGGTAATACATTAACAAAGCTTGCAACTCAGAATTTTAGAAAATAAAACTCAAGGAAATGAAGGGACAAGGACTAACGGATAAAAGAGCAATTAATGAAAACGCCATTAGCATAAATGCAAATGTTCTTAAGGAAAATCCTTCGAGGTTTCCTCTCCACACAGCAGCCAGGCAAGATCCTTCCCAATCACAAACATGCTTCTTCTACTTTCCACTTCACTACATGAAGCACAGAGCTGGCCTGTGCTCAATATCCTTCTCCATGCCAAGGTCCCAGCACTTCCTTCCTTTCTTCTCTTGACACATGCTCCTTCTATCCTAGCCATTTAGGACTCCCCAATGTTCCCCCTCAGCCCAACTTCAGCCCAGGCTCAGGGCCCTGTCTTCTCTGTTTTTGATGTTCTAAACCCCTGCATTTAAGAGCCAAGTGTGGTCATGCTCTAATCCTTTGCGTACACCAGAGTTGGCACTTAGTTATTTGCTGTCCATCACCTTGAGACAACAGCAGTACCACGAAGAGGACACAGGCTCTTGGGGTCTCAGATCTAAAACAATAGCCAGCACAGTGTCGTGATGGGAAGTCATATTGTGAATCTGACTATTTGCCTTGTTTAGTGAAGGTGGACTTTGCACAAACGTGATACCTGGGGCTCATGTAATGCGCACTGCCTCTTGCACTCTCCCATCTTCCACTGCACAACTATGACCTGATTCTTGGGCCACACACTCTCCACACCCCGGCCTCCCTTGCTCTTACATTTAACCATTTGCTTATAACATCACCCACAGAAAGTAAGAGATCTGTGTGCCACTCCCAGGTTAAGACCGAAAGTTGGTGACCCTGTGCCCCCACCCCATCTCTTTCTTCCTATAAACTGGAAAGGTGACTCTGGGGCATGCAGATGAGCACAGTGGCTCAGAATGCCTGCAAGAATGAATAAATGAATGGACGAATAAACGAATCCCCTTCCTCAATACTTTCCAGATTTGTAAATGGGGAAAAGAAAACAAAAAGATTGTTCTTGAGATGCTCTGCACAGGAAGAGCTCTATGAAAGCAGCAGTATTTGTTCAATGCATTGAGGAAGTCATCACAGGAAGCCAGGACAGAACAAATGCCTGTGTGGGGAATATCTACCACCCTGATTTAATGAAGAGCCAAAGCTATTGACAAACCACTCTGTAAATTATTGATGATGCTTTAGAGTATGGCCACTTAACACAATTCAGTTATCACTCACAAGAGGAAAGTTTAAGACAAAATCAAAATACCAGGGACTCAGAACCAAACAAAAACAAAAGAGGAGAAACAGAGAGAAACCAAGGATGGTTCCCTCAGTCCCACTGCTGCTCAGGTGTCTTCTTGTGTCCCAAAAGAAAAACACAGCAGGCAGGTCACTTCGGAGAAGGAGGGATACAGACAGTCCCAACATTTGGGAAAGTCTAGTCAATGAAATGATGGCCCAAAACAGTTGTGGTTAGACCTGGGAAGTATCTGATTCTTCCCACAGGATGAAAGCAAGTTCTGCCAAACCTCCACCATCACACACACACACACACACACACACACACTCTCTCTCTCTCTCTCTCTCTCTCTCTCTCTCTCTCTCTCTCTCTCTCTCTCTCTCTCTTCCAGAATGTCTAGGAGAGGTACCCGAGTTCTAGCAGCCATGCTAGCTCTTAGAAAATTAAGCACTGGGTGATGTATGAAACTAATACCCTACATGTTTGCAGATGCTCTTGCTGCTGTGGCGGCAGGTCCGCTCTGAAAGGCTGTCTTGTCTCTAGTTCACATAACAAAGTATTATCTTTACAGCTGTTGCCTGCTTCATCGCCACCAGGCCAGCAGAGAGTCCCTCGTGGATACTTACCAAAGAGAACTCCAGTACTGGCTGCAGTCTGAGCCCTGGGCAAAGATCAGCTATGAGATCACGGGGTTTCTTTATTAAAGAACAAATCACACTGGAGAAACTTGATTGCCTTCGGATCAGGTGGTACAATGAGGGGCTTAGGGAGTGTGGTGGAGTACAGTATCCAGGCTGTTTGTAGGCTGGTTCCACTCCCTGTTAGCAGCTTTCTTTGGCAGGTATCCCATGACTCTGATATCTCTGAAATCTTGAGGTCTCCAAGGTAAACCAGGCTTCAACTTCACAGCTTCAAATAATGATCTCTCCGGGCCTCCATTCAGGAACACCCCTGACACATGCCTGGCTTCATCGGCTTTCCTTAGTCTCTTCTTCACTCTAAAGCCAGAACCACATGGCCGAAGCTGCCAAGTTCTGCTGCTTGCTGGGGCTGGAACATGGTCCCCTTGTTCAGTTAACTCTTCATTCACCAGCTTTCTGTTTTCGATGGTTTCCCTCACTGCACATTCTTGAACAAAAAGCTCTAGACATCACACAGGGAGGCTTCTAATGGCTGGCTTTCAGTAGAAGAGACTAAGAAAGCGCCCCTGGTCCTTTTGGATGCAGAAAGCTGAAGACAGCACTCACACTAGGTCCAGGCCAATCTACTGCACTCATGCACACTCCCAAGGGTGGAAGGGATGGATAGTCATAGGCAGACATTGTATGTTCAGGGATCTGCAGTCACACTGAAAGAGTTTTATAGAATTCTCTCACTGTACACCCCCCACCCCCAGGCATCTGCTTCTTATGCATAGCCACTGTCTCAATGGAAAGTCTGAAGATGTGAAGAGGCAAGATGTCTGGTGAAAATTCAGGACAGAAAGCTCTACTCTCTGGGCCTCAGATTTCTCATGTGTAAAGTTGGAGGTTGGACGAGGAGTTCTAAGGGCCCTTCTATCCCTGATTGTTCACAATTCAGTTCAGTGATGCAGACTTCTAGTCCTTGGTCCCCATTTTCTTACCCTACTCCAGGTCATGCTGTCAGAGTGACAGCTGAGGCATCAAGCACCACTGTATTATTTGAAGGCACCAGAAGAAATCAGCCCTTTCTCAATTACTTCATTTGCTTATTGATACTACACACTTCCTAATTATTTTATCTTAAACATCGTCATCTGTGAAATAAATGGTTTTCTAAGAATTCTCTAAAACTATTTAAGCAATAGTTTTGGTTATTCAAAAGCTCCTTACACTATTTTTCTTTCTTTTTTTTTTTTTTAACTTTTGAGACAGAGTTTCTCTGCACAGCCTGGGCTGTCCTGGAATTTACTCTATAGACTAGGCTGGCTTCAAACTCACAGAGATCCACCTGCCTCTGCCTTCTGAGTGCTGGGATTAAAGACATGAGCCACCACCACCACCTGGCATACTTACACTATTTTTTCTGCACAGCGTGTGCCTTTATGTGAAGCCACGTTGTGATTCTGAGTGTTTTTATGTCCTTGAGTCAGGACAGACTTCATGACCACACAAACATCCTGCCCATGGCACGGATGACAGAGATGACTCACCAACGTTCAAGGTAGTAGAACCACAGCCTGATGCCCAAGGGCCAAAGGTCCTCCACACACACCTCCTCCCCTCTTAGCTGTGACCGTGTTTCCATTACCTCACCTAAAAAATATGAGTAAGGGCCCCCTGTGCCACTTGTAGGCTGAACCTGAAAGATGGTTGACTGGCTCCTCTCCCTTACCTTCCTTTTTCTACTCAGTGGAAAGCTGATGCCAGATCGGATCTGGGTCATGCAGATACAGGCAATTACTTAATAGAGGCAGAGAAACAGTAGGGAAAGAACCTGGGTCTCCAACATAGAGCACTGCATAAGGCTCTATGTCCACCTGTCTACCTGAAACTAAGCTGTCTTAGATGCAATTATCTTATTGGAATCACTGTGTTGTGCAGCTTTGTCCCTATGTGATATGAAAGGGGGAGGGGTGATTGTCATGCAGCACTTTACAAACAGATACAAAAAGAGAATAAACTTTTTACACCTTCGGGGAAGGACAGAGTTGGAAAGGCTGTCAGCTGCTATATCTTAAATAGTAAAGGGTAGACATGTTTTCTTCAAATCCTTCCTGAAAAGCTTGCCAGTCTTTCCAGTTAAATAAAACCATACATCTCTTTGCCCAAGATCAGCCGAAGGCTTTGTGAACTAATGTTTTTAATGGCCTTCAAGATAGCCACCGCTAAAACAAAAGGGACATGTACAGAACCGTAGAAGGAAGAGATAAAACCAAGTTTGAGAATTACGTCAAGAAAGGAATTCTAAGTGTGGCTACTATAACATTGTACTAGCATGAAATGAAACAGAAGCGTAAACTATACATCAGAATTTGGTGCCTAAGGAAGACTGGGTCAGGTCTGGAAATACCTGTGATTATATAATGCTTTGAACAGCCATGTTGAACAATGGCTTGATTGTGTACAAGGAAGCGAGAAGTCTGTCCTCCATGATGGGGTGCCCGCCAATGCCACCCAAGCATGGTCGAAGGGGATGACAAAGAAGGCCTAGAGATAAACATGGTCATGTAGCATAGTGGTTATGGACAAGGATCCTCCCTCGGAAGCAGAAGCATGGTCTCTTCTGCTGTCAAGTCAGACTCTCATCCCTCAGAATTCATATCTGCAGTGCATGAGTGCTAGGTCATTCTTTCACTTTCCTGTAACACTTCTTATAGATTTTCTGTCTCTGCTTCACCATTGAATGTTATAGGATGAGGCAGAGAAAGGGACATTGGAGGGAAGGGGTAAAGAACACTTGCATTAGTTTCTGGACATGAGGAGATTCATCCAGACCTCATGAAAGGAGAACGGCATGAGATTTAAGAGTCCTGACCTCTGCCCTTGATATGCTCATAGAGGAAGTTTGGGGGCATTTTTCTTAGGGTTTCCTATCAGAGAGAGATATGCAGTCATTTGGTGTCCACAGGAGCAGAGTATGAGGTGGACACTGGCAGCTGCCAACCGGCAATGCCTTCGTTCCTTTCTCACAGCTAGACAAGCGCTCATCATTTCCTAGATTTCCTTGAAGTTGGCCCTCCCTAAATGGGAGAAATAGGAGCAACAGTGCATGCTCAGGCTAAGGGCTGTGGGATTGGAAGCCTCCTCTAAGCGCTCTCACTCCATAGAGTATAGACGGTTGTGGCTTAGCTCTGACTACCCTAAAAGTGCTACAGGTTTGGAGAAGGAAGGAAGGAAGGAAGAAAGGAAGGAAGGAAGGAAGGAAGGAAGGAAGGAAGGAAGGAAGTTTGCTTGATTCCGTTACTGGATTGCATGTTGACTTTCTCCATTAGAGGAGCAGTTCAGTGAGTACCCAAGGGCCCTCGAGGACCCAGACAACTGTATGTCTGTTGGGTGGGAAAGGACCTAGACTCTGAAGCATGGGCTTGGCCCTTTCTCCTCATCTCTGGACTCTCAAGCAGAAGTCATGTTTAGTGTCTATTAACATTGTTCATCCTCCTCCTGTGTCATAGAGTTTCTATGGCTGCAACAAAACACCATGGCCATAAAGCAAGTTGAAGAGGAAAGAGTTTATTTGGCTTACACTTCAACATTGCTGCTGCTCATCACTGAAGGAAGTCAAACAAAGAACTCAACAAGCCAGGATCCTGGAGGCAGGAGCTGATGCAGAGGACACAGAGGGGTGCTGCTTACTGGCTTGCTCAGCCTGCTTTCTTATAGGACCCAGGACCACCAGCCCACGGATAGCACCACCCATCATGGACTGGGCCTTCTCCCATTTATCACTAATTGAGAAAATGCCTTACAGCTGGATCTCAAGGAGGTATTTCCTCAACTGAGTCTCCTTCCTCTCTGATGACTCTAGCTTTTGTCAAGTTGACACACAAAACTAACCAGTACATCCTACGTGTTGCTTATGGATCTTGGAAATGTATGTAAGCTCATTGAATCATGGTTTCTGCTAAATATGATTATGAATTCATAACCTGTAGAATTATACAAAGATCCAGAAATAGCTAATTTTACCAAACACAAGCAATATACTAAGTGTTTTATAAAGGTTCTTGCTTATTCAATATAAACAATATACTCACAATGAGCTTGATCTTGGAAGCCCTGCTTTCCAAATGAGGATACTGAGGCACAAAGGATGTTAAATAACTCAGGAGAGGATACTCTGTGGGCAATGCTTTGCTTAGCCAAGGATGAGATGTCCTACATGTGGATAGGCCTCCAAAGCCCCAACACCACAGGTCCAAGTGACCCTGAAGTCCATCATTGCTAAATGATACTTTGAAACACAGAGAATCTGAACAAAGCTATCTGCAGAGGCAGAGGTCAGAGGAAGCCCTCTGACAGACAGTCCTTCTCAGCTCCCTTTGGTCTTCTTTCACCAACTAGTCACTCAGCAGTTAGGGAGGGAGAAGTCTCACTTGTGGCCAAGGGCTATAGGACTTGCTTGTACTATGTCCTCAGATCCACCCCTACATGGGCAGTTTTATCAGGACCTAGGGCTGGGTCCCTGAAAGGTTCCTAGAATTATTTGGGGTTTGCTCTCCTCACCCTTTTCCTCAGTAGCAAGCCCTGTGGGTGCTGCATCTCAGCTTTGAGCTTTTATCATCTCCTCTCTCAACACTAGCTCACCACCAACCACTTCCTCTCCAATAGGCTCAAACTGCTGTTGAAAATTCCTCTTCCCACTTCCTCAGCCCTTTGTGCCCTCTCTTTCTTTCTGCTGATCCTCTGTGAGATCTTAGCAATTGGATTATTCCTTTCTGCCTCACAGGATCTGCAAGCTCAAGCTAAGGACAACGGCCTTTCTCTTGATTTTAATACAGGAATCCAGGCTCACAGGAGAAGGTGGGTCTTCAACCAGGACATTAGCTGTCGTGCGGTTTTTGTCACCTGCTCAGGCTCTTTCTCTTCATCAAGCTTCTGTCTTCTTGTTCCATCACCTCATGATGCCACTCATCTTCCAGGAGTTCTTGGCCAGTTCCTGCCACTGGTACCCTGGGATCCTATCACTCAGTTGGCTTTTGTTTCTCTATCAGGACCCAGGAAGGATGCAAACTGCCCAGGGACCCCAAGGAAAGCACTTCTCTCTTCAAGGGGCTTCTGATAGCACCTTCTAATCTCCATTCTTTACTCCACAACTAGGGAGTCTAAGGGAGTAATTTATTTGCTTCTTTACATTGAACATCTCCCAGCCCTTCTGTGATGCAGTCAAAAAGATGGCTTTCCTTGGGCCTCCTGCCCAACAGTCTTAGTTGCCTTACTATTGCTGTGATAAAACACCATGACAAAGACAGTTCAAAAATAAAATGTTTAACTGGGCTTATGGTTTCAGAGAGTTAGAGTCCATGACGGCAGAGTAAAGGCATGGTGGCAAACTGAGAACTCACATCTTGGTCTACAAGGAGAAGGCTGAGAGAGCACCAGGAATCATTCAAGTCTTTTGAAACTTCAAAGTTTGTCCCAGTGACAGCAGGCCACACCTTCTAATCCTTTTCAAACTGTTGTACCAACTGGAAACCAAATTTCTATGTCTTCAGAACATACACGAATCTATGGGGAGCCATTCTCATTCAAACCACCATACTCCCCAAGACACATAATTCCCCTAGAGTACAACTAGATGGAACAGGCCCAGGACAGCCTGTCCCTGGGTCCCTGATCCCACTCTTACACTAGTATTAAGTGTCCAGCCCTACACATTCCTACTCCAGTATATGATACTGGAAGATGCTCCCCATTATTTCCACTCTCAATGGATGTGCTATGGGTGTTTGATGAGAAGGAGACATAGAGCCAGCTGGGCCTGGGGCTGGGGGCTCATGAACAGAGCTACACACACACACACACACACACACACACACACACACACACACACACGCACACGCGCACACGCACATGCACACACACATAGAGAGAGATTACATGAATATAATATGAATATATTTTGACATTATAATATAATTAAAACATTTCCCTCCTTCCCTTTCTCCCCTCCAGCCCCTCCCAGAGCAGAGATTTTTTAAACTTTTGTCATGATATCATCTGTAGTCTCAAAACTGAATGTGGGGAGTTATGAAAAATTTAGCAATAGTAAAGAGCTTCTGAATGTGCAGTGATCAAAATTAATTCAAAATCAAGTATACAACAAATCCCAAGGAGGTGGTTAGAGCCATGTCTGCCCCAACATATCCCATGACATAGTAGCAGCTCTGGTTCTGAAGACACGGAATGCACACTTTGCACTGAACACACTCTCACGCTACACAATTCTCCCACTACTCAGTGTCAGTGAGCACAACCTGAAATGGCTCAGATTCAAGACTTTCATGTGTTAGGAGCGGCAGTGTTTTAACTGTACGTACAACGCTTCTGCTCTTAGAGAAACACAATGGCTTAATTATAGAAAACAAAGACTTTTAATATTCTCCTCCCTCATTCCTCAGCACGTATCAAATTAGTGTATCTTCCGATTATGTTGTGCTAGACCAAACAAGCACATACATCTCATTCGTATGCAAATTTCCTATCGCCTTGCATAAATAAAATTATACATATTTCAAAGGATTGTTTTAAAGTAAGTTGATGATTTACTTCCAGTAAATGTTTGGTTTGTACAGCTAGTTAGGATGCCTATATAACAGAGTTGCATTAAAACTTCCTCAGGTGAAAGGGCTAAGAAAGTCTACCGTAGAAAACTAGGTCTGTCAGCCCTCTGCGTTTTGAATGGTTCCCAGGCTAAGGGTCAGGGTGGCTCTCTCCTGGGTCCTCTTAGACAGGGGATGTTTCTAACTACCTCTTGATGGGGTTATGTGCGTTCACATATACAACCACACAAATCACACCCTCACAGGCATCCATACACAACCACACACACAATCACAGTCATGTACTCAGATTGACATATAGTCACACACCCAACAATATAGACACACACACACACACACACACACACACACACACACACCATATAGAAACAAACCAAATACACAGCCACATCCATAATGACATAACCCATGTTCAAAATCTCACTCATAATAACCACACAGTTGTGTGTGCACGTGTGTACACACACACACACACACACACACACACACACACACTCACACACAGCAATGCAATCATAAAGAATCTGGCATCTACACCACACAATCTCACAACTACACTCTGAATCACACACACACAGCCACAGTCATGTACTCAGCCTCTACTAGGACACACCCCACACACAACCCCACAGGCATGGAGATCCCAGCACTGCACAGAAGTGGGGAATGATCACCCTACCCAGTCACATTCATCTTCTTCCTCAGGAGGCCCGCAGATGCACAAGGAGCCATTGGAACCACACCTGCTCCTGAGAGGTGACAGCCACTATCCTACAAAGAAACCCAGAAAGACCTAGCAGAACTTTATATCTGTCAAGAAGCCTCCAACTTCAGACCCCCCTCCCCACTCTACCTGGATTAATCTCTGCTTCATTTCCAACTCCTGTATTGTTTCTATAGCAACTTACAATCCCTGGGTATCGTTGCTGCTGCTGCAAGCTATGACCCTAGATGTAAAACTGCTGGGTTAGGAGCTGTCCTCTCTCCAGAAGTAGAGCTTTTCATGCTAGAATCAACGACATGCTTGGACCAATCCAGATATTCTAGGGGCCGCTCTCCAGCTACTTCCCCCAATACATTCATACATTCACAGTCTCTCTCTCTCTCTCTCTCTCTCTCTCTCTCTCTCTCTCTCTCTCTCTCTCTCTCTCTTTCTCTCTCTCTCTCTCTCCCCCTCTCCCTCTCCCCCCCCATTCTTCCCCCATCTCCCTTCTTCCCTCCTCCCAAAAGCATATTCCTAGACAGGAATTGTTTGCCTGTTTCAGACATTTTAATACAGAGAACCAGGTACATAGGTAGTCATATAGAGAAATGAGCAGAGAAAATATCTGCATGTTCAGGATCTAAATTCTGCCATTGATCTGCTACTTCTGAACTATTGGATGCTGGGCAAATTCCTTGTCTGCACAATGAGGACTTTGTATTTGATGAATCTGGGTGATTCCTTTTAGCCTAGCATCCTGTGGGGTTTTTTTTATCTCTCTCTACAGTTTTGCTGTCAGGAGACACAGCCTGTAAAACATTTGAATTCTTTCAGAAAATTCCAGCCACAAGCCTAAAATTATACTCTAGGCCTCTAACTCCAAGACTATGCAAATGAAACCCTTATAGTTGGTGCTCCACCCTCACAGGAAATCTTTCCTTGAAGACGCCATGCCTATCTTCCCATTCTTTTGTTCTACCTTTGTGACATTCACTTATGTGTCCTCAAGGACTCCTCCTGCTTGGAGGAACTTCCATGGAAATGCACCAAGTGTGGGATGGTGTCCCGACACTGCCTCTGGCCACGGGAGGCAGGGAAGGCAGCAGTAATGAGAACAAGTGAAGGACAGAAGCAGGGCATGCAAGGTGTGATGAACCCTGGGTTTCCAGCCCTCACACAGCTCTCTGCCCAGCACCTCTGCAAATGGCTCCTTGAGGGAGATATTGACCCCAAGTGCTGGAGCCATTTTGGTCAGCTCATTAGGCCTTGGCCGAGCCTGGGGGAGGTGGGCAAAGAAGTACAAAACCAAACACAAAGAAAGGCTGATATTTCATGCCCTCTGTCTGTGATGGGATTTTTACCCACTTGGAGACCTGATGCCCCGGGGAACATGTGGTTAATGACCCTAGAGGGTGCAGCGCACCCCATGGGGATCAACGTTTTAGCTCTAGGCTAAAAATCCACATTTCCATACCCAGCATCAGCATTCCACTGCAGGAAAGGGCACTAATGAGGGTCTTGGATGAGTGGAAGGGTCTGGTGAAGGCTTACAGTGAGACTCGGAGAGTCAGAAATGGGAAGGCCAAAATGAAGCTGAAGATAATGCCAGGGGGCCCTGTTGGGGACTTCCTTAGGCTTTGGGTCTTACACAAACCCGTCACAAGTGTTGCCCTTGACTGACAGTGAAGGCTGCTTGCTTTCATTCTGTATGAACATGCTATGGTTTTCTCTCCCCCACTACACACAGGACTCAGCAATCATGGTATGTTCTTGGAGCCAGGGCAGAAGGGGAGGGAGGAAGAGCTATGTCCCCCAACCCTGGAGTGTCCTGCATCCTTTTTCTTCAGTCTAAACTCTGAAATGACCCACAAACTTCACAGGGAATCAGAATAAGATTCTTGATAGACTCCTAACTACCACACTACAGAGAACATCCTCAATTCCCCCAAATGGAACTCAGTAAGGCCACTGGAACCACTCCAAGTCTTGAGTTTTGTATCCAGATGGAAAATTAGGAGTCAAAACAGAACAGAACCAACAGGGAATTGTGCATGCCCATTCAGTTGATGGGACCATGAGAGATATGAACATAAAGGACTCAGCAGCTTCATTTGGACTCCAAGAGGCACAAGGGCTCTTGTTCAGGTGCTGATATTCTGCTGACAGCAGAAAAAGGGTGGTAGTTTTCATGCCACACATGTCTCCTTCCTGAATCAATACAGCATGGGAATGCCCAAGGCTTAGGTTTGTACTAGTTAAAAGCTCATGTGTCAGGTATGTGCAACAGACAGAATAGCATATCCCAAACACATCTGTCTTCTAATTTCTAAGCCTGTGACTGTGTCACCTTTTACAGCAAGAGGAATTTTGCAGATAGGACCAAGTGAAAGATTTTGAGATGAAGTGTCATCCCAGGTAATGTAGGTAGGGTGACAGAATCTTGGAATCCTTGCCAATGAAGACTGGTAAGCCAGTCATAAGTCACTGAGAAGGTGATAAGTGGATGGTAGCAATGGAGACTAGCTTGAGGCTCTCTGAAGGTGGAGGAAGAGGCTGTAAGCCAAGGAGGACAGACAACTTCCAGACACTATTTGAAAAGGATAGGAATTCCCGCCTACAGATTCAAGAAAAGACCAGCTCTAACAAGCTCTTGATGCTAGCCCAGGGAAACTTATTTTGGACTTCAGAGCTATAAGAGAATAAATTTGTGTCGTTTTAATCACTGAGAATAAATTTGTTCTGTTTAAGTCTGTAGCAATTTGTCACAGAAGTGATAGGAAATGAATATGGCATGTTGCTTATTTTCTGTGTCTATGTTCCTTCATCGAGAAAAACAGAAATAATGATATCTACCTCAGATGGAGCTGTCAGGACAATTAAATGTAATATAATATATGTAAATCACCTAGAATACCATCTGGCACAGAGTGATCCTCAATAAATATTAGCTATGATTATACCAATCCAATCACTTTATTTTATAGGGGAGAACATTAAAGTCCAGACAGAGAAGATGATATGTTAGAGGTCACAGTGACACCAGGAGGAAATCTGGTCATTCCTCATTTGCTACCACTGATGTAGTCATCTTATTTATGGAAGGGCCATGGGAGCTACAGAAGATTCAGCTGCCCCAGGTCACAGAAAGAAGGGGGATTCAGAACTGAAACACACTCATTGATTGACTTCAACGTTCTCCTTCCCCTAGACAAGTCAACACATTCAGGAGCACAGGTGCAGAATCTCCTCAACCCAGCAATGAGCTCTGGTGGGTGTTTCAGCTGCTGGAAATGAAGCTGGCACATGGTATGCCTATGGGGAGTCACTTGTCAGGGCCTTTGGGTTTCCCTGGGCCTCTCCCAGATATTCAACTCCAGGTTCCAATCTTGGGTCTTAATCAGAATCTGTAAAACTTCCAAAGTATCCCTTCAAATGTCCCCCCTGCATAACTGCCTAGCAGGTTCACATCCTAGGTTTGCCTATTGGATATTCCTAGGCTCTTTCTTGCCTTCCAACCCAACATCACATCCCTCTTGGGTTCTAGAGTCCATCATGCTAATGTTGGCATTTCCCAGCATCTCCAGCCCCTACTGCATATGTTTTCACCACATGTATGCAGAGCACACTGGCTAAACCTGTCTGCCTCTTTCTCTGTTCCTGCACTCAGCAGCTGAACTTGAACTTTGTTGGGGACAACTGTGCAACTGAACTCATTGGAATCACCTTAAACTCGTGACTACAGTCTCCAGACTTGTCAAGTGGCAAACAGCCTACTTGGACAGCCTTACCTCTCTGGCTTCAGGTTAGCAGTGGTTGGTACAAGGGTTAAGGACAAGGGTTATGGGATGGAGCCAGTCATGAACAAGTTCCAGTTGGTCTCTTCATCATCCATGGAGTCTCAATCAAATACTCAGATCTCTCTGAGCTTCAGCACTCTCTTTTCATCTTCAAAGGATTGTGTAAATAAATGGGCACAGAGATTTTAGAGTTGAGACTGGTGCAGAATAAACACTCCCAAGCTCAGGCAATTACTCTGCTCAGTTCAGAACTATCAGGCATCCCGGCTCCCATCTGACATACTCACCTTCAATACAACAGAAAACAGAATCTGTAGGCTGGGGGCTTTCTTGTCTTCTCACTGCCAGACCCATAAACCCTTCAGCATCAACATCTATTTTCTTTCTTCCTGGCAGCACAAAGGATTAAATTGTTCCCTTTTTCTGCTCAAGGCCAATCTCTCCCCTCCCTACCTGGGGATTCCATTCTCTCTGGCTGCCAGAAGCTGCTGGAGAGGGCTTGACTTTGATAAGGGCTAAGGACTAATGACTGCCCAGCTATACTGAGAGAAACCTAATATTCAACTGACCACAGGAACAGTGGGGGTGAAGTACTACAGATGCTACTCTATTCTACAGCTAGGCATGACCATGTGAACAAGTTCTGACTCACCAGACATGAAGGGAAAGTGACACCTGTGACCTCCAGGTCACAGCTGGAGTGCACAGCTGGCTCCTTTAGTGTCCCGCTTTCACCATGAAGCTTGGAATGTGGATTCAGTGACAGCTTGATTTGAGCCTCAGAATAAGGACTCGAGAGCTGGTGGAACAAGCTTTATGAAGGAGCATGGTCTGTGAACATCATCATCCCAGCCCTAGAAATCATTTACCCATTATTGAAAAGGAAATAACTAACTCTCTGTGTAATCTGAGCTACCGCCAATCATGGTCTCCCTTATGCAACAGCAAATTCATGTACAAGCTAATTGGCTCAACTTTCTTAGATGTCACTCCTCTATGTGTTCTTTCTCTTGTGGTTAGTGTCATACTATCTTTTGGATAGCGCTCAATGGCAGACACACATCTGCGATCTCACTGCAAAAGGATGCATCCTTAACTCCTCGTCCTCTTCATCATCCTTCATTTCCTTTCCAAGCAAGAGTTCCCAAAATGTCACCTGTATGTTCTGTGACATTTCTGCTTCCCAGCTCCACCTCTTTATCCCACCCAAATTGGCAAAGCACCATGGAGACTTTTTTTCCAGGGTTTCTGAAGACTCTCATGTTACAGTCTTTAAGGGTGCCCTGGCTTAGCCTCTCCACAGCCTTAGATAGGAAAAGTTATATTCCCCTCCTCCAAATACACTTTCTTCTTGGCTTCTGGAGCACTGCAACCTCCTGAGTTTCCTGCTTCCTCCTTCTGGGTGAGCTTCTTCCTGGGATTTTCCCCAGCTGCCCCCTCTTTTAACTAACCTCAATCTGTAGGGTGTCAGTAGGCTGTTGTGAGTTCACTTCTGTATTGATTCAATATTCCCTTCCTGGGAGACTTCACCCCATGATGTCCATCATTAGATGCAGATAACCCACATGTTTATGCATCAACCCAGGCTGTTCCTCAGCACTTTGGACATTAATCCCAGGTTCTTACAGATAGTTGCAATATAGCATGGGCAAAATGGAATCATTAATTTCTAGCCTGCAGTTCCTGGTGGCTGGCTACTCTTTGGGTTCATTAAGTGGCACTGATAGTCTCATACTGGGATCTATCACTAGTTACTTTTTGGATACACCTCCCATTCTCCATACATCTCCATCTATAGCCTGGACTAAGCCAGTATTCTTTCTCTTGTCTGAACTATTTAACCTCCCTTTGAAGTGGTTTTCCAGGATCACCTCAATCATGTATTACAGAATCTATTCGTTTGTATCACCTTTTTTCCTTTCTTTCTTTCTTTCTTTCTTTCTCTCTTTCTTTCTATCTATCTATCTATCTATCTATCTATCTATCTATCTATCTAACTATCTTTTTCTTTAAGAAGCTTACAATGAGCTGTGTGGGCATAGTGGTCAATGTCTTTAATCCCAGCACTTGGGAGGCAGAGGCCGGCTATGGATCTCTGTGAGTATGAGGCCAGTTTGGTCTACTTAGAGAAAAACATATGATTTTCTTTTGTGGGCTGTCAATGATAAGAAAACGCAACTGTGAACAAGATGTATCATCCCACTTGGGAATGATGCATAAGAGACTATCAGTGATCTTTCAGACTTTCAATTATTCATTTGTTTAAGGCTGTGGTTCTCAACCATCCTAATGCTGCGACCCTTTAATAAAGTTCCTCCTGTTGTGGTGACCCCCAACCATAGAATTACTTTGTTGCTACTTCATAACTGTAATTTGGCTACAGTTAAGAATCGCAATGTAAATATCTGATATGCAGGATCTCTGAAATGGAAACCCCAAAGGGGTCACAACCCACAGGTTGAGAACCTCTGGTTTAAGGTGTTAGGTTGGCAAAACAAGGAGCACACAGAGAGGAAGAGACTTTGTGTAGCCCCTGACCCAGGTCTACAGCCTCACCCTAAGGCCAAGATGGAGTAGTCCTTCCTTTCTGGACACAACCTTGTCATTAATCACAGCTTCAAAGACATGCCTAGAGCTCCTGACTAAAAACCAAACCAAACCAAACAACTTCCATCTCACTCCCTGTGCCCTCCAACCCTGAGTAGATGAGCTACAGCTCCTCAGGTGCACCCTGTTCCCTCTCCTGTCTAACCCCTCCCTGAGACCTTTTTACTCTGTTTCCTCGTTGCTATGTGGCCCACACCTCAGTGTAAAGTTGCATCTCAAAGCTGCTGTGGGCTGCTGTGCGTCTCCTCAAGATTTGTATGTGGAATCTCCAACCCTTAAGGCCTCAGAATGTGACAATAACTGCATATAACATCTTAAAGAGGTGACTAAGTTCAAATGAGGTCACTAGAGTGATGGAGGGTTGGGGGACATTAGTTCCAGGATACTGACTTTTAATTTGACAGGAAGAATAAAATCAAGAGATCTATTGGGCAACTTGGTCACTGAAGCTATTAATCATGTACTGTGTACTTGAATATTGCCAAGAGTAGACTGTAAGTGTCCTAGCCACAAAAATAAGTATGGAAAGTAAGGCATATATCAAGTAGCTTGCTTTAGCCATTCCACAATGCTACATATCCCGAAACATTATGTTGTTAGCTACTGCGATTTATAACTGTTTTATTAAAATAATGTATTTAGAATGGTCCCTACACCAATTTGACGATGTCCTATAAAAAGAAAGGGTTAAGACACAAGTATATAGCCACAGAGAGAAGACTCGGGGGGACACATGGAGAAGATGGATCACACAGTGATGGAAAGGACCAGGTGGGGACACATAAAGAAGGTAGCTTACTCAAGCAGTGATGGAGAGGACCATGTGGAGACACATAGAGAAGGTAGCTCACCCAAGTAGTAATAGAGAGGATCATGTGGAGACTCTAATGGATAGAACAGTTGTACCTGAAAATTTGGTAAATAAGAAGACTTCAGCCATTCTTCACAAGGATCAACTGTGTGAGAGGACAGATATGTCCATTTGCTTCAGCACAGTAACCATTTACCATCCATATACATTCATAACATCATGCTATAAACTTCAAATAGAAACAAGAGTTTAAACATTTAAATTCAAAAGTTCCATTCACTATCTTTTATTGAAATCTCTGCTTTCAGGAAGACCAGCTTTGCCACGTATTACTGAAACAACCCAAGTAGAATGTGTGTGTGGTGGCGGGACAGAGCCAGCGGGGGGGGGGGGGGGGGGGGGGGGGGGAGAGGGAGGAAGAAGAAACCATTAGCAAGCTGAGGGCTGAGGAGGAGAGGCCTCAGAAGAAGGCAACCTGCTCACACCTTCCTGACATATGAGTAAATAAGTTTTTTAAGCCCCTAGGCTGTGCATTTTGTTGTAGCACCTTGAACAGACTCAACAGAGGCATATCTGGGGCAGCAGGATTTGCTGGCATATTCTCCCCTTGAATTCTGTATGTTGATTGCCCATCACACTACACCTGCAGCACAGGACGGGTAGGAGCCCCTTGGCAAACGTCTTCTAGATAAAACAGTGCCCCTCCCCCCACGTTATTCCAAAGAAAGCTGGAAAAGACAAGACAGGGAGAAAGGAGAGGGGGAGTCACCAGCAGAATAAAAATAAGCTGGCTATCTTCCAAACCACTGGAGAATAAAAGAGGCAAAAATAGCAAAAGAGTTGAAGGAAAACAGTAGGGAGGGAATTTTTTAATAAAAAATAAAAAAGTAAAATATACGAACTAAGTACAACAGTTATCATATAAATATACATGAGTATATGTCATGGTCTTAAGTATGTCTCCCTTAGGGACACAAAGGGGAGTGTTCTTGTCTATTGCAGCCGAGAGATGCACCTGAAACAGGAGGGTGTGGGAAGATGAGCCAAGAGGAATGAGCAAAAGCACATGAGGAAAGTACTGAAGTCAGGGCTGATGATACTCATGTGTGTCCATACACGTTCATAATACCTGCATACACACATACGCACACACATGTGCACGTGCACACACATACAGAAAGAGAATGAGAGGGAAAGATTTGCACACCTATTGTGATATGAACTCCCATAAACTCATAATATATTTTAAAATATTAACAATTGAGCCAGGTTTATATAATTCCAGTACTCTGGAAGCTGAAACAGAAGAATCACAAGTTAGAGGACAGCCTGGGCTACATAGAGAATTTGAGGCTAGCCTGAGCTGCATGGGCAACTTTATTTCAACACACTTACACATGTTAACATGTAAAAAATTCACAATATTTAATTGTGCATACGATAATAGTTACTGATTATGTGCATACCAAAATAGAAAAACATAGAAACAGTGAAAAACATTGGCCCCTCTTTCAACTTTGATCAAATGAACAAAAAAAAAGGACAAAATATCTGATAACATGATTAACTACTTTTTTATTTAGTTTACATTAATCATATGTAATGTTGTTTTAAATTTCCATATAATAACTATCAAAAATGAACCATATCCTATTCTGTACATACACACAAAACTTGAAATTATCCATAATTAAGCATCACATACTTCGCATGCTGATCTAAAATGAAATAAAATTATACATTAATATCAAAATATGGACAAATCCCCTAACATAAGGAAATTGTTTCAAATATTTTAATTATTGTCCATGCATGTTTGTGTGTGTGTGTGTGTGTGTGTGTGTGTGTGTATGTGTATGTGTATGTATGTGTGGTGCAAGTATGCATATACTATACATGCATGGGTAAGTCAGAGGACAATTTGTGGAAGTCAGTTTTCCTCTACCTCGTGGGTCCAGAGCATTGAGCTCAAGTCCTCAGGTTGATGTCAAGCACTCATCTTCACTGAGCCATAACTCCAGCCCTTAAGAAAACTTCCAGAGTATTCTTTGGGTAAAAGTATAACTCAAAACAGCGACCACAGATACTTAGGACATTCTAGTAACAAAAAATATTACGTATAAAGACCTTTATATTCATTTATAGCTACTTTTCTAGTCTAATTCACAGTGTTAACCTCTCTTATAATTAGTCGGCAACAATAAAATTAAAAGAATTAGAATCCAATTCTAATACCTTCAATGAAACAACCAATTAATTTCTGGCAACTGCAGTCAGAAGGGTACCGGAGCAGAGTGTTTAGTGATACATAAGAGGAACTGGTCCCCAGTAATCCAGAGGGCTGCTTGAAAAGGTAGGATGCCACGTGCATCTCCAGTCCAAGAAGCTCAGCAGATCAGGGTGATTTTCTTTGAAAGCATAAAGTGATAGAACTCATTCAAAAACAAGAAAAAAATCTGAAAGTTGCCATGATCATGGAAGAAACTGAAATGTCAAGAAAATGTGTGAGAATATACACTTATCTGTGCGTGCAAATTTAATAAGATTCTTTCTTAATGAGATATCACAGGTGTAAGCCTTTACATTTTCCTGGAACATGGCTGGAGAGATGGCTCAGCAGGAAAAAGCAATTCTTGCTCTTTCAAAGGATTCAGGTTCCAGTTCCCAGCCCTCATATGGTGGCTCACAATCATCTGTAACCCCAGTTCCAAGGGGTGAGATGCCCTCTTCTGATCTCTGCAGGCACCAGGCATGCATGTGATGCACAGACACACATGCAGGCAAAACATACACACAAAACAAAATAAATAAATCTTTTAAAAGTTAACGTTTTCCAGAACAAAAATATTGGGTTGAGAGAAGAGAAAGGAGGGGGTGAGGCAGGGTAAGGAACTGATTGATGGGGTTGGGGAGGAGGAAGAGAGGTAAGAAGAGAACTAATAGGGGAGGCTTTCATTCACTCTGCAAAATTTGCATAACCTAATCTCCAATCTAAGGAATGATATCACTGAAAACAACAACAGATGCCAGTTTAATTCATGAAGACAGATGCACAGACTCTGGATAAATACTAGAAAGTAGCAGCCAGCACTATTTGAAAAGAATGACAAACTTTGGGCAAACTTGCTTTCCATTCCAAGACTAGAGGGCTAGTGAGATGACTCAGTAGTTAAGAGTGCTTCTTGTGCTCCCAGAGGACCTAAGTCTGCTTCCTAGGATCCATGCTGGGTGGCTTACAACTGTGAGGTCCTCTAGCTCCAGAGAATCCAATACCTTCTTCTGGCTTCAGAGGACACCCGTACACGTGTCACACAGACATACACATACATACGCATAAATAAAAATATATTCCAAGAATAAAGCATCTGTCAGTAGTCATTTATATTAAGAGGTCACTAAATGGACCCCCGATGAAAGGCAGTGGCCAAATTTAACATTCATTTTTAATTTATAAATATGTCAATGGTGAGTTTTTATCGTGATGGAAGTATAATAAAAATATAGTCTGCATGTTTGCTCTGTGGAAGACTCTGGGTTGGCTATTTGATGATATTTGCTAAATGCTCGCTAAGATGGAACAATAACTGATAGCCTCTTTGAGGTAAAAATAAACCATAAACAGCCATTCCCACTCAACTGATGGCAAAGTCTCTCACCATCCCTTAGCCTGCTTTGGGAAAGCTAACTGGTACTACTGAACAAAAACATACATGGCAGGTAAGGACACTCAGCAGCATTGTATCAGCATCAGTATCAACTGACAGGAATATAGATTACGGACTTCAAAAATCCAGGAAAATCAATAGGAGAAAACACCACATTCCATGACTCTCAGAAAGTTTGACAATGACAGACTCCTACAGCCAAAATGAAGCTTTTGGGTGGTGCTGCTGCTGAGATCTGGGGCCTTGCGTGTGCAAGACAAGCACATTACCACTGTGCTACACCCCAGCCCTGGAAACGAGTCTTTAGAAAAGTTTGCTCATTTATTTTTTTATTTATCTATTTATTTATTTGTTGTTTGTTTGTGTGGGGGGTATGTTTGCATACACATGTTGTGTTGGTTATTTTTATGTCAACTTGACACAAGTTAGGGTCATCACAGACCTAAGATGCCTCCATAAGATCAGGCTTCAGGCATGCTTGTGGGAGCGTTTTCTTAATTAGTGATTGATGGAGGAGGGTCCAGTCCATTGTGGGTGGAGTTATCCCTGGGCTGGTGGTCCTGGGTTCTGTAAGAAAGCAGGCTGAGCAGGCCATGGAGAGCCAGTCAGTAAGCAGCACTCCCCCATGGCCTCGGCACCAGCTCCTGCCTCCAGGTCCTGCTACGTTTGTGTTCCTGTCCTGACTGGATTTGATGATGAACAGTGGTATGAAAAAATGTAAGCCAAATAAACCTTTTCCTCCCCAACTTACTTTTTGGTCATGGTGTTTCATTACAGCAATAGAAACCCTAAACCCCATGTGTTGTGGTGCCCATGTGGAGGTCAGAGGACAACTTGCATAACCACTGCATTGATCCCGAGGAGGAACTCAGATTGTCAAGCTTAGAGACAGGTGCCTTTACCCACTGAGCCATCTTACCAAACTAAAACCAATCTTTTAATATTGACAATTAATAGCTGTTTACAGCAGAGACTAAAGAAAGAGAGGGAGGTAACATCTTTTACCATCATGGAAAATTATACAAGAGGTCCAATGTTTTACAAAAAAAAAAAAGCAGGAAACTTTGACTAAAACATCATCATACACCGGGCGGTGGTGGCACATGCCTTTAATCCCAGCACTCGGGAGGCAGAGCCAGGTGGATCTCTGTGAGTTCGAGGCCAGCCTGGTCTACTGCGCGAGATCCAGGAAAGGCACAAAGCTACACAAAGAAACCCTGTCTCGAAAAACCAAAAAAAAAAAAAAATCATCATACTTACTGGCATACATTAAAACACCTGTACCTAGATAAGGACTCTTGGTATTATAACACAAAATGCTCTAAAAATGAAAATTGTTATTAGAAAAATAATCACATAAAAACACACTAACAAATAAAAATCTAGCCCTATTGTAACTCTATTTTGACAAACTAATTCTAAAGTTTACACATAAGAATAAAAATAAAATGGCAAGAATAATTGGGCACTGGCGTTTACAAGCTGCAGAAGTGAGTGTAACCAGAAGAAGGCCTCAGGGGTTTATATTAAGAGTCTTTCAACACTGCCACAGCTCTGAGTCGGCCTTGACACTCTTCGAAGCTTATTCTGAGAACATAATTAGATAGGTAAGTGCAAATTGTCATGAAAGTTATTTACTGTAGAACCATTTGTAATAGTGGGAAACAGAGTAGAATTTTCTGTCATCAATATCAAGGCACTAGATGAATAAATCATGCTCCGGCGGGGAGAGAAAGACCCAGGGTAACAAAGGAGATCTCAGCTAAGCATGAAAACTCCCAATGGCAATCCCAGTACTTAAGAGGCTAAGTTGGGAGGATTGCCATGAGTTCAAGGCCAGTCTTGGCTATATAGTGAGTTGCAGGCCAGTCTTATGACTGGCTGGCTGGGTTGGGCATTTGGTCTGATTGGGGACATGCTGGCAGCTTCACGATGAGATCACAGCATGGTGAACGGGCTTTTTCAGTCTCTTTCAGAGACTAGCCCCTGAGCAGTCAGCGATGGGCCTTGCTGTACTTGCTTACACACTCTTTGAGGCCCAGTGTTGTGTGTGAGGCTGCAGGTTGTGATGGAAGACGAATGGGTGCCAAGATGAGCTCTGGGTTGACATTCCAGGCACAGAGTGATGGGACCCAAGAGTCTGTTCATTAGGCACACTTACTCCATCAGTTTTTACGGATGTTTGAAATTTTCTATAAGAGAGCTGTCAGTCACGATGCTTTCTGGGTGTTTCCTGAGGTAAAGAGGCAACCTATTAAGCAAAAGGCAGCAAGTTTGGGACTACTGTGGAAAGTTGAATTCCATTCTAAAAATTCAGATATGTGTGCAAATAAAGACAAAATCTCAGCTGGCAATTTTGAGTGAGATTATCAGTAGGGCTTTAAAAAAAAGAAAAGGAAAAAATCTCACTGTATTTTTACTTTTTTTTCTGAAGGGGAGATGTCTTACTTGAATAACAAATATTATTAAAGTAACAAACAAAACATAATGGGGGTGGTTCCACAGAGTCATTTCCAACAGGAGCACAAAACAATCATTTTCCTAGTGACACATCCCTCCCTCATCACACCAGCAATCTAAGCCTGAATACGTATGACAGGCACGCAGGACACTCACTCCCCTCTTCTATCATTCCCACAGCACTGAGAGTCCTTCTCTGGTGCTCTCCTTCCCAGGCCACACACACAGACCTCCATCTGTGAGCTTCCTAAACACTGTAGTCAGCTAGGGAAGTCTATGGATTCTGAGTTTCTCATTAACTCTCTGGTCCAATGGGTAGGTGTCAGAACACATGGTCTACCCCATGTAAGAAACTGCCTTGTGACCAGGTTGGAGTTCCCTTCCAGGGAAGCCAAACAGAATCCTAATCCAAAGGAGAAATTCTTCCCCTTCCTCTTAGCACTGCTCCCTGCCAGAGACAAGCCAGGGTGTTCCTTGGCTGTGTTTCAACAGCATCCAGATGCTCAACTTCACTAAAGGGCAGGAGGAATGGAAGCCAGCCTAGAGGTACCAGGCAAAGCTGTAGAAGGCAAGGGTGGTGATGTGTGCTGAGGAAGGGGTGCATTCAAAAGACTTGGGGTATGACCGGGACTCCACAGGTGGCCATGGGATGAGAGAATTCCTAGAGCAGAGAACGTCAAAAACCAAAGGCACAAAGCAAAGCTAGGGGAACTTGGAGAAGGACCATGTGCCCTCACCCCAGTAGACTTCTCTGGAAGCTTCTGTGGATTCCCAAAGCCCTACCCCCAATATGTTCTGGTCTGGGTAGTACAGGATGGATGGGGACTGAGGCATCTATGAGTATGGTTGACCATGGGAACTCCAGGCCTTTCCTTACAGGCTACCCTTATTCCTGCTTCAGTGGTGAGTATCCCAGTTCATGTATCTCCCAGCTGGTGCCTCACTTCCTCCAACTTCATGTGAAATACACACTCAACCTTAAGGACCACTCTTCCTCCCATGCCACTCATTCATTGTACAGCCACCAGCATCTACAGAGTGTCATGGGGCCACTTTCTAGCCCTGTAATGCAGTGCTTGGACAGGTTTGTTGTTGTTTTTTTTTTTTTTTTTCGTTTTGGTTTGGTTTTTTTCTTTTTGCAGACAATATGAATCCCTTGGGACCCTTGTATTCTGCATAGGTGCTGCACATACTCAGCAGGGAACAAGGAGAGAGTGGCCCATCCTACCAGCACCTTGCACAAATGAAGCTCTCATTAGCATCTATTGTATCAAACGGGATCGTTTTACCTCTGAGAATCAGTAGGATGTATTCTTTGGAAAGCTGTCAGCATCATTGTTCCAAACCAATAAATGACACCCTTCACCTCCCTCTTTAAGGAACAAGCTTCCCTAACAGCACAGAAGGGATCGCTCCTCGCAGAGGATGGAGGGGGTGGGATCGGTCCCCCAGATGTGTCATTTGTGACAGGCTGCTGCTGCGGGGAAGGAAGAGGATGCAACACAGCAACACCTCCAAGTCTCGAGATGAGGAATCAGGCAGCCACTGTCAGACACACCAAATGGGACGCGAGAGTCTAATCCTAGCTCAAACTTCTAACAATGCATCTGAAGTTCCTCAGGTCAAACCAAAGCCAGCAGACGGACCGCCTCGCTTGAGAGGCTTCGTGGGAAGATCTAGCTGGGAGGTACATGTGTGCATTTGAATGGGTAGGTCAATTATAGTGGAGATTCTGTGAGTGGTTCCATGCTGACTTCCCATCCGTGAGAGGCACCCTGTGTTAGCAAAGTGGTACCAAGATCAGCAGTTCAAGACGGAGAGCTGAGCTGAGCAGCGGCCAGACTGCAGGAGAGGCTCAGTGAAGAGATCAAGACACTGAGGTCCTCCTGACTGTGATCCTGAGGTGTCTATCAGCTGTGCAAAAAAGAGGTGGAGAATGTGGCAGACTTTCAATAAGGAGGACCTGGGCTGAAGCCATCACCAAACTTCTCCCTTGCAGAATGGAAGTCTTGCCACCTGATCCATGACTGTGTTGAATTTAAATAGGATGATGTCAACGCAAAGTCAAGATGCTCAGGAAGGCAAACTCACTACTAATAGAGTTACAGAAAACAGTGAATTGTCCGAGGGGCATCCTGATTATTTTACTGTAGGGTATTCTGTTAATGTGATCACATAACCAGAAGCCCCTTTTCAAAGAGGGAGTCTGATGCAAACCCAGGTCAGAGAAGAGATTACATGCCAACGTTGGGGCCAAACACTGTGTCTTGTCTACACAATAGTCAATTTGTCTTGCTCCTTTTGGACTAACAAAAATTATTTGGAGTAGCAATGTGTCCTGCTAAATAAGGGTCAAAGGCATCGCCTTTTACTCCTTCTAGTCACCTGGAATGTAGCTATAAAGCCTGGAGGTAGGGCAGCCATCTTGAGATCATGAAATAACAAGCATAAGGTAGAAGATCAATTCAGTAAGGACGATAGGAGAGGAGAAAACTCTAGTTCCCAGAAGCCACTGCTGAGCTGCTGAGCCATTCCAGAAATGGCCTGACCTTTACAACTAGTTAGCAAGGAAACGAACCTTTATTTGTTAATCACTAATTGGTCAGCTTTCTGTTACTTGAAGTTGAGCATGACTACAAATAATACAAATTATTTCACTCAATGTTGACGGGGCAAACATGTACATGGGGGAGAAGGAATGCAAGTGTGTGTTGCTGTGGCTTCAATACGAGGTTTTTTGCAAACCACAAAAATGTATTAGTGACTGAGCAAGCACAATGTAGAAGAATTTAAAAGGGACTGGAGAGAAACAACCCCCCAAAATTCCACATACGCATCCAGGTGCCTTGGCTCTGTGTGAGCTACACTCAAGGTGCTATGGGTCAGAGGGTTCAGTAACACATTCAAGTGCTTTTTAGTCAAGCATTCTTGTTTAGAATGCTTTATGATTCAGATAGCCGTATGATTATTAAAGAAATGAATGTGTTATTAAGAGCATACACAGAACTCTAGCTTTGCTATAGACTGTTTTCCAGTATGCCTCCATCACAGCAATAGAAATCAGAGGAGTGAGTTTCCCCAGAGCACAGACAGAATTAGGGTTGTCGGCCCCTGAGGTTCTGTGTTATTGAAATGTAGCAAGTTTCTTATTTTGATTATGCCCACCTTTACTGGTCTTCCAGGACTCAGCAGCTGGTACTTTTCCAGCATCTATGCATCCTGAACCCATATCTGGGTTCACAGAGCCCAGTGCTAGACCTGCACACTTTCTGCAGCACGAGCTGACACCACTTCCTTGTGACTAGCTCCATTTACCCAATTCAAAACAGAAAGATTAATACTGACACTCATAGATTCAGTGCAAGGCTTCAGACTCACTGGTAAGTTCTGCAGCAGATGACTCTGTAGCTGTGGTGTAAACTGGAGACGAGGTGGCTCCTGAGTCTGAAGATTCAAGTCTTGGATTTATTATCTACTGGCTATGGGATGATGGGAAAAATCACTTAGAGTTTCCAAGATCAGAATCAGGATTAAACACAAACAATGTCTTCTTTCTCCATAGATGGATGCATTGGGGAACTTACACTTGCATTCCTACTTGTACCGAGTGCTAAATACAAGTGTGTAAACCACATATGTACTGAAATCTATAGCATATATTGTCTAAAGGAATAGCAGACACCAGTCAACCTTTTGTGAGGTCCCTTGACAGTTCATAACCCTGAGAAACAGCAGATCTATCTTCAGTTACTAAATCAAAATTCTGAAGATTCATTTGATTGTTTGACTGTACCAGTGTATCAATTCAGCCCGCAGAAGCCACCCAGTTCTGTGTGAGCTATACTCTGAGGATGCTGAGGCCAGAGGGTTCAAGTGCTTTTTAAGTCATGCTTTCTTGTTTAAATTTGTTTTGATGACCTAAATAGCAGTATGCCTATCAAAGAAATTAATGTGTAGGTTAAAAATCTTCCTATTTAAGTATCTTCAGGCTTAGGTGGATTCACTGGCCAACTCTACAAGAAGTCTGCAATACAGAGAAGAGAAAGGAGCACTCCACACACAGCATGAGGTCAGCATTACTCTGACAACTTATAAAATGACAAGAAAATGGAATGCACAATACTTAAGGACACAGTTGCAAACAGCACTTAATGTTTTAACAAATCCAACCTAATAATAAATCCAATAAAACATTATGATCAAGTAACGTTTACCCCAGGAATCCAAGAACAGTTTAATATTCAAAACCAGTCAATGTAATTCACTCTGTTAGATGACTGTAAGGAAAAGCCTTGTGCCATCTTCGTGGATACAGAAAAAAGAAAAAAAAACTTGACTTAATTCAATATCTGTTACTGTCCAAAACCCTGCACAAACTAGCAATAAAGGAAACTTTGTCTTCCTGATAAAAACATCTCTGAAAAAAACGTAGAACTGGGTAACCATCACAAAATGAAAGATGCTTCCCTGCTAGGATCAGAAACACAGCTGTCACCACTATAGTCCAGCATTTTACAGGCAGCTGTTGCCAGTGCAATAAGGCAAGAAAAAGCAATGGGAGGCTCCTGGGTACCAAAGGGCAAAATCAATTAGTTTTGGTTACAGGAGACATCATTTCTGTGAACAAAATCCCAAGAACTCTATGAAACAGCTAATAGAATGAATAAGAAGAGTTCCCAGGTTTTCAGGTTATGAGGTTATAAGTCATGTTTTATGTACGAGCAACAAACAGCTAGAAATGAGAATGGCCAGTGGTTTGTACAAGGTGAGTGTAAATGTGAATGTAAAAACTATTCTCATCCTAACAGTCTCTGAACAGTCCTGGCATCCAAAGGCCTTGACAGCCTGTTTCCAATTCTTTTCTCTATCTTTCTCTCTCCCCACCTAAAGTAATGCTCCTAAAGGGCAGATCTACACACCCCCATAGGAAACCTAATTATCCTGAGGGGTTTTCTTAATTCACTCCATTCCTATTTGGTCAATCCTTCCAAAGCGCTGTGACATCTAAGTCTTATCTACCCTTCAAGGTCACTGTCAATATCCAACACCTCTCAGGCTGCCAATTTGGACCATTCCAGACTCTGGCCCAGTGCCTGCTATGCAGAAGGCCCTCCTCCAAAGCTTTGGAGAATAAATGAACTCACAGCGTGCTTGCTGTTCAAATGGATTCACATGTTAGAACTCTAATCTGTGGGATGTGGGACTCTTATGTCTGTGCACCCCCACATACACACATCATGCATACTGGCTCCGGCATGGTCTGTAACCTCGGCTTCCGAACACCTGAGTGTTTGATGCTTAGGATCAGGGAACATGTCTATAGGCATGTCTACAGCATCATTCGAGTACAAATCTGTCTTGACTGGGACTGTAAATTCTTCCCGACAGAGAAGCCTCTTGCCTGCTCCATTCAGCTACACTGTATTTTCCAGAATCCCCAGAACAACCAACAAATATAATAGCTGATCTTAGATCCATGAGTCTTAATCTACCTGGAGTAAATTTTACCCTTAGCAAATCCCAATACCCAGAGGCAACTGAGAATAAATTAAAAAGTGCTTCAGCAAATCTTTGTGATAACAGCAGAAGCAGAAAATGCCACAAAGGTTTATGTATTCTAAGGGTCCTGTATAAGAGTATACATACAAAAATAAAATAAAATAAAATAAAACCCTCCTCCTGCTTAGAGACGACCCACCCACCCTCTCTGGCTCACTCGGGTCCACAGCTAAGAGGAGGCTGGCCAGCTCCACCCTCCACCCTAACTCACTGAGAGCTTGCTCAACAGAAAAAGCAAGGGAGGCAGGTGTTTGCCCAGAGAGCCCGAGTCTGACTGATAAAGAGAGCAAATGAGGACGCAGGTCATCTCCCTTGCCACAGTCCCCTCCTCCTCTTTGCAGTTCCTGGTCACTGTGACCTCAGATCTGTGAATGAAAAAAAAAAAAAAAACAAAAAAAAAACCACGGAGTTTGGAAGCAGGGTCCAGGCAGGGGGAGAGGAGGGAACCTGTCTGACAAGCTAAAGACACTGCCAAGACAAATGGTTTGACCTTGACCTTGAAAAGAAGCCAATCTTATTACATTTTTGCCCATGGTTGAAAACAGGGTAATACCATTACTGACTTCTGAGGAGTCTCACCCCAGGAAGCTCCCCAGTTCACTAGCCCACAGTCATCGAGGGAGAGCCTTCCTCCATGTACTGTGTACTACTTATCTAGACTCCAGAATGATGAGGCGAAATGCACAGCCAGTCCTTAGTGTTTATCTGGTTACTGGGCAATGTCGCCACCAGTTTCCAGCAAGTCAATGTAAGAGTTCCCACACAGAGAGAAAACCAGTGGGGCTGGAGCTTCAGGAACCTCTCTGCCCACTGTTAAAGCCCTCTCCTCTGTCAGGAACATGCCCTGTGAGACTGCAGCCCTGGTGTTCTCACTGGGGACCTAACCCACATGATTGTAGTCAAGGGTTCATGGCACAGGACAATGTTCACACCAAGAATTCAAATAGCTCTCTTACTACTTACACAAAGTAGTAAGATCTACTGTTTGGGCTTCTTTCCATCCAAAACATGAGGCTGTCTCACTGCCACACCTCTACAAAGGGTCCCCTCCCCAAGCCATTGGCAGATGGCATCTTCTGCTTGCCTCAGCCATGAACTCGGCCTTAACACCCGCCAGCCTCCTCTAAGGCCCCATTTCCTTTCATTGAATTCTTGGGGGAAAGAAATGGCAGGTTTATTAAAGCACAGGCTTATCTAGTTCATCCCAGATTTAAGCTGCTGTGATAAGTCCCTGAGCTACATGCACACAAGCCAAACACGAAGCTTGAATCCTGATCAGAAGGAAGAGGTAAGGGCTGGAATGGGTCTCACCCTGCAGGTTGTGGGTTCCACCCCAGAGAAGGCTCCTCTCCTCCCTTCTGTAGGGCTGGGCTAGGGCTGAGGCAATGCCCACACCCATATACCTTCTACATCAGTGGTTCTCAACCTTCCTAATGCTGCAATACTTTAATACAATTCCTCAGGTTGTGGTGACCCCCCCCCAACCATAAAATTATTTTTATTGTTATTTCATAACTGTAATTTTGCTACTGTTGTGAATCATAATGTAAATATCTGTCTTAGACAACCCCTGTGAAAGGGTAGTTCAACACCTCACAAAGGGACCAGTCACAACCCACGGGTTGAGAACCACTGTTCTACATAGTTCTGTTCAAACCTCCACACATGTTCTACTCAGGAAATCTGGCTTACTATATCTTGCACATTTCTGAGCTTAGGCCTGCTGCTTCCTCTCCATTCAGCACCGGAGGAGCTGGGATACATAGAACCAGGACTGGAGAACCCCAACCTCCTAACAGAGAATGGGGAAGGGCCTCAATGTTGAAAATGGCAGCCTCTGATTGTAGGAATTCAGAGGGAGGGAAGGTCTCCTCAGGTATTATGGCATCTCTGCAGGGCACTGCTCTGTGAAATCCATGTCACCGTCTACAGTTAGAGAGCAAGATACCTTGGAGCTGTCATGTTTACTTAGCAGTGGCCAGCAGCCTGCCTGGGCCTAGCATCAGTCCTTTCAAGGACACAGCTATCTGAGAGGACTGTGGGAAACAATGCTACCAAAGCTCATCGTTCCGGTGGCTCTTTACACCACACTTTCTGGTATGAAAGCCCACACAGACTCCTTCGGAGACACCTGTAACACACACCACTAATTGTCTCCCAGGAGCTATTTTTTTGCTATTTTTTTTCCTACTCAAGACACCTCCATTTGAACTTTCATGCATCATCTAAAGACCACCGACTAAAGCAACAAAGGGCGCTGGGGCTGCTTTAAGCAAGGATCTGATCTGTAAAGAAAGGGAGCACGGAAGGAAGTGGACAGGGGACCCAGGAGTGGCTAGAGGCAGGAAAAGGAATGAGGAAAGTGATCTAATAATATTTTCATTTAAATTATTGTTTTTTAAAAAATTAGAAAAAAAAAAAGAAATGGGGTATTAGCCAGGCCTAGTGATGCAAGCCTATGAGCCCAGCTATTTGGGAGGCTGAGGCAAGATGACTGCAGATCCTGACCTACCTGGGTCACACAATGAGTTTAAGATTAGCTTGCCAGGCGGTGGTGGCGCACGCCTTTAATCCCAGCACTCAGGAGGCAGAGCCAGGTGGATCTCTGTGAGTTTGAGGCCAGCCTGGGCTATCAAGTGAGTTCCAGGACAGGTGCAAAGCTACACAGAGAAACCCTGTCTAGAAAAACCAAAAAAAAAAAAAAAAGATTAACTTGATCAACTTTGTGAGAGCTTGTTTCAAAATTAAAAAAAAAAAGAAGAAGAAGAAAGATGGGAATGCAGTGTAAGGGTAGAGTGCTCAACAAGTACTGCCAAGATAAGGGAGAAAGAAAAGGGGCATCACATTGGTTTTCTTTTCTTCTTGATGCCTGGAATATACACATAATGACATGAGTTTGGGCAGCCATTTGGGACCATGACACAAAGCTGTATGTTTAGGACACCAGAGTGACCAGATAGCAGGAGTCTTGTCCCCTACATTGTGAAGGAATGCTATTCCTGGACTGATTCCTTCTAGAGCAGAGAAAGGCAGGCTTCTTCAGTATATAACTATTATTTTAGGTGTTCCATCATTGCCAAGCACACATAATCGCCACTCCAGCAACCAACATATCAAATGTGAGTACTTTATTCTGTCCTTTATTTAACCAATAAATAGTTATCTAAAGTCTACCAAGTGCCAAGACCTGAGAAAAGTGTATTGGACCCTGGGAATAGAGTGGGTAACTTACACCTGGCCCTGTGCTCAAGGTACTTAGAATTGAATGAACAGTTCTGGGTGTGTATGTAGGATGAATAGAAGAGATGCATGTGAATACAGATAGGCCCAGATCCCTGAAGGAAGAAATTCTGTATTTACACACGGTAGTGGGGGGAGGGGAGACTCTCTGATTGTTCTGACAATAGCTGCCGGAGAATTAGAGGCCTGACTTTGCTCATCTGTTCCCATATGGGCCTTTAGGGTAAGACTTCTCAGCTCTTCACTTCAAGTCCTTCTATAGATCTACCCAATCTCATCAACTACTTGATTTGATCCAAATGTTGCAGCCATATTTAGCTCCTTCCTCTCCTAGCGTCCCTCACATAGCCTTTGGCAAATGCTGTCATTTTTAGCATAACATAAATCTCAAACTCTTTATCAATATTAGCCATTGAGAGCAAAGGCCAGTTTTATAAATCTTGTCATTGCATTATATTTTCATCAGGGAACCATCCTGAACTGAGAAGCCACACAGTAAGGCAGTTTAGGAAGGAAGAGCCATGACATGGGTCACTGACGCTCACATGATTCAGTGATGGTGATGGTGATGATGGTGGTGATCAGTGATCCTGGTGATAATAGTGGTGCTGGCAGCAATGACGCTGCTAGGGACTGTGATGAGACTCTAGAAGCCTGTCATCCTGTGTCATCACAAGCTTCTCTTCTCTAAGTGTCCTTGGGGGGAGGAGGGTAACAACCTCACTTGTCCCATTGTTATGAGACACATTCTCATGTGTCTTCCCTGCATATGAGACAAGCCACGTGTTTAATGAAGGAAAAAAAAACACTCCCCTGTTCAAGGCAGCTCTCTCCAAAAGTACAAAAAGTTCCAGTTCCTTCCTGGCCTCTGTCCTAATTCCTCAATCACTGTAGTCTGTTGACAGAAAACGACAACCAGTCTCTCCAGAGGAACCAGTCACTGTTCCCTTTTCTGGGCCTTTGTGTCCATAACTGTCCCTCCCCTCTAGGATCATGTCCTTAGTTCAGCATCCTCCAGGGATTCCTCCTGCCTCCTTCTGCCCATTCAGTCCTTGCACTGCTCTTGCTCCTAATGGAGCTGACGGTGATATTGAAGACAGTGATGATGCCCACCGTGACCACAGCAGCCTCCCTCGGAATGCTTTGAGCTAATGACTTATGATTCTGATGGGGGACCAGTATGGCTGATGACACATTTAGTCTTAAATTTCAGCTTCTGAAGTGAAGCTATAGGTATACATCTTCTCGTGCCTGTGGGAGCTAAGACTTGTTCAACACACTATGGGTGCCTCATGCCTGGACTGAGATGGCTCAGTGCTGCTGTCTCTACCACCTCTGGGTCCCAAATATCCTTTACTCTGCATGTTATAGGCCTAGCCAGGAAAGACCTCAAAGGGCCACTGGGCTAGAGGCTGGGATCTCCCTGCTCTCAAGAACACTAACCACTGTGCTGTGAGCATGCTCCCAAGTTCAAGTCTTAGAACTCTAATTCCTCAGGGTGGCTATTTGGAAGGTGATGCCCAGTGGGAGGTGTCTGGGTCTGAATGTCTGAAAAACTTCCTTGTAGGACCAGGCTAGCTTTCACAGGAGCTCTGTCTTCTCTTCCACACATATCCATGCATTCTTGGTTTTCTGTCACGGGTTGAGATAGCAACAGGAACTCCCACCAGACCATGAAAATGCTTGCACTGCTCTCTTTGACCTCCCAACCTCCAGAAGAGTGAGCTAAAGAAACTCCTTTTTTTCAATAAGCTGTTTAGTCTCAGGTATTTTGTTACAGCAACATAAACAAACCGAGAGCCCCAGAGTCCCAGTAGTTGTCATCTTTCTTGTGTCCTCTGTGCCTCGTTTCCTAACTCTCCATCCCTGCACCTACTCTTTTGGTCCCTTGGTTCAGTCAACCTCATGGAGGTCCTTAGAATTCTAGGCCTGCCCTTGGTGCTTACATGCCCTTTCACCCATGCTTCACTTGGGGAAGAGCTGGAACATATGTTAAATTCACTTGGCTTCCAGAGTCATGGCTGGACATCTCCAGGAACAGCATCTCTCCCAGGGCCACACTGTGACAAGCTCTGCCTGCCTCTGTTCAGCTTATTCTTTGGTGATGAGATCAGGTGACTAGAGTACAGTTGCTCATGGCCAAATGGCCAAGTCCATGCAGCAGCCAGGCAGGGTAACATCCCAGGACAGGAAGACACATGGACATGGCTGGCTTGGCCAGCTGCTGGAGGGCACAGCTTCAGGACACCAATGTTCCATAGCCCCTTTGTGCTGGATAAGGCTATTTGTGGTAGCTAATCTTGGTTGTTGACTTAGCAAGCTTGAGAAGAAGGAACCTAAATAGAAGAATTGCCTCCATCAGATTGGCTCGTGGGTCTGTCTGTGAGACATTATTTTGGTTTATGATTGATGTGGGAAGGCCCAGTTTACTGTGGTTGGTACCACCTCTGGCCAGGTTGGCTTGCATTGTATAAAAAAGGTGGCCAAGCAAGCAAAGGAAAGCAAGCCAGCACCCGGCACTCCTCCATGGCCTCTGCTTCAGTTCCTGCCTCCAGGTTCCGGCCCTGACTTCCCTTGATGATGGACTGTAATCTGTTAGCCAAAGAGAACTTTTTCCTCCCAAGTTGTTTTTGGTCATGGAGTTTATCACAGCAGAAATTTAAACTGGAACACTGTTCCCTCCCTGCTGTTGACATAAAGAGGGACCTGGGACTCAGCTTCCGGGCAACATGAAATTATGAAGTAGGAATCCACTTGTCCACTCACCACAGTAAGGGTGGTGATGGGGACTTGGGTTCTGTCTGAGCCCCCAGGATCATAAGGAAGTGTGGCTGGGGAGAGTGAGTTCCCGACATGACTGCCCAGCTTGAACTTAGATCCTGAAACCCACAGGGCCTGGGCCCTGTGGATGGGAGGCCCTGTGTCTTTATGCTCTTGCAGCCCATCTCCCAGGAAGACGGCAATGACAAGAAACACCTCAGCATAGTGCCTGCACACAGGTAGTACTTGGGGTCACCAACAGCTGCTTAGGCCATTCCTCTCCCTACTTAAGGCCTCCATGGAGCTGCTTTGGGGCTCACTGGGAACACTACCCTATGATAAGCAAACAGTAGTCCTCATCTGATGTCCTCTCAGTAGCCCTGGGCCCATGCACAGGGCACCAGGATCAGTACAGATCATCAGCCACAAGGCAAGCTTCCCATCACTGGAATGGGCCCAGTGCCTTGTCTGTAACTCTTTAGAGCTTGTGTTCTAGGGTTTGTCTATCTGTCTGTTTGTCTATCTGTCTGTTTTTATATAGGACAGCATAGCTTCCTCCTGGTTATGTGGTCACAGACAAGTAAAAGATTCTACTATCCCCAAACCTCCACTTTCTTCCTGTGAAGTGGGTATAATAGCGCTTGGCTCATAGGGTCCTTTCAAGATTGAAATAAGTCAGTCCATGAGGATGCTTTAAAAAGTCATCAAGCTTACCAAGCCAGGCAGGAGTATGAATGTCTGCAATTAGTACGTGGTAACTCAATGGCCAGGAGAAGAAGAGCACATCACCCCTGGATCTGAATCTGAGACTTCTTGACCACAGTTTAAGGACATAACCGTTTCCATGGACACTGATGAGTCTGTTGATCATACAGTCAGCACCATCCTGGGATTCCTCAGCTTACTTGTTGATGCTCCTGGGGACTGAGTGGACTTTCAGACACAAAGTGTTTGTGTCTCTTACTTCCTTCCTGAAAGGTCAGTACATGGCTCATGTATGCTGGGCCCTGAGCCAGACCAGGGGATTGAGAGATGTCCTAGGAGTCACTAATATGCTCAAGCCTCAGAACACGTGTAGGGTATGTTTTCTATTGTCTTAGTTTACAGACTGGGAAACTAAGGCATAGAGTGGTCTGTAAAAGAAAGACAAGAGTTTGGATCTGAACTGAACCAGCACACTTCCCTGGGGTGTCTACAATGTCTCTTCAGGATCCTGGGACCCAGATGCCACTGGGAAGAAGAGGGACTTAGAGTCCTAAGATGATGCCTGGAAGCAGAGGCAAGGCTGGGAGAAATGGACAAGAAGAGAATACTCCAGAAAGAGCAGAGGGTGGGGTGCTGCTGAGAAGCTGAAGCACACCCCCACAGGAACCAATTTGTCCAGAAGTCCAAAGTTGTTGGTCACTGAGAGAAACAGCCTAGGACAATTGCCCATCCAATAGGAACTAGCTCCAGGGACACTCCCTACACCCAAAGCTATGCAAAGGAGGCTTGCCCTGTTCCAATGCCTAGGCTGATGCTGTCTGGGCTGTCCAGACTGGGTGGGACTTGAAACTCCACTGTAGACACTGCTGTACCCCTCTGCCATCTCTGCGGGGGAGTGCCTTCCTCAAGGAACAAAAGCTGAGAAGACTCTTTGCCTGGACCATGTTTTTCTTAAAAGATGGGTTAGCTACCTTGCATGCCTGATGGAGCCAAGTCCTCGTCCAGCACCTAGCAGTCAGAGACCAATCATCACATGAAATAGAAGCCACATTCTTTGCTGACCTCGAAGGCCCTGCACGATGGCGTGTTCACCTCTCTGCTCCCACACACTGCCCTCCCGTTTAGTTACTCCTCACTCATGCCGCCGGCTCTTTGCTCTTACCAGTTTCGTCTCTGTCTCAGGTCCTTTGTACTGGCTACTCCCTCTGCCTGGAATGTTCTTGGTCCAGATGTCTGCACGACTGGGATCTTGTCAGTCAACTCAAAATGTCACCTCAGGGCCACTTTATCGGAGGCCACTCCTTCTCCCCAGCAATGCTCTGGGACCACTCCTGGCTGTGTTGTGAGCATGCCTCACTCTCTGAAAGACTGACCTGTTGGCATAACCTCTCCTCCCAGGCAGTGGGAGAGGCTTTGCTCTCTTCACCACCAACACTTGAACTCAGGTGGAGGCTAGATACCACTGACCTTTGTATCAGCTCTGTTTGATGGAATAAAATGTGAATTACTAAGCTACACTTGCTTTTGAACACTTTAATAGTTGCAAAATAAAAGGAGGTAAAAAGTCAACTTGAACATTTGGTGCTCAACAGCCTCATCTGTTGGTACCAACACACCAGCCAGAGCACACTTAGAATAGCATCTCCTTCATGCCCAAAGCTATCCTCATATGCTGGATGTTGGGATTCACATTCACACTGATGTTGCCTCCCACCCAGGTGATCCCTGGGGACCACAGATCAGGAACAGCAGGTTGGGTCAACCAATCTCAACCACCCCAATATCTATGAGGCTACCAAATCAAGAACAAAGCATCCCTGCTCCTACAGACAACCGATAAAAGGAAGATCCCACCTCTCATCTGGATAAGTGGTAGAGGATGCTCAGATGTTTCCCAGAGTTCTAGAGCATAGCATATTTTTCTAGCTTCATGGTCAGCCCTAATCCTGTACCAGATAAGGAACTCTGGGACACCTGGCCCCAAACCTCCTCCACAAGGAGGCTTTCTTGGTAGAGAGTGAGCAGCGTGGACAGAGTGTCCTGCCTAACAGCCTCTCTGAGCCCTACCACATACACAAAGCTCCCAGCCTATGAGTCAGCCCAAAAGGAGAAGAGGATTGTGAAATAAGCTTGGGTCCTAGAAATCAAGACCTCCACTCAGCTAGCACCCTGTGACTAGACTCAGGTCAGCCACAGCAGCAGGGAGTTCACAGTACTTCACAGAGAGAGCAGAGCCCCCCCCCCCAAGAAGTGTGCAGACTTGAGGAGCCAATGCTACTCCTTGCACCCCTCCAACTAAAGACCCCATTATTTTGCATGTAGTTTCTACCAAACAGGCACTGAGCAGGCAGGGGCTTCCTGGTGGTATTCCTAGTCTGAGGAGCACATAGCAGTGATGAAGAGATAAAGCCTTTGCCAATACAGAGTGGCTTACATTCTGATAGAGACAGGGGCTGGGAAAAATAAATGATCTTAACAGGGCAGGTTCTCTGCAGAGAGTAGAGCACGCAGTGTAAAGCGAAGAGGAGTCCACACACGGGCCTGTCTGAGCCCTGATGTCACCTCCCAAATGTCTGCTGATGCTGGGAAATTCAGGGCCATGCAAGAGAGAGGGACAATACCTTGAGGTCAGAATATCTAGCACAAGAACCAGGGAGATAGTGAAGTCCATGAAGTGCTTGTCTTTGCAAGTATGGGGAGCTGAGATCCATCTCGGCACCCACAGAAAACAAACAAACAAAAAGATGATGGATATGGAAGTGGACAGGCAGATCTGTGAGGCTTGCTAAGCCACACAGCCAGCCTAAGCTACCCACTCGGTGAGTTCCAATCTAGTAAAATGTGATCTCAATAAAACAAAACAAACAACAACAAAAATAACATTGGCATCAGCTGAGAAAATGATGATAACCAAAATTGTTCTCTGGCATTCACAGGCATGTGCACATCCCCCAAAACATGTGCACCTGTACATACATGAACTCTCTCTCTCTCTCTCTCTCTCTCTCTCTCTCTCTCTCTCTCTCTCTCTCTCTCTCTCACACACACACACACACACACACACACACACACACACACACACGCACACACACACATGTGACAAGAATAGTGCAATGGAAGTGGGCATGAGTAGAGAGAAGCAAAATGGCAGTTGGAGTTCATGTCAGGCTCCCAAGGATGGCGAGACAAGCCACAAAGAGCTATGGCTAAACATTCCCCTGTCAGCTAGTCAGTCTTTAATCTCAATTGCTGTGACACCAACCAGCAATTGATACCCTGTGGATTCCTTAGCTGACCATTCAAGGCTGTGGCCAAGATGGTAAGTAGGTGACTGCTCCTTTACAATGCACAGTGTCGGAGAGAGCATGAGCATTTACTGCCTCTGGCTCATGCCACACTTGATCTCAGATGCTGGAAAGCAAAATTCTAGAATGTAACAGGTAGTCTATTGTCAGGGAGGACACCCCACTATCCACAGATAACTCGAGACAAGCTCTTTAGGAGAAGCTCAGGCTAAGTAAACACACTCAGCCTCCATGGCTTCCCTCTATGAAGATCAAGCCTCTAGGGTCCTGACCTCTGAGGATCTGCAACACTACTGAGTGTGATCTTGGAATGATTCTGTGTGGTCTTCCTGATAATTCTGGTGCCACTTTCTCACCACAATCCTCCTTCCAGATGCACACTGACCTGTCCTCTCTCTCCCGTGTGTCTAACTCCGCCACACCCCCTGGCCATACCCAACATGAGAGAACTTCTCTATTGGCCCCTAACTCTGACCAGCCAGCCCCTACCCCAGGGCTTTGTCTGGATCTTGAACTCCACATCCTTCAAAGGATTTCCTCTCTATTTGGTGGTCTCCTGTTAGAACTTGGTTCTCAATTTTGATCACATGAACGGTGTAGGGCATTTTTAAAACTAGTGTATCAGTGCTTTGGTTCTGCTTCAGAGCAAACAAATCAGAATCTTCACAGTGGGAGCCAGTCATTGTATTCTCATAAACCTTTTATGATCCCAAGGTGTAGCCACAGCTAGGAATTCAAACCAGCTCTCATCAGAGAGTTACTGCTGGTCCATGGACCACTGATTGAATAGTGGGGCTTCATAGGCAGTTAGATTTGAGTGGTGGGACAAACAGGCGTCCCTAATTTTCTAATTCAGTAAATGCCTATTGTGGAGCCCCCTGTGACCTTGGGAAGATTTTTCTTGGAAAAATATCAGTAAAAGACTCAAAGATTAGAAGCTTCCATACCATAAAAATATTACAGGATCCATTCTGCTATACATAAAAGTACTGAGCAGAGTAGAGTACCCAGTGCATAACAAGTCCTCAAAGCATGGTATTTATGCTACATGGATTAGCATATTTCATTATCACCGAAGAACCTCCACTCCAGTCCTCAAACCAAATGAGCATGAGCTTTCAACGTCCCAAACCCTGATCATGCCAGACACAGACCCACAGACTCCACCTGGCCTAGGAATGCCGTGTTGCCCTTGGTTCCCTCACGCATTTGATCTGTTTCCCAGGAGCTATGCCCACACTTCCTCAGTTTGTTCATGGCTGATGATGAGTGTTTGCTACGGACTGTGTGAGTGCTCAACCTGGTTTTACTTGTACCCCAAGGACAACCTGGACTGCAGGAGCTAGTTAGTAGCCACAGTGGCTGACAAGGAAATTCAGAAGGGCAAGATCAGAAACACAATACTGGGAGGTGCCCCATGCAAACCCATGCTTCCCCTTGCTTCTCAAATCGAAATTGCTGAGCTTTTTCATCAACATACGGGGCCTTGTTCTGCAGGTGAGAGCCTGGGGTCCTGCAGGTCCTGCAGGGCTCAGGAATTCCCAGCCAACCCCAGGCAGCTGATCCCAGGACAGCATGTTGAATGGCAGAACCACTACATGCTCTGATGCCTGCCTCCTTAATAACCTCCTAGGACCTCTATCACTTTACTACAATTGGTGGGTGGTTGATCTAATGAGTGGGAATGTCACAGTACATTTCCACTTTGAACGTTTGCCCATAGTTCTGTTTAAAAGGCGGCTCAAACGGCAACATTTGTGGCCAAGGAGAACAGCGACTAGAAAAGCGCCCCGTTTGATAGAAGCTACAGAAGATGTAGCTTGTTGTGAAACTGCTTGTTGTACATTTCAGCTTTGCCACTGAGAATGCTTCCCAGGCACTCCCATCTCAAAAAGCGAAGTGGAGAGCTGTAATTTGAGAAATGCGAGGAGGGATTTCTTGAAACATAGAATTGAGTCATGTAAGCAGTGTCTTTCCTTCTCAACTCACTAGCCTGATAACCAGAAGAAATGAGAAAGCTCCCTGACCAGTAAAGGGTATTTAAGGACAAATCAAGACTGTCCATTGAATCAGTTGGTAAATAAGACAGAACAAAAGGGTGAGAATCAACAGTCAGGAGCACTTTGATGCCTGGGTGGCCAGAAATTCCAGAGTCACAGGCACAATTCTGGGAGAGACTAACTTCAAATGATAAATCTTTAGATAAATAAAAAATAATCATAGATGGCAAGAATATTAAAGTTAGGAATGGTGTTCAGTGGGCAATTCCCAGAGCCAACTGCTTTGCATTAAGAATAACTTTAAACAATCTCCCTATTCTCAAACCACACCCTCCACATTGATTAAGGCATGATATTCAAGAGTGGGTCTTAGGTGCTCTTAATAAGGCTTCCAATAGGATTCCAACACATAGCCAAGCTGGGGAATTTGGGCACTCAGTACCTTCTCTCACAACAGATCAGGATCCAACCAGACCAGTGACTCTGCACCTTAGCTGCATGTTAGAGTTACCTTGTAGAGAATCTGAATACACTAATGTCAGCTTCATCTCTAGAAATCTACCTACTTTATGTGCTTGGATCCCAGCATTTTTAATTTATCCCTAGGTGTTTCTAATGTGCACATAGCCTGGTAGGTGGCCGCTGTTCTGATGCTTCTGCCAACATTCCCTCTACTGCTTCCAGGTTAAGGATCTAGGGTGTTTAAGATGAGAATGCACCTGAGGAGGGTTTTGCCCAGCAAATTCATTCATCTTTACACGTGAAGCAGGGACTCCTAACTTTGGAGGGGCCTATGGATCCCTTTAATCCCTCACAAACTGTTGGCTGAGTGTATACCTGTCTGTATTCATATACATACATATTCAGAGAATATCTTTAGCTTTTATCAGATGTTCAAAAGATTTAAGACTAGGGCTAGAGAGATGGCTCAGCAGTTAAGAGCACTGGTTGCTCTTATAGAGGTCCTGAGTTTAATTCCCAGCAACCACATGGTGGCTCACAACCGTTTATAATAGGATCTGATGCCCTCTTCTGGCATTCAGGCATCCATGCAGAGCATTCATACATAAAATATAAACAAACAAAATTTTTTTAAAAGATTTAAGACTATTATCTTAAAGGCAAGAACAACTTGATAGATTCAAGAGAATTAAAGCATAAATGGAATAAATTTGATCTCAGCTACAATTAGAATTTGAGCACACCTACTGCTTGCTGCCTAGTGGCTATATCGCCTTTTTGCAGGCTTAGTTCAGACCTCTGGATAAAGTGAGAGATGTGAAGATTCCAGATCCAAGTACCAAAGCAGAAATTGTGTGCCTGTGAATGGAATCAATACTAAACTAGCTGGTAATTCTCACAGGGAGATGATACTGGTAAGGGGACTGTCCATTCAGACAGTTTACATTCCTGTCCCTAACTGGGGAAGGATAGGATGGCTGGTTTTTTTCAATAATGACTTCTATAAACAATGTGTCTTAGTTTGAATCCTGGGGTTCTCTTACTAACCATGTGACCTTGGGAAATGTTGCTTTGCCTTCATATTCCTCATATAAAGTAAGAGATAAATATTTCCAAGATTGGTACAGACAGTAAATAATATCATACCTATAAAGGCCTCTGAATAATATTTAGATCAATAGCCCGATATATTACTGGTATTTACAGGTTTGTTTTCTTATTCTTACACCCTATTGATCTTGTTCAAGTTACTGAGTTTCCTTGAATTTCACTCACTAACCTGTTAGACAAGGGCAGCAAGTCCTGCCCAGTTTCCTTCATAGTGTTATCATGATGATGAAACAAAAAAAGTAAAAGGCGCACTCAGCCCTCCACATCTACAAGCTATGCATGTAACTGCAGATCCAACCAGCCACACAATTCAACCAACAGGATTCAACCAACCATGAATCAAAGCTATTACCCCAAATTGGGCCTTACTGAACAGGTATACACTTTTTCTCACCATTGTTCCCTAAAGCTCATGGCATCGTAAGTCTCAGGATGTTGGTATTGTATTAGATATTCTCAGGAATCTGGAGATTATTTAAAGTATACAGGAGTATCTGTGGGGCACTATGCCAACATCAGACCATTCATATATAAGGGGCTTGAGCATCTGTAGAATTTGGTATGCTCAGTTGTCTCAGACCCAGTTCCCCACTTATATAGAAGGACACTTCATCCTATATCCAGGGAACCTATATATCATAGAAAAAGGTCACCTTAAAATGCAGATATCATTCCTGTCCTCAGAAAGTACTCTTTAGGGTTCCAATAGCTGGGCAGTTTCTGCATTAGAATACAGCCTTTATTCTTACACATCCAGCATCCTGGACAGCATCAAACCTTTTTGCCACATGGGTAAATGGGTAACCATACTCCACCATGGCTGTGGCAGGCTCTATCTTACATTAGAGAATTACACCAGCAGCTAGAGAAATCACAGATGGGCTACCAATCCTCTTCTGTCCCAGACCTCGTCTCTCTAATATCCAACCCTCCCAGGAAGACAGTCCCCAAACTCTTAGAAAGCCTGTCCTGTCTATCAGGACATCCACTACTGCACAGCTCTCCACAACAGAGCAGAAACATCACTAGAACCTCACAGCAGAATCAACAAAACTTCAAGGTGACCACGTCTCACTTACCTGGAGTCTGCTTAGCTGTGCGCACAGGAGTGTAGTGGTTTTTGGAGGTTGATCGGACCGGCGTGTTCTCTTTGGGAGAGGTATCGATGGCCGAGATGGTTTCTCTTTCACAGTGTGCTATGGGGATTGGTCCCTGTTGTCTTAGGATGTCAGCCAGAGCCCTAAACAAGGAGAGTACACAGTGAGCCTCACTGATGGGGTACAAAGAGGCCGGCTTACTGTCATAGGCACTCTGTTTTGAAAACCAGAGATACGGCTATGAGCACTCAAAAGACAATTTCATCTGGTGCTGATCTACAGGGGTGTAGGAGAGAGAGGTTGGCATGACCCTGAAAGGCTATAAGCATAGTATCTTTTCTGTAATTGATTCCACATCTGTAAACAATAAGCCCTTTCAAAATACCAGGCTTCCTAATACACATACATGCCACAACAGCATCTTCCATGTCTCAAAATGACTCTGGCGGCTGGTCCTCCCGTGAACAGGAGATTACTATCTAATCAGGGGGCCTAACCTCCCCATCCCCAAACACATGCCATGTAGCATGTATTAGAAACTGGTGACTCACAGAAGTGCAGCCTGCACTATACCTCCTGTCTGAGGTGCTAAGACAGAAAGCATGCATTGGGATGCATGGATGGTGTAGTCATGCGGTTTAGAGCAGGAGACATGTACAAATGGGTAGAGACACAGCGAGACTGCCAGAGCAGAGACTCTGTAACCAGAGCCCTGTCTTTATTGAGTCACACCAAGCTTCAGCTCTACCCTCCTGAAAAGTGACAACCACAACACTTGACAGACGTGTCTAAGTGAGTTGTTCTCTTCTGCTGTGCTGCCGGTGACACGGTGAGCCTGCCTTGAAGAGCATCCATTTGGCAATCTTATCATTTAGGGGCACCTATACAGCAATTTCACATTTTCCAAGTGCTTCCATCTGGCTGACTTTCCATTCTCTCAGCCTGTCAAGAGAGAGCAGACACTTGTCACCCACACCATTTACTCTACTGAACTGGCAGTGAGGACCAAGACGGAAGCCATGTGCTCTATGAAGGAAACCCAGCTAGTTTAGGGTCCGGGGCCGGACTGGAGAGCCATCATTGGGGCCTGAGAAGAAGGAAAATATTGCCTAGAGTCACAGGAAAGGTCCAATTCCTAGGTCTGCCACTGATCAGCCACAGACCTTCAGCAAAACTGTCTTTGACACAGAAATTTAATATTTTTTCCCTATCAGTAAAACACAGGGTTTTATAAAACAAACTTTATACCAAAACACAGGGTTATACAAAAACAAACTTTAAGATCCTTCCTGATTCTAAAACTAAATTCTTTCATGTATTTTTTTCAACCTCACACCCATGTTTGGTATGTTCATTCCTTCACCCTTTTAATTCTTAAAGACACCTTCTGATCACCTCTCTGTGATTAAAAAGACTGAATTATGATAGACATACAGGTCAAAGGAATATAATAAAAAATTCAAGCACAAATTCCTACATTTATCGTCAATTCTTTTCAACAAGAAAGGCACATGTTAGGGCTGGAGAGAAGACTCAGTCTTCCAGAAACCCAGGCTCAGGTCCCAGTACCCAGGTTGAGTGGCTTAAGCTATCTGTAACTCCAGTTCCAAGGGATCCAATGCATTCTTCTAGCCTCCTTGGGCACACATATGGTGCACATAAATTCATGCAGGCACACCCTAATTAAAAAACAGATTTTTAAAAATTAATTAAATGAATTTTTAAAAAATACCAAATGTCATTGAGTAGAGAACGAACATTTTTTTAAAAAAGAAAAGTTGTCCTAGAGCAACCTAGCTTTCCATGCCGGATCTTAATCTCACATTATATACAAATACATACAAATCGATTCAAAAGGGATCCTACACCTAAATGTTAGTCCAAGCACTATAAACTCTTAAAATATAAATGCAAATCATTGTGGTTCCTTAACTTGGTGATGATTTCTTACACGGGACATTGAAAATACAAGCAACGCAGCAACATGAGAACAAGTGGAGATATTATAAACACCGGTGTCTCAGAGGAAACCTTCACAGAAGCTAACATAACCCACAGAATGGGACAAATACTTGTAAAACATGTCTGACAAGAGGCTGCAGAGATGGCTCAACAGTTAGGAGCACTTGTTGCTTTTGTAGAGGACTCAGGTCCAGTTCCCAGCACCCACATGGTGGCTCATGATCATCCATAACCCCCTTGCAAGAGACCCAACTGATGCCCTCCCAGCCTCTGCAGACACTGGGCATGCACAAGATTCACACACATACACTTGGGGAAAACACTCATACACATACACAAATAAATCTTAAAAAAAAAATAACCTACCAAAAGGATCTTAAAATTTAATAACAAAACATTCCTTGGTTTTTAAATGGATACAAGATTCAAACAGGCATTTCTCCAAAGTGTCAGCATCAGTAATCCTTAGGGAAACTGCCTGTCCAAGTCACATTGTGGTGTCCATGCAAACGTATGCAGACAGCCATAACCAAACAGGCAGTTAATGCCAAGTGCCAACAGGGATACAACTGTGGCTTCTTCACACTCTGATGTTGGAAATATGAAAGCTCAGCTCCTTTGGTAAGCAGTTTAACAGTTCCTTAAAGTGCTAACAACACAGCAAATATGTGGCCCAGCCTACTCCTGGAAGAAATGAAAACAGATCTTCATATCACTTGTGTATGAAGAAAGTGAAAAGAAAGAGAATGGCATTATGAATAACTGCCAAAGGGTAGAAGCAAGAGCAAGGATCATTGGTTGCTGAACAGATGAGCAAACTGTACTGTACTCACACAGCAGAATATTAATTGGTCATAAAAAGGAAAGGAGTGGTGATAGACACCATAGCATGGAAGAACCTCGAAACACACCGCCCTAAATGAAAGGAGGCATCCCCAAAGCCTAGCTTTAAATAAAGCATCAAGCTGGGTAAGCCCATAGAGAAAGGGGACTGCTATAGGCATGGGCTTTCCTTTGGGGAGGCTAATAATACACAAAGTTTAAATAACGGTGATAGCTGCAGAAGACAGAATGTATACAAAACATAAACTCGTACTTTTGGAAATTTAAGGATGAATGTCCCATTAGATAAATTACATCTCATTAAAGCAAGTTCTGAGGAAACAGCTCACCGATTTGCTTCCATGTGCTTACAAAGACTCCTTCCTACTTCCCTGATGTCCATGAGGAAGAATGGAGTCACATGATCAGCATGACCGACTCTACATCAGTGACTCTAAGTGAAGTGATTTTGTTCCTGCCTTTCTATCTTGGGACATCGGGACATCTGGCCATATCTGGAGACATTTTGGTTGTCATGACAAGCAAGGAAGGAGGTGCTATTGGTATCTGGTGTGTGCGAACCAGATATTGAGGGATTGGGCTCAATATCCTACAGTGGACAGGACAGGCAGCCCATCATGAGAAGTATCAAGTGTCAACAGTGGTGAGTTGGGGGACCTAAAAGGGAAATCTGCTCAGCACTGGGTGAACTAGGTGTCTAGTTCCACAAACATCCAATTGATTCTCAGCAGGTTCTGAGGACACAGAGGGTCTACAGACTCTAAAGCTAGTGTCCTTTCTGTTGGAGTTTCCACGGCCCCTCAAGTCTTGGCACTTGCCTGGATGTGACACACAGAAATGAGTAAGATGACCTGTCTGGTGCCATACTTTTGTCTACAGAGTCAATTTAAGTGGGATTTCTTCATAGTTTTGACCTCATGTTTATCTCTCAGGACTGTGGGGCTCTTGAAGTCCATCCCTCAAGAAGACCTGCGTAATGGTCACCTTCCTCAAAAGCAGCACACACGGTGGATCTGAGCAGGTGAAGTCTGGCTAGTTGCTTGACAGTGAGTTACAACTCTGGGTTACAGCTGAGCTATAGCCTCTGGTACCTAGGCCATGTGATTACTGGAAACTACTCCAGAGTGATCATCTGTGGCCCAGTGGGCTGGGCTGAGTTGGAATCTCAGCCAAGTGGGAAAGGTGGTGTCTTAGTTAGGGTTTCTATTGCTGTGAAGAGATACCATGACTACAGCAACTCTTATAAAGAAAGCATTTAATTGGCGTGGCTCGCTTACAGTTTAAGAGGTTCAATCCATTATCATCATGATGGGGAGCATGGTGGTGTGTAGGCAGATGTGGCAGCTGAAAGTCCTACAACTTGCAGGTAACAGGAAGTTGACTGAGACAGTGGGTGGTATCCTGAGCATAAGAAACCTCAAAGCCCACCCCCACAGTGACACACCTCCTCCAACAAGGCCATACTCATTCCAACAAAGCCACACCTCCTAATAGTGTCACTCCCTATGAGATTTTGGGGGCCAATTACATTCAAACTACCACAGGTGGATTGGCTGGATTATGTGTTTCTCAAAGCCCCTGTGTAGACCTCCTGACCACATACAATATCCATGAGGGAATGATGGTCAGCCATAAGCTCCTGCTCCCTACTGTGTCCTTAACATTCTCCAGAATCCAGCCTTTCCCACTGCCCATTTCCCCCGCTGAGGAGATCTGAGCAGTGTGCCCCTGTAAGCTCCCCCGTCCTGCCCATCCCCTCAGCTCAGTGACCTCCCTCTTTGCTCTGGTTCCTCTCTACCTTCCATCCCTCACTCTCCAGGGTGTTTGATAAATATTATTCTAATTCTGAAATGTGTGATCCCAGTCTCACCTAATTAATTTGGGTATGCCAGAGGAAATGGGTTAGGGCCTGAGCTACTTTCTAACCAGAGGAAAGAAACCTGGTCACTGAGGCACCACTGAGGAGGCTTTGTAAGAGTGGGCAGCAACTCTCAGGGGCTGGGGGACCAAGCAAATGGGGAAGAAAATAAGAGAGAAGAAACAGGTCAGTAAAGAGAGAAAACAGGAGTTAAAGCCAGAGGAACGTGGAATAAGGAAGGCAAAGAGAAATGGAGTGGGGGAGAGGAAGGAGACTCAGACCAGAAGCCAGAAAGGGAGAGAGGAAACAGAGAGAGAATCCAGAAGAAAAGGCAGGAGAGAATGTGAGAAGCAGAGAGAGGAAGGGAAATCAAGAGAAAGGCATTCAGAGATCAAGAGAGCTTCTTCCTGCTCTCTCCAGCTGGGCCTACTAATTTAGCAAATGCCAGGTGATATCTGGGCATGCAGAAACAATTAGCAAATGAGTGATTTGGGTCAAGACCAGTTTATTTATTTGCTTAAAACCTCGGGTAATGTTGTCAATGGTCTCAAGGAAATGTGGATCAAAAGCTTTTCCAAAAACACATTCAGAGGCAGGAGAGGCATGTAGAGAGGGGAGACATGCAGAGAAAAAGAAACTCAGGAGAGACACAGAGAGCTGGCTGTGGGAAGGAGCAAGGGCAAGGCTCCACCCCACCAGGAACCTGGTGCCCCACCATAGGTGAGGACAACAAATGCACCTAATTTAGGAAGTTGGGGAACACCTTCGCCCCTGCCCTCTTCCCTGTCCATCAGACTGGCTGCACGATCTAACATATCAAGCCAAGGAACTCTTTTGCCTGAAAAATCCACTTGCTTGCCGATTTCACTGTTCCCTGTTCTTAGACAGTTTCCTGTAGTACATGCTTCATGGGAGAGGGTTGATTAATTGGGAAACAAACACAGTTGTGCTCACTCAGGCCAGGAAACGTGGGCCCTCCTCAGTCCCGGGCATCACACTTAGTCATGATGGTGGAAAGGCCATCTTACCTTTCAATAGCACTTAATCCCTGAGTGTGCATCCCTGCCTAGCCCCCCTGCTGTTGCTTCTAGCATTGAGACCTTTACAGCTAAAGTACCATGATTTTTACTGAGGATTTAAGACTCAGACTTAGATCAGTACTCAAACAAGGTGGAAGAGAAATTTGAAGTCCGGCTTCTGACTTGAACCTGGGTGTCTTTTGGTGTGCAGAGACCACCTCTCACATGCGTCTCACTTTCCTCTTCAATGACTCTTTCTGCTCTCCCCAGATAGGCCTGTGTCCTACTTCGCTTTTGATTTTGTTTGTGTGTGTGTGTGTGTGTGTGTGTGTGTGTGTGTGTGTTTTCTTTTGTTTTTATTTCTATGATAAACACCATGGCCCAAAGCAACTTCGGGAGGAAAGGGTTTATTTGGCTTACATTCCAATCACAGTCCATCATTGAGGAAAGTCAGGGCAAGAACCTGGAGGCAGGAACTGAAGCAGAGGCCATGGAAGAATGCTGCTAACTGGCTTGCTCCCTATAGTTTGCTCAGCTTGTTTTCTTATTTAACCCAGGACCACCTGCCCAAAGGTGGCGCCATCCAAAGTGGGCTGGGCCCTCCCACATCAATCGTTAGTCAAGAGAATGCTCTCACAGGTTTGCCTACAAGCCAATCAGATGAAGGCATCTTTTTCAAAAGAGGTTCCCTCATCCCAGATGACTCTAAGTCTTGTTAAGTTAATAAAAGCTAACCGCTAGGGTCTGATGATTTAGCAAATGTCAGGTGATACGTGGGCATGCAGAATCAATTAGTAAATGACTTGGTCAAGACCAGCTATTCACTAGCTTAAATATCTACTATACACACTTATTCATCCATTCATTCTACCCACCCATCTATCCATCAGTCCATCCATCCACCCTCCCATCCATGTACCCAACCATTCACCCATGGACCCATCTATCCTTGGTCTCACTCATCTACCTATCCATCTACGGCATTCACTCACCCACTCATCTATCTACTCACCTATCTATCCATCCATTCACTAACACACACATTCATTAATCCCATTCTCCCATCGATCCACCCTTCCTTCCTTCTAGCCTCTTAATCACAGTTTTTCCCTCTTATGTCCCTATCATGTTCTCTGAACAATAGAGTTTTAGAGAGTATTCAATCTTTAGTTGAAAAATCTAGCTAGACCTCTGATCTCAGCTGCAGCTCAGCCACTCAGGTCTATTTGTCACTGTGACTCATTAACACCAGCAACTTTGAACACCACAGATTTTAGGAGCTAATCTTTTGGTCAAAAGAAAATCCTAAATGGGCACCAGTATACTCCATTAGATCCCTGCTCTGTAGGAGGCCAAAGTGGGAACTGAGCACTGCTCTGGTCTCCTGGCCTTCATCGATGCCCAAGTTTGAAAGCAAATGTGGCAAAGGAACACAAAATAAAACTTCAGATTTTTCTGCCTCCGTTTTCATTTATCACGCAGACAGATGGTCAAACTCAGGTCTCGTCAAAGCAAGTAGGAACCCATGACCCCTTAGCTCACCTTGTAAGGCTCCATCTTTGGTCTAGTAATAACCTGTTCACGGGGACCTCAGAAATAACCCACGTGGACTTTGGTAGCAGCCTGAGCCACATAAATGCTTCAGGAGAAAGAAAATGTACTCAGTCCAGTAAGTTGTTCCACACCAAGAACAAGACCAGTTGGACAGTCAGACTCCAGCCACGCCCTTTCTCCTTTGGGGAGGGAATGGGAAGGAACTGATAATAGGTCAAAGGGGTGGACTTGTCCACAAAGAAACTATTGCAGCTGATTTTCTTAGTCCCAGGGACTAATGAGAACATTCCCCTTTCTGAAAAAAATTCCAAGTCATCCCTGCCTCATTGTGTATCCTAAATATAATTAATTCTTTTCTCTTGCCACTAAAGATTTGGGTTCTTGATGAGAGGGGCCATCAGCCTCCCTTTTGGTCCTCTTTGCAGAGAAAGCAAAGTAAAATGTACCAGTTTAGGAAAGGGAACTGTTTCTTAAAACTACAAGGCAGATCATAGAAGTTGGTTTTCGTTTTTCTCTATAAATCTCTGAGAGCTGCTTCTTTTACATTTCCCTAGAAGTGATGTATAGATAGATGCTCTATTCCAGCTAGGTAAAGGATTCCAGTTATCTGAGTTCCAGATAACTGAATTCTTATTGGCACTGAACTTGAGGACAAGCTGGCGTCCTCTTTGACCTCTCCTTTGCCACTCTCTTCTGGACAGTCAGAGTGTTTTTATCCTCCAAAATCTGCAGTCAGGACAACTGAAATGAACATATTTTTAATAACCTCGGACCAAGGAGAATGGCTTAATTTATTTCTCCCTATTCCCAGTTCTCTCACAGTCCACTTGAAAAACACAGCTGCTGGCTTTGTGTGTGCCCAAGACCGCTCTCCTCACACAGAGGCGCAGAATGGATGTGGGGATCTCATTTGTTGGTTAACAATGTCTGTGCATCTGCATTGAGCTGTTCTGCAGGTCTGAGTTGTCCCCAGCACAATTGGAATTCATCACGGCCAGTAAACATCTCTGCAAGGAATGGGCAGCCTGCTTGTTCCGTTTTTCAAGGAAGCAGGGCCAGTTGCTGCTGCCCGATGTATGTCTGTCCTGAGGCTGTTGATAGGCGACTGGCCAAGAGTCTACAGCATCTCTAGCCCCACTCATTCCCTAACAGCATCATCTCCATGCACTTCCTCCAGACCCTGGGAAACATAATGCAAATTTACTCATGTCTAAGAAATGCAGAAGAATCAAGCCCAAACAGACTTTCCAGCAATCTTTGGGTGATTTGAGAATGAATCAGATTTGAGTGTGTCAAGTGTTGCTACAGGCTAATTGAAAGGGGGGGGGAGCGGGGGACTGTTACCAAGACGTGTTAGTAGAGCCACACAGCTAACCACACTAAGGGTGAGTTTATGAAAGCTCCTTTGTGGAAGGTGTAGATTTACAGTAGAGTTGGTCAGTTTTGGTGGGTTTTCATGTTCTCTTTGTTTTGTTTTGCTTTTGCTTTTGCTGTTGGTACAGACCTCAGTCTTCAGGTGAGCAAACACAGACAGCACAGCCTGGTGACCAAATACTGGAATTCTGCACTAGGGGGCCTAAATTGGGATGCTGGCCATTTTGATACACTAGTGGTCATTAGCCAGCTACTTACACTCCCATGGCTCTGTTTTCTCATTTAAAAATTAAACAGAAGTAATAAGGCCAAAAAAAATAAAGATAATTGTCTACCTCTCACAGTTATCATGAAGATTAAATTCATTAATATTTGTAAAACATTTATAATAGAGTCTGGTGCCTAGGAAGCACTAAATAAATATTTGACTCTTAAATGTGCTCGGCCCACAGAAACACAACCATATCCCAGGTAGAAGAGGGAAATGGTGGGCACTGACTCAACAAAGCTGATATAACAAAACTCTCAGATCACATAGTCTAGCCATGGCCATGGCCGTCTTGGAAGGAACTACCCACAGGTCCCATTTCCCACCACATCCTAAAGATAAGAAGTCCATCTGCTCACACACCAGATGTTTTTGAGCCCTGTACTTGGACCTGGAGAGGCAGGTGCAAAGGGAGTGTGTCTTCCTTGGTACCAGGCCATTGCAGATCATATTTTGCCTGTCAACACAAGGAAGTAACACGATAAAGGCCCATAGAGAGGCACAGTATCCACAATAGGAGCAAATCCATGGGTTTCTTTGAGGGCTTGGGTGGACAATCACATCAACCTAAGGAAACGTTCTCTATAAAGTAGTCAGTTAGTCTCTTATTCTTCTCTCTTTTTTTCCTTCCTTTTTGCTTCTCTCTAGCCATCTTTTCCTTCTTTAAGATAAGTATAAGTACTATCATCATCTCTATGCTAAAGTAAATCATATTCATGTAAATGTTATTCAGTCATGTAAATGTTACTCAGTAGTTTTCTTTATGCTGGTACTGTCCCAGTTTGACCAAATGAGGCTGACACTTCCTGCTGAGCCCTATTGATGGGACCTGCAACCAAGAAAAGTTACTTCCTTACAACCTGCTTTCCTAAAGAGCCCTTTGGATCTTTAAGCTGTTGGAGTGACTGGGCTCCATGTGTGGTTGGTAGCCCCTAGGTAGACAGCCTCTGCATAGGCAGAGAGACTAGAAGTCAAGTCATATGGGAAGACATATATGATTATCAATTCAAATGATGGATCCCGAGGAGAGGATGAAGAGGCTTTGAATCCTGGAGGAGATGTTTTGCAGTCTTGTGAACAGGAGGAATCAATTTGAGTTCTCCAACACCAACTCAAAATGCACCCTAACAGTAAACCAGACTGTCTGCAGAGTAGATGAATGAATGGACACTTACACCCCAAGAGGAGAGGAGATGATGTCCAGAGGGAAGGGACCAAAAAGGCATTATAAGTCCTTTTTTTACCAAGAGGATCTATAAAAGGAACATGCTAAAAGCAAAGCATCCTTATGAGCCCATTTTCAGAGGACATCCTTGTCCTTAGACAAGGACTATAAGATAAGAATACAGGAACGTATAAGGAAAAGTGCATTCTATTCCACCCCTAGGGATGCTGCTCTTTAAGTGAAGATGTTCCCCATTGTCCTGACTTTCCAGGCATATTGAAGTCACAATGGGCCAGAGAAGCCCATATCACAACAGTATAGTCCCCCATACCCCACATCCCAGTTAATAGACCAGAGGGGCCAAGGGACTCACAGAAGATCACGGAGACAAAAAGTGACAGGAACAGCTTACTATCTCGACATTCAGAAAATGCTCCAAGGCAAGAAAAGATGGATGACAACTTCCAGAAGTAAGAGGAAAGAGCTTTGTTATCTGTCCCTTGAGAGTCCATAAGTAGATGAAAGGGGGAATGTCAAAGTCCTTTTTCTAGGGTGCCTGCTGACTGCTTCTGGTCATTCCTACAGGAAATGCGATGTTGCCTCCCCCTAACAGTGCTATAGGAACAGCGATTTATGCACAGGTTCCTCAGACCACTGAGCAAGACCCTCAATGGGAACAAAAGCAAATCTCAATGTCTTCTGTCCCCCAGAAGTAGGGCAAGCTGTCTGAAGTTGGTCTCTGGACCCCCTTCTTCTCAGGGTCAGCTGACTACCCTGCAGCTATGACATCATAACACTACTTCTCAAAGCAGAAAGAGTCGTGAATTTTAAAAACGTAGGAAAATGAAATCAGAAAATAAAGAAAGATAAGGAAAATTGGATATAGTTTCCAGAGAGAAATGTCCAGAAAGACATTTTGGAGGGAGTTTATCAACAGTCATTCTATAGCAGTCGGGGTAGGTTAATCCCAATTGGTGAAACAGGAATTACAGAACATATTCAGGAAATAACTGTCTGTATATATACACACACACACACCTGGGCACAATACTGAGGATTCAACCAAGGCTTCATACATGGTAGGCAAGTACTCTGTTCCTAGTCATCTTTTGCCTTTTTATTTAGAAATAGGATTTCACTAAACTGCCCAAACTTACTCTATGGTCCAGGTAGGCCTTGAACTAGTGGCCTTCCTGCTCCAGCTTCCAGAATAGCTGAAAACAGGCCTAAGTTACCAGACTTAGCCAGAAAATAACACTTTATTGTTCCTTGAGCCATTGCAGGGTTTTAAACGAAAGTTTAAAATAATAAAATAAAACAAAATTTATCTTTGGGAGCTATTTTATTGAATAGATATGAAAGATTGGTCATTAGCATGCTGACTGCCTACCTGGCCTGCTCAGAGACAATCTGTCCTTCTCCATGGTGGTGGTGGTATATGTGCCCCGCACAATCCTTGCAGTCTTGTCTGACCTATTAATCTGTTCATCATAGCTTTTTATCAGACAGAAAAAAGAAAAAAAATCAACTTTGTCCAGGTCCAATTTGGGTAAATTTTGAATTAGTGGCATCAGAATCGATGCAATTTAATGAAGTCACAGCTGGATGAATTCAAGAAGAAAGGCTGGAGGGGGGAGAGGGGTTGGAAAGACAAGACAGAAGTGACCAGGAATCAAGATCAGGGCAGATGGGGAAGCAGTGGTGGTAGAGGAGACGGGGCAAGTCACAAAAAGATACATTTTTAATGATGTGACTTGAAAGAGAGAAGAGAAGAAACACAAATGCTTCTTTGCAAACGCTCCAGGGTGCAGAGAAGAGGCACTTGCTGCATGGACATGGGTCCAGAGTCTGAAGCTGGCTGTGCATCATCTAAATGACCTGTGCTGGTCCCCCAAGCCTGTGGGCTGTCACTCCCAGGAAACTTTAGGCAAATTTCTTTACACGCAGTAGTAGTAAGTCAGAGATAACTGACTAGGAGCATAGCAGGAGGGCAGCGCTCCGGAGTCTTCCTCATCTTCTGAAGCAGCATCAGCATCTGGACTACTATCCTGCCAATCATTCCATGGAGGTGGCTTGGTGTGAGCCTTGCTCATCCTCCCAAAGAGCTGCCTAAATACCAGTGTGAGGTCCCAACTCCCTCCTGCTGGAATCTGACCCTGATTCCAGAACTGAGGAGGGGGAAACAAAACCACTTCTGAACAACTACCTGTTCCCCACCCTTCCACCCCCAGCCCCATCTGTCAAACCCCAACAAAGGTCTTAAGCGTCCAGCCCTACAAAAGGAGAGGTTGGAAGGGATCTAGAAGGCACTCTCAGATTTCACTTAATTAATAGCCCATCCCAGGGCCCAAGTTCCTCCCCAGGGAGCAGCTGGAGTGCAGGAAGAGGGAAAAGGGTAGAAACCACACTTCCCAGAAGAGGACATTTGGCTAAGAGAACAACCAATATGTCCAGAGGACAGGTGTCCTGAGTAATGAGACTTTAATGCAGAAGCTAATGGGAACAGGACATGAAACCAAATGCCAGAAAAGCAAGGAATAATGAGCGTGTTTGAGAAGACTACAGGAAGCAAAGACTCTTCTACCAACATTAGGGCACAGGGCCAAGGTTCTAGCCACCCAGAGCCTTGCTGGAGCTTTAGCTCCCAGGTCCCTGGAAATGGGAACAGTGGCTTTAGGCAAGGAGGATCCCGGGAGGGAAAAAAGCTGGAAGGAGGTAAGAGGACTAACAGTCCTCTGCAGAGCTGGGTTCCTGGAGGCTACAGAAACAGCTTTTAGAGCCAGTGACTCTGCTCAGGTACCCTTGCTGCGGTACTGCAGACCAGGCATCTGGGCCCCACACTGGCTGACACCTAAAGACAACACCTGGAGGCCACATCCAGCTGTGGCTGTTAGGATGTCTCAGGATTCCTTCCTCCTCCTGTGCCTTTCAGGGCAAAGGATGAGAGAAGGAAGGAGGTAGAGACCCAGGAAGGAGCGAAGCCTTGAGTTAGCATAGCCAGGAGGACAGAAGGGAGAAAGGACGGCAGACCGGGCATGAGAGAATTAGCTGCAGCTCTCTTGCATGTGCAGCATTGGGTGTTATAAATGGGGGAGGGGGCATGGAGGGACAGTGATGAATGGACCTGTTAGTGAGCTATGAGTCTCAGTAATTAAAACTGGGGATGCCCTGAGGTCCATCCTCTCCCTAGACCTGTCTTTCCTCCATTCCCCAGCTCCTCTCGCCTCTCTCCAAGGCTGTGACTCATGCACCACTGCCCAGGGCTTCTTTCTAAACCATGCAGGGGTTTGCATTCTTTTTGTTTTCCCCTCAGTGAACTTCAATATTTCGTCTTGCTTCTTACACGTCTTTGTACGCTTTCATCTCAGCCAACAACACCCACACCTGAAACAAAACCCTCTCACTGTCCTGGGCACATCTGTACCCCAGGTGCAGTCTAAGTGGGAGTGTTACCACGTTACCAGCTCTGGCTGAGAGGTCATTGACCCTCTTGTCCTTTATGGTAACAAGCTGTCCCAGGCACAAGCAGGGGTGGGGGTGGGGGTGGCGGGCACGATGACTGCTTTCTTAAGCATTTCCGGTATTACTGACTGTCAGGAAGGTGAAAGACAGCTGCCTTTCTAGACCCTACGGGAAGATCGAGATGGGCAACACAGTGATAGCATGGCCTTGGGCAACTCATTCTGCCTCTGAGTAGGTTTCCTCATCTGTAAAATATGCCTCTCTACCCTGTGGGCTGACAGGGGGCAGAGGAGGTGGGGCATGCAGTGAGACTTGGCTTGGTAAATGCAGAACAGGGCTCCCGGCGCCAAACAAGTGCTCAAGACCAGATACTATTGCTTACGACCTCATCCAGCTGAAACCTCAGGGCTTCATAGCTTTCCTGAGTTTCATAGATGATGGAAGAACGTAAGTTCCTGACAGGAAGAACGCCTATCTTTTGATACCCACTGCCCAAGTTCATAGTGGAACAGACTCCTTCAAGAGTGTTTAAAAGTGGCCTCTACATGTGTTAGAGGGACCATGGCAGTGATACAGGTGCTCAGCCCCTCCTCTTCCCCTAATTCTTGACTGAGATTGGTCAAAAATACCCATCTGCAACAGCATGGCCATGACCGTTCCCAGCTCTCCAGACTATATTAGGTGGCACCTTACCCCTTGCTCTTTACTCAGCCAGCCCACTCTTGCCCCAACCAATCCCATCCCATAAATATGAATTGGGGGCATGGGAAGAAGGCGGGTATGATAAATGGCTGTTATGAATCTTCCGGAAATGCTATGGTAGCCTCATCTCCACGGGTCTGCAGATATCCATGGCAGTCTGACCCAAGAGATAACTCCATCTGAATACAGAATTGCAGAGGCAGTGGCCCTGTGACAGAGGGCAGAGGGCAGTGAACAGGGGGCTCTGATCCCAGGCTTCCTCTCTGCATGCATCCCAAAGAAACTGGGTCCCTTTACCCTCAGTATCAAAGCAGGAAGCTAAATTGAGCGATCTGTCTACTATTTTATGCAGAAATGTGGGACATTCTTTTTTCTACCCTCTTTGGGCAGTTATCTGAAATGTTTGATGCATATTCAACTCCTTTTTCTTGTCTTCTTTCCCAACTATCCCACAGCTTGCCCAGCACACTGCTGTCACGTGACACTGGTCTTGCCTAAGAGGTACTTGTCTTCCCCCGTGAGGAGCAGCCCTGTCCACATGGTCCTAGTGGGTAAGGGGCTCTCCCTTCCTCTGGTCCTGCTTCTCAAGACCGTAGAGATGCCCCCTCTTAGGAGCTCTCTTCAGGGAAGGCACTGTGGCTTCCCACCACCTTGTCCATTCATCAGCCTTACTCATGACTTATCACTGCTTAAAGGAACCAGCTCTCCCTGAGAGGGTGAACTATGCTATGGTTACCGAAAGCCATACTGGCTACATCTCCGTGAGTGGTGCTATGGAGCCATTTGCAGAAGAAGAATCAGCCTGTGGCCTCTTAAGGAGACTGCTTGGGAAGAGAATTCAACATGTACAGACCCCCAGGTTCTTTCAGAGGATCAAGCAGAGCAAATGCAAAGCTGCTAAGAGCTGCTGAGTGTCATTTAATACAGAGTCATCTCACAGAATGATGGAGGCCATCCTTGCAAACCTCCAGCCCCGTTAGTTGCTGGCTTCTTGACCCAGAGCTGAGAAAGGGAACAACAGCCAACGAGAACTGTGCTTTCAATGAGGGATCTTCCATATGCTGGGGCGATCCTGGAAGGTAATTCTGGACACGCGCGCGCGCGCGCACGCACACACACACACACACACACACACACACACACACACCTGCAGAACCTCACTGATGTGATAAGTCTCAATACTCCCTCCACCTCCAGGTGAGAGCAGAAGCATGCAGAGTTACATTTTTAATTTCATATCTCTACCCACACCGCTATTCAGTGGTTCTTTGCCCTGGTCCACCCTCCTTCGGCATATGCTGTATTTTCCTTTTTCAACAGTCTGCATTACTCACATCTTAGTAGAGGATTTTGCTTAGATCAGGTTATTGCCCTTTAGAAAAGAACGCAGAGAAACTGCAAAAAAAAAAAAAGACCAGGGACTATCGTGAGAAATCATGTTGGTGGATGGAAACACGGAGGCCAGCAAGACTCAAGAGCTAGACACAGGGAAGGGACTGACAGGAGAAGGCTGTCACTCACATCTCCAAGTGTCTGAAAGTTATTTGTTGATGACTAAGAATCAAGCATAAAGCAAAGCAGACTGGTTTCAGTGAAGAAAATGACACTGAGCTCGGGCCTACAGCATGGACGCCAAGGCTTTCAGCAAAAGCTCACTCAACTAGCGGCTGGGACACGTGGCTTTGTGACCTATGCTCTATTGATTTCAAGTGCCTCGCTTATAAAAATTATATGTTAAACTGACTGTGAGAATAAGGCCATGATTCTGAAATGGATGGCAAAATAATGGAAGATGTTAGTCTGCCTTTTCCTAAGACTTTGGTTTTACTTGTAGAAAAAAAAATGAAAGAATAGAGTTAACTATCTGCTCTGATTATTTTTAAAATAAGGCTACTAGAGACTGTAGGCCAAGGGTGTCGGACCTTGTTAGGGTTTGCTGGTAAACTCTCTAGGCCCGGCCTTCTTCCCCTCTGTAATATCTGCCAACAAAAGAAGTACAAACATGAGGTCATAAAAGTGACTCAGGGAAAAAATAAAATGAGTTTGAGCTTCTCAAAGAGGGACGAAACCATCACAGAAGGTGTGTTTGCAATGAAGGTAGCGTAGGCCCTCATCTATCTCATCAAGCCCCCTCGCCACCAACCTGAGACATGTTACACATCCACAAAGTCAAATCGTAATTTTGTAATGTCACAAAACATATGTTGCCAAGGAACGTGACAAAATCGATAAGGCAAAATGTACTTGAGTCTATGACAATTTCAAGCATAGGCTGTTCAGAACTTTGCGTGGACAGGAAGGATTCAGGGAAGAAGGAAGCTGGCAACTGTCACAGCCAGGAGCAAAGAGCTAACTCCAACATGCAGTAGGTAGGGGCTCTCCCTGGCTATGGGACGGAGGTAGAAAATTAAGACCTAAATAATATCCCGCCAGGCCCTGGAGAAATCAGCCAGCAGAACTAGATGGAGGAAGTTCTTTTGGGTATCACTGTCTTTTTAATTCCAGATCTATAGGCATGTCTGTCTGGGATAACTGACCTCTTTCAGTGAGCACACTTTTCAAATGTCTTAACCATGGCTTTCTGCACAATCGATACGAACCAACACCCCAGCAATGCAGTCTCTCGTGCAAATCAGTTGAAAACAATGAATTATACTTTGTCTTCTACAAGCTCCTTAGCAGACTAGGACTACGGATAAATTCTTGTTTCTGGGCAGCAGATTCCTTGAAATGAATGTATTCTGAGACGGGGCGGGATGAGGCAGATGTGCAAGTCTTCTGAGCGGGGGTGGGAGGGGTGGGGGGGGAGCAGTGCAGAAAAGAAACATGAAGATAGTGAGTAACATGACCCCAGAAGGTTGTCAAGGCCTGAAGATTGTTGAAAAGCCATTTGCCTGGTTATATCGCTAAAGCAAGAATGAACCCAGTTAGCCTGTGTGTCAAGGAAGCGTGCTTTGGAGTTTGAACCATGTTCTGCCTTCTCTAGGCCAGTGGGGCTCCCATGCAATGTGTCCACATACATTCAAGAACCGGAACAAAGTCACACCTGCGGGAGGCTCGGCAGCACTGTGTTTTGTTCCATTAGTGGTAACCATCAACTTTTCACCCAGTCACTGTCTTATTTGTTGTTACCTTCTTTCTGCCTTCCTGGGCTCCTGTGCCTATCCCTCCTTCGTAATGCTTCTGTCATTTCCCAGCCTTCCCCGTGTGCAATTCTTTTTAAACTCAAAGAAAAGGGGAAACATGAAAAAGGGGAGGCACTTCAGCCCAAGGCAAGATTCTTTTCTCCCCTTTCCTTCCTAACTCCATCTGTATTTGGAGTTAAAAACAAGCCGATTTAGTTCAGATCAATTCATAATGGGGAGCCCACAGTACTTGAAGAAACTGGGTGTGTGAGAGGACTTGACAGCTGGTCTCTCCCAATACTTAGAAACAGTTCTTCACTCGCTCAACTCTGGAGTGGTCCTGTTACAACAGTGTTGGCCTAGAAGGAAAGCAGAGCTGTCCTGGTTTGTAATTAACTTCTAGAAGGAGAAAGGGCAAAGCAAAGTTTTCCCTGGCCTATGCTAGAGATAAGAAAGTTAGTTCAGAGACAGACTCTGCAGATGAATTACCTCCCAATACCTTCCCCTTCTCCTGATGATGTATACTCTGGCTCTGCTTCTCTGAGCATCCTCCCCTGCCCATCATTTCCCTACCCACCTTCCTTCATACTCCCAGTCCCGTACAGGCACCTCTGACTTCACCAACTGTGTCTACAGCATCTTAATAGCTTCCTGACCCATCTGTTAATTAGCCATCTAAAAAAGAAGCCACACAGTTCCTCCTTAGAGTGATTCTCATCTCCAAGACATTAATGAATCAACTCATGGTGAGGAGGAGGAATAGGTTTGGATGTGAGACAGCTAAGGGCAAAGTAGAATGCCAAAAGGGGCCAGCCTCCGAGGCTAGATGCTGGGCAGAGCTCATATTCCTGGAGGACGTGGGCCATCATTCTCTGGGCAAACAGCCTCAGGTAACAACTACAGAGACACTCAGGAAACATGACAATCAGTGGATGCCTGCAGTTCCAACCTCTCAACCTGAGAAGTTCTAAAGCAGGGGCAAGAAGGGGATGTAGCTTCTAATAGAAATGGGGTTCCAGCCAGAAAAGGCAGGACACCCTCACTCAGACACTCAGAACTAGCTTGGCTTTCTCCTCCCCAGAGCCCAACTAGCTGAGTGCAGGTGTGTTTGCATCATTCCCACTGCCTTGTCTGTTAGAATCGCCAGAGAGCTGCCTAGTTCCCCTCCAGACACTGACTTCTCACTCAGAATCCTGCTAGCAAGAGCTAATCACTTCTAGAAAAAGCAAAATCTGCTGCAAGGGAGGGAGAGATGTAAGAAAGTCCAGCCATAAGGAATATGCGTGTGTATGGCAGACAGAGGGCTGCCCAGCCTGGGAACACCAAGGCAGAGCAGATGGCCAATCCCTTCTTCCATCTCTTCTCAAACTCCCACAGTATCCCTTTGCAATGAGGCTTTGCTCACCGAAACTCCCTCAGACTCAGGAACGCTTGCCCCAGGGAAGGAAGGGGCTCAGGTCTGCCTGTCTTCAGGGAGGCTCACACACTGCAACAGCTCTGTTCTCCCTTTCAGTATGGACACATCTCGGCTCCACTGTTTCAGAAAGCACAGAACTGAAACACATGCCCTCTCCCAACTTGGCCTCTGACCAGGAGCATTCCTGTTCCCCCACACACACACTCTCCCTAGGAAAAACTCATTACTACGTGAATACATACCTTCTCCATCACTGCCCCCTTTCCCCTCCCTTGCCTCTCTTACAACACACACTGCACAACTGCCCCCAGCTGGGGTGGCCAGCAGTGACATCTGAGGTATAAGCAGAGAAAGAGGAGCTTCCTCCCCTGGGGCCCACTCAGAGGTGCATTGCACGTGAGAATAATGTGCGCACTCACACTGACGCACTTGGAAGGAAGAGGTCCAGGAGATATGCTATCTTGCCAGTTACCCAGAACTGAAAAAGGCTTTCCCTGAGCTGCTCAAGGTTACTCCTGAGTGTCCTTAAGTGTCACTCATCGCGGTGAGTCTCATTCATCACTGATCTCCAACCCCACCCCACCCCCACCTGCTACACATACACTGACAGGCGTTGTCCCTAACCACCCAGCACCAACCAGTATAATGGTTTCCAAAGCACTGATCAGGCGAGGCTGCAGCTGCTAGAGAGGTGCTGTGAACTGAATGAAATCAGGAGGTAAATTTGAGGGAGAAACATCACATATTTACATAATGGTCTGGGGCCTGAAATCCAGTACTTTCCTCGTGGTTCACTCTCTCCTCCTCCCACCCCAGAAATAATGGTCCCAAGAGACCATGGTTACCCTAGTGTGGGACAGAGGGAGTCTATGGGGAAGATGAGATTACTCTCAAGAACAGTGGCTTCTCCAGAGCAACATGGCAATGTTGGTTTTCATAGGGGCTTAATCTCAGACTCTGAGGCTACAACCTTATCAAACACAGGTGATGTTGAACAAAGTGTACGAGGCACCGGGGGCAGGACAGGGAGAAACCCCAAGAAAGGTTTGTGAGAATCAACTAGAAAGAGGTAAGAGCCAGGGTGGGTTTAATGAGACAAGAGGAAGCAAGAGGCGATGAGCCCCTGAGTCCTGGGTCAGAGGTGACAGATGAGGAACACAGGTACATCTGCTTCAGAAAGGCACCTGCCCCTGGGCAATTCCTTCTTTGCTTTCCAAGCTGAGCCGAAGAGAGAATTCACAGCCAGACCAAACAAACTCCTGGGAAGTGTCGGTGTCTTGCTCCTATTCTGCTCACAGTACCCATCCTCTGCATGGCGAGATATGGAGACCACAGACCATCGCTCACAATCCTAGTTCAAGTCCAAAGGGATGTTGAGTAAGCCTAGGCTAAGAGCAGCTAATGGAAGAGGGGCTAGCCCAGGTAACGAGGGGGTTAAAAGGGGATGCTCCCTTTACAGTCAGCCCAAGGCTAGTACTTGAGTGTGAAATGTCTGCATTTAGTGGATTTGAGTCAATGAAACCTGACAGGGAATATCATCTTCTCACACTCACATTATGGGGGGAGGGGGGCAGAATCAGCTCCTTCGGCATGCCTAGAAATTTCTACCTGCCTTCCTCTTTGCAGCAAGGTAGGGGTGATTAATGTTCAGAGCTCCTAAGGGAGGAGGTTGTCAAGCCATGAGGATAATAAGCAAGGTGCATGGACCAGGCTAGGCTTGGTAGGTCAACTCATAAGCAGTGGACTGGGGGCTGGGCCTGGGAACTAGGGCAGTGCCCACTCTGTGTGCCAGAAATGGAAGTGTTTCCTGGGGCAGGGCTTTCATTGAAGCCACATCCAACCATTCATCTTCATGGGGACACGGGGAGCATAGCTGACTTCGCATCCTCTCTGCCTGTGCAATTCCTAAAGGAGAGACAGGGCTCCTGTTGTGGCTTTGACTTCCCAACGATCTCCCTGGGAGCCAGAGACAGGGTGGGAAGCAATCGGAGTGCAACTATGGACTGTCACGTTTTAAGCTCCCGTTATAAATTTTGGAAGGGGGCAGTCCCCACTGTCTTTACCATGTGTGCAGTAAAAGATGCCCAGCCGGGCTGAACACCATCCAGTGTTAACTCAAAGAGGCCTGCCTTGGAGGAACAAGTTCTCCATCCTCTGCAGGAAAGATAAGCACCCTACTGGAAGGCATACCATCTGTGCTTGGTCAACACGCATGGGGAACCTTCTTCCCAGCAGAGGCGCCAGCCACCCTTTCCATGTCATCCTGCTCTTAACCCCTGGGAACATCCCAGCTTACACTAACCCACTTGCTATTCTTTTCAGTGAGGTACTCACACTGTTCAGGTCTTTATATTAAGGTGGCACTCCGGTTTAAAAAACAAACAAAAACCTAAGCGCGGTACAACCCATAGTAAAGTGGCCACACACCATGAAAAAGAGAGCCTAGAGATTGGGAAATTGGTGAAATTCTTACCCTTGAACACCATCAACTCCATTGATTGGTACTTTGTGTTGCAAATCCCTCTAACACTAAAGGATGCCTAGCTGCTTCCTATGGAACAGGAGAGAGCTACAAAATTTACTGCTCTTAAAGGAAGCGACTGTGGAAGTGACTTAGAAAGAGAGAAGAGGTGTGTGCATGAAGAGGACTGGAGGTGGGGGGAGTATGTTAAGAGGGGGCGAGGCCTGGGGATCCAAGGCAGGCACCCAGCAATGCCTCTCACCTGTGGATGTTCATCTCTCGCGGGGGGCGGTGGGCCTTGTCATAGGAGACCTTGGCGAAGACGCCCGCCACGATGACGAAGGCGATCACCCCGCAGGTGATGTAGACGGTGAAGTTGGTTTTGTCCTTCTCCGGGTCGTACTTGTTCTCCGGCCCCGGCGACACCACCTTGGTGCTGGGCGTCTGCACCCATACGGGGCTTTGGTAGTTGGTGCACTGGCGCTGGTCCAGCTTCTCGTGGCGCTTCTTGCAGCAGAAGCGATAGTAGCAGGTACCGCAACAGTACAGGTAGCCGCTCTCGCTGTTGTTACACTCGAACTCCTTGTCGTACTGGCCGCTCACGTCGTAGTAGCCCCAGCACGTCTCGTAAGTGACGGTCGCGCTGGCCGCCGCCGCCGCCGCTGCCGCCGCCGCGGACTGTCCCCGCCGGCTGCCCGCCTCCGGGACGCCGGACGCCCGGGCGGTGCTGTTCAGCTCGCGGCCGCCGCGGGCTAGGGCACCTCCGGAACGCCGACCCCCGACGGCTCCCGCGCCAAGGGTCCGGTTAGCCGCGCGGCCGCGGGCGGCGTCTGCGCCGGGCGGCAGGTGCAGGGACGAGAGCGACAGCAGCAGCGACAGCAGCAGAGGCGGTAGCAGGAGGCGGCGCAGCGCCATGGCGGGGCCGGGCGGGAGGGCGCGGGCGGACGCGGGCTGCAGGCCGCTGCCCCAGCGGCTGGCCGGACTCCGAGGGCGGCCGCGCGGGCTGGGCGAGCGACGCGGGCCGGTCAGTGGCGGGGCGATGGCGCCATCGAGGCGCGGGCGGTGGCGGGAGCGCACGGAGCGGCGGGGCGCAGGCTGCGCGGGGCTCTCAGGCTGCGCGCCGGCTCCGCGCTCCCCCTGCGGGTTCCGCGCTCCTGGCGGGCAGCCCCATCCCCCGCCCGCGGCAGCGGCGGCCCCGCGCGGCTCGGCTCAGGCCGGCCCCGAAGCGCTGCTCCCGGAGGCGGCGGCGGCGGCGGCGTGGTCCCGTCCGGGCAGGTCCTGCGGGACGAGACGGTGCAGCGGTCACGGGGTGCGGGGATCGGCGGGCTGCCGGGCGGGGAAGGAGTGCGCAGCCCTCGAGGAGTGCGTCCCGGCTGGGACGGTGGCCCGAGGGCGCACAGAGAGCCCCTGCGGGAGTCACCCGGCCGACCGGCCCCGGTGAGGTGCAGCCTGCTGAGGCTGGGGTCGGGCGGGCAGTCCGGGAGCGCGGCGGCTGCACCTCAGTCACTCACCGTACCCGGCTGCGACTGCAGCGGCGGCGGCTAGGCGGGAGCGCAGCGGTCGGAGCTAGAGAGCAGAGCTGGGAGCCGCCTGCACTAGTGCCGGAGCGTGTGCGATAGGCGAGAGGGAGACACACGCACTCACACAGCAGCACACGCGGGAGCGCCGCGCGGGGAGGGCGGGGAGGGAGGCCAGCCGCTCGCCGCCGCCCACGTTTCCACGCCTGGGCGCCCGGGTGGGGGACGGCAGGACTCCTCTTTGCCTCTTCCCCCCTCTCTCGAAGCTCCGCGTCACCGAAGCCCGGACACCAGTTAAGCAACACCGCGCATTAAGCTGGCAAAGAGGGAGCTCCCCCTGCTCCCCACTTCTCATACCCCGGAGCAAGATCAGAGTGAGCTCTCTGGAGCCGGCCCGCGGCAGGGTCAGACGTCCTCTGACATGATCGCCCTTCCAGCCCTCTTGGTCAAGTACCACCCCCGCCCCCCTTACCTTAGCCTGGTCTTTGCGCTGCCAGTAAGCGAGTTGGGGTTTCTGCAAGCCTCTGCCTCTCCCTAGTGGTGATGCTCGCAGTCAAGATAAGAGGTCAAACCCATTGCTACAGGTTCCTACACTGAGGCCAGGGGTCAAGTGGGTCTTGGGCCACCAAGTGCCCTGAACTTAGGCTCTTTTCTCCTTCATCTCTCATGCAGGAATGAGATAACTACAGCTCTTAATGACACCTCGAATTCCCTCTTTCTCCAACGTTTTTTCAGCGTTGAGACTGAGTTTAAAAGTAAACAAAAAGAAAACTACCTGGGTTTTAAAGATTCCTTTTGGAAACTCCTGTATTCCTGTGCTGAAATTCCTATTGTTGCTGCTAGGAGAGACAGGCGGGAATCAGAGGCAGGCATTCCCTCGTGACCAGAGTGAGGTAGGCATTCCTGTAACCAGGCTGGCTGAAAGGAGACCCAAAGTCTGACATTCTAAGCTGTGTGGCCACCCCAAGAGGGAGTCAGAGTCTTAGTTTGGAGTGTGTCCTTGGAAGAGGTGGGGGAGCGGAGAAGATGAGCAGCAGCCGGCCAAGCTTCTGGCCATGTGTCCTGAGTACTTTGGGGGAAGGCAGGGGACAGACTGTCAGAAGTATGGCAACAGAAATGTCCCTGAAATAGTCCACTCAATCCTACTCAGGGGGTAATTCAAACAAAAGATCAGCATTCAGGAAGAACTGGCAGTAAATGGACGGATTGAATTGGAGCTGGAACTCAAGATTCCAAGACACGTAGGGACATTTTTCACCCTGGGATGGGTAGAGAGAGATTCACTCATTCTGGCCGGCTCTTCTAGAAACACGCCATGTGTTTCTCAATACCACCTCCTCCTCCTCCTCCTCCTCCTCCTCCTCCTCCTCCTCCTCCTCCCTTCTTCTTCTTCTTCTTCTTCTTCTTCTTCTTCTTCTTCTTCTTCTTCTTCTTCTGCTTCTTCTTCCTCCTCCTCCTCTTCCTCCTCCTCCTCCTCCTTGGCACTTCCTGTTTCCTTCATCTCTTAATGGTTCTGCTAACCATCACTTTTACTGCCAATCCTGCCATGTGCGCTGGTAAGTGCTAGGATAAGGAACAAACAATGTAGCCCCTTCTGTAAGGAGTTCATTTACAGAGACAGTCAAATGATTTCTGCATGGCATGTTTGTGTCCACGACAGAGATGGGCACAGCCTAGTCTCAGAGCAGGGTATAGGCATCTAGCATAGCCCAGGAGAGGAGCAGTGATGGTTCAATACAGTTCTCAGGGTACTCACGAAATGCATGGTGAAGAATGATTCAGAATTAGAAAAACAAGCAAGAAGGTAAGGATACTTCCAGCAGAGGAAACAGTAAAACTGGAAGAAGTGAATTAGTGTGGGTGGGTGAACTAGGCATACAGGGTGGAGGAACTCTTAGAGGGGCTTCTAAATAGAGCAGCTGGGGGCACTGTAGGTCCCGTCAAGAAATTTGTATGTATTTCAGCTGCTGGGGAAATATTGGTGAGTTTTAATAGGGGAAGATGCTATCAAATGTATAGGTTTGTTACATCCTCAAGTCTACTGGAGAAGACTGGACACAGGGAAAGCAATTTAGAAGCTGTGCTGGTAATCCAGATGCAAAATTGATGGAGCAATGAAGTGGACATACGGGAGGGGATGCCTACAATGGAGGTGATGTTCTCATTCAGAAGAGCAGGCTCAAGGCAGTTAGCAGTGGTCATGTGGAAGTGTCTTTGAGAGGTCCACCTGAGGCAGCCCCCCAGGGCAACAACAGAAAGCTCAGAGGAAGCAAATAGGCACACATACTTGGTATTCAGGACAGTGTATTTGAAGAAAACAGCACTGTGCAATTGAATCTGAATAGTATGTGTGATTTCTAAGCCAGTCTCTTCCTGTCTTCTAGTGTTCCCATCTCTTTTATTTGTCCAGAATTTCTGTATGTGTATCTGGACATTCCCTCAGAAATAGGCAGAAGACTAAGTTATTCTCATGAGAGACTCTAACAAGATTTCATCAATCTTACCGATAAAGGGAAATTGACTAGGTTTCTCAAGTCAACTTTCCCCCAATAGGGGCAAATGTGTTGTCAATTCCTGTGCTCCCAAATCATGACATCAACAGACTCACAGAAACAGTATTTTGGTAGGCTAGAATGTGCACAGTTATTTATTTCAATCCTTATTGTAATACATGCTATTATTACTGATATCTCTCCTGTTCACTCTTTGGGGTTGATCAGGTGACTTACCCTCCATCATGCTCCCCCCTGACCCTACCCTATTTTCCCCTTTTTGTTTTTTTGAATGTTAGATTCTTGGCAGTATTGAAACATACTTTATTTGTGGATTTGACCCATTTAAAAGTTACAGAAAAAAAAATTTTCCCCAAACATACACTGACTTTCTGAAGCCCTGAGGCTATGGGGAAAGTGCCCCAATCCTTATTTCTGAAAGGTATGTTCCAATTGGTCTGAGCCAGCTGTAACAACCACCTTCTCTTTAACAAGGATTGGTTAAAAATGCTTACGGGGAGGGGGCTGGAGAGATGGCTCATCACTTAGAGTTCTGGCTGCTCTTCCAGAGGACCTGGGTTCAATTCCCAGCACCCACATGACAGCTTACAACTGTCTATAACTTGAGAATTCAACCCTCACACAGACATACATACAGGCAAAACACCAATAAAGTAAAAGTAAATAATTTTTTAAAATGCTTGCATGATCTAGTTCTAAATAAAGGCAATCTGATGAGGAGTGGGTAGACTTCCTTGCTGTTAAAGCGGTAATAATTTTACACTTCTGAGCATAGTTGCTCTGGATGGTAGATGGTGGGGAGTGGTGATATTCAGCTTGATAGTCATCAGTACTGCTTACTGGGTGTCTCTGCTCTGCCCTTCAGGCATATAGTGGAATTGCAACCCATGGGCTTCCTGTACAAAGCAGGTGTCCTGCTTGGTTTTTTTGGTAATGACACAAGCTAGAGTCATCTAGAGGGAACCACACTGAGCAAAGCCTATGGAGCATTTTATTAATTAGTGATTGACCTGGAAGGCCCAGCCCATGGTGGGTGGTGCCACCCTGGGCAGACAGTCCTGGGGTGTATGAGAAAGCAGACTATGCAAGAAGTGGGGAACAAGCCTGTGAGCAGCAGCCTCCCGCCCATGACCTCTGCTTCAGTTCCTGCCCTGACTTCCTTTGATGATGCACTGTGATGTGGAAGTGTAAGATAAAATAAACCCTTTCCTCCCCAAGTTGCTTTTAGACATGGTATGTTTTTCATAGCAATAAAAGCCCTAACTAAGACAGGGAGATAAGTGGACAAGTAGTGTTCATTCAGTGAGTTGCGAGCAGGAATTGTGTGTGGTGTTTCAGAAGCATCCAATTGCAATGGCATCCCCATCCCACACTTCTTGTTTCCTTCTGAGGCTGGGATAAGGAAGCTTCACTGTGAGAATGGTTTTCATACCCAGGGTTGGTGCCTAACGTCCGGCCACATATATCAACATAAGTCCTGAGAAAACCAAAAAAAAAAAAAAGAGTCTAACCAAGCAGTTTTCTGGTGCTGCATCCTGGCTACTGAAGTCTCAGGTAGGCTGGGGGTACAGACATGGCTCTTTTAAGAGGACCTGCTGTGCAACTGAGCACTTGAGCAGCTGGCACTAGGCACAACTGCCTGCCACAGGCAGACACAACATTCCTAGAGCTGGAGCAGGTAAATGTGGCTCTGGAGTCAGTACCTGCCTGCATGAGGTTAGGCTCTGACAGAACCAAGTGGGGCAGAGCCAGTCGCCAGCATGGCATGTGATAAGCGGATCCCCATAGCAATAGTCTAGTAGTTTAAGTTTGACTCATGTGGTCAGACGAGGCTGCAGACATGCAGGAAGTCAGATCCCGACCAAAAAAACCTGTGAACAGCTATAATACGTTTTAAAATGTGCTTTGATACTGGAGAAAGAAAAGAAAATGGGTATAGACAGTCATAGGAAAAAAATAAATAGTTTAAAAATAATAAAGTAAAATCTTTAAGGACAGAATAAAGTAATATAAAAAGAAAAAGGCCAAGTAAAGGTGGGAAATACACAGGACATCTGGATCTTGTATGGTGTTTTGCTGTTTTGAATTTCTTGGATTCTGATGAGTGAATGGCAGCTGCTGAGTGATACTGGATTATGGAACGAAATTGAACTAAATTGGCCTATATACTTTAGAAATCTCTTGGCTTTGAAATGGAAGTTGGGAAATGTGTTGTGTTGGGGGAGATGTTATGCTTTTGTTTCCACAGGAAGTAAAAAGTTATTTTTTTTTAAATCTTGGCTACAGACATGAAAAATGAAACCCCAAAAGACTATAGGACAGGTGACATATATGCTGATCCCTCTACTATGGGGACAGATCTGAGACTGGATGGGACATGTTAAATCTACAGAGTCCTCATGACTTATTATTACATGCCATTCTTTCATATGGCATAGATGCCTCATATAAAGCTACAGAGTCTTTATGACTTATTATTACATGCCATTCTTTCATGTGGCATAGATGCCTCATATAAAGCTACAGAGTCTTCATGACTTATTATTACATGCCATTCTTTCATATGGCATAGATAGAGGTTTGGTTATACAGTCCAAACAAACTTATAAAGTTAACAGATGCCTTTTACTTGCACAAACATAAAACAAAAAAAAATCATCTTTAACTGACTTGTGCACACTGCACATTCCATACTTGTGTTAATGCAGATATATATGTTACGTTTAAAAGTGTATGTGTTTTCAGAAAAAAAAAGGACCAGACATCAATAAAGACAAGTAGCCCTGGTGATCCAGCCCCTCAGAATGCCTCTGTTGCAGTTATCTCAAAATTCCATATCTAGAACAACTTCAAAGCTGCTAGCTGAGATGGTCCAGCCTCACAGACTATCCAGTCAAGACTTCAGGTAAGCTCTATATTTTCTCATCACACAGAGACTAAACAAAAAATAGTACAGCTAGCTCTCTTAGGACCTGACCATTATCCCAAATTTCTCAGGGTCTTCTAAAGAAGCCATCACACCCAGACAACAGGAAGCAGTCTGGAAAACATGACTCCCACATTCCCAAGAGGTGGGGTAGGTGGTTTTTGGTGTGTTATGGAAGATTGTCGTCATTTAGGGGGGTGGGTTACAAGTTGTTATTGGTAATGATCAGGAAAAAAAAGCTGAAAAAGGAGATTAGATTCAAGGATCTCTTTCTGACAGGAAAAGGAGGGATATAATATAGAAATGATGGGATAAAAGGGTAAATTATTGAATCTACTTTTAAACTAAAAAAAACAACTATCAGTCTTAAATATTGTAATTGGTATATGGATTTTTATATATTGATACAAATCTAAGGTTATTTTTGTTATACTGTACATATGTTTAAGATATTATACCTATGCAGCTCATTTAAAAATGTAATGTAAAGTTCTAGACCCTGAAAGCTATTTAGGATAATAAAGAAATACAGGTTAGAAGTTAGTCATCGATAACAATCAAACTTATAGTCATGCTAGATATGTTTCCAAGGTCAAACAGAAATCTATTTTAAATAGATAGATGGTCTTCAAATACTTCAAAGGCTTAAAGAATGGGGCATTTAAAATGTTTTACTAACATAAGGTTTTTCATGACAGTGAGACATGTCTGCTCCTGGGAGCACAAATTTACTTCAAAAAAGGATGATGGGCATCAAAGAACCTCCATATGGAATTTGCTTTCAATGTAGCAAAGCTAGCCATTTGGGGAAGAAACTGCAGTTGCCTCAACTGCTGGCAGTGTGCTGTCCAAACTGGACAAGCAGGACACAAAAGAAAGCGACTGCTGAACATTGCAAAGACAAGGTAGGACAGTCCTTCAAAATTCCTGCTTCACAGAAAAGTCTGTCAGATGTTCTAGGCCTGTAGGCCAAAGATGGAGGCTCCAACATTGCAGTGGAACCTTGGGTGACTGGCCAGGCAGCCAGATGTCTCTGTCACTTCTATAGTTTTGGAAGTTGTTTGCTCTACACTTCCTGTTTACTCAGGTAATATTATATCCTTCTCAGGTCTCTGATGAAATTAAAGACTAGATAGTTATAGTTTTATAGTTTTCCTTGTCACCAAATTCAAAAGAGAAACTTATATAAGAGATGTAAAGTTTATAAGGTTGAGAAAAATGAAAGCTTATGTTGTTTATCTAAGAAGATGTTTTAAGGTCTAAAAGGGTATTTTCAGAATGGTAATAAAAGTTATAATAAAAAGTGGTTTATGTCTAAAACTTTGGACTCATCAAAATAAAATAGATAATAGAATAATTTCTCTAAATTTGACAAATACAAATGGACGGACCATTGTGAGCGTATTTCTTAATTGATAATTGTTCTTATTGTATATAATTTTACTGTATTAGCATTAAAACCTTTCCTTTTTATTTAGATAAAAAAGGGAAAATGTTGTGGGATATTTGTTCACTGTGTGAAACTGTATTGCTGTGATTGTTGTAATAAAAAGCTGAACAGCCAATAGCTAGGCAGGAGGTATAGGCAGGATTTCCTGGGAGAGAAAGGAAGAGGAAGAGGAATCTAGGCATGCGGGAGAAGCCAGAAGACACAGAGAGAAAACAGAAGTTGCAAGATGGAAGAGAGGTAATGCCACGTGATAGAATGTATATTAATAGAAACAGTTTAATTAAGTTATAAGAGTTAAGCCTTGCCGGGCGGTGGTGGTACATGCCTTTAATCCCAGCACTCAGGAGGCAGAGGCAGGTGGATCTCTGTGAGTTTGAGGCCAGCCTGGGCTACAGAGTGAGTTCCAGGAAAGGCTCCAAAGCTACATAGAGAAACCCTGTCTTGAAAAAAAAAAAAAAAGAGCTAAGCCTTATAAGCCTATACATTGACACAGCCTAAGCTAAAGGCCAAGCTTTTATAATTAGTAAGAAGTCTCCATGTTGTTATTTGATGGAGGTGGTAGAAAAGAAAGTCCATCTACACAGGGTCCTTTACTGACCTCAGCAGAGAAAGCATGAAAGATAAAATACATTTGTTTGCTTTTTTAAAGCCTCAAGAATTAAAGTCTGTTAACTTAGGACATCCTAATTCACCCTGGGAAGGTGATAGATGAAAGGATGGAGCTACCCACAGACTTGTGCCCAGAGCCCTCTCAACTCTGGTCTACTAGCAATGTGAGGTAAATCCCCCCCAAGCCATTTGAATATGGACATCCTTTTAAATGTAGCCAATAGCATTCCTAATATATGAATTGCATCTTGTCATTTTTTTTTTTTTTTACTTTTTTTTTAAGACAATGTTTCTCTGTGTAAGAGCTCCAGCTGTCCAGGAACTTGCTTTGTAGACCAGGCTGACCTTGAACACATAGAGATCCACCTGCCTTTGCCTCCTGAGTACTGGGATTAAAGGCATGTGTCACCATGCCCAGCTATATTTTGTCATTCTTTATTTTGATTTTCTCTAGGGTTTTGAATTAGCTATGCAACTTTGTACTGATGTATCAGTTTTATGAATTTCAGTTTTCACCTTTATGAAAGGAGGGGGATTATGTCCAAGAAGACATACCATCTTTTCTCACTATAAACTTTACCATGGCCTCTAAGCATGAACTTGGCCTCTAAACCCAGTATGATCTGGTCCTCAGCTGATCTAAGCCTATTTCCTTTTAGTCTGTCTTGACTTCTCCCTCTAGCCACACTGGTACACTTCTTCTCCCTGAGAGCCTTTGTAGTAGCTTCGTTCTCTGCCCATATCCCCTTCTTGCAGGCATGTGCAGGATTCTTTCTCCCACCCTGTGGCTCTGTTTAAGTATGATAAATGGAAACGGTGCAGTACCCATACCCATTTCTTCTCCCACTGTGTTGGATTTGCACCTCCTCCTGATACGTTTTTCCGTCACAGCATTTACCACCATCTGGTAGACTTTAGACAATCCTGTTCTCTCCTCTCAGCTACAATACTGGCTCTTGATTCAGCTTTGTTGATTCCTGTATTCTAGATGCCTACATCCATGATAGAGGTCCAGTAGTCTAAGATGGACACAGAAAGACTCCCCTCCAGCTGTCAGCCCCTCTGGGGTCTTTAGAAAGTCATCCCCTCTGAGAACATGCCAGCTTCCCCAAGAAGCCCATGTCTAGTGACAGATTACAGTGGGGGTACCAATGCGTAGCTATTTCAGCACCAAACCCTCTGGTGAGCTTGTCTTGTCTGAAACCAAGGTTTTTTTTTTGTTTGTTTGTTTGTTTGTTTTTGGTTTTTCGAGACAGGGTTTCTCTGTGTAGCTTTGCGCCTCTCCTGGCACTCACTTGGTAGCCCAGGCTGGCCTTGAACTCACAGAGATCCGCCTGGCTCTGCCTCCCAAGTGCTGGGATTAAAGGCGTGCACCACCACCGCCCGGCTTGGAACCAAGGTTTTATTGAGTCTATATCACATCTGCCCAATCCTGTTTTCTCCCCCATTTTCATCAGTGTTGTTCTTCTAGAAAAGTCGGCGTGCTAAATTTTGTTTCCATATCTACTTCAGAAGTTTTGATCCTGTGCCATGGGCACTCAGAAATTCACATTGAATGGATGTTTCTGAATCCCCCATTTCTCTCAGTGCCGTTCTTGTTAGCAATTGCATAGCTTTTGTTCTATCTTCTACAGTAACAAGTTTGAAACTGTCTCCTAAGGCCACCAGTTCCGATGTTAAATAATCTAAGTCAGAAACTTAGAGTACATTAGCTTTTGTTAATGCTGCTGATAGGTAAATCAATTTGTTCATTCACACCAAGCTTATAGTTTAGAGTGGCCTTCATGTTAGGATGACATTTTTGCATTCATGCAAAACACTGCATACACACTTTAGCTCATTTGGAAAAATTCAAGCCTGTTACTCCAGAACTGTGTGCATTTAGGGAACTTCTTGTGCAGTATGATGTTTCAGGGTATCATTGTCCCTTGTTTTTACTGTGGGGGCTTGCTTTCCTCCACTCTCATTCCAAGGGATCTGCATGGGCCACACAGGACCCACACTGCAGCAAAACACATGTTAGTCAGCTTGTATATTCAGGGTGATTTGGTGACAGAAACTCACCCAGTGAGATGAGTGACAGGACTCGTATGAGCAGGGCAGGAAAGAACCTCACTCTTCCCTCTGGATTGTCCTGTGGCTACTGGTGTCCTCACAGGAAGCCCAAGAAAAGAGCTGGTCTGGGGACAGGCTGAGATGCAGAGAAACATGATCCTCTTAGCACATTTGAGTCCTGGGTATAGCATCATCTTACTAAGTCTGCCCACAAGTGTACCTTTTAATTTGTATATTTACGTGTGTGTGTGTGTGTGTGTGTGTGTGTGTGTGTGTGTGTGTGTGCCATAGAATGCCCTGCAAAGGCCACAGAATGCCCTGCAAAGGCTAAAGGAAAGCTTTGGGGAGTTGGGGTTTCCACCGTGTGAGTCATTGGGATCAAACTCAGGTCATCAGGCTTGGTGGCAAGCACCATTACTGTTAGCCTTCTAACCAGCTTAAGCACCAGATACTTTTATGGAACCTGAGCAAATACATCCTTGTTTTAATTAGCTTCTATTCACTGGGCTTTCCTTTTGCAGCCCAAAGGATCTTACCTAACACAATCAACCTCACAGCTCTCTGAGTTCAAGCAGGGAGAAGTAGCAAAGCCTTCCTATGGGTGACCAGACACACCCTCTGCTCTGTTTACAGCAAGTGAGCAGTACAGCGGAGGATGGACAGAGCAAGTCAAGTCAGTATGTGGGAGATATGACTAGTGAGGGCCCCTTCACAGCTGCTGCCATCAGGATGCACAGGTAGACTTAGGCTAAGGAGCTGTAGTTCACTAGGAGCATCCAGGGGAAGGAACAGACACAGGTAAATTTAGTCTTGGTGGGAAAATCCACATGAGTAGATACCAAAGTCTGGGGGAGCGTACAGGATGTTCCAGAGAATAAGTTGAGCTTACCAGACACAGTGTCCAAGAAACACATCAGTCTCAGCCATAGATTTGAAAATTATCATGAACATGGTATTCACTCTGATAGAATACTCCAGAGTGACAAGTTTGGGGGACCCAGATAGTTACCAGCACAGAACATTGGCTAGAGACCAGCAGCTATCCTCTTCTACCAAGCATGACAGAGCACAGGCCCAGGTGTGGTGGCACTTGCCATTGGCAGACAACTGAAAACATGGACTAGCCAGCAACAGTGAGTTAATACAGGGAAAGGAAATTGAGAATTTCAATGTAGACATTTGTTCCGTTGGATGGCTAAAAATAGTAGAGACTAGAAGAGCCAGAAGCTACCCTGAGTCTTATGTATACTACAAAGGTAGGACAGGGTAGTCCAAACCACTGTTAAGTTTTCTGTCTTAGAGATGCTAAAGATGGAGTCACTCATGGCCATAGAGAAAGCAGTCCCAGAGCATGTGGGGAAAGTAGCTTTGAGGTGAGTGAGAGGGAAACACATTTCATCCTGTTTCTCTCCCTCCCCCCCAAAAAGAATGGAGTCTGTTTGTTCTCTTTTGAATCTGGAGCTGACATCATGACTTGCTTTACTTAAGAGAATATGGTAAAAGAGACATTGTGTCAACTCTCCCTCTCTCTCTGGAGAACTTCTGCATTTTTTGGAATCTAGTATCCTGTAACAAACATGGATTACTTAGAATATTGAATGACAAGAGATCACATGAAAAGAAATCCTAGAATTCCAGAAAATGACTTGAATATTTCATTTCCAGCCAAACTCCCAAAGGAATATAACCCTGGACTGAGCCAAAGTAAAGCCAGAACAACCAACCAGCCCAGCCCCAGCCAAAAAGTAAGAGATCACAGGAATTCCAGGTGTTTTAAGCCATTTGGTGTTGTAGTAGGTTATCACAACATAATTACCAGCTAAATCAAACCCAATAGTTCAGACTCAAGGTAGAAATGGGTTAGGAGTAACTTCTGGCCACAAAGATATCTGACATCATTTTTGCCAGCTACTACTTTATTCCCCTAGGCTGAATAACAGAGTATCACAAATCGAGAGAGATTTAAATAACTGAGTAGTGGCCGAGTGGTGGTGGCACACACCTTTAATCCCAACACTTGGGAAGCAGAGGCAGGTGAATCTCTGAGTTGGAGGCCAGCCTGGTCTACAGAGTTCCAGGACAGGCAGGGCTACACAGAGAAATCCTATCTCAGAAAACAAAACAAAACAAACAAACAAAGAAATGTGTTTGTTCGGGGTTCAAGGAGTTGGCAGCTTCTGAGTGCAGTGAACAAAGGATCTACCCAAGGTCTTTGTCCTTGGCCAAGCCTGTTGATGGTTGGCTTCTTTTTCATATGGTCCTCTTTCTACTTAAGTGTCTGTGTCCAAATTCCCTTTTTATTATTTTTTTAAGGAACCTAGATGCTAATTTAGGTCAATCCAGGAATGGTTATCCTTTCCATGCCCTGTCCAGGTCTACACACCTGCCCTAGTAAGATGCAGGAGATTCTGAAACAGAATCCTAGCACCAGGTTGACCAACCAGCAAGTGGAGCAACAGGAAGTTTATGGTACATGCTTATGACTCAAACTATGGCATTGCAGTCAGATGAGCACACGGGAATTCACAACCTCAGGATTATTTTGGTCTAAGTCAGACATGTCAAAACAAGGATGATCTCAAATTATCCTTATGGCTTGTCTGGGAAGGGATTAACTGATCTCTGGGCTCATTTTTTAAATCATTTATTCAGTCATTAGGTAAATATTTAACCACTCACTGCTATGTACTAGTCACTAGATAGACCCTGAAAAACACAAAGAAATAGATTATACTTTCTGATTTACAATCGGGTGCCCACCTTTATGAAGCCACCCTCCTTCATTCTATTACATTTCAGAGGCTGAGAGAAAGAAGAGCCTCTGTGAGAGCAGATTAGAAATGTCTTTCCTCCTGGATGAATGCCCAATAACTCCATAGAACATGGACTTTCTCCATTAGATCATCATCTACACAATGAGAAAGATGCCTTTGAAGATTCAAACCACCTCGTGAGATGTCCTAGAAACATCACTGAATGGCCTAATACATGGGTTGCCAATTCACTCAATGCCTTAGCAGCTTGTGGAGGGATGCCCCCATCAAGGAGGCTGCTTTGCTGTTGGTACAATCCGAATCATCCAATGTCATTTTCCTCATGCTGGAAGTAATGATACTAAAGTACTTTAAGTCCTGCTAGTTAGAATTGATATACACATCTTAAGAGTAAGATGTGCCAGGCGGTGGTGGCGCACGCCTTTAATCCCAGCACTTGGGAGGCAGAGCCAGGCGGATCTCTGTGAGTTCGAGGCCAGCCTGGGCTACCAAGTGAGTTCTAGGAAAAGGCGCAAAGCTACACAGAGAAACCCTGTCTCGAAACCCCCCCCCCAAAAAAAAAGAGTAAGATGTGATTATAGCATCCAACAAATACAAGTTTTGTGTTTTCTTCTAACATACACACTACACACACACACACACACACACACACACACACACACACACACACATATAATACCTGGAGGAGTATTGTATCTGCACACATATTTTGGGTCATAAGACAGCTCATTTTAACTTGTAGTTCCTGGGTGAGTTTGAAGTGAGTTATTTTCAACACACATTCATCTGGGTCTGTGGAATATGATTTTTCTACATAATATTTCAGCTCACCCCTGTTCCATACTAGAACTCCCCCTTCCTGTGCCCACAGCAGACATCACTAATCAATTATAGGATCCCTTCCTGCTGAGACCAGTTATAGCCTCAATAAAACCTTCCAACATACAGAGCTCCAAATAACCAGCAGGCGTTAACTATAGTTGGGACTAGCATACCAAATTAATCCTATTTGCCTAACAGCTCAGTGAGAGATAGCAGTCAGAATAGTTCAAGCATGACTCTATTATTTTATGGAGACATGGATTTCAGAATTTGTTTCTAACTATGCAGCATTATTGCCCCAAACCAAAGCATTTATAAGATGAAAGGGATAAGCCTGCAAGGGACACACACCAACATGGACTAAAAGATGCCACTGCTCTTCAGCTCAAGAAGATACACACTAGCATTGGCACTTCCTGAGAAGGGTGGTAATAGTGTGTCAAATGAATGCTGGGAAAAAAACTCCATGCCACCACCCCCATATATGCCTGTGTAGATTCTGTGCCTCGCTGTCACACTTGTCCTCTGGTTGGAATTCATTGATACTTTATTCAAAACCACCATGAATTAATCTACCAAAATATATTTCTTCATAAAAATAAGAGTCCTATTCTAAGTGCATTATACATAAATGAGATATTTTCTTGGTCCCAGATTCACATCAATCATATCCCACCTCCAGAATGGGCAATTTATGTCTCTGGTCATTCAGCTCACCTTGAGCTCCATTTCTGATAATGTGAAAGATATCATACAAAGTAGCATTTTTAGTGGAAAAAGTACACATGATTTTTTTTTTTAATTTTGCTTTAACGTCCTTTGAAGAGGAAAAAAAATGAGCTTGTAATTAGATCTCACCCACTGATCTCAGCCTATTGACTAGGCACAAACTTGCCATTAATATAGTCAAATGAATCAACAGCAATTCCCGATTCTCTGTCAGGAAATAGGCACCAGTTCACTGGACCATCTGTTGGTTCAGTGCCAGGAAAGGGTGAATCACTCAATAGGCGAGTACCATCATTAAAAGAACCGAGGTCATTGGGCTGAAAAGGACCAATTTTTGTTATTGTTACCTGGCATCAGATTTCAAAATTGCTAATTGGATCCTGGAATTATTTCAGTGGACAGATGTCTAGTCTGACATTCGAGGCCCTGATCAAGACACTGAATAATAGCATCATGGTGTTGAGGCAGGTTTTGTAAGAACCAGGTGCCAATTAAAAGAGGGATGTCTCATGCAAGGACGCTTGGCGGGGGAACAGAAAGACGACCTAAGGACCTTTAAAAAAATTTTTTTGAAGGTCTGTCTTACTTATTTTTACAAGTCCCAGCCCATTTTACAGTCCTGTTCATTTTCCAGCCCCTGCTACAACTCTATTGCCTACAGACATGTCTTCGGGACAGCAGATGAGCTTCCTACAAATCCTCTACAGGGAGATTCACCTACTAGCAAGAATACCAAGGGCTGGAAGATAAGGTTGGAGCCATATTGGTGTGGCGACAGAGATAGCAACAGGCTTGTAGAAAGTCATGGATCACAGTGAGAGACTGAGCCTGAGATAATCCTGAGACATGGAACACTGGAGCCGTGCTCAGGCCACTTAGATTGGGCAAAAGTCAGGGGAGGCACATGTGGAAAATGAAGCTGAAGACTCATTTGGAAGCAGGCAGTCAGCCCAGACAGTTTACACTGAAGAAAGGGGTCAAGGCAGGGCAGTGAATTAAACCCAGCAGACAGGAAGACCTCAGAACAGGAAAGATGATTCAATGTCCATCCATCTAGCAGCTGGGCATAGGGACAGCCACAAGATCTGACAGATAGGGCAAGGCACTGTCGTTGGGTCGAGTTACAGCAACAATGACCCTGGCTATGAAATAAATGCCTTGCAGACTCTCAGCACAGAAGATACAAGTTTGCAAGCCTTGGATTCTCTGCTTCTTGCAGGTAGAAATAACTGGAGGTGCACCTGCGGTGCTGGACAAACCCAAGTGTTGAGGAACTCTGGCTTGCTGATTGGGCTAGCCATACATGGCTACGTTTCTATACATCATTTCCACCCCAAACCTACATGAAGGTCTCTTACCTACCCAAGAGGATGCCACAAATACCCATGACATGCTGCTTGTGTAGTGCCGTGATTAGAAACACCTAGTTGACTATCATTGATTTTTGTCGTTACACTCTTCATCCCATTTTTTTTGACAGCTTCTTAATTTTTTTTTCCTATCCACATTTTTCCAATTTTTTTTATATATTCCCCCTGGATGTTTTAAAGACAATTTCAGGATATACAAATTCTTCTAAGGAAAACTAAAGAAAAGAAAGTCGGTAAAAAAATAACAGACGTGGTCTTAATCGCGATGTTTTCAATATCCCATCTCAGAATCTCACTCCTTCTTGTTCTATTATTGTTTTTGTAGAAATTGCACACTGTCAGACAGTACTTCTTAACCTAGGGCTGGTGGTAAAACAGCGAGACTGCATTGTGCAAGTGTCCATGTTTAGGAGCTGTTTCACCAGCCAACCAATGAACTCAAACCCTCATCAAAGAGTAGATATATATATACACTCTGATGATTAGTGTTGTCAGCTTGACAATCTAGAATCACCTGGGAGAGGGGCCTTTAAATATATCTGTGAGGTTATCTTGATTGCCTTAGTTCAAGTGGAAAGGCCACTCACTACGGGTAGGACTGTTCCACGGTTGGGATAAGCAGCACTTACTCTGCACTCTGCTTCCTTACTGTGGATGCAATGTGGCTAGCTAATTCTGCTGCCATACCTTTCTCTCCATGGTGGACTGTAAACCAAAATAAATCCTTCCTTCTTTAAGTTGCCTTATGCAGGGTACACACACCCACAGAGATAAAAACAGAGACAGAGAGACAGAGATGACACAGAGAGAGAGTGAACATAAAACTCTTCAGAAATAGAATCAGATCTGCATTCCTCAGAGCTACTGTTTAGTAGCTTGGTGACTCCTCTGGAACACTCTGTGGCTCGGTTTCCTTTGCTATGAATAGAGAGCTTGCTATGGTTTGAATATGAATTGTCATTCACAGGCTCATGTGTTTGAAGACTTGGTTCCCAGGTGGTGGCAGTGTTTTGGAAGGTTGTAGAACCTACCAGGTGTGACCTAGCTAAAAGAAGTATGTTGTTGGGGGTGGACCTTGAAGGTGATATTCACTTCTTTCAGTGTAAAGGTTCTGCTTTCTCATCTGCCATGGGCCCCCACAGCTATCAACTCATTATGCTTTCCTCACTATGATGGGCTAAAACTGTGAGCTAAAACAAGTCTTAACAAATACAGAGAGGTACTGAGCTGTACAGAAGCTCTGGCTTGCACAGATCAAATGGTATCATGAATGTGAAATCAAGCTGGAAACCCAAAAGTCCAATAAAAATGCTAGCTTTTTCTTACACTGTCAAATCTCTCAATTCCATCAAAGCAGAAGGGCAGGGCCAAAAGTCAAACCAAACCGGTTCTGTCAGTGAGGGACATGCAGTTTTAGAAACACAGTACACGTCCTCCATGACATTAAAATCTCACCCAGTTCCTCATTAGCTTTGTGTACAAGTAGAGAGGGGACGGAAGCAATGTGGCAGTTATCCACATTATTAAATTAATTATCCCGGTATTTGGACAAATGCAATTATAAAGCCTTGCTTCTCTGTTCCTATCTGGACACACCTCTCTCTTCTGGTGTGTAAACATCACCAAGAGCACAGGCCCTGTGAGAACAAGCTGCCCTGTGGAGAACAACTGTTCTAAGAGGTTCCTGCAATTATCCTTGCGTGGCGTTGATTTTGTTACCAACCCTCCTGAGAGCCAGCTCTGAGGAAGGAATGAATAGTTCAAGATTTTCACTTCAACAGTTGTGACCCCAGTAGAGCCCCACAAATGATGCTGGAACCTAAGACCCAAGTGATCTGAACTAGCAAATTAAACAATAAGCCCAAGGAACCAGGCCCCACTTTATTACCAAGAGAGTAACACCTTTTAATTGGTTAACGCAACAAATAGAGAGGTGGCAGCTTTGGGAAGCCAGCTTCAGGTCTGCTCACCCATTAGGCCGGTTTGAGAAAACAGAACCCTTTCCTTCCTTAATTTGGAAGCTGTGATTTTGATTAGGAAACAAGGGGTCACAGAGGACCACGCTAGAGACAGCTAGTGAAACACAAGGTGGCTGCCAGCTGCCGAGAACTGAATTTGTTAGGACATCCTCTTAAAGGTATGTGTAATTGAGTGAAAATAACTTCATCAGTTTAAGGTTAGAAGGAATTCATTCCTATAGAAAGTCAAGGAAAGACAGAACCCCATTTTTTAGGATTCATGTGAAAGACCTGGGTTTTTTTGGAGACTTTAAGTTTGAATAATGCATATGTCAACTTCATGGATCCATCCCCAAATTTGCTTCCTTGGCTCAATTACTCCACTCTGTCAATAAGGCTGTACAAATGAATTAGACAGCTGAAGACACTGCTCTTACTTCTAAATGAGACCACTTGAAACGACAAGTGCTAGGTAGCATCGCATTTTAAAAGAGTGGCTGTGACCATCCTAATGTTTTACAGAGAAAGGGGTAGCTGTGAATTCTTGGGCTCTGATAAGCCTTGCCACGGGTCTTTTTTGCAACCCCAATCCAATTTCACATGGTAGTTGTTGTTCATAGGGGCAAGAACCCAAAGTAACATATCAACTGCAGTCCACACTTCATTCTGATATATTAGATTCTCCCCAATGCCCCCTTTGTGCTTCAAATTCCCACCCAGACTCCCATGTTTTGCTTCACTGTTGTAGCACAGGTCCCTCTGGAGCAGTGGTTCTCAACCTTCCTAATGCTGCAACCCCTTAATACAGTTCCTCATGCTGTGGTGACCCCACAATCATAAAATTATTTCGTTGTGACTTCACAACGTTATGAACAGTAATGTAAATATCTGATATGTGACCCCTGTAGAAGGGGCATTGGACTTCCAAAGGTGTCGCAACCCACAGGTTGAGAACCAAATCGCTCCTCTAAGACTCTAGACTGACAAGAAATCTTAACAGGTTTGAAGAGCAGTGCTGCTCTGGTGTTTTCTAAAAGATTCTACAATTTGGGTTTGTTTGGCAGTTTTTCTCGTAGACTTGGATTCCAGAGTTGGGGAAGATGACCACCAGTGATACCACTTGTACAAAAGATACAGGCTATTCAAGATGGTGCTGATCCTGACCAGTCCCAGCTAGACAGTATTGTTAACAGTTTTCTCCACTGTGATTAGCCATTTTCTCACCTTCACGCTGTACTCTTTGGAAGTCACTGTGTGTGTCCCACACAAAATGAGGGGATGTATCACCATAAATTATCTGAAGAATTTCACACTTTGTTTCTTCTTGTCTACTTATTTACATGTTTGATCATTCATCTACAGCAAGATAGACTCATGGATATTTATACTTAGGGTTGTTTAATATTGCATTATTCATTTTCTTCTTCAAATTCTTGCAGCTTTGTCCATTGAGTGTTCCATTAGCTGACTTGTGTGTCAATTAGACATATCCATCTAGGTTCTTAAATTCCTATCTTGATTGCTTTTGGAGCATTTTCTTCCTCTCCTAAACCAAAAGACCTTTCAGGTTCTCTTGTGTGTTTCTCAAAGCAGTCCTGAACTTGGTCTTTTTCTCAGAGTCCTCCTGATTCACTTGGTTGGAGAATGGCCATATTTATCTTAATGGTCTTTACTACAATCTCCCAATCCCTCCATGTCATATTAGGATCACAGTTATTTCTCCATGATTCTTTAGTAATCCCTGGAATACCTTCAAAGACAGATGCCCAGAAGATGGATGCACTGGAACCCCCTCCTTTCACATCTCTCACTTCTTTGCTCCTACTAACATTGACACTTCCCTCTCCCTGCACCAACAACAAGAGCCAATGGTAAATTAAAAAGAAAAGCATACAGTGGCTATTAAGAGAAGTGAGCTCAAACTATCTCGAGTGACATATTATTTTTTAATTAATGCTGCTCCCATTTTCTCACTTTCCCAGACACATTAATGCAACAAGAATCGTGTTGGCATCTGCGGAAGCAAATGGAGAGAACAGTAGTTTAAAGGGAGGGGATGAGCGCCCCCACTCCCGGTCTGGGTACACTCTGGGGCAGTTCACAATACCACAATATGCATGCAGAATGCCGGCAAGCAGTGTGGAAGTCTAGTTGGAGTTCCAACTGCTGTGGGAACGCATTTCCTCCATGACTGGCTGTATTTCTTATTTCCCACCATTCTAGGAGCCTTTGAGGAAGACTCTACAAGTATGCATAGGGTCAGATTACAGGAAGCATAGGGGTCACAGTGAGCAGATGAGTGCTCCCCACCCCAAACCCTGCTGCTCATTTCCAGACAGGCTCGAGAGGACATGAAAGGTCATAGCCCCTCCCTCTGTTGATATCTCAACTCGGTACTTCCTTCTTCACTCCCTGTCTTTGTTTGGAGTATTGTTCCTCTGCTATCTCTGAGAAAGTCATTTGCTCTAAATTAGACTCAGCCAACTATTTGTCAGCACCAATGGTTAACATGGGCAATGCATTAAGGGACAGAACATTCCAGAAGCAGAAAGCCATGCATTATTGACAGACTACAGAATGGCAGCAGCTGTGTGTAATGTTATATACATAGATGCTGGCTTTATGGACTTTTTTTTTTTTTGTCTTTTAGAACTAGGCCTGGTGGTGAATACCTCAGCAACTGGGAGTCGGAAACAGTAAGACTACCAGTTCAAGGCCAGCAAGCTGGAGGCCAACTGGAGCTGTCTAGTGATTTCAAGGTCTGCCTAGGCTGAACAGGGGATTCACAACCAGCCAAGACTATATAGCAAGACCTTGTGGCAATCAGACAAAAACAACACCAACAAAACTGACCTTTTATTTCTAGACATGTGTATTCATTTACTACCTCCTAATTTCATAAGCAATGTATAAAGGCATTCTTGTTTTTCTAAAAAATGAAGTCATCCTAGATGAAGTCAAAGTCCCCTTTCACATGCACACTGTACCCCTACTCTCTCCCACAACCCATCTAGGCCACTTTCCTTGCCAAATCCCAAGACAAAATCTGTTTTGAGTTTTGTGCATAGCTTCCCAGATAAAAAGGTAAATTAAAAAAATGGATGCTTGACTTCAGGGCTGTCTAATTCCAAACGGCACAGCTGACAATCACTGCCTCGCTTCATCCTTCTCCCTTTCTCATTCCCCTGTCACTTAGCTGGAGTTGGTTATCAAATTCCAGACAGTGCTCAGAATGGGGATGAGCCAAGACGGCTTGTGTTAAAATGGAATCAGCAGCCGCGCTCTCGAGAAAGCCTGGGGCTGGCCAATGTGTGCAAAAGTCCTCACTAATTAATCCAGACTGGACCAGGTCAAGGGAGCCAGACCTGGAATTGAGCAAGGAAGCAAATATCACCAAAGGGTGCTGTTGGGAGAGGATGTAAAATGGAGACAAAAAACCCAGGCAGAGGGGCGGGACCTGGGCAAGGAACAGTCTGGTTCTCAGCCCAGGAGAGACTCCCCAAAGCAAAACAAACCCACAGACTGGCAGCCGAGCAGACCGTGATCAAGGGCCAAAGATATCGTTCTCCCAGAGGAGCTACTTGTTCTGATCAGGGCTCGCTTCCACAGAAGCCTGCTGTACTGTTTGTGACACTGGAACCCAGAAACTCCTGTTGTCCCCTTAAAAGACTCAGAGCTTTTTCTGGGTTTCTGTGTTGGTCCCAATGATTACGGAGGACTCAGCAGGTTGGGGTAAGGGCATGTTTATGTGTGTTTGCCAAAGGGAGTTCTTCCTTTTCTGGAAAACAGAAGCAAGTTTTGTTGTTGTTGTTGTTGTTGTTGTTGTTTAAGCTCCCATGTGCTTTTCCTGTTTCTATGTACATGCCCTTCTCCCCAGCAGACACAGACCATTAATCCTTGGGGAGGAGAGGCAGCTGCTTTGATAGGGAGAAGATGCACAAGTCTGATTTGGAAAGGAAGTGAAGAGGAACTTCTGACCTTCAAAACTGAGCACTGTGTATACAACATAGCAGAGAGCCAGGCATTAGAGGGAAGGAGCCGTTGTCTAACTCTCCAGTTCCCTGTTCACACATTTCAGACAGCAGACAAGCCCTGAGAGCTTAAAAGTACAGCAACCTGGGCAGAATGGCGGAAGTTAAGGCAGGTCTCCATCTTTCCCACCTGAATGTACAATAGTTCAAGGCAGTGAAAAGAGAAATGGACGAGGAGAGAGGAGAGATGGTTAGACATGTGGCCGGCCCTAATTGTCCTTCTCGAACAAGTCTATCTGTTCTTTAAAAGGTTAACAGGGGTGCAATAAAACTTCAGAATGTATGAGAAAGAGACAATTGTGAATTAGGAGGCATTAACGACAAAGCTTTAGACAGTGTTTTCTGGGGACAAAAACAAAGGAAAGGCATTCTGTGGCTGGCCGAAATGATAACACTGCGATATTTGGTCTGCACTAGGTGAAGTTCCCTAGCTGTGAAGCAGCTTGTTAGCTGCCTTTGATCGGATGCACTTGAGCTGCGTTTTCTTCTGTTAACATTTATGAGGAAAAGCTAAGTTTTACTTGCTTTCAGACCAAACAAATTCAAGTCAATTCTGAGGCCTCACAGGGTTTGTACGCTGGGAGATTCTTTGGGCCTGGTGTTCATTTTAAATTACTTTTGTAGTATCTAACTACATGTACATACATACACTGGTGATGATAGTTAGATAGATAGATAGATAGATAGATAGATAGATAGATAGATAGATAGATAGATGATAGATAGATAGAGATAGATAGATAGAGATAGATAGATAGGTAGATAGAGATAGATAGATGATTGATAGATAGATAGATAGACAGACAGACAGACAGACAGATAGATAGATAGATAGATAGATGATAGACGGATAGATAGATAGATAGATAGATAGATAGATAGATAGATAGATATTTGGAATACACAAGTTACAACCATGTACAACAGGAGGCATCCAATGCAGTTAAGCAGTGAAAGCTTTAGCTGGATCCTTCCCAAGTCTGGCTTGCTCCTCTGAGCTCTCCCACTCTTTGAGACTCCTGAGACCCACTGGGAGGAAGATTCAGTGACCACACAGCAGAAGCTGAGAGGTGGAGAGTTGGAGCGTGACAGGGGCAGAGGGAGGACATACTAAGACACTGGAGACCACAGCACCAACCAGGACAGAGAGGAAGCCAAGCTGGTAGAGGAAGACTCTAGGACCTGAACCAGGCAGGGAGGAGAAAGCCAAAGAGTTGTTGCAAGCACAGGCATAAGCATCAAGCACTAGTAACTAGTCTGGGGACAGTACCATCCTGCAAGGCACGTACATCACCAGACACCTGTCACATACACCTGAGAAGCAGCCTAGGGCAGACGCTCCCCTCCCTTACCCCAGGTCTCATAAGCCCCCATTTAACAAGAGACAAGGAAAGGGATTTGCAAGACCAGGAAGCCATCTCTCAGAAACTAAAGGTTACAGAAACCACAAAAAGATGGACTGGGTTTTGAAATTACTTGGACAGAGTCATACGCCTGCCTTTTCCTCAGCTACTCCTAATTTGCTCTGGAGAAAAGGTGGGGTAGTTCTGGACAATGAAGACTCTGGCCAAACATCAGTTGCTACATGATGTTAGTCATGATACTGGGAATGTCTTATTTTTGACTTAAGAATAAGAATGTGTCTTATTTCCTCGGGGAGAGAAGGGAAAGGAAGGAGAGAGAGAGAGAGAGAGAGAGAGAGAGAGAGAGAGAGAGAGAGAGAGAGAGAGAGAGAGAGAGAGAGAGAGAGGAGAGAATTAGTGAATATTAGTATCACTTTGGGCAAACACATGCCTCTAATGCTTGGACTTTTCCCCTTATCATAAAAGCAGGGATGACGAACCACCGGATTTCTGACTGGTGCCACCTTGCAGATGCACAGGGAGTTATACCTCTTCATACTCACGCCTCCTGTCTCTAAGAGCACCACACTCCTTGCGCCTTCTCCTGGCAGGCATTTGACAACTGCCTTTCTGTGTACTGGGTGTTCCAACTCTGCAGGGTAGCTCCGCCAGAAGCCAGGCCTTCGAGTCAAATCTCCCTTTGGCATTCTGGGTACAGGAGAGAATAAGCATCCCGTGTCTCCTGACAAGACTCCTACATAGCTGCTACTGGTGGAGAGAAAAGGAGCTTGAGATGCTCGCAGGAGCCGCCGTCTGCCTGCCTGCCTTCCAGGATCTGCCAAGTAGGCAGGCAGCTTCTGCAAGAGCAAACCTGATAATCACAGGAAGCAAGAGGGGAGAGCTGCCTCCTGCATAGCCTTCCCAGACCCCAGAGTCTGAGCTTCTCTCCTGAGGCAACAGGGTTTCTCTATGTTGCCCTGGTTGTCCTGGAACTCACACTGTAGAACAGGCTGGCCTTGAACTCAGAGATCCACCTGCGTCTGCTTCCGGAGTGCTGGGATTACACCACCCTGCACTATGTGATGTATTTTATTTTTATATAAAAAATATATACGGCTATGTGATAGTTGTTTCGTTTTTTTGTTTTTTTTTTTTTTTTGAGATAACAAAAATATAGGGATGGAAAACAGACTCATGGTTGCCAGGGTTTGGGGACTGAGGTGAAAGTAGAAAGGAAGTAGCTGTGGTTATTAGAGGACTGTATAAGAGGCCCTGGTAGTGACCAGACGACTGTCCTGTGTCTGCAGCAGGAGATACACAGACCCGCACCTGACAATACACAGAACTTGTTGCACATAGGAGTGCTTGCTCAAAGCTGATGAAATCTGATGGATGTGGACATATTTCATCAATGTCAATTTTCTGCTAGTAATGCCGTTGTTACCATTTGAGAGAAACGGAGTGAAGAGTGTTCAGAAGTTTGTTTCCGTAAGTACAAGGGCCAGATTTCCTAAAAGAAAATGTTAAGCATTTAGGTGAGGAATTTCAACAATAGAAGCTCTGAATAGGAGATCACCCCCAAAGCAAGGTCAAGGGTAAATGGCACCCTGACAAAATAACTACAGCTCACTCACAGATGGCGTGTTAGTTTTCTAAACCATAGGGAGCACCTGCCTCCCATTCAGGAGAGACACGGACAATAGACTGCTCATTGGAAAGGATAAGATGACTTAAAGGTCTTATGTTAAGATACAATATTTCAGTTGTAAGTGGAAACTAAAACTGTACCATCATAAACTTTACCTCTGCAATTCTCCTCCAGCTCCCTTACCTCTCCCTCTTCCAGCCCCCCCCCCCCCATTTTTTCCCTTTATCCAGTGCTGGGGATAGAACTCAGGGCCATTTGCACACTGGGCAAGTTTTCTGCCACTAAGATATATTCTCAAAGATCATAACTTTTTTCATTAAGCACTCAAACTGGCAATAATCAGAAAGGCTTTGGCATCACCACCCTAGTGGATATTCGGGGAAGAGGCAGTTTCCTAGACTGACGGATGAAATTCAAGTGGCGTAACTTTATATGGAGAACAGCTAGACATCTCTCAGAATCACAAACACGCAGTTCCTATCGACTCAGCAATTCCATTTCTGCGAGTATAGTCTTCATGTAAAGTCATCCATATGCAAAGTGACACACAGATGAGATTATTTATGGAGGCACTTGATGGAGAAGGAAAATAATCAAACAACATGTGCGCAAATCCCTTGGAGAATCATTGGAGAAATAATACCATAAAAAAACATAAGAAAGCTTTTTAGAAGTGGATATGAACTTATCTCCATGAACGGGGAGGAAAAAAGCCAAGGTTAGTACATCTGCCACCATTTGGATGATGATGGAGGCATACATATCCTCATCCCTGCCTGCACATGCTTAAAATACAGGAAAAGTGGGCTGCTGAGATGGCTCAGTGGGTAAGGGTGCTCGCCTCACAAGCCTAGAGACCTGAGTTTGTTCCCTGGCGTGCGTGTGCGCACACACACACACACACACACACACACACACACACACACAAATACTAATTACTTTTTAAAAAAATGTAGAAAAAATGGATACATTTGGTGTGATTTTTGGAGAGAACTTTTGTGATGAAGATCTGGGGCTGTAGGGAGATTATTTTTCTTTATGTACACAGTATCCTGATATCTAGATGTTAAGCTCTGCACCTTAATGGTACACTGAAAAAACAAATAACTAGGCTGAAGGTATAATTCAGTGTCAGGGTGCACAAGGCTCTGGCTTTGATCCTCAACACTACAAAATTTAAATTAAATTAAAAAGCGAGTTCTCATTTTTTTTTCTTTTTTTAAGAGAAACACTGAAATTTAAGAGAAAACCACAATGTCTCCTCAGGAATGAAAGCAACTTGAGCCTTTGCATGTGACAGGGTATGAGGACCAGTTGATGGTTAGGGACATTGAGTGGGGACAAGTGATGCAGTCACCCAGTGTCTGGTGATGACATGCTGATTATACACCTGCCCAAAGAACTATGTCAGTAAGAAAAACCCAAAGGACATGTTTAAGTGGCCCTGACTTATATTTCATTTTTCATGCTGAAGTTACTCCTACAATGACCTGATTTCACTTAATGCATTTATGAGACATCTCCTGTTATTTTACTTACCAACCGAGTGTCCAAGCAGCCTGGGGCAATTTCAAGAAAAATGCTTCCAAACCCTGAGGGCTGCATCGTCCTCCCCGCAAGGCAAGCCCAGGTCCTGATGTAGTTCCTCTGGCTGCATCAGAAGATGCTCCAAAGCCACAGCCAAGCCCCTGCTCTGCATCTGAGACTTGACCACGATGTCTAAGTCGTGACCTCACTAAGGTGAGCAAGGGGGACTGCTTACTGCTGCCTGCTCCATCCGTCCTCTCTTAGATGTCTTTATTGGATCTAAGACTCTGAAGCCACTTGCCCTCTGAGGGGACTCCTTCCTGAACTGTCGTCGGGGAGCCTGCTACGTTTCCTGCTCGGACTGCAAATGGAATTCCTAAGGATACACTACATGGAGGGTTCCTGCTTCCATGTTCAACGTCAGAAATAAAGCTAGCTCGGTAGACTCCTCTCTGCATCCTTTTCACATGGGTGAAAATCAGTGGTGCCATTTCATCATCCTCTTTTATTCTTTGAGCAGCTATGCGGTTGCTGTGGCATAAGTGGGCAGCTGCGATACTAACAGATGTATTCAAAGAAGAGAGACTAAACTGTGATCTTGGAGGTCCATGGAAAGTAGCCTGTGCATGGGCAGCAGGATCGAATACACAAATCATACTAGAGTTTCAGTTTATTTGCCTAATGTGTTTGAAAATGACTCAATTTATTGCAAACCAAGGTTTGAGAATCTCAGCTTCCAGGATGGCAAACTAGTGTTAGTCTCCACATATTTCATCATTTTGCATAATTAATTCCTCCCCATGGCACACAAACATCTCCATCTACAACCAAACCAGTCTCTCTCTCTCTCTCTCTCTCTCTCTCTCTCTCTCTCTCTCTCTCTCTCTCTCTCTCTCTCTCTCTCTCTCTCTCTCTCACACACACACACACACACACACATTCCCTTCCCATTGGCATCATATAAATGGTATTCAGAAGGCGCAGATGATTCTCCCAAGTGTCTCTAGGCACATGCTGAGGATTCCTATCAGTCATTATCAGGTGTCCAGTCCCATGCTTCCCAAAGTCTCACTCAAAAGAAAAATCAAGAAAGGAGAAGTGCAGTCATGGGAAACAAATACAGTGTGGATGAGATGGGTTATCCCAGTTCAGATTAAACTAGGTGCATCAGCTTGTGCTGCAAAGGACAGGAGAGGAAGAAACTAATGAAGACTGGATTTAGCAATGGAAGAAAATTACTGACTCATTTGCCTGAAAAATCCACAGGGGTGGTTTTGGCTGTAGGTTTGTGTAATCTCTCTCTCTCTCTCTCTCTCTCTCTCTCTCTCTCTCTCTCTCTCTCTCTCTCTCTCTCTCTCTCTTCAAGCAGTTCACCAAACACAGTTGTTTTCCCTAAGTCCAACTCTTCATTCCAAACTACCGTGCAGAAGTTTCAAGGGCTAGATGGCTCCAGCAAGAAATAGACACTAGCCATATTTGTTCCCAACAAAAGTGCAATGTGTTGTTTTAACTGGATTGGCTAATGTTGAATGACACTGTCACTATAGCCAGAAAGAGGAAATGCACAACTTGTTAAAATGGGTAGAGTCATCATTTCCAGCACATCCTGAAAAAAATAGGGAATGTTAGGGAAAGAAAAATAGTTGGGGGAAGGGTGGCAAGAAAGCAACCAACATGTTATACTGGGTAGTTTTATGTCTGCTTGACACAAGCTAGGGTCATCAGAGAGGGAGAGTCTCAATTGAGAAAATGCCTCCATAAGATCAGGCTGTAGGCAAGCATGTAAGACATTTTCTTAATTAGTGATTGATTGGGAAGGGCCTGACATATCTTAGATGGGGCATCTTGGACAGGTGGTCCTGGGTGCTATAAGAAAGCAGGCTGAGCAAGCAGCACCCCTCCATGGCCTCTGCATCAGCTCCTGCCTCCAGGTTCCTGCCCTGCTTGAGTTCCTGTCCTGACTTCCTTTGATGATGAACTGTGATGGGAAAGCATACAATGAATAAGCCCTTTCCTTCCCAAGTTGCTTGGTCCTGGTTTTTCATCACAGGAATAGTAACCCTAACTAAGACACATATTTACTGCAGTTGAAGAAGGCAAAGCTGAACTGAAGGGGGGGATCTAATTATTGAAGACATTCAACCTATATTTCTTTAAAAACATCTTATGCTGTAGTTATATTTCTTTCACACATATGCATTAACTCAAATTAGGCCTACGAAGTGCTGACAGGTACTCCCTTGAACGAAGAGATTTGATTGATCGGCAATTAGCCTCTCAATTATATGTGCTTTATTATTTTTTCAAGTAGGTACCTTAAAGGCGGCTACTCTTTGAAGGTAAGCATACCCAACCACCCACTCAGGAAATGCAGCTCATTTTTGTGGTTTGAAATCAGGAGATCACTGAGATAAGAGGGAGCAATGCCTACTAATTACAGACATTAAGGGCCACTTAAAGTGACCACCTTACATGTCTTTCTTCATAGAACTCAAAGAGTGAAGGAGGATGTAAGACCTGACTGAGAGAATCTGGTGATGAGCAGTGGATGAGGGCAAAGGGCCCACATTTCTACTGGACAAGCACTTGTAAGTTTCTTAATAAGGCTGCCATCTTTAACAATGTAAACATAATCTCAATGTATTTATAATTGTTGGTGTGGCAAATCTTCCCTCATCTAGAAATTGCAGAGAGAGAGAGAGAGAGAGATTGATTCTTCATGCTATAGTGAAACTCCAATAATATTATAAACAGAGATTGCAAGGGAAGGATGCACCTGATTGTCTTGCTTGCCCAGGGCAGACATAACTAATCAATCAATGTTTACTCTTCTTCTAAGCTTCTTAGAAATGACTTCACAGTCTTTCTTAACAAAATGCCCCTGGGAGCACTAGCCATTGATCAGACTTGGAAGTTAAGATAAAACCATCTTGACATAACACATCTCAGCTGATTCTTTCTCATTTTCCTTTCCTGGGATGGTTCTCCTAAGGACACAATACATTTAATGGCTAAACTCAGTGTCCTCTGTGAACCTTCTTTCTTTTGAGGTAATTGTCTCTCTTCCTGGCTCTTATGGGATCATTTTCCTCAAGAACTAAACGTTGTTTCTTTTACACTTTAATTGGATGTATTTATTGTGGGTTTGTGTGTGTGTGTGTGTGTGTGTGTGTGTGTGTGTGTGCTCAAGAGTGCACAGGTGCACATGCATGCATGTGTCAAGTGCCATGGTAAGTGGGTGAAGGCCGGAGGGTAATTTGCAGTAGTCAGTTCTCTGCTTCTATCATGTACGTCCCTGGGGTTGGACTCAGTCATCAGGCTTGGCAACAGGTACCTTTACCCATCAGTCCCCCAAGGACTATTTTTAAGCATACCCATTTATTCTCTAGCCTCTCCTTAAGTGGCTGTCGGGGACAAGCAGCGATGAGTTAATCTGAACTTCTTCTCAGTATCCATCATCCATCCCCTTTTGGCAGAAAGGTCCTTGCCCCTGCCCTCCATAACAGAATAAGTGTGCATTTCCTTCTGAAGACCTTCCTCATAGTACGTAAGTACATCTAGCTTTCCATGCTGTTCAGGGCTTTCTATATTTAATGTGTGCCTATCATTTCTCAGCATGGAGTCAGTGTTCCACCTGCATCAACATTTGCTAGTGTGGTGTGGAGGGGGGAGAGTGTCCTTATTAAAAATGCCATTTCCAGCCCTTTCTCTGGAACCATGAATCAGAATTTCTCATCTGATTTTTTAATTGATTTCCCGAGGTGATTTCACGAATCTATTCAAGTTTGAAAATACCTGCTCTAAGAGAAAGGTTGGAGGAAAATCATAGTGAGTCTATCTAAACAGGAGCCTTGAAAGGTTTTAACAATGCTATTCTCCCAAGCTCTATTGATTTTTAGGGGGTGGGTCTGTGTCTGATCCTTCCTAAGCCATCACTGACTCATATCTTGCGGTTCTTTTCTTCAGAAAGTCAGGAGAGAACATGGCCAGATTAAGAGGTAGGTCAAAGGAATATTTGTGTTAGGCGCCAGCCCAACATGGTCACTCAGACATCACTGAAAATAATACAAGGTCTGAGAACATTGTACTTACTGGAAACTCAGAAAGGAATGTGTCAGTAGGAAGGAATAACTTGATAATCTGCTGGAGGAGGAAACATCTAATAAGCTCATCTGAATATTACAAAAACAACAGGAACGATCTAGGGCCATCTAAAAAGACTACATGTGCGAATTATGAGGCTTTGGTTTTTCTGCATGGAATGTTTCAAGTTTGGGTCAGTTCAACGATCCAATGTGTTGTAAGGACTGGGTTCCCAATGTCTGTGGCCTTCCTTGATTGCTTAACTACCCGTATGGTCAAGTGTTCTTCTCAATTAATGGATCAACAAATATACAAAATACATCAGTTTTAAGAGAGACCAACATTTTGTCCCTCTCAGGAACTTCAGTACTTCTGGTCCTGTCAAAACCGGCTGATCCCTTGCTGTTACATCATCCGTCTTGATAGGGTTTTTTTTGTTTTTTTTTCTACTTAGTCTCGATGCCCTTCCCTCAAATGTTAGCCCAGACTTTAGAGACCGGAGGATTAGTGCATTAAAAATAGAAAGAGAACCAATTAAGCCCCTACTCTCTAAATAAGGGTTATTTGCATCTGTGAGGGAACTCTGACAAGCATGACAAGCAACCGAATTAATGAAAGTCTCATGGCTTCTAGAAAAGTGGAATCAGGCCATTTGCTGACACCTCTCTCTCCTAGCAGGGACCTTTGAACTCAGTCTAGAGCCTGGCAGAGACCATTGCCCAATTCCTGTCACATCCCAAAGGTGTATCTCTTATCTTCAACACAATCAAGCAAAAAGATAGCTAGTATTCTGACACTTTCTTGTTTCACTCAAAGGGCCTGCAATATATAACATAAACTCCTCAGGTTCACAGAACATCAAGGACTTAGCTATAGAACTTTCATCCTGAGGGTACAATCATATGTCCTCTCGCTATCTGTACTGTCTGTTCCACTACTCATGTCTGTATGTGAAACAGGACCAGATTCAACTCTATTAGACAATGCAGCACTTTCTCCTGGAGATTTTCATTGCAGTATACTTTTTGGATGAATTTCCCCTAGATAATTATTTGTATAAAATATTAGTAGACAAGGGACACTCTTCACTTGCTCAGTGCTCCTAACACTATCCAAAATGAAGATGGAAGTAAATAAAATACATAATGAGCCTTCTTACCATTGTGTTCTGTTTTAGAATTCATTAGGCTTCTGATTCAAGATGGCAGTCTGAGCTGAGCATACACTACTACGATTTCTTCCCAGGATTGCCTGGAAATCACACACACACACACACACACACACACACACACACACACACACACATACCACAGAGTACACATGGGGACATAGAGGTGGATTACTAACTCTTAAATTTTGAGGGCTTCATGGAGGGTATCTGATTTTATCCAATAGACAGAAATAAAGCGAACATATAACAGAGCACAAGAGCCAAGCTCAGGACCTTTCAAAGACAAAAGGAAGGCCAAGTTAATGCTTTCAAATGGAAGAACAGACAGCATTCATCTTCAAGTCTTTTATAGAAAGACTATGTTTTAACCCTCCCAAGGGGGTCTTACCTCCAAAAGAGAGTTGATGACAGCTACTATTGTATTCTGGAAAAAGTAGCTTGAAAAGACTTCATGATGAAAGTTGTCACTTTGTTGCAATGAAAAATATGTAACAATAAATTATTGCTTTGAAAGATATCACTTTAAAAGATAATGCCTAGGACAATGGCTTATTAACAACTCTTACCTTTTTGTGGGTTGACTGAGCTCAGCTTAGTGGTTTTCTCCATCAGGTCCAGGCAGAGATGAGATGAGGCTGGTGGAGATGAGGCTCATTTGTGTGCCTGGGAGCAAGCCATTCAAGTATCTAGAAAATCTGTAGTCTGGTCATCTTTCATCTCTGTACAACTCCCTGTGGCTGCTTGGGCTTCCTCACACTATGGTGGTCTTTGGATAGTTGGGTGTTTTACATGCCAGATGGATTCTCCATAGTAAGTGTTCTAAGACACAGGGAGGGAGAGTTGACTGAGACCCAGAACTGATAGCATCACTTTGGTTGTATTCTGAATCAAAATGCTTACAGTGCCTCCCAGACTCAAAGAAAGAGGCATCAAATGCCAGCCCTCGGTGACAAAAGCAGACAAATGGTTATCATAGCCTTATCTATACTTGGAGATTTCTAGAAAGGGAGTTAAGGAAATAGCAAGACAAATAGCAAAGGAGTGCCCCTCCCAAAAGCACTTGGCATGGGCGATTATGGGGATCCTCAACTTTTCCCTGTTCCTAGTCCCCACACAGTCCAAGGCAGGCTGTCATATTTGTGGGTTGTAGTCTTATATTTAGTGTTTCTCTTTAAGGAAGAGGCCTTTTGTGAAAGAAACATGGACAACTGTTGAGAAAAATGTACATCACCTACCTATACGTGTCATTTAAGTTACAGCACTTGCTGAGAAAGATTGCAATGCATGAGAAAAAAAAATAATAAAGTACCAGGAAAAAGAAATGGAAGGATCAGTGGAAACTCAATCATCTCAGAAGAGAAGAAAAAGATATAATCTGTAGGAAGAAGGTTAGAATTATTTTAAAATATTCAGATCTCTGCTGATTGGCTTGAAAATATTTGTAACTACAGATTAAGACTAATGCCTTTTGAAAAGACATTAACCCAAAAATATTTTAAACCTGGTAGAACATTTAACAAGAAGGAATTTTGAAATTAAATCACTATGGAATTTAGATTTCACCAGATGGAGGCGAAAACTGGACAAAGATGATGACCAAGTTGTTGAATAGAAAGTAAGGTCAACAAGGTTGGATAAAGCACAGGGACAAACAGCCAAACGAATGGAAACACATGAACTATGAACTAATGGCTGAGGGGTCACCAACTGGATCAGGCCCTCTGAATGGGTGAGACAGTTGATTGGCTTGATCTGTTTGGGAGGCATCCAGGCAGTGGGACCGGGTCCTGTGCTCATTGCATGAGTTGGCTGTTTGAAACCTGGGACCTATGCAGGATCGCTTGGCTCAGCCTGGGAGGAGGGGACTGGACCTACCTGGACTGAGTCTACCAGGTTGATCTCAGTCCGTGGGGAAGGCTTTGCCCTGGAGGAGGTGGGAATGGGGGGTGGGCTGGGTGGAAGGTGAGGGGGGTGGGAGGGGGAGAACAAGGGAATCTGTGGCTGATATGTAGAACTGAATTGTACTGCAAAATAAAAATTAAAAAAATTTTAAAAAAAAGAAAGTAAGGTCAAGAATCTTAGAACTTGGAGCAAAAAGGAAAGCAAAATGTACACATGGAAACTGCGGAGGCACATGTAGCAAACCTCAGAGACTAAGACCAATCTAAAAGACTTTCTAGGAAGAAAAGGAGGAATCAAAAAATTTAAAATGATTGGAGAAATTAAACACAACAATAAATCCCTGGAGCTGACAGACAATGGACTCTTAAAGACAATGTCTACTGAGAATAAAGTAGAATATATAAGAAAATGCCACACCTAGAGACCCACTGAGCAAAGACTTCCTAACTTACACGATAAAATGAATTTCCTCAAAGCTTCTAGAGATACAAAGAGGAAAAAACTCAGGGAAAGATAAACAGACCAACAGCCATTTCTGATCAGGAGCACTCGGTTCTAGGCAGAAAATCAATACTATAACTTAAATTTCCAAGGAGACATTGTTTTGGATTCTATACCCAGCCAAGCTATTAACAACATTTAAGGACAAGAATAACAAAGACTTTCATGGATAAACAAGGACCCAATCGGTATGTGTTTTTATTTCTTATCTGTGAAGAACCTATTTCCTCATAGAGAAGAAGTCCTCCCATAAAACAATGGGCAAATACAGGAGAAAGGCTGGCATGGACAAACCACAGTCAGGAAAGCTGAGGACTAGAAGGAGAGGTAACATACAAGGCTTTTAAAAATAGTGTGCTTGGGAAGAAAAGATTGACAAGTGAGAGCTTCCAAACTTTTAGAAGTTTATAGCAATAAAAATAAGGCCCGAGGAGTAGCAAACCAAAAAAAAAAAACAAAAAAAAAACAAAAACAAAACAAAAAAAAAAAAAACATTTACTTGTATCATGTATGACAAGGAATTATAATGTATGAAGTGTTTTTATAAGACAATTTTCAAACTAGAAATGGAAAGATGGGTATCACAAATGAGAAAGCTGCAAAAGGAAAAAGTCAATGGGGCCAGATAACCAATGTCATTCCCTCTGTTTCCTCCTAGAAGTTCAGTCTGAAATCTTAATTCCACCCTGGTGTGTGAAGTACCAGGTGAGTGTGGTGGGAGGGAACTGGGAATTCTGGGAAGCCCTGCCTTTTCATAGGAGACACTGTGATCATAAGGGTTGACATTAAGTAGTCAGGAGATACTTTTTCAACAGGTGCTTTGTACAGGCAGCTGGGGAAAGAAAAGTTAGGCGATGGAGAATTGTTAATAAACTTGACTATGCCTCTTGTGTGTGTTTACTAATGGTCACATGTGTTCCTTACACCCTGATGCCATCATGACTTCCTGAAAGAGGCACTCAGAACTCTTGCCACTTGATGTTTTTCGTCCATGTCTTCAGCCATACGCTGTTGAATCTTCCTCCCATTCCTATAGTCAGAACCCAGACAAATGATTGAACTTTCTCTTCACTCTTAGTTCAGAAATTAAGGTAACAACAAGGTTTTAAACAGATGTACCATTTTAAAATCTCTGTCTCTCCTAATTAGCTCTGGAGGTGCATGGCTTTGTACTGGGGGTGGTCTGCTTTTATTCTCACTCCTCCCTTATAGGGTTGGAGGGGGTCATGACCTTATTATACTTTGTTCTCATTTGTTCCCCTCCTCCACTGCCATTCCTTATACTCCCTGACCCCCTCAAGCAATAAGGGTGTCTTCAAACCACCTTGCTGAATCAGAACTGGGGTAATGACCAATCAGACCACACCTTGAGCAAGATGCTTGATCATGCTTACCTCTACCCCTGGCTAATTCATTAAGCCTAAGGTCCCATTGAAGATGGACTTGGAGTTCCCTGAATCCTTTTATAAGTATTTCCCAAGGTGGCCACATTGATTAAATCTCCTTTCCTGGCTTTTTACCATTAAGCACCTCCTGAATGAGTTACCTGGAATGAGTAGTGCTGTGGATATGTTCTGTATGCTCTGAATGTGTTGCTCTGATTGGTTAATAAATAAAGTGCTGATTGACCAGTAGCCAGGCAGGAAGTATAGGCAAAACAAAGAGAGAGGAGAATTCTGGGAACAGAAAGGCTGAATGAGGAGATGCTGCCAGCTGCCACCATGAAAAGCAGATATTAAGATACCAGTAAGCCACGAGCCACGTGGCAACTTATAGATTTAATAGAAACAGGATAACTTAAGATAAATTAAGAAATAGGATAACTAGATAGCAAAAAGCCTGCCATGGCCATACAGTTTATAAGTAATATAAGCTTCTGAGTGATTATTTTATAAGTGGGCTGTGGGACTGCAGGGGGCTTGTTGGGACCCAGCCAGAAACTCTCCAGGTACAGAGTGGCCTAGCCTAGTCGGTTTAGGGTTTCTCCCTAAAGTGCTTGTAACAGCTTCACTGTAGCTCCGCATTAGTAATGTCCTCCTTGTCTGTCTTGGGCCCTACAGTCTCTGTGTCTCCAAATGGCTCCTGGCTATTAGTGTTTTCACCTGGCTGAGCTATGGGCACATCTCTACTCTGTTACTTTTCTAACTCCCATAATCCTCCACATGATACTTGAAGTATAACTAGATTCCTCTTGCTCTTGGGTGCTCCTAGGATAAGACTCTCCTAGTCTCTGTCTGGCATCTTTCTCCACGTGCTAAGGACTATGCTTTAAGAAGTCTCAGAGGAGGGACTGTCTGTCAAACACATAGCCCTCTCCAACAACTTGGTCAGCTCCTCCTGAGAATTATCCCATAGTGCCCTGCTCTAAGGGTACCACTAGAGTAGTTTTTGGTCTCCCGAGTAACAGTTCCTCCTTCCAGCAGGAACTCAAAATCTCTCCTTCAAATGCTCTTGGACAGCATTCCTGCCCCTCACTTGGGTTTTGTTAATGTTCAGTTTGGGGTTTTGAAGACCAGGCTTCAGCACCCTAGTAGCCATGCCTCACACACACTGCATGGAAAGTCCTCAACTTTGGGTGGCTCCACTTTTGTGACAGGACAAACATAATAGGCATTCAGTAGGAAACCGACTGCAGATTTTGAACTTGCTCTGCTCCAAGGCTAGCAATGTGTAAGAATAAACCCCTTACAGTGTTGGGCAGCAGTGGCCGCCACAGCTCCCAAGCAGTCATGTGATCATGCTGTCAGGCTGAGATGTTTGGAAGGTGAGATCTATGCACTGCATTTTCTACTTAAGATATCCTCAGTTTAGGACGGGATTATCTGGACACACCCCATGGCACACTGAGCAACGCCTGTGCTTTAAGCGTCTTATGATTTTCCTACCCACCCCTTCTTGGTAACACTCTAAACCCATTCCCTCCACTAAAGCAGACAGCTTCCCAGCTTCCACCTGTACCCCTAATGCCCATAGACTGGGTCATACTTGTATTTGGCCCTTGGCATTGTGGGAGATTTCTAAGGTGGTCAGTAGCTCTGTGGAAAAAGAAAAGCCCAAGCCTGCATCTGAAACATGAGGCTACTTCTCCTAGATGCCCATTCATATGTCAAAATTCTGATTTGTTTTTTCATCTCTTTACATTTGAAAAGACCAGGGCATTAATTAACATACGACTCGATGTGAAAACACAAATAGAAATCGTAACAAAAGTCTAACCTTTAAAGGGTTTGCATTTAAAATCTCGGAGAGAAAAAGCAAGTGATTATTTTATTGATGCATCTTCTCTACCAACTCTCAAAACCTGCAGGTGTTAAATTAGCTGCAAGAATTTCTCCAGCTTTCCAAGTCTGCAGGAGAAACATGCTAATGAGGACTGAAGGAAATTAATGGAAGAGAGTCCAGGAGGCTGGGAGGAAAGTTCAGCACCGCTTCCTACATCGGGGATTTTTAGAGAAGCGCCTTCAATTTACCACAAGCCAAAAGCTCATGAGTAAAATACAGAAGTGTTTGAATCTACACCCTTAAGCATTTCCTTCTGACACACAGGATTGAAGTCTGCTGTAGGTAACATCGGCATCTGAGGATCTCATACAGGAAGCGGGGAACATAGAGGAGGATCTCGACAGCACCCCTACACCTGCACCCCTTAAGACTGTAGAACAAGAAGAGAGGCACAAGCTATTATAAGAATTTTGGCTTAAGTGTAAAAGATGAGTCTAACGACAAGTTTTCAACAAATGAAGAAACTACAGTGTAGCCTGATCAAATGTCTGTTTTACACATGAAAAACTAAGACACAGAAAGACTAAAGATGGTCTGAACACAGCATTATGGTTTATGACAATGTTGAGACCTGAATTTGTGTCTAGGTACCAAATGTACTAAGCCATCTTGATGGTAACAAAGACACCCATAAGGGTGTTATGTGAATGCTCATGCTATTCCTGTGGAATCAGTGACCAGAGGGTAGTGATTGTTATGGGGGTGACCCAAGGGCCATGATTCATGCCTTTATTCGTATTCCAGTAAATTGGGCTGATAGTCATCTACTGAATGCCTGCTATACTAGAGTCTTAGAGAATTCATCATTGACCAAGGGAGATGAATGACTGATACACAAACAAATGTTATCCAAAGTGATAAATATTAATCAAAATACTAAGCGAACAGTGGCAGGGGAACAGTTCATTCTGCCCAGGCACAGGAGAGTAAGGAGACATCCAGCAGACAGTGAGGAAGGATGACAATTTTGTTTGTTTAATGAGATGTATTCTTATTTGAATTGCCTCTTTGAATGATACAGTGTTTATGAAGAAAAAACTGGTAAAAAGTGTGAAATTATGAACAAAAGCAGGCCCCAGAAGGAGCTCGGTGAGTCTGGGGAATGGTAGGTGAAAGTTTGGAGGAACTGGCTGTATTAGTATCAGCTGGGTTGATAAACATCTAGGACATGGAGGATTCTGTTCTACACATTACAGCAAGATAATGGAGGACATTTAGAATGGGTGGGACTGGATCAGATTTGGGGTTTGGAAAATGATTCCATGGGTGGTTTCCAGGAGAATGTAAAAGGAAGACTATATTCTAAAAGTCTAAAAGTCAATAAAAACCATTGTAATAATGTACAGGAAAATAAACGCCTGCTAGAGTTGTGCCAGTGTGGACGCAGAGGAGAATGAGATGGGAATGAGCTGAAAGCGGACCTGATTGCATACAACAGCTGAGCTCCTCCAGCTCCTGAGTACAGCTGATGTATTGTTCAGGGTGGTAATGGGCTGATACTCCAACCTGCCAATCATGGACCACTGGTCTCTTCTTGACTGCCTAAATGATTTAATTTCTATTTCTGCTATGCCCACAGTCTGCTATTACTATATCACTGGATGTCTATCTTCCAAAGCTAATTAAAAATTAAATTGTGTCCTTCCTCCTCGAAATTTACATGCTGGAGTCCTAGCCCCATAACCCAGAAGGTATGTTTGCTCCAATATAGGATCATGATTGAGGTAGTCAAGCTAGATGAGTTCCTATATAAAAAGGAGAATTTGGGATCTAGATGTCCATACAGGAAGAGTGCCCAGTGAGGAAGGCAGAGATCAAGGAGATACCTCCTCCAACCTAGACAAACTAGTAACATGGTGGCACAAAACCATCTGTAACTCTAGTTCTGGGGATCCAATGTACTATTCTAATTTCCATGAGTGACAGCCAGCATGTCTCCAGGAGTACCAGATGACACATTTCTGTCCAGAAAAGCAGCTGCACTGCTTTTTAGAGAAGCCCCAGCAAAGTCAACACTGGGCTCCACTCAAGCAATTCCCATAAGAGCCTTTGTTGACTGCTTAACCTACAGCAGTGCCTCCCTGTCATAACACCTTGTTTTCTTGTCTTCACAGTGTTTAATGTTACCTTATGTTATGCTATTAATGTAATGTAATATAATAAACATTTGATATACCCTGCCACCACTCATGCCAGACATACCTTGCCCTGCCACCCTTAGAACATACAATCTATGACACTGAGAGAGTTCTTGGTATTTACTGTACCTTTAAATCTTTAGAGGAATATGGCAATAGTAGATCATTAATAAAATAGAAATATTTTATTAAATTAATGGAGAAAATAAATGATTATAGTTAATACTAATGTCATTACAATGTAAGAGTCAGTATTTTTCTTAATCTTTAGAGTGTTTGGGAGGGCTTGTCCTTTAGGGTAGAATCATCTGGGGTCCCCTCACTCAAATATTTGGAATGACTTGAAGATGGGATGTATCCACTAGAATGCTAGAGGGAATCTCTCTGGCTCCCTTCCTACATACTGCCTATGTGGCCTAGCTGAATTCCTACCGTGCCTTGTTCAACTTGGAGGACAGGCTGCCCGAGGCCAGAAGTCCCTCTAAAGGTGTATTGGAGTTGTTTGGATCTAAGATATCTGCCAGAGTGATCTCCAGACAACCTGTAACTTCATTATAGTTTTATCTTCATTCTAAATAACATACCTTCCATCACTATGACTGTTGATGGCTGCCATGGCTAGAAAGAACTGAGAAAAGAGTGTTTGTGGGGAGGGAACAGAATTCTCTGCCCATTTTCAGTGAAACGGCAAACATTCCTCCCATTTATTAACCCATTCCTTCCTCCCATTTATTTTGTTCTATAGCTATGATCTCCCTACCCCCTCATGGTTGAGAAGCTTGTGAGATCTCCTGTTTCTCTTATTCTTGGTCAAGACTAAAAACCTCAAACAGTGCTCAGTTGGTCTTGTCATTGGTGGACTCATGGAGGCTCAGAACTCCAAGCAAGAGGGCTAGAGAGAAGAAAGAGGCAAAGTCATTGATTGCTCTTATGAGCGTCAGAAACCTCAGAATGTCACTTGCATAATGCTGTTATTGGAAACATCTATATCTGTATCCAGACTGAAGGAGTGGGGTCATAGAGCCTATTTCCTAATAGGATGGCCACAAAGATCACCAATAGAAGAGGATTTGGGGTGGGAAATTATTCATCTAGCCTTAGAAAATAGTTACCAGTGATTCATATTAAAATGCTGATTCTTAATTCTGATTTCTGGGCCTCAGTCCAAGATGAGAAGACTTTCTGGGCCCCTGGGAATCAATACTTTCAGCAAAGATTCCTGGTGTTTTTAATGCAGAGGCACATGACCCCCTGTGTGAGAAGTACTCCAAACCTGCTTAATGCTTCCTGGCTGCCAGTGATCCATTTTGAACACACAGTGGGTTTGTTATGCATTCTCCCCAAGAAAGGAAAGTTAGGCATAGTGTGGGTGAGTGGAGAAATGGCTCAGCAGTTAAAGAGTACTGGCTGCTCTTGCAGAAGACCCAGGTTCAGTTCCCAGCACCCACATGGTGGCCCAGAACCATTCGTAACTCTAGTTCTGGGAATCCAATGTACTCTTCTGACTCCCATGGGCACCCAGCACACACATGATGCACATAAATGCATGCAAGCAAAACCTGACTCCATGAAAACAATTTGTATGGTAGCAAAAATTACTGTATTTATATGTTAAAAAATGCAATGGAGCAATTTTACAGAATGAAAACAAAACAAAAACCTAGACACCAAAATCTAGGTCCTCTACAAATACAATTGTTCTCAATATCTACCTAAGGAAATTGCTACCCTTCCTCTGTGAGGGCAATACAGACCCCCATCTTAGGGTAGGGCCACCATCTTAGACCACCTGCTGTACTCAGTTCCAGGAAGGACCTCGGGAATGTGCCATGACAACTTGAACAGATACAGAGCAGTATGTTCCTGCAGACATTCTGCCTGCTGTTTATGTCCCTTGAAGATATCTAGATAATCCCACTGAGCAATCCAGATAATCCTGTTCAGCGGGTTGTGATTCCCCACCAAAAGTCTAACCCAATGGTTTCAAATGTGGCTTCTCACCAAAAGTCTAGCCAATAGTTAAAAAACAAAACAAAACAACAACAACAAAAAAACCCCACTTTGCCCCATATCTCTTCTACCCGATCCTAAGTACATAATTCCTGGCTTGTGGTTTTTCCCTATAAAAACTCTATATACCTGGGCTCATGGCCGCTACCACATTTCCTTCCATCTACTGTGTGGTAGCCCAGGTTGAACCTGACAATAAAAGGACCCTTATGTGCTTGCATCAGAAACCAGTTCCTTGGTGGTCTCTGGGGATTTCGAGGATACAACACTCCTAGTGCTGATCCATGAATTCACTGTAAGTGCCTTCTGGCGGGGTGGTTTATAGACTTTCTTGGGGGCATTCTCACGCTATCTGTATCCAGAGAACTGCTTTAAAAAATCTCCCCAGTTGGCAGTTCCTAAAAGAGGCAGCCGCCTGGTTTCTCATCTGGGCTTTTGAGATGGTTCTTTTCTCATTGTTCTCAGGTTCACATCCACCTTGCTCTTCAGTGGGCATCACGATGCCACATGCTGATATGATCCTATTCATCTAAATCACTAGGATTAGCTTATTCTAAATTTGGAATATTTATTTATTTATTTATTTTAACTGGTAATTCCAAATGACTTGCAGGCCTTTGTGAGAAATGACATGGTTTGGATCATTTTCTGGCTTTTTGGGTTTTTTTTTTTTTTTCACCTTTTTTTTTTTTCTTTTTTAAGCTTGTCAATCCCTTGCAAAAGTTGGAATCTGACTTCTTTGCAGCAATTGTCCTTCAGTGGGTCACACAGCCCCAGTACCACATTTTAGACTCTGTAGCGTATTCTAAATAAAGCCGAAGGGTTCTCACAAGAGGATCGCCAGACATTTCCTTGTGTTGGGTGAGCGCAGAGGATTCTGGGCCTCCTGCGAACATTACAGGAAACTGTTAGAGGTCTGAAATTCAGACTCAACAAGCTCTGCCGCAGCTCAGAACTGGAGAGGAAAAGAGGCCAGGTTGATGCCCAGAGAAACAAAAGCATCAACAGTCAGCAGATCCTGGAGGGTCAGGTGAGCTAATGGCTGTCGAGCGAGTTCAGCTGAGCCGGTGGAGATTTAATAGAGCGGAGAAGCCAAAAACTCTTCCGAGAAAACGTAAACTTTAAGTCCACACATAGCCCTCCAGTCTCAAGCAGCCAGCAGGTACAGCCCCTCAGACTGAACAGAGTGCTGAGGCCTCAGAGCAGAGGATGTGATGCTTGCTCAGAACCTTCTCTGCAGAGTGGCCTCAGATCTTCTGGATTGTTCCACACTAGGGTAGTTAAGCACTTCCCCCTTCTTCCCTAAGATCCCCCAAAGCAAGGGTCTCTGTGAAGAGAAGGAGCTGTACACTGGCAGGGGAGGGATCCTCTTGGGTTCCGGAGCAGAAAGTGGGTGGGAGGAAGGGCATTTCTGAGTCATCCGCCGGATGCTGCCCTTTACAAAGTTAATCAGGACTTCAGTTGTTTATGATAATGATGGTAATCATGATTACTTTAGGGAACTTAGCGCTCGGCGAGGAATACCTTCCGCGGATCTGTGTGGATGTTTTCTTTATGGTCGCAGCCTTCCTTCACCAGCCTTCTTGCCTCTCCTTTCGAGCGAATGCTCACTCGCTCGCTGCCCATCTTCTCCTTTTCCCATTTCCTCTCTCCATGTTTTCCGAGTTTAGAGTAACTAAGCATAGAAAGTTGAGAGAAACATAAGCTAAGTCTACCAAGACTTCCTTGTCTGCCCTCAGCCACCTGCACCATCTGCACCCAGAGAGCACTGACAGCTGTGATCTGTGATCGCTGTCTGGCTTGTGGCAGATCTGAGACAGATACCAGTACTCCTGGGGCCACCTGAGGCTCTATTTGTTGCTTTATACAGCGGCCTCTTCCACTTGCTATTTTTCATTGCCTGCCATCCTCCCTCCTCTTTCCGCCTCCAGGAAAAATGGGTAGGCTCCTGAGAGCTCCTCAAACCACAAAAGCGATGTGTTTGTGGTGTGAAGAGCTTGCAAGTGGCAAGAACCGCGCGCGGGCCAGACACAGCCATCAGAAGCCCCACGGACACCCTGCCCAAACCTGCCCCAACAGACACCCACGCTTCCCTTCCTCTCCAGCACCTAGCTCCCAGGGTCATTCTGCCTTGCAAAGTGAAAATTGCTTGTTTGGTGGGGCCTCACTCCAGGAGCCACTGGTTCCCAACTGTCAGTGGCTGACATTATTACACGGAGCAACTTTTCTCCTGCAAATGAAGCTGCAAATGAAATGCTGGTTTCCAGCAGAGCGCCCCCCAACTGTGTGTGAATTGTTGGCAGGCGTGCACACTTGCGTGCACAGCCCTTTTCTCATCATTTATTTTGTTTTTTTCTTATTTTTGCATAGGTCAGGGTTGATGCTGGGGAGCCTCCTGGAATTCACCCCTACTGACCAAAGTGACTGAAGTCCCAGCTCCCCCTGTTTCCTCGCACAGTGGTGCATCTATTATGAGGATGGACTCCTGAGAGGCTTGAGCTAAAATCAACCTCAGTCATCACCTCCTGCCCTGCTCCTTGGCTTGCCCATGATGCAACTCAGACCCAGGCGAATTAGGATGCAATATTGAGTTAGCGAGAAAAAAGATCACTTATAAAGCAGAAGACAGGGAGGGAGGGAGGGAAGGGAAGCACTTCTTCTTTTGCTCTTACTGATGTGTCAGACTTAAAGCTTGTGACCCTCTTTAATTTTCAAGTGGGGGATTTTAAAAGAAAGAGAACTAAGACTCCATGTGGTGGGGGCTTTGTGGTCTCTTTCCAGAACCACACACCAGCTTCCAGGGAAGTAGCTGTGGGTCTCCTCAGACCACAGAGGGTGAAGAATACCAATGCTAATGGTGCACACAGCCCGTGGTACTGAGAGCAGGGTGGGTGATGATGCCAGAACCATGTGCTTGATTCCCTGTTTCACGGTTGGTGGAATCCAGGAAGCACAAGCTAGCATTTCTGTAAGCACCCAGAAATGGCAAGGGAGGTTAGGTTTTCACTCAGCTTAGCATTGATGAACCAGCCTGCCTCCATCCTAGGCTTAAACACCATCTGATAGTAAAGGAAAATGATTTATGATTACACCTCTGTTTCTCCAGTATTGGGCTATGCCCTCCCTGTAACCTTAACTACAGACGGTTCTGTACTGCCTCTTCCAGGAAGCAGCAACTGTGTCTCTGTTTCAAAAGTTATAACCATCTTGCAACCCTACCTTTGTTTCAAAAGGTTGTTATGATGACCTGTTGTTATGACTACCTTATGACCACCTTACAGTCATGTCTTTGTTCCAGGAGGTCATTATGACCAGCTTGTTATGTTCATGTTCTCCTGTAACCCCACCTATTTTGCCTGCCACCAACCCCTATTTAGAAACCCCCTATCATTGAGCTATAAAACAAAACAAAACAAAAAATAACCTTGTCTTCCTCACTTGCCTTAGGGAGAGGCAGGCCATGTACATGAGTTAAAAAGCATTCTTTAATTAATCACTTGATTTAATTAATTTGGCCCTGATGATTTGGGTTGGTGGTCTTTCTCCTTGAATCTTTGGAAATTAACATTATGGGCTTTACTCCTTTGCTTGCTCTGAGTTACCTTCCACGATCTACTGAGAAGTCACCTATAAACATTAAACAAACTATAGGGCAAAGAGGTCCCTCAAATCCCTGCCTACGATCTCAGAGGTGAAATTCAGCTGAGGTCTCCCTGTATACCTATTTGTTTTTACAAAAATAGCTGCATGACTAAAGCTGGTGAGGGATTCGCTTTGGTTTTCCAAATAGGAAATTAGTGAAAAACCGTTCTTACAGGTTCCATACACCCCCGAGCCCTTTTCAAGGCATGGCATGACAAGTGTTGATATTATCATCTCTACTACCACTTCTCTGACAAGTGGAATTCCCAGGTGACTGTCATAGTTTCTGTCAATTTGACACAAACCTTGACATACCTGGGAAGAGGGAGTCTCAGCTGAGGAATTGCCCCCGTCAGATTGGTCTATGGGCATGTCTGCGGGAGCATTTTCTTAATTTTCAATTGATAATGGGAGAGGTCAGTCAATTTTAGGCTGTGCCATTCCATGGCGGGTGGTCCTGGGTTGTATAAGAGAGCAGGCTGAGCAAGCAATAGGGAGCAAGCCAGTCAGCAGCACCCCTCCATGGCCTCTGCATTAGTTCCTGCTTTGACTTCCTTTGATGACAGACTGCAGCTGTAAGCCAAACAAACCCTTTCTTCCTCGAGTGGTCTTTGGTCAGTGTTTTATCACAGCAATAGAAAACAAACAAGGAGGGTCACAAAAATAGTCTTGTTTTTAAGATCTTTTAAGTCTTTGGATTATGATTCACAATTAGTTCTGTTTAGTCATTATATGTCAGCTTTCTCTGTCTTTCTATGTATCTGGTACTTATAGACTCTGTTAGAATCCACCCAGTAATATTTGCTTATCTGATCATTTTGATAGCATCAGTCTTCTCCATCAAGATGATGAGATGATACCAAAATTCTCCACTCAACTCCAAGGCCCCAGTAGAGTGCCTGTTACATAGCAGATGCTCTGTAAATACTCCCTGAATAAATGAATCAATTCATACTTTATATGGTTTTTTTTTTTTTTTTTTTTTTTTTTGGTTTTTCGAGACAGGGTTTCTCTGTGTAGCTTTGTGCCTTTCCTGGAACTCGCTTTGGAGACCAGGCTGGCCTCGAACTCACAGAGATCCGCCTGGCTCTGCCTCCCGAGTGCTGGGATTAAAGGCGTGCTCCACCACCGCCCGGCTATATGTTTTTTAATCTGACCAAATGGGGAGGATAAAAAGCTTTCAATTTTGCAATTATTTTAGAATGATAAAACATTATAATAAAGTGCTCCTGCTTTGGTATTTGATCTTTGCTGTTATTTAGACATGCTTTGTTCTCTACAAAAAAAAGCATTTTGACCATTATTCTGGAGATTTATAGGGGTGACCTTTAAGTGGTGATTAGGACCCAGCCCTCAAAAATGGATAATTCTTCTTTAAGAAGTTAGGTCAATGGGTTCATGGATCTTCTCAAGAGTATGTCTCTTGTGGCTGCTGCCTCTGCTTTTTGCTCTGCAATACCCTGCACTGCCCTAGGATTCTGTCACAGGAAGGCTTGAACTCACACAAGGACTTGTGCCGGAGCCCACCTTCCTTTTTCACATCTCACCTCATCTGTGCTGTTGTGTTGTGAGCAACAGAAAATGGACTGAGATGGTCTTTCTTAAAAGATTTGTTTATTTTTATTTTATGTTTTGCCTGCCTATATGTCCCTACACCGTGTGTGTGCATTGCTGGGGGAGCCAGAAGAAGGCACTGGAGCCCCTGGAACTGGAGTTAGAGATGGTTGTGAGCTACCCTGTGGGTGTTGGGAACAGAAGCCAGGGCTCCTGGATAAGCAGCCAGTGATCATAACTGCTGAGCCATCTCTCTAACCCTGAACTGAGACATTCTTTATTCTACATTTTTTTTTTGAGTCATTTATTAGTATCAGCATCTGGCATGGGGAGCATAGAGGATCTGGGTTCCAGACTTGGTGCAGCCCCTCTGGGCAGGCCATCTGCAGCTGCTTTACCACTCAGGCTTACCTTTCCCTGCTTCTCAATGCGTTGAAGTCAATGAGCTCCTCAGCTCTTCCTTGTCTGTTCTCTGATTGTTACAAGAAACTAGGAACTATATCAGGCCAAGGTAACCTGGACATGATAGAACTTGCTCAGATATTGTAACTGTTTCTTCTGGATTGCTCTGCTGTATGCACATGGAGTGAAGAAGGACTTGGACCCTCCCTTATGTCTGAACATCTTCTTGCTATTATGGAATGTATCTTTCCCTTTGAGCCCCATTCTTTGGGATGGATAATAGGCAGCGCTGATGATGTGTTGGTGTCTAGCACACACATCTGGTCCTGGCTTATGCTCATCCCTGTAACACTCCAAGGCTTTTCTGCACAGTCCTACGGGGTTGGTGTACTGTGACTAGTTTGCCATGTTAAGCCTCTCATTTTATTCATGTGGGCTGAGAAAAGCTTGGGTGAGCAAGAATGAGGGTTGTACAAAAATCAGAATACCGTTTCTCAGAGTGTCTTCCAGGAAATATTTTTTGCCCAGTAAAGTGTTTGTCACTGACAGTGAAGTATGGGAATTACTACCTGATAGGTCCAGCCAGTTCATACACACCCAGGGTGAACTCAAAGTATCTGAACATCTGAATATCGACACAATAAACACACCTTTTGAATTCATGTGACCCAGTTTCTGGAATAGATTTGACCACAGCTATCCATCCCCCCCCCCCATTATTCTTATTCACTTCACAAAATTTTCCTCGGTCACATATTTATAGGAAATACATTGATCCTGTAGGATGGTAAGTGGCCAGGGATTATTTGCAAAGAAGGTAACCTGTGCTTAAAATGTGTTCTGATTGTACTTTCTATGTCCAGCTTTCCCCCCAAAGACAAATAAAAACTTATATCGGGATGCTGCACTTCAGTATCAAGGACAAGTCATTAGGAAATAATTTGGGGCTTCTCAATAGAGTGTGCAAGGCATTACTTTCTGGTACTTAACGAAATATATGCTTATAATGAGAAAGTTCTAAATGAAAAGACAGGTGTGGTCAAAGTGGAGATGGAAGGATGTGGTGATGGAACTAACATTTTTGTGACCGTTGAAGATGAGAACTGATCCTGTGAGGAAAGGGAAAACAGACAAGCGACATATGGACAAATTGGAGCCGTTTCTCAAAAAGACAGAAGAAGGGAGATAACTGAAGTTAGAGAAACAGCAGATGATGTGAACAGAGAATGTGAAATCAGCATACAATTACCATTCTTGAAGTAGAAGACGGAACATCTTAACTAAGAAGCAACACTCGAACATCCATTAGAAGAAAATACTCCTAGGATGAAGGAGGCTTCTACATAACACAATGAAACATCAACAACATGGCCAAAACCTGTATCTCTTCTTTGAAGGACCTAGGAAAAAAGTTAACAGCAAACAGGCAAAACAGCCTTTTAGAGTTAAGCACCCTTCAGCTCTTGCTGTCCCTTTTCAGACTTTAATCATGTTTATATGACCAAGCTATGGCTTAGAATGGAGAATTTTAAAAATCTGTTCTGTGAGGAGATATAAAAATAAATGATTTTAATTTATGCTTGGACCACTTACAAAAGTTGGTGGTGGGCACCAGCATGGTGGCAGTAGCAGCGGTCTTTAGGTTTGAGAGAGTCTGAAAAACAAAACACCTCATGGGTTGGGGACTTCAGCCTGCTCACTCTTTATCCACTTCCTTCCAAATATAAACTTCAGGGTTTTGTTTTAGAAAGTACTGGCTCACAATATCTCCCCATTTTTGTTTATAAAAGAAAAGAGAAATGTGATGCAGAAGGCTACTTGATGAATTGTGGGGTGACTTATTTGTAGGGAGCTGTTGAACGTTTCCTGGGTTGTCTTCAGCAAAGGCAGAAATACTTCCGTGTGGCTCAGGAATCTACTTGTCTTAAGGCAGGGTGGCAGGACACAATGGACTCAAGACTTTTCCATTCTGTAGTGCTGTCTCCATGGTACCATTGGCTCTGCTTCTAGTCATTCTCTCCAGTACTTTATCACCATAATTAACATTGTTGCATGGAAATAGCAAGTCTGAAAGAAACCAGGGGAGAGAGCTTAGGTACTAATGAGCACATCAATTATAATAATGACGAATCTACTGTCATTCCAACCATTGATCTTCAAATCACTGGGCTGTTGATTGCAAATGAGGAAAGGAAGGAACACTCTCCTCTAATCCTTCCACCCATTTAATTACCATTAGCTTTTAGGTGTAAGTCTTTTGAAGCTTTATGCTGTGCACATTTTTTTTTTACATGATTTTGACCATATGCTACATTTTAAATTGCATATAATTATTTAAAAATTTACCTACTTTTTGACTTGAAAAGGAGAAGATATTCATGGTAGACAATTTTTTAAAGTACAAAAGGCGCAAAAAGAAATATTTAAAATCATTCAAATTCCCAGCAATCAGGCATAACATTGTTAGCATTTGGAGCATATTCTAAATTATTTAAAAAAAACCTTTATTGTCTCTCTCTGTTCCAACAGCTTTCAAAACATATTGTAAAAATTCAGACTGAACAAAAATATGTAAAGCAGAAAGTGGCATTCTCTGTCACCACACTGTCCCTAAATAAGGGTTTTCTGCATGGCTGTTCCACTGTTTCAGCCCAGACAAATGTGTGTTTGTCTTACAGAATTAGATTACACTGTGCATGTACCTTATTTTCACACTGAACAGGTTGATATGGCAATACTATTATTTATTCTTAAATTTCCACTTGACTCATGTTTACATTCTGTCCCATTTTTCTGTGTGAGCAAACCTGCAAGGAATATCCTTTTATCTGTGTCTTTTCACACTTTTCACACTCTGTAGGAGACACAGCATCAAAAGCTTATAAATGAATGTGTGGAGGAAAACGGACATTTTAAAGATGAAAAATTTGTCACTTACTAAATGGGATGTTCTGGTCCTATTCTCACCAACAATGTATGAAATTGCCTGTTTGGGTAATATTCCATGTCTTTAATATTTTAGAGATTAAAAATATTCATTTGAACTAACTCCCATCATTCATGGGAACATTTTCTCTTGCTTTTTAGAAATCATTCTCTCTGGAGGTTTTTCTTCCATCTCTTCACTGCTTAAGATTTTTGTAGCTTTATTTAGATGTGTATAATCTATATGCAAATGATTACACATATGTAAGGCCTGGAATTTGATGAACTTGGATACATGTATATAACTGTGATACCATCACCACAATAAACAGCATTTATCACTTGGAAAAGTTTTCTGTGTCCCTTTGATTTTCCTTTGGGGGGACCAAGAATATTAATTAAGTGATCTACCATCAACAAAACTTTAGGTGCACAACAAAACTTTAGGTGCACAGAGACTATAATGTACAGGAGATCTCTGGAACTTTTCACATTGTATAATATTAATTCATATTAAATCACAGCACCCACATCTATCCACTGGCACCCCCTCTTCTATAATCAACTACTGTGTGATGACTTTATCATCTATCTATCTATCTATCTATCTATCTATCTATCTATCTATCTATCCATCCATCTACCTATCTAATCTCTGCCTCTATCTCTGTCTATCTCTCTATTTCTGTCTATCTCTATCAACTAATTCTGTCTGCTTGTCTACATCTATCATCAATATGTCTGTTTGTCTATCTCTATCTATCATCTACCTACCTACCTACACACACACACACACACACACACACACACACACACACACACACAAACATCACAGTGCTAGGAACTGAATATAGAGTTTTGCACATGCTAGGCCAGTGATACTCCCCAGAGCTACACCCCAGCCCAGTTAGGCTGCTTTAGATGCCACACAACAGAGTATCATGTCAATATCTTTCTTTGTGTGACTCATTTTACTCAGCTTAATGTCATCGAGGGCCATTTAGATTGTCACGAATTCAATTATTTCCTTCCTCCTTTAAAATGTTAAACAATCTATCTATCTATTTGCATATCTCATGTTTTCTTTGCCATGCATCTTTTGGTAGACATTTGATTGTTTCCACACCTTGGACATTGTAAACAACACAGCAGTGAAGACAGAGAGGTGCATCTATGTCTTTGGGATCCTGATCTTGATTCTACTGAGTAAATAAACTAGAAGACTGCTGGATCAAAAATTGTGGGAAGTAACTGTGATCAAAATATGATATATATGAAATTCTCAAAGAATTAATAATACATCATATTAAAATATGACATCCAATGACTCTTATTATTTTAATTTGCTCTTTTTTCATGAATGATAAATCCATCAATTCTTTTTACATTTATCATCATTTTCAGTTACCCTATATATTCTTGTTACAATTTTCTCTTATTTTTTTGTAGAAAGACTGCTCCTTGCTTTTTTGCCTTTTTTAAAAAATGTCTTTCTTATAGGGCACTTTACACCTTTATACTGCATATGTATATATAAACTTTAGTATAAATAAACAGAACATTTCCACTCAAGTCGTTTGTCAATGAAAGTATTAGCATATTACTTTTGGGAATATATATTCATATATATGTTCATATATATATATATATGATCAAAATAATAGACATATGATTTAGTAGTTCTCCTAGGGTGGCATGCCAAACATGTAAATAATTTAATTGTTCCTAACAAATGGCATAGAGAACAATACCAGATACCATTTGAAGTGATCGACAAACTTGACAAGAACTGTGAGATAGAGAACATGGCGGGCATGAGAAAACACACACTGCCGGAAACACATTTCTAAGAATGAAAAAAAAATCATGAAGAAAGCTCTACAGAGCTAGACTGTCGCCATGGCTAAAATATCCTCCTGAACTTGGAAAGAATTAGATTCTTAATTTAGCAGCCATACCAACTGTGATGTTTTCAATGTTGGAGTGAGATCAAGGGTGGGAGAAGGGGAGAGGTCCTTGCCTGCCTGCCCCTGTGTAACCACAGGGGCTCAGTTTCCACTTGGGGTAGACTTTGATATACATACATACTGTTATTAATTCTTGGAGAATTTTGTACTATGTATCTTAGTCATATGCATCCCCACCCTTCCCAGACCCACCCCTCCCTTCCTCTATGTTATTTTTAGAAGACATTGTGTCACAGCAGACATCCTGGTCCTCTGGCTCTTACAATCTTTTTTACCTTTTCTTTCTTTGAAGTTCCCTGAGTCTTAAGGGGTTATGCTGTAAATGTTTTAATTGGGGATGGGCACCCCATGGTCAGCTGATCTCTGCATTTTGACAGGTTGTGGATTTCCATATTGATCTGTCTGCTGCAAAAAGAAGCTTCTTGGATGAGGGATTTGAGTGAGTTACACTTACTATGAATACAAAGATAATATTTAGAATTCAGTTACAGACTATACTGGTTTAAGGGTTGACTGTAGTAGCTTCTTCTCCAGGGTCCATGACCTCAGCAGCCAACAGGTACTTGGCTAAATTTACAGAGCCAAGCATGAATTCCCTCCTATTGATTGGGCTATTAGTCCTATTAGGTGACTTATATTAGGCACTTATATTAGGATATAAGTGCCACCATTGTGGCTTTAGGAATATCTTGCCATGCTGGTCATTGTTGTGGTTCATTGGCATTGCAGATGGATAGGACTATTGATTGCTTTTTTGCGCTGGCAGTTTGCATGTCTCCTTCTGAAACTATGAAGGCTGGTCCTCAGGGAAGAGGCTTTCAGGTTAGATCCAGATAGATTCCTACAGGCCCGGTGTGCCAGGTATGTGATGTCATAAGCAATAGGGTCTTCTTTTTCTGGAAGGCACCAAGACCAATACCAATATTGATTACTGTTTGGGGAGTCTCTTAGACTCCCTTTACCAATAACTTGGGAGGAGGCTTTCCATGCCTGATATTGGGTTTTCATTAGATAGTCATCCCAGTTGGCATAACTTTAATTTTAAAAACGTGAAAAGGGCATGTGTGTGTGTGGCTCAGTGGTCAATCATGAGCTCAGCCTGTGCGAAGACTTGAGTTTGATCTCTAGTTCTGTTCCATTGTTCTGAGCAAAGAGGAACTTTTCACACATTTTAAAAGGCAAACTTGCCTGTAGCATCATGCAGGCAGTCTGCTAAGATTGTTTTCGATCCTAGATCAGCAGTCTTGAGAGGCACAGAGAGCTCCCTCAAGTGCTAGACACAGATTTGCCTGCTGAACTTAGAGTGCTGTGAGTTTGCATCTTTTTAAAATTTTGAAATTTTAATAGGCATTCCTGTGGGGAACTTAGATTTCTCAGGAGCTGCTAAAGGAAGCCTAATTACTTCTTTGAGAGGCAGAGGCTGTAGCGTGTATATGTGTCTGTGTGTGCATGCAAGTATATAGATAAGTACTGCAGAAAACATTCAGAAAAGGGCACAACTATACCTAACAGTTTTGACAAACTACATGTAATCATGCCACCGGTCCTCAACTTAGAATCAGAATATTTCGCCGGGTAGTGGTGGCGCACGCCTTTAATCCCAGCACTCGGGAGGCAGAGACAGGTGGATCTCTGTGAGTTCGAGGCCAGCCTGGGCTACCAAGTGAGTCCCAGGAAAGGCACAAAGCTACACAGAGAAACCCTGTCTCGAAAAACCAAAAATAAATAAATAAATAAATAAAAAATAAAAAAAAAAAGAATCAGAATATTTCCTGGACCCCAGAAGTCTGCATCTTATCAACTTTCCTGAGTTCTAACATCAGAGAATAATTGTCCTAGTTAGGGTTTCTATTGCTATGATAAAACACCATGACCAAAAGTAAGAAAAAGGTTTATCTGATTTATACTTCCACAGCATAGTCCATCACTAAAGAAAGTCAGGTCAGGAATTCAAGCAGGGCAGGAACCTGGAGGCAGGAGCTGATGAAGAGGCCACAGAAGGGTACTCCTGACTGGGTTGCCCCTTGTGGCTTGCTCAGCCTGCTTTCTTATGGGACCGCCATCCCAGGGGTGGCCTCACCTACAATGTTCTGGACCCTCCTACATCAATCACCAATTAAGAAAATGCTCTATAGGCTTGCTTACAGCCAAATCTTAAGAAGTGATTTTCTCCATTGAGGCTCCCTCCTCTCTGATTACTATAGCTTGTGTCAAATTGACATAAAACTAGCCAGCATAACTGACCCCTTGTCAGTTTGACACACAAACACCTCACTGTTAAGCCACAACATTCCTTACTTGTTCATCCCTCCAGAATCTGATCACTCATGTTTCCATCCCCACCCACCCTCAGTCCACTCACAAAATCTCTTCTATTTTTCTTTCCCAGGGAGATCAGGGGGTCACCCCATGAACCTTCCTTGTTACCTGATGTCTCTGGGTCTGTGGACTGTAGCATAGTTATCCTTTATTTTACAGCTAATATCTACTTACGAGTGAGTACATACAATGTTTGTCTTTCTCAGTCTGGGTTACCTCACTTGGGATGATGTTTTTTTCTAGTTCCATCCATTTGCCTTCAAATTTCCTGGTGTCCTTGTTTTTAACAGCTGAGTAATACTCCATTTGTATAAATGTACCATATTATTTTTGTTATCCATTCCTCAGTTGAGTTTATCTATTCCTCAAATGAGGTTTTTCCAGGTTCTGTCTATTGCAAATAAAGCTACTATGAACATAGTTGAGCAAGTGTCCTTGTGGTGTGATTGAGCATCCTTTGGGTATATACCTAAGAGCAGCATAGCTGGGTCTTGTGATAGGTTGATTCTCAGTTTCTGGAGAAACAGCCACGCTGACTTCCAAAGTGGTTGTACAAGTTTGCACTCCCACCAGTAGTGGAGGAATGTTCCCCTTGCTCTACATCCTCTCCAGCATGAGCTGACTCTTGTGTTTGTTATCTTATCCATTCTAACCTGTGTAAGATGGAATTCCAGAGCCCTTTTGATTTTCATTTCCCTGATGGCTAAGGATGTTGAACATCTCCTTAAGTGTTTCACAGCCATTTGAGATTCTTCTGTTGAGAATTCTCTGTTTAGATTTTACCCCATTTTTAAATTGGATTATTTGGTTTTTAGATATCTAGTTTCTTGAGTTCTTTATATATTTTGGAAATCAGCTCTCTGTTGGATATGGGGTTGGGGAAGATTTTTTTTCCCCATTCTGTAGGCTGCTGTTTTGTCCTGTTGATGGTGTCCTTTGCCTTACAGAAACTTTTCAGTTTCATGAAATCCCATTTTTAATTGTCCATCTTAATGTGTGCTATTGGTGTTCTGTTCAGGAAATTGTCTCCTGTGTCAATGTGTTCAAGATTATCTCCCACTTTTACTTCTATTAGGTTCAGTGTATCTGGATTTATATTGAGACCTTTGATCCACTTGGACTTGAGTTTTGTTCAGGATGAGAGATACGGATCTATTTGCATTCTTCTACATGCTGAAATCCACCTAGACCAGCACCATTTGTTGAGGATGTTTTCTTTTTTCCATTGTATAATTTTGTCTTCTTTGTAAAAAATCAAATGTCAGTAGATGTGTGGGTTTATGTCTGGGTCTTTGATTTGGTCCCATTGATCCATCTGTCTGTGTTTATGACAATGCCATGCAGATTTTAATTATTATAGCTCTGTAATAGAGCTTGAAATCAGGGATTGTGATACCTCCGGAGGTTCTCTTATTGTACGGGATTATTTTAGCTATCCTGGGCTTTTTGTTTTTTTTTTTCCATGTGAAATTAAGTGTTGTTCTTTCAAGGTCTGTAAAGAATTGTGTTGGTATTTTGATGGGGATTACATTGAATCTATAGATTGCTTTTGGTATGACTGCCATTTTTTACTGTTAATCCTACTCATCCTTGAGCATGGGAGATCTTTCCATTTGTTGATAACTTCTTCCTTTTCTTTCTTCAAAGATTTGAAATTCTTGTCATACAGACCTTTCACTTGCTTGGCTAGAGTTACATCAAGATATTTTATATTATTTGAGGCTATTGTAAGAGATATTGATTCTCTGATTTCTTTTTCAGCCCATTTATTATTTATATATAGGAGGGATACTGATTTTTTTTTTTTTTTTAGTTATCTTGTATCCAGTCACTTGACTAAAGGTGCTTCTGTTGTTGAAATCGAGCTTTAACCCACGGTGGTCTGAGAAGATACAGGGAGTTATTTCAATTTCTTTGTATCTGTTGATACTTGCATTGTGGCCAAGAATATGGTTAATTTTGGAGAAGATTTCATGCAGTGCTGAGAAGAAGGTATATTATTTTGTGTTTGAGTGAAATGTTCTGTAGATAGTTGTTAGGTCCATTTGAGTCATAAGGTCAGTTAATTCCATTATTTCTCTGTTTAGTTTCTGTCTGGATGACCTGTCCATTGGTAAGAGTCAGGTGTTAAAGTCTTCCACCATTATTGTGTGGAGTTCTATGTGTGATTTAAGCTTTAGTAATATTTCTTTTACAAACGTAGGTGCTCTTACATATGGGGCATAAATGTTCAGAATTGAGACATCATCTTGGTGGATTTTTTCTTTGCCCTTCTCCATCTCTTTTGATTAATTTTGGTTTGAGGTCTGTTTTGTTACATATTAGGATAGCTATACCAGCTTGCTTCTTAGGTTCATTTGATTGGAAAATCTTCCTCCAGCTCTCTACTGTGAGGTAATGTCTGTCTTTGATGTTGAGACATGTTTCTTGTACAACGGAATGGTGGATCCTGTTTTCATATATATTCCATTAGCCTGTGTCTTTTATTTGGCAAATTGAATCCATTGATACTGAGGGATAGTAATGACTAATGATTATTAATTCCTGTTATTTTGTTGTTGGTGGTGATGGTAGTGTGTGTGTGTGTGTGTGTGTGTGTCTGTCTGTCTGTCTGTCTACGGCTGTGTGTTTGTGTGTGTGTGTGTGTGTGTGTGTGTGTGTGTGTGCGCGCGCGCGTGCATTTGTGTGTTTCCCTCCTTCGGGTTTTGTTGGTGTGAGATTATCTATTGCCTGTGTTTTTGTGGGTGTGGTTAACTTCCTTGGGTTGGAGTTTACCTTCTAGTACCTTCTGTAGGACTGGATTTGTGGATAGATATTGTTTAAATTTTACTTTGTCATGAAATATCTTGTTTTCTCCACCTATGGTGATTGACAGTTTTGTTGGGTATAGTAGTCTGAGTTGGCATCTGGCATGTGGTCTCTTAGAGTCTTCTGGATTTTAGAGTCTCCACTAAGAAGTCAGGTATGATTCTAATAGGTCTCCCTTTATATGCTACTTGACCTTTCTCCCTTACAGATTTTAATATTCTTTTTTTGTTCTGTATGTTTAGTGTTTTGATTATTATGTGGGGGAGGGATTTTCTTTTCTGGTCCAATCTATTTGGTATTCTGTAAGCTTCTTGTACCTTTATAGACATGTCCTTCTTTAGGTTAGGAAATTTTTCTTCTATGATTTTGTTAAATATATTCTCTGGGTTTTTGAGCTGGGTTTCTTTTCCTTCTTCTAATCCTATTATTCTTATGTTTTGTCTTTTCATATTGTCCCCGATTTCCTGGATGTTTTGTGTTAGGAATTTTTTAGATATAACACTTTCTTTGACCGATGAATGTATTTCCACTATGGTGTCTTCAACACCTATGAGTCTCTCTCCCATCTTTTGTATTCTGTTGGTGATGCTTGCATCTGTAGTTCCTTTCATTTACTGTGGGAGCCCACAAAAGCTTCCTAGTGAGATCTGGGCTTGCTTTACACAGCAGGGCTGCATTAGGGCATGGCTTGACCATGTACATGATTACCAGGTGTTTGGAATTGTCTGCACTTGGCTGTGCTGGGGGGAGGTCTTTTGCTCTACCCCTTGGCATTCCTTTAAAAACCCTTTGGAAGAGACAGAAGGGGCTAGTGGGTTTTGATCCAGGCTTTCCCGAGCTATCCTGTGTTTCTGTCTCTTTCCTCTATATTTCTATCTACATATTCCTCATTTCTCCCTGCTGAAGAGTACCCTGGGGGAAAAAGTGGGGGCAGGCCCCCCACAACTCACTCAGATTTTCCATGTCCAGAATGCCCTCTGCTTGTGTTTTCTATATTGCTTCTACTTCCATTTTCAGGTCTTGAACAGTTTCCTTCATCTTTTTTGTTTTTTCTTGGCTTTCTTTTAGAGATTTATTGATTTCTTCCAATGTTTTGTTTGACTTTTCCTCAATCTTTAAGGGATTTTTTTCATATCCTCTTTAAGGACCTCTGTCTTCTTCAGTCATTTTTAAGGTCATTTCTTTGTTGCTTCAGCTGTGTTGAATTGTTCAGGTCTAGCTGTTGTAGGATAGCTGGGTTCTGGTGGGGACATATTGCTCTTTCTGTAATTGGTTGTGTTTTTACACTGGCATTTAGGCATCTGGATTTAGGATGCCTATAGGTCATCTAGGTATTGATTCCTGCCTGCATTTGTCTTTGTTAGATGGGTGTTTAGTTCCTTGGTTTCTCTTTCCTTTCTGGCCTTCTGGCCTAAATGGCCAAGGGTTCTGGTGACTAGCAAATCTTCAGGTCCACTGTGGTGTCCACTCTAGGGTTTTGGGGATTAGGGGTCCCTAGATTCGGCCTGGCTCCTGGTAAAGCTGAAGTCTTCTTCTGAAGTTGTAGACCATGGTATGGAGCCCGAGGGCTGGGGGGTGGGGGTGGAGTCACTAGATCTGGTCTTGCCTCTGGGGTCCCTGGGACCAGCTTGGCCTCCAGCACAACTGGTAGGGCTGGGGTCCTTAGATCCGGCCTTGGTCTGTGCTTCGGTAAATCTGGTCTGCTTCTGAAGTTGTAGGCCTGGGGTCCCTAGATCCACCTGGTAGGGAGGTAGGGTGGGGTGCAGTCTGGTGTTGTTGGGCAGGCTGAACGGGGTTTGGTGGACAGTGGGCGGTGTCTTCCCTCAGGTTCCTAGCACCAGCTTGGCCTTCCATAAGGCTTCTAGGGCTGTGAGTCCTGGGGTTCCTAGATCCTGCTTGGCTTCTGGTAAAGCTGAAGACTTCTTCCAAAGTCGTAGGCTGGAATATGGAGCCCAGGGGTGATGGTGCGGTCTGGGGTCACTGGATGGACTTTAAGGGATTTAGCCGGTGGTGGGTGATATCTTCCCTGGGGTCTCTAGGACCACTCTGACCTCCAGGAAAGCTGCCGGGGCTGTCCTAAAGTCTCTTTTAAAACCTAAAATCTCTTAAAATTCTGTCTCGCAACTGCAGGCTTCTATAAAATCAAAGTCAATTGAATACTTTCTTACTTTAAGAGGGCAGAACCAGGGCACAGTCACCATCAGGTCAAAGCAAAAACAAGTTTCAACCATGTAAATAATGCAGTATCTAATGTTTAGGATTCACTCATGATCCTCTGGGCTCCTCTAAAGGGCTTGGGTCACTTCTTGGGCTCTATACTCAGCAACATAAGCAGTCTGTTTTCTAGGCTCCAGCTGGCTCCATTCAGTGGCTGCTGCCTTTCTTGGCAGTTGTCCTGTGGCATTGCCATCTCCAAAATGATGGAGTCTTCTGCTGCAATGCAATGGGGCTACACTTTTCACCAATAGTGTCTCCTGGGCTTTTTTCATGGTGCAAAGCTTCAACTTTCTCCATGACTGCTTCAATCCTGAGGCCCCACTGATACTCCAGTTGTACCTTCAGCAATGGCCTCTTCTGGTTTCTCACTGTGCCGAGTCTCAGCTTCTCTCCATGACCCCTTCATAGCTTTAAAAACAGTACCACCTGGGTGACTCTTACACTATCAAGTTTGGTTCCCAGTGCAAGTTACAACCTTGGCCACACACAGCTCCTGTGTTCTGACTCTAAGGAAACACTTCCCAGAAGATTTCACCTCAGTGATGCTGGTCTCTTTTTAATCACCACTAATTTCTCAGCTCCAGCTGACCAGCACCAATTATCCCAGCAAAGCCAAGGTTTAACTTCAGTGATTCTGGTATCTTGTTTATCACAGCCAGTTATTCAGCTCCAGCTGACCAGACACCACAGATTTTCACACAAAAGGCCTGGTAGAATCTGCTTTCTTCTAAAACTTCACAAGCCAGGTCCCCAGCATCATCCCCATACTCTCAACATTCTTGTCTTCCAAGCTCCTACAGAACAGACCACTGAGCTGTCAGCATTCAGTGGCTTCTCTAGCTCAGTTTCCAAGTCCTTCTATAATGCCCCCTTTGTGATGGGTCTAGAGCATTCGATGACAGTTAAGACAGGAAGGATAGTGCAAATGTTGCTTATCATTATCATATATTGACTGAATTCATGATTTCAGCATGTGTTTAGGTGGATGCAGCACCCATGCACCAATCTCATCTCTGGAGAACAACATCTCTGAAGAATTAGGACACGGCTTAAGGCCAAACTATTAGGAGTTGAATCATTTCCGGCCTTGCTGATTGGGTTCAAATTCTAGCTTCACCACACAGTACCAGTGAACTTAGGCTACTTGTCTAAACTAGCTTTCATTTTCTGTTCAATCCCTCCCCTTCCCTTTCTTTTTCTTCCCTCCTTCCTTTCTTTTTTTCCTTTTTCTATTTCTTTTTTCTTTATTCTTTTTTTTTTTTTATAAAATGGGATAACCATAGTTTCTAATTCATGTAATTGTCAGTGTGGTTCATTAAATCGATACACAGTAAATGCTCAGCAGATCATTTGGCACATGGTGAGCACTCTATTTTATGTGCATCAATAAATTAATAACTAGAAATATTTTATCCTTATAGTCTGGTCTCTACCCGCAGAGACTCCGTGAATCTTCTATGAAATCCTTGGAGTATGAGGATCACCCATAAATCTTTCCTCTACCTTCTTATTCTCTTCTTTCTGTTTTTTTCCCTTGTCTCTACATATTTTCTTTCTAAGTCAAATTTGTGTTCTGCCTATGGCCCTCTGATCGATTAAGAGAACATCTCCAAGGATGTTAACTGTCTGCCTCTGCAGTTTGCCAAGCTGGTGTTACCATTAGCTAATGGGGATGATTTAAAGTGAATATCTGTAAAAACAAAACAAAACAAAACAACAACAACAACATGGATGGCTTTTATCCATCCAAAATCTAGAGATTCTGGGAACACCTCAGTGTGGTATTGGCCAGTTTTAATGCATCTCTGGTGTTTCCTCTCTTCTGCATCAGGATAGCCCTGACTACTAGCAACACATGTGCTCAGGGCCTCCACACTTCACCCTATGAGACAGTCTCCATTCCTGTGCTTGACAATCCGTGGCTGCTGGATCTAATTAAGAGGGGAAACCTTAGGAAGATCTTTGTAGCCTAGGCAATTATACATGGACACCCTATATCTTAGAGTGCTATTAAGGAAGAAATTAAACAACAAGGCCAAATTTCTTTAAATTTAGGGACTTCTAAATCCAGGGCTAATGATCAATAATCTTAGAAGAATTAAAAAAAATAGTTTTACTCATTCACAGACCAAGTACAAGAATCCACACCAAGAGGCTACTCTAGTATGAAAGTCCTGTGTCCCAGTGAATCCCAGTTGTGTGACCTGAAAACCTTCTCCTTATAACCAAGAAAGCAGACACAGTTCTGACTCTTTGCTATCCCATAAGAAACCCCCAGGCAGCTGCCAGGATCCTTCCTGTTGACCCAGAGCCACATCCACTTGTATTTTTTCCTCTACACAACAGCCCCCTTCCCCATCTTACCGCAGGGGTACTCTTCCTAGAATGCCTGGGGCTCTAGGAAGTTCTTTAATATGGAGATGATTGATACTCTATACGAATAGAGGAATAGTTGTGGTACAGAAGCAACACTCTGTATCATAGTTTAAATGAGACTTAACTGGACCAGCCTGTTTCACCCGCACTTAGAGGAGAAATTAAGTAATACTTGCCAATGTAGTCACTGGGCTGGACCTCAGTATGGATCATGTTTCCAACACTGAGTTCCTAAGTTAATCCTAAGCAGAGATAAAGTAACAGATATGTCCCTATCTTTGGTTTCATTAAGGCTGCCACTTTAGAAAACATAACCAGTTCTCTAACGGATAAACCCAAACTTGAGGAATTCTCAATAGTCTAGTCACTGCAGGAATAGTGACAGGAAGTGACAGCTTCCTTTTATCTCCTAGATAGGGTGTAATGATAAATTGAAAGTCATGGACATGTTACTACAATCAAATAATTCAGTCATTAAAAACTCTAACTCTCACATTTGACAAATGTAGATGCTACAACTTGATGCTTGAAGGACCTCCAGTAAGTCGTTACCTTCCATGTCTCTGCTCCTCATTTGTGCTGTACTCTTGAAGTTTATGTTAGTCTGAGTTGTTTTAAAATTCAGTGAGGTGATTTCTACTGTTTTGGTTTGGTTTGTATTCAACTTGACACAAGATAGCCTCAAATGGGAAGAGGAATTTCCTTTGACAAAATGTCTCCTCCATCAGTTTGCATGTAGACAAGTCTGTGGGGCTTTTTTGTTGTTGTTGTTGGTGGTGGTGGTAATGATGGATATAGGGGGGCCCAGTGCACTGTGGGCAGTGCTATCAATAGGCAGATGGTCCTTGGTTGTATACAATGCAAGCTGAGCAAGCCATTGAGAGTACTCCAGTTAAGCAAAGTTCCTTCATGGTCTCTGCTTCAGTGCCTGCCTCCAGGTTTCTGCCCTGTTTGAGTTCTTGCCTTGGCACCCTTCAATGATAAACTGTGATGAGGATGTAAGCTAAATAAACCCTTTCTTCCTCAAGTTGCCTTTGGTCATGGTGTCTTTACCAAAGTAATAGAAAGCAAAGTAGAACATCAACAAAGGCTTAGAAAAGTCTCTAGCACAGAAAAAGTAATTAACATTTGTTAGTTACTATTTGAGGAGTTAAATCACATTATAACTTTCTACATCCAAAGTGTCGTCACTGATTCATTCAAAGCTCTGAGGGTCTATTTGGATGGAAAGCTACAACTATCAAGCACTATGTCACAGGGTCTCCTTTTAGAGGCTGGGAAACTAGATGATCCAGTGGGCAGAGGGAAGATTGCCCCATGAATCAGAATCTCATTGCATGAATCCAAGCTCCCCCTTTGAGGAGCACTGCATCCCTGGACCATGCTTAGCAAGTCCCAGTCAGCAGTGTGGATTGTTGCCTTCAAAGCACCACCATCTTGGAAAGCCAAGCAGATGCGGTGGCATAGGCCACCACACACCCTGGTGATTTGTAAGAGATTAGGGACCTATGACTGACAGGGAGGATCTGGCAAGCAGCAGGCTGAAGAAAGAGCTGGAGTCACTTCAGACTCACTAATACCATCTGCTGTGCCATCTAGACTTGGTCAGCTGGAGAGGACTCTGAGGTTATTGGCACCATGGGACCTTTCAGGGAGCTAGTTTCCCGCTGTGACACCATGGGTACTCTTTGGGAAGGACCTCTAGGAAGTGATGCCCATTACACACAAGGGTAGGAACAGCATTCATTTCTGCATTGTGATTTAAGGTCTGTCACGGCTCTCCATCCCCTAAAGCCTTGTTTTCTCTAATACCTCATCACCAGCCACTGCATCTGCTCCCACCTGTCTGGTATTTCTAATAAGTCTGTCACCACTTCTGCAGAAGAATATAGGGAGCCTTGTTCTCTGTGGTGCCCTGAAGTAAGCTGTGATACAACTTCCTCACCTGGGAGTAACTACCTCTAACCTTTCTTTACATGTACTTTCTCTCTTCCAAGCCTCTGTTCATTCATTCATTCAGAAGTAGTTTCCAGGTGCCCGCTGTATGCCAGACTCTGCTAAGTGTTGAAGATATAGTTGTGAGCAGGACAGGCATGGAAAAAGCATACGCTCTGATGTAAAGTTTGAAACACGGAAATCGATGAGGTCGGTTCTGATGGTGAAAAAAGCAGTGTAGGGTGGGGAGACAAGCCAAGTCTGTTGGCACAGACTGCCTCAGCTCAACTCTTGGCAGTGTCTCTTGCTGGTTGTATGGCCTTGGGTAAGTCATTGAAGGGTCATAGAATGTGTCCTGGTTTTCAAAGTGAGGATTCCAATATCGTTCTTCCTCCACAGAGCATGAGATGAGTCCTGGGCTATGGGAGTCAGATGAAGAACTAGAAAGGGAATGTTTTAATACGAGGGAAAAGTTAAGGACAAATGTCTTATGATGGAAATAAACTTAAAGGATTCTGTTTAGTAGATAGCTCTTCATTTGCATGCTGAGCATGTCCTGATTTGCTTTCTCTTGTGATGAACCACTCTGACAAAAAGCAACTTGGTCAGGAAAGGGTTTATTTCATCATAGATGTTATAGTCCATCATCCAAGGAAGCCGAGGTAGGAGCTTAAGGTGGGGGATTGAAGCAGAAATTGCAGAGGAACCTGCTTACTGCCTGTTCAGCTACATTTCTTGTATAGCCCAGGCCCACCTCCCTGTCACTGGCATCATCCACAGTGGGCTGGGCCCTCCTATATCAATTAGCAATTAAGAAAATGCCCCACAAATATGCTCACGGGACAGTCTGATCCTGACAATCCCTTAGTTGAGACTGCTTCGGGTAAGTCTGGGCTGTGTCAAGTTCGCAATTGAAGCTAATGAGGGGAAGGAGTAATGATGATAAGAAGAGGGTGGAGTGAGTAGAGAGGCCCTAGATCATGGCAGCCTTAGAACAGTGGTTCTCACCTTCCTAATGCTGCAACCCTTTAATACAGGTCCTCATGTTGTGGTGACCTCTAATCATAAAATTATTATGTTGTTACTTCATAACCATAATTTTGCTACTATTATGAATCATAATGTAAACATCTGTGTTTTCTGATGGTCTTAGGCCACCCCTGTGAAAGGTCAAAAGGGTCACAGCCCATAGGTTGAGAAATATTGCCTTAGACTCCATGTTGAGAGTCTTGGATTCATTCTAACTGATTAGGCTTTAATCACCGAAATGTAAAGCCTGACCTCTGATCTGTTACCTATAGAAATCTTGGTGATATTTCCAACACTTTTTCTTATTAATTGTGAGTCTGAAGCCAGAGAGTGAGCCCCACTTACTGCAGAATCACACAGCACAGTGTGTTGCAAAAAGATGTAGTTATCCTTTGAATGATAGATGGATAGATAGATAGATGAGTGATTATCAGTGTCAGACCTGTAGTCCGATCTGCAAGTCAACAACAATAACAACCGAGAATAATAGATAGCCAAAGTAGATTTCACTGGAAGCAAAATGTAATCCAGAAAGCACCAGAGAAAACAGGAGTGCACCAAGAGTAGACAGGTCGAGCTTGTTTTGATAGACTTAAGATTTCATTTTCTTTGTTTTGTTTTAGCTGTAGCTATTATTATGTGAACTTGGGAAAATTACTCCAAAGAAAAAGTTCACAATGTTTTACTTATCCAGATGTTTGACATTTAGCAACCTCAGTCTCTAACTTTTATAAAACAAAACAACCCAGAAAAACAGACCCCTCGGAGATCAAAAAGACGAATCCCAAACTCCAAAGCAAACAAACTATGCCTTGAAGGGAAAACACCTTAACCTGAACCTGGGGTTGTGATTACAAAGTACATAGAGCCCAGAATGAGATTGTCTTCAGCTAACTTATTTCCGTTCCTCTCTCTGCCTCAATTTCCTCTCCTTCAGATATTTACTACACATCCACTGGCCATCCGAGATAGAGCTGGTGCTGTTGATAAAGAAAGCAGTGAAGAACATGGCTGTGCCCCACTTCCCTGAAGGACTTAGATTCCCCTTTGCTTCTGCTTTCCAGTCTTCTGGCTCCGTCTCCCTTTCTTGTTGTATGTCATTAGATTATGAAACCAAAATTTCAGGGGTCAAATTATGTCTGTCCCATGTAGTCATCTCTCTCTTTCTCAAACATCAGAAGCCATTGTGAAGGCCTGGGGATGTGGTTGAAGCCTTGGCCAGAATCTGATCCACATGCCCTTGGGTAGGTCGCATGCTTTCTCTGGCCCTCAGTTTCTTTAAGGACAAGGGGGCAGGTACTTTCCTATGCCATATTCTGTGACTCTGGGCAGTACCTCTACACATGATAACTTAGCTAATCCCTCCTAGTCACGTGTTGTGGCATTTGATAAAATCATCACAAGCCACATCTGCCAGCCCGTTACAACACCTGCCAGAAAAGAGCTTTAACGATCTTAACAAAAAAGCAGGTCCTTTTCATTTTTCTGATGAAGACACTGACTTTAAAGCTGAGAAGAGACAACGATGTGCCATTTGATAGGATTCAGAACATTAAAGGCGGGTGAGCTGGTGTTTGGAACAATCTCTCAGGTCAAATCTAATTTTATCTGAGCTGATGTTTCCAAACTCCAGTAATTGCTCCCAGCATAACCACAGATTTCTTGTTGTAAGTTTGTAAAGGCAACTACTGCAGGGGCCTCCAGAGGAGGGTCCAGCAGATGGCTTTTGTCTTTATTGCTGTTAGGTCTGGGACACTGAGGAGCCAACTTTGATCATGTGGGTTGTCGCTGACCTGCAGAAAGGCCACTGAATCTGGACTTGGGTCTCTTCCTTAAAAAGTGTGGCAGTACCATAGACTTGCAATGTCCTCCTCCTTAGGTTCTTCCAACTGAACTTCATGGTTTTGTGTCCTGGCTTCCAGAAGACTATTGCTGAAGACAGATGGAGAAAAGGTTGGGTGTGCCCAGTGGGGGGCTATTACACTGGTGAACATAAAAGGAAAATTCCAAGCAAAGGGCATTGAAACATTGAAAGAATCAGGAGGCCATCAAGTGAGAAAGACTTCTGCACGATTCTAGCTGCTGCCTAGAGTAAGGTCACCTCCACCCTGGGACAGCCAGTATCTGGAATGTCAGGCGTGGGGATCCTGACAATTCCACTATGGCCCAGGCTCACAGTGCACAACGGAAGGTTTGCAGACTCTTGCTTTATGGAACTTCCATTTTATGTATCCATGCTTGCTACCTCCTATCACACTCCTCGGTCCTTTCCAACCTCCAAAGTCTCCAAGAAGGTCCTACTTCCTTCTTTTGAGTCTGTGTCTCAGAAATTATAATTCTGAACACCCAAATAAAGGGCTATTTTGCTTTTTTTCCCCAGTGTTTGAATGTGAACTGGTTAGCACGCCATGGAAAAAGCAAAGTCAAAAGACAAAAATCACAAGATGGCACAAGGACCCTGTCTATGGCTGCTTCAGTGACTTGGGGAAAAGGTGTCAGCCTAGTGTTAAGAATTGCAGAAGGATAATAAAGTAAAGGCAATAAACAATAAAATAAAGGCAATAAGGTCCCATGTCTTCAACAGACTCTTGCATTTAACAGGAAAGTTGACGAACTAGAGGTTCAGTGATTTAAGAGTGCTTGGTGCTCTTCCAAAGGATCCTACTTCAGTTCCCAGAACTCAGGTCAGACTCCAATGTCTCTGGCCTCCTTGGGTACCTGTACTCACTCATGTGCACATACCCACATACAAATACACCTATATATAATTAAAAATAGTAAAAACAAATCTTAAAAAATAAACCAAAGGGAGTTGGGTGGAGAAATATATTTGTAAGAACACAGCCAGAGTCTTGAGCAACCCCTCTGGCTGAGTCAATCTCCACTGTCATAAGAATTGTCTTCAGAATAAGACAGCACCAAGTGGACAAGAGAGTCAAGTTTAAGACCTTTGGAAGTTTATACTTTGTGGTAAGTCTATAGCAAAGACCATGAACTCGATTCTTACTCAGAGAAACAGGCACATGAAAAGACAAAAGTAAAATAAATATTTTGAACCTCGAGAAGCTTGTTTGGAATATCAAGAGGCCATGCCTGAGGAAAGAGGGCAAATTTTATTTATAGACAAGAGATTACAGAGGGGAATTTTGAAGAAGAACTCTAACTCCTGCTCTGTAGAAAGTGAAAACCGGTATGTCTAAGAGAGAAGTCATTAAAACTTCCAAACTGTGGAGATGTTTGTATGCTGTAGAAGTCTTGGAAGAGAGGTGGGGTGATGACAAGCCATGAAGCATGACAGGAAGTCTTGCAGAACCAGGAACAGATGTCCCAGGCTTGAGGATACCAGCCACACCTTGCATCAGCCACCCTAACACCTGTCTTTGCTCATGACTGGTAGGTAGATACATGCCCTGTCTAGTTTGTCTTCTGTTGCTGCGATAAGCACCCTGACCAAAAGCAACTTGAAGTGGAAAGGGTGTATTTCCGCTCACAATTTACAATCCACCATGAAGGGAATTCAGAGCAGAAACTCAAGGCAGGAACCAATGCAGATGCCTTGGAAGGGTGCTGCTAATTGGCTTGCTCCACATGGCTTGCTCAGCCTGCTTTCTTATACAACCTAGGACCATATTTCCAAGGGTGGCCCTGCCTACAATGGGCTGACCCTCTCATATTAATCACTAAGCAAGAAAATGTCCCCACAGACTTGCCTACAGGCCAATCTGAGGCATTTTCTCAATTGCAGTTTCCTCCTCCCAGATGGTCCTAACCTGTGTCCAGTTGACCCAAAACTAACCAGCACCATGCCTCAACCCCTATCCAATCTCATAACTAAAGTCATTCTCCTCTCCGGATGGATGGCAAGAGATGAGGAAAAGATCTAAAATGTATAGGGAATTCACATAAATGAAATTAAGTTTTAAACATCAGCAAATGAGTTGCCTTGAATTGGTGAGATTATATTCTTTTAAATGTCAATGAGTATGTGGGGCTTTGACACTGACCCCAAGTATTCCATAGATGGAGTTTTGTCTTTCTAACCCTGATTTTTTTTTGTCTATGATATTATTCCTATCTTTTAAAAGTACTTGCTTTTTTATTTAAGTGTGTGTGTGTGTGTGTGTGTGTGTGTGTGTGTGTGTGTGTGTGTAGGTATACATGCATGCTGGTGTCTGAAGGGTCCAGAAGAAGAGCTGGAGTTTCAGGCCATTGTAAGCTTCTCCATATGGGCACTTGGAGCTAAGCTTGAGTATTCTGAAAGAATGACAAGTGCTCTTAACTGCTGAGCCATCCCTGCAGCCCCTATGTATTCCCGTCTTGATGCCACTATAGAAATAGGCAGGGTATGCTGGTGTGCATGGATGTGGGAATCACAGCTCTGGGGTGCCATGGCCATTCTTGGCAGGGAAGCTGGTTGAACAGACTGGGCAGAGTTGAGGCTGTTCTTTGGCGCCAGATCGTGGCACTTGTTACTTTTCTTTCTGTTCTTCATGTAAGCATTAGCTTGCTGTCAGTTACTAATTACTGACCATCTACTGTTTCCGGTCATTGTGTCACATGCTCCAGGGATTTTGTTTAGGTTGCCTGAGATCTGGTTGAAGTTGATGGTATCTAAGGCTTTATGAATGAGTGAAATGAGATTGGGAAGCGTGGGTGACAAGTGTGAAACTTAAAATCTTTCTCACTTAAGTCTCTTTTCAAATAGGAATCATTTTAATCAAATGAAGCTGCAGAACGTGCACACAGAACAGGATTGTCTGAAGGACCCTCCCTCGATCCTTTTAATTGTTAGGAATTTAGTAAGTACTGCCATTTACTTTGGCTGCCCACTGTTTTATTTTTTCCTGTGCTTGAGAGGTTGTGGTTTGGATGGGAAAACCATTTGTACTGGCTTTAGGTGAACATCAGCAAACATCCCTTGTGAGGACAAAATTTCAGCACAGTTTCTCAGATCACCTGTTCTCCTATCACTTCACAGAACCGCACTGTGACCCATACAAGACCTGAGGGCTCACCATGGGGTTGTGCACGAGGAAAGGGTCCTTGTCTCTTGTTTATTCTTGTGTCTTACAGAACAAACATGAAGTGATTTTTGCAAGAAGCAGATAAACATTATGGATCTGGAAATGTAATCTAGCCTCAGCTGGGACAAACATGCTAGGAGGTACTGGGAAATGCCAGCTTGCTGGCACCTGGAGACTCTGGAGCAAGCTGAGATCATTTGCAAACTCTCCCCTTTCAGAGGGTAAGAACCCTGCCTTGGCTAGCTCATTGCAAGGCAACTGAGTTTTCACGGATCATTCGTCAGGTAATATTGCTGTCTCTCCAAGTCTATGGGCTCTGCAGTTTCTAAGTCTTTCTGTTAGGAGAAATGATGGGTTCATATATAAAATATGAAGAAAGAAAGCATTATTCAACCTCCATTTCTATCCATTTCCTGTTACAAGAAAAGATGATGTGCAGCCTTAGGCAACATCTCTAACCCAGTTCTTACTCATTCAGGTGATTTCAATTCAAGCAATGAGACCCATTCATTTCCAGATCCTGAACTTACTCTAAAGAAACCCATTTGCCAACATGCTTCTAGTGCCAGGCTCAGTACGGGCAAGCAGCAGCATTTACTGATTGATGGCATGGTCCTGATGGAGATTAATACAGTCAAGAAAGAAGCCATGTCCTCTCCTTTCTGTTCCCTCGCAACCCAGGTAATGTGGTTTGAGTGTATGTTGTACCTCATAGGTTAGTATCTTTGAACTCTGGGTTCCCAGCTGTTTGGGAAGGTTGTTATGCTCTTAGGAAGCAGAGTCACTGCAGGAAGTGGCTGGCTCCTTAAGGGTGGGCCTTGAGGGTTTATAGCTAGGCTCCACTTCCTGTCTGCTCTCTGCTTCCTGATGGTGGGCCTCTTGTTCTGGTGACCATGCCTCTCACCTAATAGAGTGCATCCCTTCTTCAACTGTGAGCCAATTTAAACTGTTCTTTCTTGAGTCGTCTTTATCAGATTGTTTGGTTATGGAGATGAAGAGAGCAGTTTACACTTCAGGTATCTCCTGGTGGCTATCTCAGCCCCTCAGTTCACACTTAACTCTTCTATGTCCCAGCAAAGGGTTAAAAAGACAGACTCCAGTGGGGATTACAAAGCTCCAAGGAAACTGCCACACTGAGGTCTGCCTTGTGCTATTTGCACACCACACTGTAACCACCTGAGTGCTGAGGATAAGGGGCAGGATAGAGACACACAGTTGTGATTTTTCCGTCAGTGGGGTCTTCCTGCTGAGATACAGATTGTTCATTGGTGTGTTGAGGCATTTCCCATAGGCTTAATTTTAATAAATTCCTTCTCTGATAAACTTACCTGAAGTGATATTGTCACAGCTTGTAGGTAAGGCAGAAGAAACCTACTCTTTCCATCTTGCAGATGGTTTGACTGCTTGAGTCTCCAAAGTACCCAACAGTAGGCAGGTTAGTAAAAGAAAAAGTATGTTACTTTGAATATGCAAACACATGAGATTCACATACAATATGAGATTCAAGGAAAGTCAGACCATTGAAGATCAAGTTTGCTCTTCATTGGAAGGAATGAAGTAGGAATGTAAGCTAACTTTGGAGAAAGAGTAATGATTCTTTCTTTCTGTTTTTTTTTTTTGTTTTTTGTTTGTTTGTTTTTTGAGACACGGTCTCACTTATGTAGCCCTGACTGGCCTTGCTACATAGACCAGGATAGCCTTGAACTCAGAGATCCACCTGCCTCTGCCTCCTGAGTGCTGGGATTAAGGATGTGTACCACCACTCCCTGCTCAAGAGTGACAATTTTTAAAGATGATGCATCTGAAGAAGAGATAATATCTGAGACTTTGGATATTCACCTGTTCTCTGGGTGTGGCATCAACTCTTAATCTTTCTTCCTGCCAGTCAGTCTTCCAGGGAATGTGAACTTCAGGTGGGCAGGGGACTTCAAAAAAAGGTCCTTTTTCTGCATTAGAAGAGAGGAAAAGGGGAGAGAGTCAAAGTGGAGGTGGGTGCAGGAGAATGTTCCTTTGTTCAAAGCACCCAACTTTGCAGAAGTATTATACTTTAGGGTGTCATTTTTTAAAGCCCTAACACTTGTAATGAAGGGCTCTGATGCTAATAGCATCGTTTTCATGATTGTAAAATGTTACATTTTTTAATGAGCACCAGAAACACCAGGTGTTCTGTGGAGTGTAGGAAATACAGAGTTGACACTACGTAGTTTTACTTTGGAAGTAATCAGTATTTAGAAAGAGGTATAAGACACCAGTATGTAGAAATGTTAGGAAACACAAGGGGACCCATGCCTATAGCATGAACCCTAATTTGGTCTTATTAATAAAAGCCTTGAGTCAGATATCAGGGTGAAAGCTGAAAGATCAGAGAAGCAGAGCAGCCAGCCACTAGTGCTTCCCTCTACGAAATCCTCAGCCTAAAGAGAGTGAGTTCCTGTCTCTACGAATCCTCAGGCTGAATGCAATGATCTCCTGTCTCCTCCTGCCTTATATTCCTCTCTCTGTTCAGCCATATCCCTTCCTGTCTCCACCTTCTTAGTGGTGGGATTAAAGGCATGTGACTCCCAAGTACTGGGATTAAAGGTGTGAGCAATCACTGCCTGACTCTGTTTCTCTTTTTAGACTGGATTAATCCTAGGGTGGCTTTGAACTCACAGAGATCCATCTGCCTCTGCCTCCCTAGTGCTGGGATTAAAGGTATATGCCACCACCACCTGGTCTCTATGGCTAACTAGTGTCTTAGCTCCACATTCAGATCTTCAGGAAAGCTTTGTTAGATCACAAACAAAATATCACCACACATGCCAAGGATCTGGTCAGTGGAAATGGGAAGCTCCTACATTCAGAGAGGGAACATTTTCTGAGCCTGAAGCACTCCTGTTAAGTTTGTTTAAGACATAGAAATAAAGATGCACCTTGAAGAACTCATTTTCATTAAGGTATGCTCAGCAGATACACAGACAATGAACTCCATAGGATATTGTGTGTTCACTAAAGTCATAATAGAAAATACTGTATTACTGGGAAAATGGCTTATATCACTGAGTGGCCCAGCAACAACTTTTTAAATGCAACAAGACTTGGGAGGTAGAAGAGTCCCTCCTACAGTGTGGAAGTGAGTGGTTCATTTGCGTGCTAGTTTCTGTGCTTAAGTCTGTTGACAGCACTGTTAACCCAGAAACCAGTGCTGTTTTGACTGAATGTGCTAGATGGGCTAAAGTAATGCCCAGCCCTTGGCTTAAGCAAAATATCAGCAGCCTTTCCAGTCTTTTCTACCTGGGGAGGTGGCAGAAGATGGACTTTCAGTTTCAGAGCGGGAAGGGGTTAGGGCACTAGAGGAATATCAAACCGCCTCAGGTTTTAGTGGCAGTAGCCACACCTTCTGTCTAGTAACTCACTTTCCCCAAAGTCACTGATGTATGGGAAGCTGCCCTCCCAGCTAACTAAACTGTTTTCATGTCTCCTTTAATTGGCTTAAACCTTGGCTAGCACAGGTGTGGAGCGCCTCCCTCTTCTAATGTCCCTTAGCTCCTGACTGGCCATAGTCAATGCTACCCAACAGGGTCCCCAGCGGGAGAGCGGTTCAAACAGGAGTGCCTAGCTGCCATACAGATCAAAGGGATGAGCCACTGGATTCCAAATGAATTAATGGCACCAGCAGGTTGCAAGGCACTCTCCTTTTTCTTATTGAGAACAACCTTGGAAAGGTGTCTGGAGGGTTTGGAGGGTATGGAAATTCAAGAGATTTCAGCATTTAGATTGTCTAAATATCCCTGGCTAATGCATTTGATCCGAGCTTGAACGGAATTATCACCCAGGCTTTCTCAATAGATTGTTCTGTCCCGAGGCCCAACCTATGATTAAAAATGAGGGTGCATTAGGGTGAACTGGATACCCCCGTGTGGCTGGCCTCCGCTTTCCCCATGCTTTCTGTACGCTTTTTCAAAGTCCCTTCATGCCCAGCTCCATAGAGTGTTCATGGACCACCCTCTGAAGTCCTTCTCATCTGTCTGTGGCAATGCGGCAGCTTGGCTGAAGCCCTTGCCCGCGACAACTGAGGATTCGGGGGTGCATTTCCACACAGAACGCTGCTGCTCTGCCTGGAAGGCTGTCTCCTGGTTCTGCCCCAGCTGCAGAGCACCCAAAGCAGCAGTCTCACTCTGTCACTGGTCCCAACTGCATTTATCCTCAGCCTGTCAGCAAGGATGGCCTCTGAGACTGCTGCTCAGACACAGGGAGCATGTCTTCATACCTATAGTTTGAAAACCTAGAGTTTTCCTGGTCCTGCCTGGCCCATGGTCAGGACAAATCCCTCTCACCCTCCAGTCCCACAGCTGCTCAGACCCAACCAAGTAAACACGCAGAGACTTCTATTTCTTATAAACTGTATGGCTGTGGCAGGTTTCTTGCTAACTGTTCTTATATCTTAAATCAACCCATTTCCATTAATCTATAAGTTGCCATGTGGCTCGTGGCTTACCGGTATCTTAACATGTTGCTTCTCATCACGGCGGCTGGCAGCATCTCTCTGCCTCAGCCTTCCTCTTCCCAGAATTCTCTTCTCTGTTTGTCCTGCCTATACTTCCTGCCTGGCTACTGGCCAATCAGCATTTTATTTATACAGAACGATATCCATAGCACATACCCTCAACTCTGTTTCTCTTTGTGCTTCAAAATCACCTTGATAGTATCCCAAATTACTTTTGTTTGTACATTCAATCTTTTTTTTTTCAGGTAGGACAGGGCACAAATACATGGCCCACAGCCTGCTTTCTGTCATACTGCCTTTCAGAAAGGGCATTCTATCTCCTAGACCTGCTGTAGTCTGAATCTGGTTTGTATTCTCTGAGACTGATGTTGGGGTCTGATCGGCACTGTGAAGCATTAGTTGGGTGGGATCTTTAATCCAACAGTGGTGTTTAGAGACAAGACTTTTCATAAGGGTATCGAGCTGGGGTTACCATGGTTGAATCTGGTGGCTTAATTAGAAGGGCAACAGAAACCAGAGGACACCCATGCAGACTCCCTGCCTCTCGATGTGCAGTACACTGTGCCATCCTGTCACTCTACCAGCAAGGCCACCACCAAAGGCAGCCTTTGACCTTGGCCAGAGCTAGGAGTCCAGATGAACCTCTTTGCTCTGTGGCTTACTCAGCCTAGAGTATTGTGATGTTAGCAGCAGAACGTGAACCAAGACAAGCTGGTTTCAAGAGGTATATGCTAAGACACACCCAAGTACCAGTCTTAGACTGCTTTTGCTTCTCTGTGGCTGTGAAAAACCCTGATGAAACCAACTTGGGAAGGAAGATTTGCTTTCATCCCCCACTCTCAGCTTACATTCCATCGCTGAGGGAAGACGAGGCAGGAACTGAAGCGCACATGGCAGAGGAACACTGCTTACTGACTTTCTTGCCATGGCTTGCCCACCTTGCTTTTTAGTACAATCTAGAACCACCTACTCTGAGGTGGTACTACCTACAACAGGCTAAGACCTCCCCTATTACTTGTTAGTCAAGGAAATGCCCACAGGCTTGCCTACAGGCCAATCTGATGGAAGTGTTTTTCTCAATTGAGGTTCTCTCTTCCCACTCTAGCTTATGTCAAGTAGACAAAATAATTAGCCAGCATAGTATCATACCCAGGATGCTTGACTGTCTGTCTGCAAGACTCATGCAAATTCCCTTCTTTATGGCCTCAGGTATTGAATTTAGACCTTTCCCTAAGAGTAGATGCTAGGCAATACTATATCACAATCATCATCAAATAAACCACTTGACCACTTTCTTCTTGTTTTAGTGTTATGCTGGGTGAGACAGAGCACAGCACCTCTAGTCTTATGCACAATCAACTCTCAGCTCATATTTGTCTGAAACCAATTGCATTCTGAGTTCATTCCTGAGCTTTAGAGAATTACAACTGAAACATCATCAATTAGAGATGGTCTCTGTGTATTTATGGTTTAACACATACCCAGAATTTATTTCAGTAGAGTATAGAGAGCTATGTAGACACTGAAATAACTGCCTTGAAAGAAAAATAGGTTCTATTTGTACAGTTCATAGAAATAGGAGGTAGGGTACATCACCCAGGGTCATGTTTTCAGAGGGTGGTAAGGAGACAGAGGGAAGGGTGCTTTCATTATGGCTTTATGGAAAGGAATGGGAAATGCTGTGGAATATTCCTTTACATTGTGTAAATATATGTTGCTATGATTGGTTTAATAAGCAAGCTGACTGGCCAATAGCTGAAAAAGGATAAAGTTAGGTGGGAAAGCCAAACTGAGAATGATGAATGAGGAAGTGTAGAGTGAGAGAGTCACCAGCCAGTTGCAGAAGGAGCAGGAGATGATTGTGCCATGTTGAAAGAAGGTACCACCATGTGGCAGAGCATAAATAAGGAATATGGGTTAACTTAAAATGCAAGAGCTAGTTAGTAAGAAGCCTGAGCTATTGGCCAAGCATTTGTAATCAATATTAAACCTCTGAGTGATTATTTGAGAGTGGCTACAGGACAGGAAAATTCTACCTACAGGGAAAGGCAGATAAACAAGTGCAGAATTAATTAATTTGAACAATTTTGATAGACTCTAGAATATAGAACCTGTCCCTTTGTGATACCCCTGACACTTGAATAGAATGATTAGGACAAGTGAATAGTGACTTGTTAGGCAAGTACTTGAAAGAGGAGGTCGCTGAGGGGTCGGCTATGGACTGGTTGAGTTGTTTGTGGAAGTCACACTTGCAAATGCCCCATCTACTCTCTTTCTGGTTTGCCCAGTCCTATGAGGAAAATCATTTCGGAAACAGCAAGGCTTCAGATGCCAGAGCACCAGAATAGGGGGAAAAATACACACTATGATCTGTCAAATAAATTGATTACAATTATGTACTGTTGAAAGCTTTAAGTCTCAGCTCTATACAAGTCTCAGGTTCCAAGGGGAGCAAAAATAAGAAGAAAAACTGAGTGTAGTGACTCGTGACTCATGTACATAACCACTGATTTCAGGAAACAGGTGAATCACAGCCGGTTGTAGTCCAGCCTGGGCTTCAAAATGATTTTGAGGACAACTGGGGGTACAAAGTGAAACTCTGTCTCAAATAAAATAACAGAACTGGCTGGAAGGATGGCTTAGAGGTTAAGAACATTGTTGTTCTTGCAAAGGGCCTGAATTCCATTCCTGGCACCCACAAGGTAACTCACAACCATCTGTATCTCTGGTTCCAGAAACCAGGACATCCTTTCTGGCAGGTGAAGGCACCAGGCATACATGTACATACACATACAGGAAAAACACACATAAAAGAAATAACTTTTGAAACTTTAAATAACAAAACAAATCTAAGAAGAAGGCAGGGATTCAAAAAGCAGAGACCCATCTATGACCATCACCGAGCATCAGGGCAGCCTGACAGGCAGGAAATGCCAGCAAAGGGCAGTCAGAGGGAGAATGTAGAAAGGAAAGATGCAGTTTGCAGCACAGGATGTGCACTGAAGGCTGTGAAGCAGCGTCCTGTCCTCTTTTGTCTGAACTGTGGGATACTAACCGGAAGTGAGCAGCACAGATGCAGGAGACTTTCATTAGCCACACGTTTCTCCAAATCACCCATCTCACCATCCTTTACTTCATGGTCAGTTTTGGAAGGGGAGACTCTGATGTAATTTAACTGCAATCCATTGAACAGATAATCTACAACTGCCTCTTAACTCAGTTTCAAGTCAGGGTCACAGATGGATTCATCTGGTTGGTGGGAATTCGATTTTAATTGCTTGTTATTATTGTGATTGATTTTATATCATTGTCCTTTTAAAACCAATGCATCTTCTGTCAGAGACTTTGGGAACAATGTAAAAAGTCACCATAATTCTTGCATTTGGCCTCTGGAATTACCCTGGGAACAAGAATTGTCCCAAGGTTCATCCTATTGTTATTATATCTTTCTTTTTTATGAATCTCATCATTTCTGGTATCATGCATTGAGTCTTCTTATTATACCCAACCTGTTCTGATTGATCATCTTATTTTAAACTGTCAATTAAAAGTTTGGAGTTGATAGTGCTTGAGCCAAATTCTATGCAGTAAAAATGAGTTAGTCAGCTTTTTGTCACCACACACACACACACACACACACAAAAAAAAAATGATTGTGGTAAGTAACGTATAGAGAGAAAAGTTTTATTTTGACTCTCGGTTTTGAAGCTTTCAGTCCATGGCTAATCTGCTCCTTTACTTCAGGATCAACATCAAGGCAGTGACATCATGGTAGGAGTGTGAGGCTGAGCAAAGCTCTCAACTCATGTTCAGAGAAATAAAAAAGACAAGAGAGGCCAAGGCCCCACAACTCCCTTCCAGAACAACCCTGTAATGGCCCGAGGACCTCTCACTAAATCCTGCATCTTGAAGGAGCCACCACGTCCCAACAGCACAACTTTGGTGACCTTCACCTTTTGGAAACCACTAAGGCACGGGCTTTTAGAGGGACATTAAACATGTAAAGTGCAGGGGGAAACGGTCAGTTTCCCCACCACTTATGAACTGCTGTGACCTACCTGCACAGCTTTAGGGATTGACCTGACTGGGACAATGAGGACATGAAGAAAGGACAGACACAGGTACAGAAAAGCTTGAAAGGAAAGAAGTGGTACCACAGTGGTGGGTTAATAAGAGGCTAAGCCCCAGCCAGTGTGCTGCCACATGCTGGGGATTGTGGCTTCTGGATTCTCTGCACCACAGCAGTGTTAACACAGGGGTCTCTGGTGGCAGCGAGAACAAGTGGAGAGGAGCAAATGGCACAAAAGAGGGGGAAGAAATGACCAACAGAGACTTTCAAGGTTTTTAGGACCTTGACCACACTTCTCTTGGGGGACCACAAAATAAGAAATGCCTTGATGTGTTCCTGTGTGTCTGTGAGGAATGCCTGGATATCTAGGGGCAATTCTCTGGACACTCATGTTCCCATCATGGTCTGTGAAAGGCCTCCTGTCTTCTGGTCACCTTTTACCCATGTGCTGTGTTTAGCACTCGTAGCTCACTTGTGCCTATAGTCATTTGAAGATCTGAGCACACAAAACACTGTAAAGTTCTCAGAAATCCTACTTAACGTTACTTTCAGCTTTTGAATGAGCTTTTTAATTTGATAACAAAGATTTTATTCAAAAAAATAAGAAAAGATATCTTTGATCTCCTAGCCCTAAAATCCCTTTCAGACACATTTTTACATATAAACATGTATTTATAAATACTAGACTGTGCAACTCTGAGTCCTCCATGTTGCTGGATTGTTCTATGTGCCTTCACCCACGTTTGCCTGTGTGTAGCTGCATATGTAGACCACAGACTGTTATTATGAAATAGTGATACTGCTTCAAGTGCTATGATGACCAAAATGACAAGAAAGGCAGATATCAGGACAGTGGGTCTCAGCCAGGTTTAGTTTGTTCCCCAGGGGACATTTGGTGATGTTGGCAAATATTTTCAGTTGTCTCACCAGACTTGAAGTGCTACTGGGTACCTAGGAAAAGGTGTCAGGTGTGCCATCAAACAAGCTGCATGGATGGCCCCTGGTACAGAGATCCCAAAGTGAAAATCTGGTCCAGTGGTAGGGAGATGGGTACACTGTTCCTTGAACAAATCTTGTTAAGGGCACCTGTAATATGCAAGCATCTAATTTAGTTGTGGTTCAGAGGCACGCCTAAACTAAGCCCCTGGTTTTCTAGATTCAGTTTATTTACAGTACAGTCAGGGAGTACCAAGCCAAGCCTCAAGAGGAAACATTTGTTGTACACAGAGCACGAGAAGCCTAGGAACAAATGTAGGGGAAGCTCTAGGGGTAGGGTGATTCCCTGGACTGGCAGCAGCCCCTATGGAAGTAAGGCACAAAGCGAATGCTAGGATTTGGAAGGAGAAAAGATCTCAGTGTCAGGGACTTGAGTGTTGTGACCTTTTGTTACCTCTCAGAGAGGGAACTCAAGGATTGAGTATCCTATTTCTCCCTCCGCCCCCATAAGAATCTTGTGGGTCAAGACAAGCAGAAACCAGGGCATCTGGGTAGTGCCTTGTGGGTGAAGACCAGCAGAAACCAGGGCATCTTGGTTTTGCTGGTGCTTTGCTTACAGCTCAGCATCCTCTTGCAAGAAGGCAAGATGAGGAAGAGTGAAAGTGGACAGGAGTTGAGTGGAGGGCCATAGAGGCCACAATGGTACCTGTACAAAATAACTCATTTTAAACAGAAGTTGCCAGGTTCCATAAGGGAGCCCCAAATTAAGGGCTCTGTACTTCCAGAGGCATGGGGGCGGGGGTTCTTCCTGGTGTGAACAAGCTCCTGGGAAGCTTAGTTAGTAAAGGATGTGACATTTAAGAAAATGGCCTCAGAGATTGAGCCGAGTAACCCACACACCAGCCTCTTTCCATTTCAAAAGGTCACCTTATTCTCACATGTGCAGGATGAAGAAGGTGTAGTTCACACACCTCCCAGGACTCCCCACCATCACCACCGCTATCCTTCCCACGGCTCCAGCTCCGGCCTCTGACCTTTTTTTTTTTTGAGGCAGTTTCTATCCAGGGTGCTTTTTCTTCTGCATGAACACCCACAAAAAGGTAAATTGGGCAGACCCAACTTTTCTTCATTACACATATTCTTCTCTGTCTCTTTGGTTTTCCTAGCTACCTATGTATCTATCCATCCATCCTGTCTGTCTATTTGTCATCTATCTGTCTGTCTGTCCATCTGTCTATCATCTACCTATCTAAACTCTACATGTATCTATCATCACTTGTCTTCTGTTTGCCTACTGTACTAGCTACTTTTCTGTTACTGTGATAAAATGCCATGACCAAAGCAACTTACAGAAAAGGAGTTTATGTCGCCTTATGATTGCAGAGAGACACGAGTCTGTCATAGTGGGGAAGCATGGCCGCCAGCAAGCATGGCGGCTGGAGCAGCGAACTGCGAGCTCACATCTTGAACAACAAGCAGGAGGCAGAGAGTGAACTGGGAATGGTGAAAGACTGGGTCTTTAAACTCTGAAGTTCACCTTCAGTGACACACTTCCTCCAAAAAGACCGTTCCTCCCAAGTGTCTCCAGACAGTACCAAATGCACTCAATTTCCCAAAACTGTGAGAGACATTTCTGCTCTAAACCACCAACCACACTTCTGTCATCCAGCCAGCCATCCTCTTGTCTATCCAGTTATCCATTGTCCTGAGTTTCGGACTTAACTTCTGTAGGATTGTAGTAAACAAAATACTACAGGCACCCAGATATTTGAAACTCTGTAACTGACATGACTTGGCTGTAGCCCCAGGAGAAAGCAGATACAATGTGGAGTTTAGGGAATGCCCTCAAGGCTCTAGGCTAGTCCCTAATCCTCTCCTAACTTCAAATTCACGTCTCAGTGAGAAGCCTTCCCTTATATCTTCCTCCTGTGACCCTTCATTCATTCCAGAAGGCCTTGCTGTCCTCCTCCAGAGACTGACCTCAGTCCAGCCAGCACCTCCCCACTTCCAGCCCCCGGTTTATTTATGATACTACCCCAGGGAGGGCAGCAGGAATGTTAGAATCTCATGTCCCTAGTGAAGCTCTGGAGTTTAGGAGGATGCTCTTCAACAACTGCCTCACAGGTCTCCACACCGCAAGGTGTTGTATACAATCCTCATAGTGTGTTGGTTACTCACTGGAAAGCTATGAGATTTGTTATGATCACACATACACACACACACACACACACACACCTCCCAAAGACCAATATTAATTATCAGAGATATTACAGTCTAAATCCATAAAGTAGAAGAGAAGTATTTCCTTAATGTGCCCATAGTTTTCAATGCCTCCCATCTGTGTGTAATTAACACTTCATATAATGTATCTTTGAACAATGCAAGAGCCCTCACCCTCACCGCTCTGATGAGACCCCTAGGGTCTGTTGAAATAAGAAATAGGCCCATTTTCCAGCTTTATGCCTCTTAAGAACTGCTCTCATGACTACACAAAGACCTAACAGAGGCTTGGTAATTACTTCTTGAAAGCGCTAGATTAAATTCTTAGCCAAGGGCCTTTCTCTTCCCCGGAGTCAGAAGGGAAAGGATAGTTGTGTTTTCCTGGTAATAGAAGATTTGAAATTGAGAGACTGGAGACTGAGTGGGAGGATTGACACTCCAGGTGGAGAGAACAATGTGAACATGAGCAGAGGGTGGAAATGATGGACAGAAGCTAAACAAACCTTGTCTAAAAATGGGAAAGTGAGTAATTGTGTGTTGGGGGGGTACAAATAAAAGACAATGCTTAATCGGTTGCTTTGAGATGGTTTTGCACTTACAGAAAACTACACATACGTGATTTAAAAGACATCAACTCCCTAGAACAGAAACATAAAGCCATCTTGTTGTTTTTTTTCCAGTTTCTGCTATTATGTTATTAGTCAGCCACCCACACTCACCCCATACTTTACAATAGAGTTTCTTCATGATTCCATAGGTGAACTCCATGACTCTGTGCTCACTTTCTTCTATGAGATCCATATTACACTCTTTCCCTTAGGTCCAATGTTATTTTATTTTTTAAAAGCCGTTTTACATTTTAGCACAATTCGAAGGAGGTGTGTACAATGCATGCTATGGCATAAATAAGATTTAAATGACATTATCTCCATTTTAAAAGTCCTACACAGAAGACTCATATGAATCTATTCAAATGAAAATGTTTATACAATTCACTATATGAATAATTGCACCTATCTGCGAATATACAAACTTGTAAAACTGCACACTTCTAATTCTATATGATGTATGGGTTATACTTCAATAAAACTTCTTAGAAAAACCAACTTGACTTGTATGACTAGCTTCCCATCTAGGTCCATTCTGATTTGAACTCCTAAGGAAAAGTGGCATTCCAGAAACTGTGGACCCATTTGTCCAGTCACAAAGAGCAGAATTAATGAAAAGACTGACTTCATGTGTCTGGCAGGAAAAATCAGGAAGGTTTGAGCCAAGCCACAGTGGTTCCTTAGTTGCAGAACAGGAACAAACATGGGATTATAAAACACACTGGAATGAAGTTGACCTCTATTCTGGTCACCCTTAATTGTTAAACCACCACTCCCAAATGGCCTCTTCATCTCTGCCCCAAACAACAGCAGCTACATCTAGCTAGCAGACAGACTCAAACAATAGAAGACCTTGTGGAGAAAAGCTGTCAGATGACACCTGTGCGTCTTCTAGCTTGAGCGCAAGTAGAACAGAAGGGCTGTGTGTGTTGCCCTCCTTCAGAGGTGAGGCCTGCAGAGGGGTTAGCTGAAAGAGACAGCGAAGGCTCACAAAACTCCCCTCAGCAATCCATCAAAGGTGCCTCCGGAAAAGTGAATTCATCCACAGCATCTATTGTATTATCCAGATCTCTCCTTGGGAGCATCTTTCTTTTTTCTTGTTGATCACAGCAATGGGCAGCCATTAGCATTGCTCTCCACAAACAGTTCAGGGACGTTCTAGAAGCTAATGTTACCCAGGACTTTTATGAGGGTCCTTCTGCTATCCCTTCTTCCAGTAGACTATGCCTTGATCCACCCCACACGCTCACTAGACACTCCTGAAAGTTCTGTGGGAGCCACAGGAGATTCAAATCAAAGTCATTGTCTGGGCCTTCAGGAAGAGGGAGGTGACTAGCAAACTCAAAGAGCCCCTACAGCTAGGGTCCATTCTCCCTCGGGCTCCCCGTCTACATGAAATTCAGAATGGGCACTAACACCTGTCTCTTCTTCGCCTCGGTAGCTTCTATTTGAAAATCCTAACTTCATAGTCCTTTACCATTCTTCTTCCTTAACCCTCAGCTATCTCTACCCCAATACAAAGGACAGACTTGGAGCTAGTGGATTGGAACACAGAGCTGTTACACACCACGCTGATGTTGGGGCTCAGAGGAGGGAGAGGGACAGCCTGTGTCTCATTAATTTCTGTCAGGTTTTGTTTCCTTTATAATACTGAGTAGTCAGAAGACATGATTCTCTCTGTGTGTCAAGTTTTCAGACATGCAGTTGTCAGTCTTCTAAGAATGCTGGTTATTCTCTCTCTCTCTCTCTCTCTCTCTCTCTCTCTCTCTCTCTCTCTCGCGCGCGCGCGCGCGCGCGCGCGCGCTTCTCTCTATGTAGTCCTAGCTGTCCTGGAACACACTGTGTAGACCAGACTGGCCTCAAATTCACAGACACCCACTTGCCTCTGCCTCCTGAGTGCCGAGATTAAAGGCATGTACTACTATGCCCAGCTTGAATGCTGGTTATTTCATGGTGGGTGTTTACTAGTGTTTTAAACAGGGGTGACCCCGCTGTCCATTACTCTGGATTCACTGCTTAGGACCCACGAGGGCTATCTTCCCATCACATCTTTGTCTCGGGGTCCTACTGGTGTAGCTTCCTGACTCGCAGGTGCTGCTCACTCCAGAGTTAAATCTCTTTGACACGTCCCTCCCTCCACGGTAGGGAGAAAAGAAAAGATCTGCTTTTTGTGAACATGACATTCCTCCAAAATGCCACCTCCTCTCCTTCTCCGGCTTCTTTTATGTTACAGCAGTGTGTGGGGAGTAGGTAGGTAGTGCTAGATTTTCTGAGTGTCATCATGCTCATAGCCTGAAGGAAGAGACGTGACAGGAGATCCAGGGACGCCTTCAAATGACAAGGCAGCTGTTTGCGATGTTTCGCCCTGGTCTTCAGCTCCTTCAGCACACCTCTGGTTGCCCTGTGAGAGAGGAGACAGTGAGGGCTTTGACCCAACAGATGGTTTAATCTTCTAGTGGATAAACATCTAAATAGGTCCTTAAGAGGCACTGGGACTTCTTGCCTGTTTGGAGCAGGGAGGTCACTGGGTGCATCTCCCTAGGGGCCATGCCTTGCCCTGTTGTTGATGCGATCTCCTTCCTGGCTGTCAGCCTATGAACTGTTCTGCTCCGCTGTGCTCCCTACCATGTGGACTGATTCCTTCCTCTCTTGTTTCATTCAGGCATTCTGGCACGGTAAGGAGAGAGGACTTTTCCACAAAGAAGACACTGTGGACATAATTAGTGAGCACAGACAGAAGAAGAGCTGTATCCCTGCAAGTTTATCTGTGGGGCCTAACTCTCAGAGTGATGCTATGAGGAAGTGACACCGTTTGGAGGGAATTAGGGTTAGATGAGCCCATGGGAGCTGGGCACCTGTGATGGGATTTGTGTTCCTGTAAGAACAAGAGAGGCCATAGCATGGTTACTCCTCTTCTCCCCCACCTCATGCTCCTCTCTCACCTCTCAGAGGTCACATGGGAACCCTATGAGGAAGAAGCCAAAGAAGGCTTTCATTAAGAGTCAAGTTTGCTATGATTTCAGTATTCCTCCAGAAATGGGAGTGTCTGCTTGTAGAAGCATTTTGTTACAGCAACTGAGGGTGAGAAGGATCGTTAGCAGTTCCAGTCTTTAACGACTAATAATTAATTACTCCTGTGATCACCTTCCCGAGATAACCAGACCACTTCTGGGACTTTGCCTCTGATTCTGTGATGTCCTGCTCTCATTGAATACAGGAAGTGCATCACTTACAAGATTGAAGAGCTCAAACCAGGTCCAAAATGGCATGGGAGACTGCAAACTGGGCCCAGCTTTCAGTGGTGGAGGAGGGGTAGCCCCAGGGCAGTTCATAGACAGGGGCTTTGTGGAACTGGAAGTTCCTAATGGTTCTATGGAAGAGGCACCCAGAATTTTTTCTGTTTTCCTAGGAATGAAGCAGAAGGAATTGAGCTAGGACTGAGGCCTGAAAATATCAACACTGAAAAGTAAACAAATGGAGCCTGACTTTATTACAGGTACATGGATAGTGGAGCAAGCAAAACCAATGGCATTCTTGAAAGTGCCCATGATGGAAAGCTGAACCAGATTCTGCAAAGAAGCAAAAACCAGTGCAGGACTACATGCATAGGAGCTTTTTAGGAAAATACCTGGGGGAAAAAATAACAAGGGAACCAGGCAAGCTGGGAGAACCATAGGCCCTGGGATAAGTTTGACCTTGAATAGAGGACAGAAGGAGAGAAGGTTTGGTGGAAACATGTCAGACTTTCTTGTAATATATAATTGTTTTGGAAGTATTGGGGTGTCTGGGGAGAGGCTGGTCACCGAAGGCAGCCCTTCTGGGAATGAATCCTTCCTGATGTCCCTGATACACTTGGCTGTGGTCGGGAGCCCTCACCCTGGCCCCTGTGTGTTCAGGTTTTAGAGCTCAACGGTGGAACCCCCATCAGTTGTCCTTATTGGAAGATTGTAAAGCCCAGTGGTTCTCAACCTCCCTGATGCTGGGACCCTTTAACACAGCTCCTCATGTTGTGGTGACCCCAACCATAAAATTATTTCGTTGCTACTTCATAACTGTAATGTAATTTTGATACTGTTATGAATCATAATGTGAATATCTGATATGCAGAATATCTAATATTTGACCCCAAAGGGGTCATGATCTGCAGGTTGAGAACCACTGGCAAAGCCCTTTCTTATGATGGCCCCTCACACATTAAATGCAAATATTTTTTCATTAATAGAAATCTTCTGGTGTTTCTTTCCAAGGAAACATCTTCACAGAATAGTATAGAGGCAACAAAGGGGGCCATAAGAAAGTTTGATGGCTTTAAAAATGATTCTGGACCAAAAATAGCACACCCAATCTGAACACTTATGGCAAAACTTATCAGTAACCACTCTGTGTGGGCTTGGGGAAAAAAAGGAGTCTGCACCTAACTGATAAAAAAATGCCACTATTAGTGGTATTTCAAGGAATATTTTGTAGGATCTGAAGTCAATTCCAAGAGTCAAGTCCACATATTCTGAGAAGCAGTAGCATTACAGGAGTAAGTATGTGGCTTTCCAGGGTGACTTCATTCCCATTAGGTATAGAATTCCAGGAGTGATATTAAAAATTAAAATAAGCACCAGCCTCTACCACCATCTCTTCTGTGTGTGTGCACAAGCAGATGGGTATGTGGGAAAATTATTCACTTTGAAGCTGGTGAGGAGGGGCCTTCCAAGACTCTGTACCTCATTTTATATTTGTACTTATGTTATAGTGTTTATCAAAAGGAATCCCAAATGAATACATCCTTTGGGTTCCCAAAAACCTTCCTCCCTCAGATGTGTGTGTAGTTGTGCGTGCACATCCCAGTGTGCTGTGGGCTTGCATGGTGCTCTCAGGCCTAGGTGCATATGTTTCTCCATATGGGCAAAGCTTTGCCACACTCGTTTTTTTTAAGTGTCTTTGGATTGCTGAATAAAAAGAAGTTAAAGGGTGTGTCTGCAGGAAAAAAAAGGCCTGGGTAGACAAGCCTCTGAGCCAGGGGGCAAGGATGGAGGATGGACAATTTCCCATTCCCTTGTGGAGAATCAATCTTGGAAGTTTCTGGTAGAGGTTGGAGGAGAAAAAAAAAATTCCTTCAAACCACTAGAGGGCATCAGTGTGCAGACAATGTTGGATCCGGACAGGGTGCTGAAGGAACTCCAGGGAGTGAGGAAGGCAACTCATTCCCAGAGCCTTCAATTCCCCCTTTCCTAGGGGGATACATCCTAGTGCAATCAGGATGCTTCATCCTGACTTCAAATCACCCTGGCATTTCCTCCCAGCATCACAACTCCCAACAAGGCCCTCTCCATTATTTGCTGTGGAGACCATTCGGTCTATGAATGAAGGTCAGAGGACCTCATGGTCCTGGGGAACATAAACTAGGGACACACAAAGGCCTTTGGAGAAATACCGAACTGACTCAAGAGTCTTGGACTCAGGCTCTAGATCTGTCGTTGGCTGTGTGATCTTGAGAAAGTCACGTTACCTTCCTGAATTTAGACATTTTTATTTGTAAAACAGGAGGGAGGGTCCTGTGATTTCTGTACGTCTGTAAGAGCAGGATCGGCTCTCCTCAAACACTCTCCTGAACACAAGAGTCTAGTTCTTGCTTGCCATGATTGTAAGAAATAAAAAAGAATGATTAAAAGCTTTCATTCTAAAATTCTAAAACCCAAAGAAAGTTTATAAACTCCTGGGATTGAAACTCTAAATAAAAAGCCTTATTTAGCTTTTTAGTGTGGCATGGAAGGAGCTTTGAAGTTGTCTCTCCCACCCACACCACAAGAAAAAGCTGACCAAACTAGAAACCAACAACTCTTCTCAGATCATCAGAAAGTTTCTGTCTCCCAGGTGAAAGAGACAAAGAGGTAGATGGAGAGCACCCCTCCCTGGAGCAAAGCCCATGAGCAGTGGGGATTAGCGTCAAGCTCCTTCTACCCAGTCCACCTTGTCTGGCTTACAACAAAACAAAACAAAACAAACAAACAAACAAACAAACAAAAACAACAACTAAGGGGCCAGGAGCCTGGCTCAAGGGGTAGGACACTTGCCTAGCATGTACAATGTCCTGAGTTTAATACCTAGTACTTCAGTTGGGAAAATAAAATTCAAGGCTTACTGAAAACTAAAAAAAAAAAAAAAAAAAAAAAAAAAAGAAAGACTATTTAAAGAGAGAGAGCAAGGCTCAGAATCAAATATGGCAGAGATACTGGAATGAGACTGGGGATTTAAAAAACTGATTGACATACTAAGGGCTCTAATGAAGAAGCAAACAGCATGTAAGAACAGATGGGTCATAAAAGAGGGAGATGGAAACTCCAGAAAATCAAAAGGAAAGCCAGGACCAAAAAGCATTATAATAGTCATTAGGAACTCAAAAGAGGAGAAAAGAATGAATGAACTTGAGAAAATGTCACTTGAAACTTCCAGAAGTTAAATTCAAAGGGAAAAACGAATGAAAAGAAATAGTATAGTTGGACTTTTTCTGTCCCTCCTGCCAGCTCCCAAATAACCACACAGAGATTTCTTACTAATTATGAAAGCTCAGCCAATAGCTTAGGCTTGTTTCTAACTAGTTCTTATGACAAATTAACCTGTTTCTATTAATTTACTTTCTGCCTCATGGCTTTATTACCTTTACTCTATACCTTTACATGCTGCTTGTCTGCTTCCTCCATGTCTAGATGGTGACTCTCCATGTCTCTGCCCTTCTTCTTGCTAGCATTCTCTCTGCCCCCAAAATCCTGCCTAGCTATTGGCTGTTCAGCTTTTTATTAAACCAATCTGAGTTACTCATTTTCACAGCATACAAAAGGATTATTCCACAACAAAATAGAATATCCACCCCCGTGGGATAATGATAAGGCTGTGTCATGGGTACAGCAGGAAGATCAAACCATACTAAGAAATTTGTTTCTTCCCAGCTATTGACCACTCAGCCACACTTCTCATGTTGAATATATCACTCTGGTCAGCAAAGCTTGAACAGGAGCTAAGGAACCAATGTTTACCCAGTATCCAACTATTACAAATGATTTCCACCTAAGAAAATGAAAACTTGCTGGGTGGTGGTGGTGCACATCTTTAATCCTAGCATTTGGGAGGCAGAGGCAGGCAGATCTCTGTGAGTTTGAGGCCAGCCTGGTCTACAGAGTGAGTTCCAGTACAGTAGGGCTACACAGAGAAACCCTGACTCAAAAAAAAAAAAAAGGAAAGAAGGAAGGAAGGAAGGAAGGAAGGAAGGAAGGAAGGAAAGAAAAAAAATGACTTTATGACTTTATAAGGGCCAGGTGAGAGTTTGAGGTGGAACTTACTGACAGGCCTCATTCACTTGGGCTTGAAAGCACCTCTACTTCCTCGTGTTCTTTGCCTGTCAACTGCTTCTCACAAACCCGTCCAAGCTGTGGCCAATGAGACCTCAGAGCTATTTCTTCATGGTGTCATCTCTAGTGGGACTTCATTTGGAGGAAGGAACAGAGCGGATGAGTTCGAGGTAGCTCATGAAGGGAGTCTCCTGTCTGTCCGAGGAAACAGCCCTGAGGTCTCCACCCTCTGCTTGTTTTCTTCTTGCTTGTTCTTCACTTTAGTTACTTTTGTTATAAATGTCCTAAGTACTGTTCAGGGCTTGCCATATCTCCATCCTCATTCTTAATCCTCGCCCACCATCATTCACATTCTTCTCACAGCTTTTTCAGCAGTAGCTTTCTTCAGAATGACTTTCCATGGACGTTCCTAATCTTGTGGAATGGTCCACTTCGTCTCTCTGCCCCTTTGGTTCTCATACCAGGAGCCAAGTTCCTGCAACTGAGCTGTTTGTACATCCTCTTGATCTGTCTTCCCATATTCTTCTCTATGCCTAGAATGCCATCCACACTCTTTAGGCAGAGCAATCAACACAATGCTCAACCATTCCCACCACCAGAGCATCTTCTTCAGAAACCAGTACAAGTTGGTGTTTCTCTAATACTTTCCCCGTTACACATTCTCTAGGCATGCCCCTGCCCATCTTCTTCTGGGAACACAGGGGCTTCTCCAATAGGCTTCAGATGCCTGGAAGACAAGGCAGTGGTTCTCTCTAGGATACATTGAGAAACACCATCCTACCATTTAGGAGAGATATGGAGCAGGCTCGGTTACATGGACAGTCACCAACCGGTGTTGAGTGTAAAGGGATCTTTTTATATCTTTTCCCCCATGATCTCTAAATACAACATAACTATTTTGCATAGAAACTGCACTATATTATATATCACGAGTAATCTAGATAAAATTTTAAGTACAGGATCACATATGTATATTATGTGAGACTATTACAATATTTTACATGACACTTGGACATCATAGATTTTGGTATTTGTGGGGAGATCCAGGTGCCATTGCTTGTTGGGAGAAAAAAAGGACTAGATAAATGAGTTGATAAAATGTAAAATCTCAAAAGTAAGTTGTGAGCTATAATGAACCCACAGAGGTTGCCATTACACACACAAGACCCATGCAAACTCAAGCCAAACAAAAATCCCAGCATGGAGAGGGGTATGGGCATGAAGACCCACTCCTAGCTTCGGAGCTATTTGTAATTGATAGCCACCAAAAGAAGAGTTAGTTCTCTTTAAGGATGTAGGTTCTTATAAGTCTAACAAGTTCCAATAATAGCAACACAACTAAGCATTAACTGGACTCAATAGGGGCTTTTAAAAATTAGGACATAAAGTTGGGTGGGTATAGAATAGGAGGTGGATCCAATAGGAGCAAGGGAAGAGGGGACTATTATTAAAATACAATGTATGGAATTTTCAAAGAATTAATAAAAATACATCAAATGTAAGTTGTGAAAGAGAGTACATGTAGAACCTAACAGAAGAGAAGAGCTCAAAGAGAAAGGGGGACAGACAGCACAAGCCATGCTTTGTTTCAAATGTGCAAATTGGATTTATGTTTCAATTCTGAGTCTGATAATTAAGGGACTACATTTCAAGAAATTCCTTCTAAATGGCATTTTAAAAGAAAATTAGTGATAAAAATCAGTATGACTAAAAGATGGCATGCCTTTCAAAATGCATTTATCAAAAGCAAAGAAAAATTTTTAAAAAGATATAAAAGCATAAAAAGATAACAGAAGAAAGATCAAACATAATGTTCCTATCAGTAAAGCAAACACATCATGGTTCCTCGGGAAAAGACAGAATTTCAGATTAGGTCAACCCCTGAACCTGTGTGTGTTCTATCTGCAATTTACAGACCCAACACAAAAAGATCTAAAGAGATTAAGATAAAAGTAGAGGCAAGGACACGGCTGAAGTGTTCAGAGGAAAACTATAGAACACGGAGCTTGTATTAAGAAAACACAATGTATAAATCCAAAGTTAAAGACTTCGTATGAGTCAAAAGTCTGTTTCTTAACTTATATGTAGATATTAACTGTAAAGTCAAAGATAATCATGCCACGGTCCACGGACCCAGAGAGGCTAAGTAACAAGGAGAGCTCAGGGGGGACACATGAATCTCCATGTGTGTGGGGGAATAGAAAAGATATTGAGGGTGGAGTGGGGTGGGAGGGGATGGGAATAGGAGGCATCAGGTTGGAGGATCATGGAGGGAAAGAGTACTGGCAGAGACAACTGGGATTGGGGGGCAATTCAGGGGCAATGTAGAAACCTAGTGCAATGGAAACTTCCAGGAATCTATTAGGTTAACCCTAGCTAAGACTCCTAGTAGTAGGGGATATGGAGCCTGAAGAGGCCATCTCCTATAACCCAGGCAAGACTTCCAGTAGAAGGATTGGGACACCAACCCAGCCACAAAACCATCGACTACAATTTGTTTTGCCTGCAAGATGTGCTGGGATAAAGTTAGCACAGAAGTTGTAGAAGTGGTCAACCAATGACTGGTTCAGCACTGAACCATGCCACAAGAGGGAGCCCACCCCCATACTGCCTGGAGGGCCAGGTACCAGAGGCCAGAGGGCCCAGAGACCTAGGATAGAACCAAACACAATTGGAAAAAAAAAGTAGATGAAATGATTCCTAATGATATTCTGCTACACAGACAGGAGCCTGGCATAACCATCATCAGAGAGGCTCCATCCAGCAAATGACAGAAACATTTGCAGTGACCCACAGCCAAACATTAGGCAGAACTCGGTGAATCCTCCAGAAGAAGAGAAGGAAGGACTGTAGGACCCAAAGGGTCAAGGACACCATAAGAAAACCCACGGAATCAACTGAACAGGCCTCACAGGGGCTCTCTGAAACTGAACCAGCAATCAGGGAGCCTGTATGGGTCTAACCTACGCTCTCTGCATATATGTTGTATAGCTTGATCTTCTTGTGGGACTCTTTAACAGAGGGAGTCAGGGAGGGTATCTTTGATACTTTTCCTGCTTTGGGGACCCCTTTCCTCCTGCTGGTTGCCTCATCCAGCCTTAATATGAGGACAGATGCTTGGTCTTATTGCAACTTAATATGCCATGTTTGGTTGATATCCCTAAGAGGCCTGCCCTTTTCTGAAGGGAAATGGAGGAGGAGTAGATGGAGAGGGACTGGGAGGAGAGGAGGGAGGGAAAACTGAGGTCAGGATATAATATATGAGAGAATAAATACATTTTTTTAAGAAATATATTTCTTCAAACCAGGCTATTGCCAAAGCTATTGGTTGCTCTCTATAACCTGATGGTAAGGCCCTATAGTTGAAGACAATATTTACTTGTATCATTAAACACAGAAAAATCATGCTGGTACCTAACTAGAAGCTTCAATGAGTACTGACTAGCTTTCATGGTGCTGGCAGGTATTCTGCATACTACTGGAGGAGAAAGACAATAATTAATACCTACTAGACACAAACCCTGTGATCTACAATAGTGACCCACCCGCAAGACACACTGCAATAGTTCCACAAATATTATGGGAGAAACCAGCTACTTTCTGATTGGATTTCAGGTTCACTCATATCTGACATTGTTAAAGTGGCCAAGAAACTAAGACTAGATAGGCCACGGGTCTTTGGGAAAACCCAGTATTTTTAATTCTGCTAAAGGAATACAGCAATAAAATGACTCCTAATGACATGTTACTATACCCATAAATCAGTGGGTATAGTAACTCAACCCTCAGCAGATAAGCTTCTTTTTGCAGTAGATGAGAATTAGCACAGACAACCACAATTGGACAAAAGGGCAGAGAGCGAAAGACTTTGGAGCACTCACTCCTAAATCTAAGTCTTTATGAAAACTCTCCCTTCAAGGATGAAGGATCTATGTGGAAGAGGAGGTGGAAAGATTGTAAGAACTCTAGGCAGTAGATGACTTCAAGGAAACAATGTCTTTCAGATACGACAAGACTGATGTGTACAGACACCAAAAGACCATGGCAGTAGGCTCAGAACCTGCATAAAGTTCAACCCAGACAGAGTCCCAGCACTGAGAGGAGGGGTGTATACAGACTCCCAAACCTAACCAAGAAGTGATCTACAGCTGATACTCATTGACAAAGTAAATATCAGTTTTCTCCAATGATATTAGGTACATCCATCACATTTACAGGCAGGCCACATGACCAGGATAGGTGATCAACACAGAAGAAATCCAAGGGCATTTTTGTTGACTTTTTGTCCCATTTTGCTTTCTTTGGGCATTTTTCTGCCCCATTGGTTTTTTGCTTGTTTATTTTGATTTCTGGGTTTTGTTTTTTGTTTGTTTGTTCGTTTGGCTTGGTTTGTTTACTTTGTTTATTATTTTTGTTTTGTTTTAGTTTGTTTTAAAAATAGTAAAAGAATATAAAGTTAAATGGATATAAAGATAGGGAAGATCTGAGAGGAATTGAGGGAAAGGGGAAAACATGATCAAAATATATTTCATGAAAAATATTTTTCAACAAAATATTAATGTAGAAGTCTGTTTCTTTTCAATGAATTCTAAATTTAGCAAACAAATGTGTAAATGTGTAATCTAAAAAAAAAAAAAGAGTTCTATGAAGTCTTCAGCTATTTCTTGTATGTTGTATCCCACCCTCCACATTCACACCAAAACCCTAACTTTCCAATGTGATAGTATTTGGAAATGCAGACTTTAAACAGTAATTTTTGTTTAGATGGAGCCTTAAGAATGTGTCTCCATATTGGTGTTAACTCCCTTATAGAAAGAAACCAGAGTGCCACCCTCCCCTGCCGCATGAGGAGTAAAAAGTGGGCCTATGGCAAAGAAAGACAAACATCCTCACCAGACACCAAATCATTAGAACCCTCATCTGGGCCTTTCCAACCTTCATTCACAGCAAGAAGAAAATAAATGCATTTAATTTAAGTCTCTCTGTCAGACAAAGACCTAACAAAATATATTTCCTTGACATTCACCCCATCCAATATCCTGGAGGCAACATTTCTAATTCTTATCTGTTTATTTTTAATATAATTTAATTTCATGAATATGTATATGAGTATTTTGCCTGAATGTATGTCTGTGCATCGCATGCATACCTAGTGCCCATGAAACAGGGTGTCAGACACCCTATGACTGGAGTAACAGATGATTATGAGCCACTGTGTGGGTGCTAGAAAATTGAACCAGGGTCCTCTGGAAGAACAGTCAGTGATCTTAACCACTGAGCCATGGAGCCCCTTAGGTGGATCTGATATGTTTAAAGTTATGTACATAAACTGACAGCTCTTGATCAGCAATGTTAGCTTTTCATAATGTTGGCCAAGGCTTATTGTCTGCTGTTTGTTTATTTATTTGTTGTGCTTTTAAAATTACGTGTGTGTGTGTGTGTGTGTGTGTGTGTGTGTGTGTGTGTATAAGCAACTTGGGGGAGTCAGTTATCTAGTTCCATCATGTTTGTCCCAGGGATGGAACTCAGGTCCTTAGGCTTGGCCCCAAGTGCCTTCACCCAATGAGCTATCTCACTGGTGCTGTTCATCTCATTTTCATACCCATTTTATACTGCTCTCATTATGCTATTAGTCATATCTAAGTTTGGGTTATGTGTGCATTCCATATTATTATCGTAGGGATATCATTGACTGCAAAACACAGCAGTGGAAGGTCAATGTAGGCTCATCTTGATTTTTCTGTTCCCCTCTGTGTTGGCCTTCTTGTGAATGTATGTTAGGGGCTACATACCCCTGATATTGTATCCTTGTGTCTTGGAGAGACAAAAGGGCAGAGGAGGTATAATAGGGAGTGTAGCTGGAGAGCTTCTCTCCAGGTCCCACCAAGCCCCCACAGTCCCACAACCCACATATAAAATAATCACTCAGACGCTTATATTACTTATAAACTGTATGGCCAGGGCAGGCTTCTTGTTATCTACTTTTTTATCTTAAATTAACCCATTTCTATTAATCTATAAGTTGCCATGTGGCTCCTGGCTTACTGGTACCTTACATCTCGTTTGTCATAGCGGCAGCTGGCAGCGTCTCCCTCACTCAGCCTTCCTGTTCCCAGAATTCTCTTCTTTGCTTGTCCCGCCTATACTTCCTGCCTGGCTATTGGCCAATCAGCATTTTATTTATACAGAGCAATATCCACAGCACTCAAGTGCCTTTACCCAATGAGCCATCTCACTGGTGCTGTTCATCACATTTTCATACCCATTTTATACTGCTCTCATTATGCTATTAGTCATATCTAAGTTTGGGTTATGTGTGCATCCCATATTATTATCGTAGGGATATCATTGACTGCAAAACACAGAGCAGTGGAGGTGTAATAGGGAGAGAAAAAGGGCAGAGGAGGTGTAATAGGGAGAGCACAAAACACAAAATTTCCCCCAATCCCTCAGTGTGAGTCTCATTGGTGAGCACTGTGTCATAGGCTCACTCCTAACTGCCAGGCAATATGGCAGCACACCCATTTTCAAAGAGATGGGTGTTGCCTGAATGAAATTGGGATTTGGATAATAAAGAAGAAAGAAATGTAGCACTTGGGAAAAACTAATCGATAGTGCCTGTCACTGATGTTTTGTTGACAGGATTGTGTGGGCGGTGTCAACAGAACACATCAGGAGCAGCCCCTTCTGTGTACACCTTGGCTGTGCTCAGTGCCCACCTCATTGCTCTGCACTTGCCTCAAGTTGTTTGATTCTTTCTTGAGCTGGTGGCTAACTTTCCACAAATAGCAATAGCTGCATGGGATCTCTCAACTTAAGACCGTGCATGAAAATATGTCAAATGTTCTATTATGTCAAACCCTTTTCAGGAGGAAAATGAAACATGTTCCCTGGGGCTGTTGTAGGCAGGGGCTTAACTGTTACTATTCTGGTTGTCTCTCTCTTCCTCTCTCTGTCTATCGCTGTCTCTGTCTCACTGTTTCTGTCTGTCTGTCTGTCTCTCTCTCTCTGTGTGTGTGTGTGTGTGTGTGTGTGTGTGTGTGTGTGTGTGTGTGTGTAAAACTACTCAAATAGTTTGGAGCACATCCCTCAGTTCTTTTTTTCCTAGAAAGAAAAAAAAAAGATATTTGGAAGCTCTCTTTCCCAGTGTTGGCCCCTTGCTTTTTATTTCCTGTCCTTCCCAATTCCAGTCTTATTCTTGTTAACCATTCTTGGCGACCTGCCCTCTCCTACCTTGCCTTGTGTAAGTTTAGGATCCACATTAGTAGGAGTTTTCCTGAAAACAAGATCCAATAGGATATATAAACAGATGCACACCAAAGGGAAGATTTACCCAAGAGCCTGCTGGCCAAGAAAGCCCAGGACATACTGTCTGGGAGCTGTAGAGCCAGGAGCCATAGTGTCTGAGGACAGAAGAAGGTGGACATCTCAGCCCAAGGAAAGAAAGAGGAAAAGCCCTCCATTTCTCTGTGATTCTGTTCTATTGGGCCTCAGCAAATTGGAGGGTGGCCCCCACTGGTGGAAGGGCTTTCTTCATTATTTTTTTTCCGGTTTTTTGAGACAGGGTTTCTCTGTGTAGCTTTGTGACTTTCCTGGATCTCGCTCTGTAGACCAGGCTGGCCTCGAACTCACAGAGATCCGCCCGGCTCTGCCTCCCGAGTGCTGGGATTAAAGGCGTGCGCCACCACCGCCCGGCCGCTTTCTTCATTATTGATCACTAATCAATACTGTGATTGACTCACAGTTTCAGAGAATTCAGCACATGGTTGTTGGCTCTTTTGCTTTCAGGTCTGTGGCAAGGCAACGCATCACTGCAGGGAGCATGTGGAGGAAGCTGCTTTCCTCGGGGCCAGGACATAAGCAAAGCCCAGGAGAAGAAAGTCAGTCCTATAATCACCCATTAAGCACAACCCCCAATGATTCAAAGACATGGACCCTTAGCCCACCTCTTAGAGGTTCTCTCTCTTTCCATTAGCACTAAGCTGAGACTGAACTTCTAACATATAAGCTAGAAATAAGGTTTCACTGGCTGTGTGGACATTGTGTAGACCAGTCAAATGGATATGTCAAGTGGCCCACTTCAAGAGCCGACCTCCAGGACCACAGCCTTACTAATGTGTGTATTGATGTACATGTCTTACTCGTTTGCTGGGCACTGGGTTAACACCTCAACTGGAGCCTTGTATCCTTCAGCTAAGTTGAATTTATACCTCTGTGTGTTCTCCTACATTCCCTTAAATTTGAATTTTCTATAACAAAGATGAACTTAACAGATGGAGTCTACCCTCATCCACTTCTTCATTGTTTTGTTATAATTTCTTAAAGATTTTCAACTGTGATTTCCAAACTCTTTGTTGCACTTTAAATTATGGTGATTTAGTTTTTAATTTTCAAATCTGTTTCCTGTTCCCTTTCAGTCACCATCTTACAAACAAAATTTTATTTTTGTTTCTCAGATGAGCTGTTTTTTATTATCTCTGAGGATATTAATTATATTTTCTTTAAAGTTTATCCCGCCCTCTGCACTTCGCCCGTTTTTCTTTTGCTTTTATTCTTCAGATAGGGAGCCATCTTAGTTATAGAGCTATTACGAATAGAAACACCATGACCAAAAGCATGCTGGGGAGGAAAGGCTTCATTTAACTTACTTCATATCCCAACTCACTGTACACTGAAGGAGCTTGAGACAGGAACTCAAACAAGGCAGGAATCTGGAGGCAGGAGCTTATTCAGAGGTCATGGAGGGGTGCTGCTTATGGCTTGCTCAGCCTGCTTTCTTATAGAACCCAGGACCACCACCAGCTGGACCCTCCCCCATCAATCACCAACTAAGAAAATATTCTACAGGCTTGCCTAAAGCCCAATCTTATGGAGTCATTTTCTCAGTTGAGGGTCCCTCCTCTTACATGACTGACTATAGCTTCTATCAAATTGACATAAAGCTAGCCAGCACAGATTTCTTCAGAGACATAGTACTGGCTCTCAGTTCATGTGATTCCATTTACCTTTAAGAATCAGAAGCAGGGGTTGGGGATTTAGCTCAGTGGTAGAGCGCTTGCCTAGCAAGTGCAAGGCCCTGCTTTCGGTCCTCAGCTCTGAAGAAGAAAAAAAAAAGAATCAGAAGCAACAATCAGACTTGGTGGACTTGACGATATGACAAACGTATAGCCAGTTAGCTTTTCCTCTGAACTCAAGTGTCAGTGCTGGTAGGGTATTTTTTTTTGGGGGGGGGGTGGGAGGGAGGGAGGGTGGATGCTCATTTTCTCCAGCTTTCCACCAAGAACTATAAACTAGGTCACTGTTCGCATTACTTGACAGGTACTATTTTAGCCAATTCCTCTGATTTGAGTCCTGTATCTCATGTTGACCTTACTCAACCCTTAGCGTCAGTTTCAAGGCACTCGGGTACACTATTTTGAAGTGTTTTGTCTCTTTTTATATTGCCAGTCATTTCATGATTGTCTCGGATAGGGAGGGCAGCGCAGAGGGCACTGGATCTGGTTTGTGCACTTGCGGTTATCTTCATTGATTCCTAGACTTTCTGGAGTTCACTCAGCTGGACGCAGGGTCTGCTCTGGACACTTTCCTCCTCTGCTGGAATGAGTTTGAACTTCTCCCATCACTAAGCCATCTAATATTCATATGCTTGCCTCCCTCTCATCTGACTGCTGTTGAGGGCTGTGGAAGTCTCCTGATCCGATCACAGATAAGATTCAGATTCCAGTTTCCCTCTGGAGTTATGAAATGACTCTGAGATGAGCCAGAAACCAAGCTACCTTTCTCTACGATTTTCAAAACTGAAAGCCTCGTTTTGTTTTGCTAAAACTTACAATTTGCAGTGAGTATTAACTGACACAAACTTTTATCTGGAGAATAATGTTGCATCAAAATCCGTAAAAGCAAAATATTTGATATTCATAGAGAAATTGACAGAATTAGAATGTGCTGAGAAACCCATTATACCTCCTTAAACCTTTGACAGATGAATAGTGGGAAAAAAAATAAGGAGGTTGAAGATCTGAATAGTGTAATTAATTAGTTTGATTTGAAAGATATGTTTCAAACTCTGTACTTCACCGAGAATTAAAAGGAACCAAGTAAAAAGCCCAGTAATAGATCCAAGAACACATTAGGCCGTGTGCCATTGGGAAGTTGGCATTCTGAATCAGTAGTTAAAAGGTAGGTTATTCAACACATGGTGTTGGGGGAAATGGGCAAATGATGTGGAAATAAAGAGAAAGAAACTAACGCTTTTCATCTTTCACTTGTCACTGCCAATTCTTGGCAGAGTTTGGTGACTGGGACCTTTCCCAAAGAATCCCTGTTTCCAGGCCTTGACTGCTACCAGAGGTCACTTTCTAGGAACTCTGAAGTAGTCAGCATCAAACCATTGGCCTCAGTAGAGCAGCCACATGACTGCAACATTCAAAAGCCAAGAAGCCTGTGTGCCACACGCCTGTAAGTTTCTGCCTGGGCTGCATGTCTGCATTGGGCAGTGGTGCTGGTTCCAGGACTCTTTCACCTCTTATGGGTTGAGAACATCTCAAAGACCACTATGGAAAGGACGGCCACAGATGGCCACAGTGTCCCAGAGCCCTGTCCCACTGCCTGAACGCTAGGCCATCCTCCTCCAGTGTCTAAATCACTTCCAAATGTCCCCAGTTCTGCAAAGACCTCCCAGGTACTCTGAATTCTTTCTGCATACATGTCCTCCTCATCTAAGAGGGTGCTCAAAGTATTCAACTCTTGTGTCCTTGCCTCACTGGCACCAATTGATCTGAATGAGGCTGTGTCATTAGTGGAGAAATAAAGGACCTGCACAAGACTGTGCCTACCAGGTGGGCTCTGGCAAAGGGATCAGCCTTTCTTCCAGATTTCTTCTCATTAGAGGCCTTATATGTTATACTCCCTCTTCATTTTTACTTTCTCTCTTTCTTTTTGGAACACGTGCTATTCTTTATGACATCGTTGAATTCTTTGGCCAAACTGTGGGAGGATTTTAAAGATCATTCTCGATTTTTTCCCCAGAGGACAAATAACACCTTTACTTTCATTCTCTGGTCTGTGGTACTTCAGATAAATAGTTTTCATGGTTTATCATGGAAGTCTCTGGAGCAAGTGCATTTCTCAAGTGAGACCTAAGTGGGCACAAATGTACCCACCAGCACACTACAGAAGGACAGGTCTGAGGGTTACAATCTACTTGTTTGTGTTCTTCTACAATTCATATGCTGAAATCTAATCCTCATTGTGATAAGTGTTAGGAGGCGGGGCCTTTGGGACATGACTAGGTCATGTGAGTGGAGTGCCTCATGGAATTAGTGACTGTGTAAAAGAGAACTGAGGAGCTTCTCTGCTCTCTCTACCATGTGAGAACACGCTGAAGACACCAACAACAAAGATCAGGCCCCCACCAGACAAAGAATACAACAGTGCCTTGACATTGGGCTCAACAGTCTCCCAAATCGTGAGCATTGCATTGCTTATGCTTTAAATGATCTAGCCTTAGGAATTCCATTACAGAAGCTCAATAGTCTGAGACATGAAGCATATCCCAGCAGACTAGCCCATACTGGAGCATCTTCTTCTTGCTTTCCATGTGGTAGCAGTCTTGGCCCACAAGCCTTTCTCTCTTCTCAGCTACTCAAAATCTCTCTCCATTTGAGCTTCCCGTGTGTGATTCACTAAGATGCAGCCGGATCTTCTGAGCTCTCTAGGGCTGGAAAGCAAAGGTGGTCAAAGGAAACCTTTTCCCACTTGCAGTGCTGAGATCAAACAAGGCAAGAACTCTAACACTGAGTAACATCTCCAACCCTTGCGAAAAAATTTGTATATATATATATATATATATATATATATACAATATGTGTGTGTGTGCATGTATTGCATGTGTATATATTTGTGTGTGTGTGTGTTTATGTAATTTATTTGAGTAGCTTAAAATCGGTAGGCTTGATAGTCCAACCATGACTGTCATCTGATGGAAAGGCCAAGAATCTGGTAGTTGTTCAGTCTCTTAGACTGAGTGTCTCAGCAGTACAAATCTGGTGATGGAGTCTTAGAGGATTCTTAGGCAGCTAATGGTCTTTAGTCTAGTGTGTGATATTTTGTTTGTATTCTGACAAATAAAGCTTGCCTGGAGATTAGAGGTTAGAGCTAGCGACTAGTTAACCATAGAGTCCAGGCTGTGATGGCTCACACCTTTAGTTTATTTATTTATTTATTTATTTATTTATTTATTTATTTATTTATTTATTTATTTATTTATTTATTTATCTATCTATCTATCTATCTATCTATCTATCTATTTATTCATTTATTTATTTATTTATGTAGCTAGAGTTTTCCTGCCTTGCCTACAGTCAGGACAAATCTTTGTCACCCGCCAGTCCCATAGCCGCTCAAACCCAGCCAAGTAAACACAGAGACTTATATTGCTTACAAACTGTATGGCCGTGGCAGGCTTCTTGCTAACTGTTCTTATAGCTTAAATTAATCCATTTCCATAAATCTACCTTGCCACAGTGGCTCATAGCTTACCGGTGTCTTCACATGCTGCTTGTCATGGCAGTGGCTGGCAGTGTCTCTCTGACTCAGCCTTCCACTTCCCAGCTTTATTCTCCTCATCCCGCCTACACTTTCTGCCTAGCCAATGGCCAATCAGTGTTTTATTTATTGACTAATCAGCAACACATTTGCCATACAGAACATCCCACAGCATATTTATTTATTTATTTTCAGAGCTGAGGACCAAACCCAGGGCCTTGTGCTTGCTAGGCAAGCCCTCTACCACTGAGCTAAATCCCCAACCTGGCTCACACCTTTAATCCCAGCACTTGGGAGGCTCACACCTTGGATCCCAGCACTTGAGAGGTGGAGACAGGAATATAAGGTGGCTAGAGACAGGATCTTGGCCCCCAATTCAGTCTGAGGATTCATAGAAGTAAGAAGTCTGAAGTGGCTGCTGCCCTGTTCCTCTGATCTTTCAGTTTTACCCTGATATCTGACTCCTGGTTTTTATTGATAAGATTAATTAGATTTATGCTTCAGTCTACTGTTGGAATCCTGAAGAAGTGGGCTCAGAAACAGCAAAGATGAGTTTACCAGTGAGAGTGAGGGCAAGCAGGAAAAAAAGCAAAAGCGTCATTTTTCCATGTCCAGCTACGTGGGCTGCCACCAGAAGGTGTGGCCCAGATTTAGGGTATTTCTTCCAACCTCAAATGATCCAATCAAGAAAACCTCACAGGTATGCCCAGCTGTTAGGGTTTTTATTGATTCCAGGTATAGTCATATTGACAACCATTTGTCCTATGTTGGGATAAGAGTCCATCATTTCAGGAAGGCATGGCAGCAAGCAGGAGGCATGGCACCAGGAAGTTGAGAGATCATATCTACAACTGCAAACACAAAGCAGAGAGAGGGAACTGGAAGTGGGGGGAGGCTACAAACTTTCAAAGCCTACCCCTGGTGATGTACTTCCCTCACCAAGGCTGCACCATCTCCTCAAACAGTGCAACTAACTGGGACCAAGTCTTCAAATACCCAAGCCCATAGAGGACATTTATCATTCAAACCACCACAAAGAGTGACGGTGCGTAGGTTCTCAAAGACAATTTAGGAGCCGACCTCAGAAACAGCCAACATATTTCCTACCCACATTTCACTGGCCGTAACTCAGTAGCATGCCAAAAGTTAGGGAATGAAATGCAGCTTGTTTCCAGAAGGAGGAGGTGAGCTTATGAGCCTTGAGCTAGACATCTTCTCATTTTGTTAATGCTTTTCTAAATCCATGGCCAATCAGCAATCAATTTTTATCGTTCGGGTAAAAGGACATTTTCATCATAGTTGCTATGTTTTTCTCCACTTTGGGCAGTTGTTCTTAAGTCTTGAGATGTCCGGACATTGTCTGGAGGGCTTGTTCAGTTGCACACTCCTGGACCCACTTCTAGGAGTTTTGATTCAGCTGAGCCAAGTGCACAAGAGGGCACTTGGTTTTAACAAGTGACCGAATCGAATCTGACACAGAGGTTCTACAATTGATAAGTTGAAAAACACTGATTTAGAAGTTCAAGTTATTAAAATAAACCAGATGAAGTTTCTGCAGAGAGAAATTTTTTTATAGATGTTACAGTAGGAACAAGAGGTCAAATCTGGCTTAGAGTCCAGAGAGTTGGAAGTCAAGTGGAGAAAAGACCTTATTTTCCTCTGTGAGAGAGCTCAGTACAGAGCCCACTTGAACTACGGTGATGGTGTTAGAATTTACTTTCAAGTATATCTTCAATCTGAAGCCTACTGCTCTCACATTTCGACATTTTAGATGCCTGGTCTACCTTCCAATCAGTAGTAGTGATACTTCCCCCCAAGAAATGCAGTAAACGATAGTGTACCCTAAAATCTTTGCACCCTAGGTTAATAAAGTGGGGTGCCCTGGCATGAGAGATGTTAGCTAAATACGTGCTTGATTTTACCTTCCTCGTACTTGGTGCTTTCAATGAGAATTCACACTGCTCCAACTTCCAGCAGCGGCTGTTAGAAGTGCTTCGCTGCTTATCTTTAGCTTTGCGAGATTTTTAATCAATACCAATCAGTGTCACAAATGCTAGAAATAGATTCTCATGGCTGAATAATGAGGGCTGAAGAAATGTAGCTGGCTGAGTGTGTAGATCAACGGGAGAGCCCTTGCTTAGCCTGCATGAAATTGTGAGTTCGGTTCCCAGCACCACAAAAAAACAAAACAAAATGAACGTTACATACATGGTACAATAGAAGCAGCTGGTATTTTAGTTAGTGTTTGTTTTTTCAATGCATAAATCAGAAATGGCTCAGGAAAAACCATGGCTCTGGGGAACTTACATTGCCTGGTGTTAGTTGAAAGGTCAATTGAGTTCCACTGAGATATTTTGTTGACTCTGAGATGAGCCTGTTGTACATCGTGGGCAAAGAGTAGGACCCCCCTGAACTCCCCTGACAGGTTACATGAATTGTCTTTGTTCTTTCCTGTTAAATGCTTTTGTCTAAAACCATCTAATAAGAGATCCTGGTTGGATATTTTTTTTCTTTAGACCCTAGTTGTAGTAACTACTTCCAACAACTGGAGGCCACTAAGAGCGGCCTAGAAGAAATGAAAGCTTGTACACGATCACCTTGTTTCAGAAGGGCTCACAACATACGAGCAGAGATCTACTTCAGCAGGAATGGGAGGCATGGGAGACTCTTCCTTTAACCTTCAAAGGTGAATGGGCAAAGATGTTGGCCTTGACTTTGCCTGTCATAGCTGTGTGAGCAGAGCCCTTCAAGAACACAATGTGTGTATAAGAGGGTAGTGAATGAAATAAGGGGAGGAAGAGGGAGTAGAGGCAGATTTTACTCTGTAGATTTAGCAGGGAGCCATGCCATGCTTTTGTATTAGCACTGGAGGCACCCGCTGCAACACGGCCTAATTCAAGCAGCATGAAGGTCATGGCTGAGGAGTGTGCCCAGGTCCAGAGGCACTACATACAAGGCACCTCTTGTTCTAGCGAAGAGGCAAGAATGATCATAGTTAGCTCTTTGGATATGAATAACACTTCTTTGGAGATTTCTCATTCCAGGAGCAGAGGGAACATTGCATGGAACATTAGCTGGATGGATGAGGAAAGGTGAGATTGTATTTCATCATCTTTTGAGTCAGAGGTTTATTGAGTTGTATTTTGGGACACTTATGACTTTATCTGAGATAAATACTGGTAAAATAGGACTGTGTGTATGTGGACTGAAGTAATGCAAGCAAGGCAATTTAGTATCTGATGAGTGTGTGTGTATGTGAATTTGGTAGCTGATAGTGGTGAAAGTTAGGGAGAATTAGGTCTCTGACTGGTCCTTGAAGCTCACTAAGTGGTGACATAGTAATAAAACCAGGCTTCAGATAAAATTCCACTGAATGCTCATGTAGTTAATAAGAAGACACAAATGGTCACAACCTTTCCATGGCTGTTTGCTTTTTCCACATCATGAAGTACCTCTATCAACACTTTGCCTGGGCTCTAAATAAGCCAGTTAGCTCTCCGGGCATCCTTGTTTTCTGTGATAGACATAAACTGCTGAACTTGACTGTTTAATTCACACAGAGGAGTGGGGCTGTAAACGGTTCCCATCTAGTCACAACCCTTCAGTACTACTGAACAAGTCTACTTCAATCAAAACCCATTCGAACGGTCCTCACCCTGATCAGTTGCTTCCTGTCAAGACATTTCATATGCAAATTGGCCAAGCCTGATACATGGGCTTGTGTTCGTTTATTCTCATTTATATTAATCTGGGCATACCATAGGATTTTGAGATAAATCATCCCAAACAACGCATCAGGCAGAAGGAGCAGGAGGCACTGGTCATGCAGTTTCTTTGGTCAGAAAACAGAGAGAGAGATGAACATTAGTACTCTACCTGATCTTTTTATTTATCTTTTTCTATTTTATTCTGTCCAGGATTGCCAGCCCATGGGATAATGCCACCCAGGTTCCAAGTGGGTCTTACCTATCAGTTAAACCTCCCTGTAAACATTTATCAACTCCTAGTGATGTGTCTTCTTGGTTATTATAAATCCAATCAAATTAACAATGAATCTTAAATATCACAAGTCCTCTCCCTAGCAACTTGATACTAAGTCATATCATTGTAATCATTAATATTCCACCCCTTACTCACAAAAGGTCCTGGCCATCTCATGATGCAAAATGCATCTAATTAACCTCCAAGAATCTCCTGTCTTAACAACCCTAACACTGCTCAAAAGTCCAAAGTCTCCTTCAATAGTTAAAGTAAGTTCTTCACTGTGAGCTACATCTCCATAAAAAATAAATTAATTAAATTACATACTGCCAAAACTCAATGGCACAGAGTTAACATTCCCATTCCAAATGGGAGGAAATGGAGGATAGCAAAGAGAGAGTAGACTGAAATAAGACTGAAACCAGGCAAAAAACAAACCCAGCAACTCTGTAGCCAACATCTAGAGCTTGTGGTGGCAGCATCTGTGCTCCAATAAGCTTGGCCATCCATCCCTCTCAAGCTCTACTGCCTACAACACACATGGCCTCTCTCTTGATATGGCTCCTCTTTGCACATGCATCCTTCCTTGACAGACACTTCACAGTCCTGGCATCTCCAGCATTCCAGGAGCTCAGATGCAACATAGGCTTTACTTTCCCAGCTGAATGCAATGATGTCTTGGGACCTCCTTGCAGGGAATTGGATCCTAACTTCAGTGGCTTTCTGGAAACTTGATTCAAGCTTTTATGAGTCTAACCCTCCAATTCTGCATTCATACAAAACCAGATGGATGATAGTACCACGTTCTGCCAACAGCTTGAGATGTAGCCTGGCCCCTTCCACCACAGCCTCAGCAGCCTCTATGTACCTTGACAGGTGTGCCAGAGAATACACTTTCAGAAAGCAGTTGGTTTTGAGCAGGGAACCCTTTCAAAAGCATTCCCCAGTCAATTTCTCTCCTCTGAGTGAGTTTGCATTTCACAAGTTAGAGCCATTAGTGGGTAGCATCTTATCCTCAGGATCTTTCCTATTGTCTTAGTGAAGAGTGGAGATTTCCTTATGGCTCAAATCCATTTAATAATTGAAGTTGCTTCCTCTGTATGAACTTCATCTGCACTTTTAATCTCAACCACCCTCCTTCCCTTGCTACACTGCAAATTTTTCATATTTTTATGGTCTCTCTCCCTGTATAGCTAATGGAGAGCCATAAGTAGAAGCCATGCCACAGTATGAAGAATGTATTATCTGAAAACTTGTTCTACCAAACCAGTACTTTTGAATTTAGCCTCACTCAAACCTTCAAGACAAGGGAACATTCTTCTCCTGAATGCAAATCCTCTAGTCAAGTTCCCCTAAGTCCTAGTTGCCTTCTGAAACCTTGTGAGCCCCTCCACCACTGTCCACATTTCTCCAGGAATTCTGGTCTTTTAAGCTCCTATAAGAATGGCCCACTTAACTCTGCTTTTAGAATTCTGGGGCTTTGCTAACCTGCAGTGCCAGTCTCTTGTGTATTCCTCCCACTTGATCTGTTTACCACAGAAATTTGGCATGCATTTTTCTGTATTAGTTACTTTTCTCATTACTGTGACCAGATATCTAATAAAATCAACTTAAGAAAAGAAGGACTTATTTGGGCTCATATATTAAATGATACGGTCCATCAGGGTGGGCAAGATATATAATAGTAGGAATGTGAAGCATCTGGTAATATGGCTTCTGCAGTAGAAAGAGATACATGCTGGTCTTCTGCTCACTTCTCCTTTCAGCATTTATATTCAGTAAATAAAATTAGAATGGCACTAGCCATGTTTTGTTGGTTGCTTTTTTTTGTTGGTTGCTCTTTGCTCTTTGGTTTTTTTGGGGGGCCCACCACCTAGCTCCCAAATAAATATGGAGGCTTATTCTTAATTATAAATGTTCGGCCTTAGCTTGGCTTGTTGCTAGCCAGCTTTTCTTCTCTTTAAATTATCCTATCTGTCTTTTGCCTCTGGATTTTTACCATTCTTCTTTTTTGTATACCTTTCTGTCTTATTCCATTGCTGGTTGTGTAGCTGGGTGGTTGGTCCCTGATGTCCTCCTCCTTCTCTCTCTTCTAGATCTCTCCTTTCCCAAATTTCTCCCTCTATTAGTTCTTTCTGCCTGCCAGCCCCACCTATCATTTCTTCTGCCTGGCTATTGGCTGTTCAGCTCTTTATAAGACTACCAGATGTTTTAGACAGTCACAGTAACATAGCTTCACATAGTTAAACAAATGCAACATAAGCAAAAGTAACACACCTTAAAATAATATACCCCAGCACCATGTTTAAGATGAGTCTTCCCCATCAGTTAAATCTCTCTGCAAATACTTTCAATAGATAACACGTAGAACTGTGTCTCTTAGTGGTTATAAGTCCAGTCAAGTAGACAATGAAAAGTGATCCTCACAACTGGGTTGATGTGTTCTTTATACCTAAGACCTCCCCAGCCCCATATCACTGGCAAAGAGTAGTAGTCAAGACAGCTGGTCTTGCCTTAAAACAGTCTACTCAGGGTAACTAATGATGTCCTGTGAAAGCCAAAACCTAATCCCAGAGGGAAAATTACAATCTGTATAAAAAGCATAAGCACTTCTCTTAACAGCTTCATTATCACACTGTGATATTGTATGATAGTATTATCACACTGGAAACTTAAATTTCAATGTAAATTTTGGTAGAGGAAGTTAATTTAAATGATGTTTATCATAGTGGTTACCATGTTGCAAGTACATCAGTAATTCATTCCTTTTTATTGTCAAGTAGTATTTTACCTCATGGCTGTATCACATTTTGTTTTTCCAGCTTATTGACATTTGTCTTTGTCTTAGTTAGAGTTTCCATTTCCGTGATAAAATAATACAACCAAAGCAAAAAGAGAAAGGAGTTTCTTTCAGTTAAATTCTCAGGTCACCACTCCATCACTAAAAGTAGTCAGTGGCAGGTTCCTCAAGGCAGGAACTGAAGCAGAAGCCATGGAGGATTGCTGCTTACTGGCTTGCTCCTCCTGGCTTGATCAGTTTGCTTTGTTATACAACCCAGGATCATCCGCCGGGTAGTGGTTCTGCCCCCAGTCAGCTAGGTCCTTCCACATCCACCATTAAGCAAGAAAACACCTCCACCAGGCCAATGAAGGGGGGCAGTTTTCTCAGTTGAATTTCCTTCTTCCTAAATGACTCTAGCTTGTGGTAACTTGGCAAAAACCCCAAAAGCCAGCCTTGATTGCTTTTTGGATAGCATAAATAATGCTGCTATAAACACAATCCTTTAAGTTTCTGTGTGTACATAGCCTTTTCTTTCCCTTAGGCGAATAGATAAGAGTGTAATTGATGTACTTTGGTTAGCTGCTTTTAACTTTTAAGAAAACACAAAATTATATTCTAAGTGATAGACCTTTACAGTCTCATGAGTAGCTGCATTAGGCTTTCAATTTTTCCACAGGCTCTTCACCACTTGTAATAATTAGTCTGTTGGGTTTCCACTGTTGTAATTGTATATATTTGTATTCCATTGTACTTCCAATTGCATTGCCCTAACTGCTTGTGTTCAACTTTTTTATGTATTTACTAGCTCTTCATATATCTTCACTGATACAGTGTCTATTGAATGTTCTCTCCCATCTTTAATTGTACTTCTACCATCTTTTTATTGAGATTGAATATCTTTTAAGAAAAAAATTTTATATTCTCAGTATAAATCCTTTTTTCAGATTTGTACTTAGAAAATAGTTCCTCCTGCTTCACATTTGCTTAGGGGACACATCTTGGATTATTTCCCCCTCATTACTTCTACTCACATTCTCATCTAATTTATAAGAGAAACTTATGAAAGAAAGCATTTAATTGTGGGCTTGCTTACACTTCCAGAGGGTTAGTCCATGTTCATCACAGTGGGAAGCAGACAGGCATGGCACTGGAGCAGTAGCTGAGAGCTTTATACCCTGATCTGAAGACAGCAGGCAGAGGGAGAGAGGCTGGGCCTGGCATGGGCTTTTGAAACCTCAAAGCCCATCCCCAATGATACACACCTCTTCTAACAAGGGCACACTTACTCCAAGAAGGCCACACCTTCTCCAACAAGGATACACCTTCTTCAACAAGGACATACCTCCTCTAAGGAGGCCACACCTCCTAATCCTTCCTAACAGTTCCATTCCCTGGTGACTGAGCATTCATATATAGGAGGCTGTGGGGGTCATTCTCACTCAAACCATTATAATACTAAGGAAACTTATAGTTTGTAGTTCCAGAAGGTTGAGTCTACCATGGCAGGAAAGCATGGCAAACAGCAGGCCTGGTGGCTGGAGCAGGAAGCTGAGGGCTTACACCTTGACCTGTAAGGACAAAGCAGAGAGAGTGAACTTAAAAATGGCATGAATGTTTAAACTCTTAAAGCTTGCCTCCAGTGACACATGTCTTCTAATAAGGTCATACCTCCTACATCTTCCCAAACAGTGCTACCAACTGGAGACCAAATACTGAAATGTCTGAGACTGTGGGGGACATTTCTTACCCAAACTACCACAATGCCCATCCAGTTGTTCTCATTTCTGCTTTCAATCCTGCATACACAGGAGTGTTCCTTTGAAAGCATCTCAGCTGTGGCTACATCTCTGATCTTATTTCCTACCAGTCCTGCTCATGACACTGTGACCACACTGGCCTCTTTCTCCTTCAAACACTGGGGTGTTGTTGTCCCTTGCTGTTCATTTCCTAGCATCCTTTTTTCCCTAAATATCACATGGCCTCTCCTTCATTTCCACCGTTCTGCATTAATTCTGCATTTCAAAGAAGCTTTTCCTGATCACCCCTCTACATAGGCACCCACCCTGTAACACACTGTCACTTTAATTCTGATGCATTTTTTTCATCACAACAACTGTCATTAACTGGCCAAACAGTGTTTAATTGTGCATTATTTTTGTCTGTTTGTTTTTTTCTGTTGCATGATAGTTCAGATATTGTCTCTCTATTTCCTCCTCTATTCCTGACATCTATACCACTGTTTAGACATATAAGGTTTTATGTTTATCTTTTTGAATTTATAAAGTTTAATGTTTATCTTTTTGAATTTTTTAAATTGAAGACCCCAAAAATTTCTACTATAAACTAGTGGCTCTCACTACATACCTAAAAAATTATTTTCTTCTCCTTCTTTAATGGGTGATTTTACTCTCTGACTGCAAATTCAGTAACACTAAAATAAAACATCAATATAGTCCAGTGTCCCGATGCTTTGACCTGTCTATATGTGTATCAATATTTACAAACTCTCCTTCAAACACAACACTGTAGGCTTCTTCACCCAGTTAGAAGTCACCCACAGAACTGCCTAGGTTCCTGGGTCCCTCCCTTGTTATCTGATCTCAGTCGCAGCCTCTGGGCCCTGCAGTGAGAGATGAAGAACTCCCAGGAGGGCTGCTAAATCAGGAGCTGGGCTTCATTATTATGCATGGCTTGTAAAATGTAGGTATGACTTACGAGACTTCTTTTTAGGATGATTAAAAGAAAGAAGCTAATGAGAAGATCACACACTTCATTTGTAGCAAAGATTTCAGGCAGTTTTCGTCTAAGATATTTTCAAGGGAGTCCTGGCGGAGATGAAATAGCTCTCTACAATCTGATGTCGGAGTTAGAAAATGCAAGGGGTCATGTATCTTAAAGAAGAGTGGAGCTGTCTATGAGCCAAAACCTACAAATAGCTCATGTGTTGGGGGGGGGGGGGAGAACATTGAGGCTGGAGGGTGATGAGACCAGTGGTAGGTAGTGGCCAGATTGGTGATGCATCTATAAGAATTTTGGCTATTTCCTGAGAACAATGAGACAGAAGGGGAGTTGTAGGAAAGGATTTTATTTTATGGAACTTGTATTTTGGAAGGATCTTTATAGCTGTAGTGTAGAGGACACTACCGACATGCCAGAGATATCCAGATCAGTCATGAGGGCTACTGTAGAATGACCTCAAATCCACACTCTACAGATAAAATAGACTTTGCAGTCTCAGATTCTGATTCTGTGGTTAGAAACGATGTGAGACAAAAATCTGCTAAGAGAGCATTCTAATTTTCGAAGGTAAGTCAAGCTTCACGAGTCTATTGAAAGTATTGCCCACTCTAAAAGGCTTTCCTCAACCACAGATACAAGGACAGTGAGCCAGGGAGAGAAGCATGTCAAAGGGACCTGTTTGGCTGCCAAAGAGGGCACTGGAACAACCTGGAAATAATGCAATGTATTGTCACCCATGATGTCAGAGCCTGGCCGTGACTCTACTCCAGCACCTCCTTCAGAAATACCATGGCAGCTTACTCTCTTGTGCCAGGCCATAGACCTTGCTTGGACTCTCCTCTCAACCCTGTTTCCCTACAGGCCAGTCTTTCCTGGTATATGCCTGCTGGAATTCTTTGCCTCAAACCTATGTATTGGTGAGTATTTAGCCCACCCAACACCCTGTAAAAGCAGATACATACAAGACAGCAACCATCTGCCAACTCATTCCCCAAACTTCTAACAGCTTCATTCTCTACATTTTGCTCTGTCCAGTGGGTGTCTTCTATCACCCCCAAGCTGTCTCTCCAGGTGATTCCTGGTTGGAATCATCCAATGAGACTATGAGCAGGAGATTGGAAACAGGAGGGCATGGCCACTCTCCCACTCAGCTTTGGCTTTCCTCTGTGGCTGCTGTTCTTACTGTGTGACCCTTACCCTACTGTCCTGTATCCCATGTGTCTCTATGGACACTTTCCTGCCTGTATTCCTTCAGCCAACAGAATGCAATACCTTTCCCCTTTGGCTGGTCTCCACATATCTCCCATTCCTTTTAGGTACACCAAACCCGACCTACTTTTTGGCAGTCATCCCTTCACACATTTCTCTTTGTTTAAAGCAGTTGTAGTGAATTTTCTTTCCTGCTGGGACTTAGATGAAAAGAAACATAATTCCGGTAAATGGGGTGTGTCATTGTGCATAGATTGTGGTACCTCCCACCATGCTGAATATTAGTGATGCCATGGCAGTTACGGGATGCCACTCTCACTCCTGTTGAGACCCACAGGCTTTCTTGTTGTATTCCCTTAAAGATATATTCACATGCATGTGAGTCCACAGTGGTTGGACACCTTCCCTGAGGCTAGTGGAGCTGGCTGTGGTGTGGTTTTTCATAACTTCTTTTTCAAATATCAAGTGCAATCTTCAGTACCATCTCAAATCACCCTCTTATTTTCATCTACCATGTGACCAAAGGTTTAACAACCAGATAGAAACATGGGCAGTTTCATCACACTCCAAACTGTTCAGACAGTTTTCATATATGCATATGTGTGTGTGCATGAACATATATATAATGGCAAATGGATATCTCCCTGCCTGAACAAATGATCAGGCCACTGTTTTTCACTTATATAAACAAGAAGCGGGACATAGGCCCTTTACCTTTTCCACAAGAATATATGAGCTCCAACATTTCAGGAGCCTACAGACTTCAGGACATCATCAGGAGTGACAACCCATGAGATGCTGCTTCTTGCCCTGGTAGAAAAAAGCAGACTCTTTGCATGCTAACTATGAGTTTCACACCATTCGTCCCTAACTATGGCGCATGAAGTTGAAAAGACACAAGCAGAATATATTCTCTACCTCCCTAAACCCACTCTTTCCAGGAGCCTGCTTTCTTGGGTGGAGTTAGCCATATACCCAAGAAACTCACAGACAGGCTGGTGGTATCCAGGATAATAACAGGAGACATTGTTCTTCCAGAAAGATTACGTGGGTCTGATGATTGGCTGATTAGATTTATAACAACTACAACCCCCCTTCGCTTCCTTGTTCAGCAAGTGTCCAGTACCCAGTCTGAAACACTTTCTCCAAACCGCCTCAAAGTGATTGCTTGGAATTTAGTTTGCATAAGGAATCTACACTGGCCTGTTCTGCTTCTCAGTGATATTGTCATTGGCTTGGACTTCAGCAACATTTTCTAACGCTACTACCATACACTTTGACTTGGACAAAGTCTCAGTCTCTTTACCTGCAAATCAAGTTCAGCTGCTAACATCTATTGTGGGTTGAACATGAAATATCCTCCACAAGTCTCTCATATGTTTGATTCTCAAATGGTGAATACAATTTAGGTGGTTTTGGAAACTTTAGAAAGTGGGAGCTAGTCTGAGTAAGAAAGTTACTGGGCTCTGCTTTTTTTTTTTTATTTTACAATATAATTTAATTCTACATATCAGCCATGGATTCCCTTGTTCTCCCCTCTCCCCTCTCCCCTCCCTTCCCCCCAGCCCACCCCCTATTCCCATCTCCTCCAGGGCAAAGGCTCCCCTGAGGATTGAGATCAACCTGGTAGACTCAGTCCAGGCAGGTCCAGTCCCCTCCTCCCAGGCTGAGCCAAGCATCCCTGCATAAGCCCCAGGTTTCAAAAGAGGAGGGTTTATATGGGCCCTGCTTTTAAAGGCTCTACCTGGTCTCTTCCTCTTTTTCTCAGCTTTCTCTTTACTATGAGGCGAACAGTCTTCCCCTCCATATTTCCACTGCCTTGATACTCTTCCAGAGGGTGTGTGGCTAAGCAAACAGGAATGGACCCTCTGAAGTCAAGAGACAAATCTTTCCTTTTCTTCAGTTGCTTTTGTTAGACATTCTGCCAAAGCAATGTAGAATTAACTAATATAACTTCAATTTATAATATGTATTCAACTAATGAAATAAATTCAATTCTCAATAGATTCTCTCTGTCCTTCTAAATTTTTTCCCTTGACATAAAGTAGTTCTGATATAAACTACAGACCTGTGATGTTATATAGTAATGCCAATGTCTCTCAAATATTATATACATGGATATTCAAATGATTTGATGTATTTGTTAATAAATAAAATTAATAGGAGGAAAAACCTAATTACTAAAAAGGAATGAAATATAATGTTATCTGAAGTCATATTTCCTCAGATGATAAGGTTTCATTTAGTATTAAGAAGTTAGTTGAGAAGCTTATTAAAATGATATCTTGAAAAATTTATGCAAGAGACATATATTTATAATTAATCATTTGCTTTAATTTATCATTGTAATTTACGTAATTCTACTACATTTCAATTTAGCAATATAAAATGACAATATAAAAATTTTTATATTTACCATAGGCCCTAGCATATAGGTTTGTACATAGTACTCCTGAGTTGAACTAATAAATGATGAATAAATAAATAAATCACTGTACCCAGTATCCTGTGAATAATAGCTACTGTCTTTTAAAACTTCATTAATAAGCAGTTTCTTTCCCTCCATTTAACCTTTCTCACACCTTGAAAATTTCTCCAAACTAAATTTTCTTCTCGTGGTCCTTCAAATATCTGTGATGATAATTGTAACCTAGCTCATTCAGCCAATAACTTAATGTGATATTAGCTCCTGTATCCAAGAAACCACTGGATGTTTAAGGATAAATACAAAAGATTTCATTTCACCATCATATAAAGTTCAGTATAGATGATCCTAACAATCAGGTGACTTTTCCCTGTCCTATGACAACCAGGAATCTACTATGCTGTGACTTCTATTGTTGTCAACATGCAATTTCCAAGGTTCCATGTCAATAGAAGGACTTTGAATTTGTGATTGAAGTATATTTAAGGTTGCAGTATAGATTCGGTACTCATCATTTTAGCTCACATACCATTGGCAGATGAGCTCACTATATGATGAAACAATCTGCAGATTATAGTATGGTCCTCTTTGTGCATGTAGATGGCAAAAACTTATCCCGTCTCTGTAAAGAAGACTTTAAAAGCAAGAGAAAATAGTAGAAAACATATAAGAATAAGTACCTTTACAATGATGACTTTGGGGTCCACATTGCCAGCTCAGATTTCTCTGCTGAACCTCAAATATCACACACAACTGTGCACTAAGGCTTTCAAACCACCATTGCTCTAACCATCACCCCGTCTTGGGATTCTTTGCAACAATGATTAATTATTCTAATGAGTATGACTTTATTTGTTGGAGATCCTTGTGTATTTTTGAGTACAGCTATACATGCTGTAGTTGATGATTTCCTCCAAAGGTTCAGAGATTGAGACCCTAATTCGCAAAAGAGAGAGAGAGAGAGAGAGAGAGAGAGAGAGAGAGAGAGAGAGAGATTGAGAAGTGGAGGGATCTTGAGCTGATTGGGTCATTAGGAGGTTGAGTGTCATTCTCTCAGGAGTAGCATTTGCTCTCACATGCTGGGGGTTGCTGGGTGGTTATTGTGAGCATGAGCTGCTGGACAATGAGGCTGCCTCCTGTGCTTTGCATTCTGTCCATGCAGATTGTCCTTTTGCTTTCTGCAAGGAGACAAGACAGCATGAGGCTATTACATGAAGTCGTACAGAAGCCTCCAGAACCCCAAGCTCTTATATAACTTCACTCCAAAAATAATAGAAGTGTATAGTGTGGTGGTATTGTGTTCCCCAAAATATTGTGTACCCTAATAAACTTATCTGGGGTCAGAGAACAGAAAAGCCACTAGATACTTAGGATAGGCAGTAGTAGCACACGCCTTTAATCCTATCATTCCAGAATCAGAAATCCATGCATTCAAGGATACATCCAAGCATGGTGACTCATGCCTTTAATCCTAGAAAGCGAGCCTTTAATCCCAGGGAGTGGTGGTAGAAAGCAGAAAGGTATATAAGGCGTGAGAACCAGAAACTAGAAGCATTTGGCTGGTTAAGCTTTTTAGGTTTTGAGCAGCACAGTTCAGCTGAGAGCCTTTCGGATATGAGGACACAGAGGCTTCCAGTCTGAGGAAACAAGATCAGCTGAGAAGTTGGCCAGGTGAGGCTAGCTGTGGCTTGTTCTGTCTCTCTGGTCTTCCAGTGTTCACCCCAATAACTGGCTCGGGTTTGATTTCATTAATAAGAACTTTTAAGATTCCTGCTACAGTATAGTAATTGTACAAAATCCTGGGTCTCACTATGACGTTACCCATATGCCAAAGACGCTTTAAGGCACACAATTATTACCCCACACTTGTCTTCTTTCTGTTGTGTGATAGCTCCCTCCTTTCATGGATCTCTATGTTTATCCAGGAGGAAGAACAAAATCATGTCCTCCTTTGCAAAAATATTTATCAAATTTTCTCACTCATCATTTTAACTGAAATAAGTCAAACTCTGAAATACAAGACTCATGTATTTTCTCTCATGCGTGAAATATGGCATAAATAAGTCACTGAGAAATGAAAAACTATCAAACTTCTCTTCTTTCTAAATTACCTCAGCCTTGGATATTCTCACACAGCAATGGAAAATGAACTAGATACATCATGGTGGCGTGAAGCATTCAAGTTTTAGAGCAGACTTGGAACACAGAGTTAAATTTATTTTAGTAGAGGGAGAGTGAAGTGTTTTCTTTGAGCAAGGTGTATGGCCTCCAACAGAATTAAGCATTGTAGGGAAAGAGGGGGAGGAAAGAGGGGCAAACACTGGACACAAAGACTCCTTCCGTGTGGGGGTTGATGTAAGATTTAATAGAACTGAAATATGTAACCATGGTTTTATAGTTGTTTGCCATGGTGTGAACAATGTAAATCCTTGTCTACACAGACTTCCAAAATGTCTTGTTCAGTAAAGCCTTTGAGAGAAGAAATTATTTTATAGAGAAAAAGCTCTACTTCTGATATTACTCAATACAGTGAAGAGCAGAGATAACATTCAAGGCTGAAGAAACTAGGGGATAGAAAATGGTGTGGTGTCACTAAGTGTTAACAGAAATTTTGGGCAGTGTGCCACGGCTTCTCTTAGTTGTCAACTTGACCCACGTGGGAACAAAGAACCTCAGTTGAGGAACTGCATCCATCTCATTGGACTGTGGGCAAGTTTCTCATTTAATGATTGAGTTTGGAGGGCCCAGGCCACTGTGGGCAGCAGGTGGACCTGGGCTATATAAGAAAGGGAGTTAAACAAACAAGAGGAAGCAAACCAGTAAGCAGCATTCCTCCATGGTTCCTGCTTCAAGCTCCTGCCTTAAAGTCCTGCCTTGGCTTCCCTCAGTGATGGGCTACAAATAAATCCTTTCATGACCAACTTGCTTTTGATCATGGTGTTTATCATAGCAACAATAAACCAAAGTAGGACAGAGTCCTTCCAAGTCCCTCATGCAACACAGTTGGTAGAGGTGGAAGTAAAGGGAAAAGATGACATCTGTCTGACAGCAGAGATAAGTCAGACTCAGTGAATGACAAGACATGCGAAGTTCTTAATGGACAACTGAGTGGCGTTGATCACAGATACATCTGTAACAATTCCTGTGGCTAATGGTGTAGCTTGGCCATTGAGCAGCACCTACCTAGTATACGCAAATCCCTGAGTTCAATCCTTAGCACAAAAATGGGACCATAACAGTCTTCACACATATACATGTACTTGTATGTATAACCAAGTGTCTTGTTTAGCATTAACTCCATTAACTATGAGCTTGAGACAGCCTAGAATCACCTGGGGAAAAAGTCTAAATTGAGTGATTTTTTTTTTATTAATTTGGTCTATAGGTATGTCTGTGAGGGATTGCCTTGATTATTAATTGATAAAGGAGGGCCCAGACCAATGTGGGTGGCACCATCTCTAGGAAGGTTGTCATGGGCTGTATAGGAAAGCTAGTTGAGCATTAGCCTGTGAGCCAGCCAGAAAGTGAGCTAGCAAGCAGCATTCTTCCATGGCTCCTGCTTTGAGTTCCTGCTTAACTTCCTGCCCCAACTTCTCTTGAGGATAGCATGTGATCTCAAACTGCTTTGGTTGGATTGTTTTATCACATCAGCAGAATGATGGGCATCAACAATTATCTTTTAAATTATCAGATTCCTGATTCTTCTCTGCCAAGCTGCCTCACCCAGACAACACCTAAATTTTGTTTCTCATTTATTGTGTCTCCCAAACTTGGCCTCTTTCTGCTCTTCTCACCTCTTATGCCCTAACTTACATTATGAATATCCCTCACATGGACATATAGAACATTTCCCTATCTAGTCTCTTTTAATCCAGCTGTTGGTCTTCTAATCCATCTACTCCTGCAAATTGGGTGAAATCTCTTCCTTATGCTGAAATGCTTCCACATTGTCTTCAAACTTCCTGAAATGGCTTCTGGTGAGGCATTTCTAAGCTGGATCGTTTCACCTCCTCTAGCTTTATAATTTTTCACTGTAAACCTTATCCAGTGTGCTCCACTGATAGTCACACCACACACCCAGTGTGCTCCACTGATAGTCACACAACACAGCTTTGGGTCTCAACAACTCCATGATTTTCTTATCTATTGGACTCAAATGCTTTGTTCTTTCTTGCCTTGGATCATGACTCTGAAAACCCATTCCTCCTCTCCTACTTCCCTCATGAGCTGCCTATCTACTAGATGCTACCTCATCTATGAAGCAGTATTCCTTGTCTTCCCTAAAGTATAGTTCACATTTTGCTCTTCTGTGGTTCTGTTAAAGCCTGGGTTTATTTTACCAATTTTTTTTATTTGTTGTTTGTTTGTTTAATCATTTTCATACATTCACTGGTTCACTTGTCCATGTCCTTAGGATGACAAGGTCTGTGGGGCTTTGCTCTATTTTTGCATCTATCATGCTTTACCAAGAAAACACAAACCAGTCATTTTTTATGAAGAAAGTGAATACCAGGAATTGGATGAATTGGCTGAAAAGGCAAAGATAGCAACTCTTGCCTAGGAACAGGAATCAGTTGCCATACCTAGGGTTGGGGAGGAAGGAAGGAGGTAGAGATATATCTCAAAGTCTGCCGAAGATATTCTGCCAACTGGGACTTAGCTCATCTGAGAGGGGGGCTGGCTGATGCTTATGTTTCGGGGGTGCAGAAGAGGGCCCCAGGGAGCCTACAGAGGAGAACCCAGGTGACTGCAGCTATTACCTCCTAGTGGAAGAGAGAGGCAAGAGTGGAGATCATGATGAAGCTAGTAATAGAAATGTGGGGAAAATGGGAACTCTCTGCTGTTGAGTAAAGACCGTTAGTATGGCCACATTACCACACATAGCAGCAAATAGGATTATGGGATGGCACAGACTTCATCCCCTTCCAAGGTCCCCAGAAATCCTGCTGACAGAGCCTAGGGTGACCCTAGTATCAAGGTTGCAGTTTGCAGAGCCGTAGGTGTAGGGTCCCAAAGGGCATAAGATTGACACTCAGCAATGACCATCTGTGTCAGCACAGCCCAGTGCCTCATGACTGGGAACCATTAACCATCTGGTAAATATTTATCAGATGAATGGCACAATTAAAATGAGTACCTGTGCTGTGTCCCAGAAAGTGACCAGAATAACTAGAGGCATGTATGACAAAGGACAGAAAAAGAGAATGACACCAAGGATATATTTGCTATCGTCCAAACATTGCACAGTTACCTCTGGGTAAGAGCAGGTCTCAGCAAACTCACTGAAGATACCTGATGTCAAAGGGTAGGACCCATGCCCAGGAAGGCTATTCAGCATTGTAAGAAACAGACAAAGAAAGTTAGCGATTCAAACTGATACCTCTGATTCAGGCAGGGTTTTCGAGAATGGCATCATCCCACTGTAGAACCCAGAGGACATTCCGCCAAGCTAGAGAAAAAGCTCCTGGTGTATAGCCAGCCTCCACCCTAGCCCAGGGTGCCTCTGGAGGGTGCGGCTGAAGAGGGAGAGAGGAAACTGGGCGACCTGTCTTCCTGTGCTGGGTAAGGTCTGATGAAAGCAAAAGCTGAGTGATCAGCAGGGGGATTGCTCTACTAGCTAGTTTTTAGACTGTAGACCTTTAGCTAAAGTAACTGGGTCATTTTGTGTTCAGATAGTGTTTTCAAATCACAGGGACAAGAGTAGCCCCCAAGGGGCAGGGAGGAGACAAATTTGTGTGGCCGGTGCATACAGAGCCCATGGAAATTGCAAAGCTGATGAAGAAATCATGCTCCTGTGGTGCAGTTTCAGTGATCACCAAGAGAAGAAAAGATGCAAATGAGCTCTCCTGCCAGGCCCCAGCTCCCTTTCGCACCCCCTCTCATAACCCTCACCACCCACTCCAGCCCTGCTCAGGATGTGGAAATGCTGAGCTGCTGAGCGAGACTGAGGGAGCCAAGTAAATATACGGTGGCTCACATGGGCATCTGCCATTCAGCTATGATCCCTCTGCACTGACACAGGTGTGAAAAGTGAAGAGGCAGTCAGTCAGGAGCAGAGCAAACACAAAGTAACACGAAACTCGGTTTAAAGCATAAACCATTTCCAAAGAAAACAGTTCATACAAACAAGAAGTAAAGAATCAGGGACACATTCATTATAAGCAACCAAAAATATTGACTATATAACAACATAGAATTTTTAAAGACGTGTGCTCAATAAAGATGACAAGATAATGTATTGGAAAGAAATGTGTAGTGGGGTCATTAAAGGAAAAGGTAGAAGAGAAATCACATCACTTCAGCATTTATGGAAGGAGTTAGAAGCAAGGAGAAGAAAGACATGAGCTACAAAATTGAATTATAAGATGTGGGTAGTTTTGATAAAAAAGGAATCACCCATAATCACCACAGAGAAAGAGAACAGGAGGATAGGCACAATCAGACATTAATTAGAAGATGAAAGGAAGACAGCAGAAACTTAATAGTAGAGATAACCAGCATTTCTGAAGAAAAGGAAAAGATAAAAGAAGCAAAAGTATTTCCAAAGATATATGAAAAAAAAGACACCCGGAATCAAGAAGAGATCTGAATTTGTGCATCAAAAGAATTTACTGATTCTGAGGCAAAAAATAACAAAAGGAAACAGGCTAATTATATTCCACTCAGATGCTACATTCACATGCTGACATTTCATCTGCTAATCATACTCTGGTGAAAAAATATTTAAGCAATAACCCTACCATCATCTAGGTAGACTGAACAAATCATCCCCAAAGATAAGAAAACCAGATGAACCGCTGGGATTCTTCAACATTGAATGCCAGAAAATGAAAACAAAAGCTTAGAAAATTCTGAAAGGAAAAGATGTAGGCACAGGAATGCCATTTCTAACAAAACTGCTGTTTTCAGGTTCAGGAACAGATATACCCCCGTTGGGGAAGTGTATGACCCTTGTCCTTAAGAATCTCTTCTAGAAAGAGGAAATCCAAGCTGGAGAGAGAACAAGAATGCAAAATGGATAAGCATGGCAGTGATCGGGGTAAAGCACTGACCATTGGGAACTTCTGTAACAAAATACCATAGACCAGGTGGCTCAAAAACAACAGACATTTCTTTCTCACAATTTTAGAAGTTGAGAGTGCCAAGATCAAGATGACAGAGCATTTGGTGACTCTTGAGGGGCACTTCCTGGCTCACAGATGGCATCTTCTGGTTATATCCTCATGTGGAGCAAGAAAAGAACTCTGGTGGTGTCCTTGGCTCCTTAGGACACTCACATCACTATGGGGTCTCCATCCTAAAGGTCCCAACCACCTAAAGTAATCACACTGGGAACAATGAAGTACCCATATTTGGTTTTTGCAGGGACACGTACATTCAGAACATAGCTAGACTGAATTCATATGCATATGGGACAGTGTCTAAATCCTTGTAGTGAATGTGGTTATAAGACAATAAAAGTAATAAGATTCATTGAAAGAGAAAAATAGAGATCATGCCATGATGCTAGAACAAGTCTGGGATGTCTCTGGCTGTGGTAGAGAGGGGAGAGGGAGGAGGTGGGTGGAAAGAAAGGAAAGGGGTTAGATTCTGGCAAGGAACCAAGAACAACTGCTGCATTATTGAAGGGCAAACCTCGGAAAATCCAGATTTTTGACATATTTTTTTTTTAAAGATTTAGAAGAAACTCCTAACAGACCAAAAATAGCATACTCTAACATGGCCAGAGAGCTGACAAATTAAGTGAAGGGCACCCAAATCAACTGAAGACTTCTTAAAAGGCAGCTCCAGAGGGGGCCCAGGACTCTCCATCTCTGAGTAGCTATGTTGCTGTCATAGTGTGACATGGTGTGTCATAGTGTGGTCAGAGCCACACTTGTAGAAGGACCCTGATGACAGCAATGGACGTGTACATCCTTAAGTTCTGATAGTCACATTCACAGAAACTTGCTACATGACAGACACCTCACAGTGCTCAAATATACTGCAGCTTTTTGCATCCAGACCTTTAGTCATGTGGGGTCACCTGTCAGAAATGCCTTGTCTCCTTCCCTACTATCATGAGGACTCTACATAGAACCTAAGTCAGGCTCCACTGCCATTGTACTGGCTCCATTAGACCCCCTGCATGCCTAGGCCAATTCATCAGCCCTTTATCTTTACCTCTGGAACTGTCTACATCTGCCATATCTTAAAGTGCCTGTGTCTAGGTCCTAGTTTCCTTATGGGAATGTAAAGAGTCCAGGCTGGGGAGCTTACTTTATTCAACAGTGTTTTCTTGTGATACAAAACACCGGCTCTCATTTCCACTCAATATCCAACGTCTTCAGTTGAACGAAGTCGATTGGATTGAGAAATGAATACTGACTGTTAGGGTTGTAGAACCCCGTGGAAGTGCCTTCTTAGGAAGGCCTTTCCTGGCAGTTTGATCTGTTGTTATGTCTGGTATGTCTGACCAGCGGTATGGAGTGTTGACTGACTGAGGTGGTAAATCTATAGTCCACTAATAAACCCAGGCAGCTTTGTTCCCTGTACCAGCCAAAATCACTCAACCCCATCGATAGCAAGCATGCAGAAGAGCGAACAGATTGTTCGTTAACTGAATTCTTCATCTTTAAACCATTTGTTTTGACTTGATACAGATCTACAATAAAGCTCAGGCCTCAAAGAATTAATTCTCTTAAAATTCATGAGTAATTCCTTCCATTCTCTTAATAACACATTTCACTTCTCTTCAGCCAATTTCTGTGACAGACCTAAGCCTGAATTTAGAAATAAAACATATAGTCAAAAATATAAAAATCATTTGAATGAATTCAAGCTTTGTTTTAATTACATTTGATCAGACTACGTAGGGAGTGATGTAATTACATTAACAGATGACAAGGAAATACTGTTCAATTTCTATTTTGTCCTTCTGTGTTGGGAAAGTTATTTTTGTAAGGAAAGCTACATGTATCATGGCCATGAGGCATTTAATGCCCAGATCGGAGTCTCTCAGTAGAGAATTCCTTATTGGGTTAAAACAAGAGTCCTGGGTTTTATACACTGCAGCCTCCAAAATACCAGGGACATTTTTATGAATTGAATATGAAATGTCTCCCTACCCTGGCTAATGCTTCAAATACTTGATCCCCAACTGGAGGCACCTTTGGGGAAATGATGGAAACTTCAGAAGAGGATCCTATTGGGAGAAAGCAGGTGACTGGAGGTGACTGCTTGGGAGTATATATACTGCCCTGACCACTTCCTTTCTTTAGCTCTACTTCCTGCTTGTTAGGAAGCATCTCTCCCTCACTACCTTCTTCCACCATGGAGATGGGTTCAAGTGCGTGGTGCCAAGAGACCATGAAATGGACCCATTGAAACCAGGAGCCAAATGAAGTTTCTCGTCCCTTAACTCTTTCTATAGGGTGTTTTAATGAAAGCAATGCAAAAATAACATGCACACAGACATGGAGGTGACTGAAAGCACCTCGGGGAAATTGTCACCAAAATACTCTTGAGAGAAACCCAGAATGGACAAACATACCTGACTTTTTAAATGGGAAAAATGTGGACTTGTTGATCTGTTTGTCTGTTTGCTTGTTTGTCTTTCCGTTTGTTTAGACAGGGTCACTATGTAGCCCTAGATGGCCTGGAACTTGGTATATAGACAAGGCTGGTCTTGAACTCCCAGAGATCCATCTGCCAATGCCTCCTGAGTGAGTGCTAAGGATTAAAGGCATTCACCAACACACTCAGTAAAATGTGGATTTTTCAAAATAAAGATGTGTTCCCTATCTATCACATTTATATTTTATTGACCAAAAACTGCTTTTGAAAATTTGTGAAGAATTGGAGATCTCTGGAAATCGGAATAGGAGTGTTTTAGAATTACACAGAAAATTCCCAGTTTCCTCTCAGTAGGCTCACTGGCCTGGGAAATCAATAAGCCAATAGATCACATGCCTGTTAGCCCCACGGCGGCTACAGCAGGAACTTGGCTGCGTTATTTTGGCACTGGTAAACAGCAGCCTGCTCTGTACCTTAGAAAAGTGGCACCCAGATAGAAACTTCTGGAAGTCTGCCACCAGGCTCTGGTTTTTAGACTCCTCTGCTGGTCACATATCAAAAGGTGAATTTGGGAGAATGCCATGCAGTGTCTTTGTGTTCTTCATTTTGTCCACGACTTTCATAGTTTCAAGTCAGTTGTGAACTTTAATTCTCCCCCAGGCCTGTGGAAGCATTTGTCCAGATAATTTTCATCATGCTAGGGAATGTATGAGAACCTAGAGCTGGTAACCCTTTCCCAGTTTTGAAGACCTCCTTTCTTTGCCAAATGATCTTTAAAACCCCTCCAACATGTGAAGAGGGAAGAGCACATGTTCTGATTTTCTCAGAACTGGCTGGGTTCCCAAGGATGTGAGGCATTCCATAATAAAATGGACCATGTTCTGGATAAATTGGGGCAATTTTATCACCCTGATATCAAGAATACCTTCCTCCTTCTTTATCATCGCCCGGAAGTTTGTGTCTCCCCTTCCTCTTTGGACTGAGCAGGGCTCAGGACCAAGAATGTTGGATAAGGTGGGTAGATTCTGATAGATTGTGGACTGTAGGAGAATTTGCTTCTAGTGTGATGTGTACTGAAACAGGTGCCCTATCTTTTTCTAAGTATAAGTATGGGGTGTCTGGCTGCATTCAAGTGAGCATTGTGGTTGATATATTGTGCACCCCAATAAACTTATCTGGGGTTCAGAGAACAGAACAGCCACTATATTAAACATGAGATAAAGCAGTGGTAGCACATGCCTTTAATCCTAGCATTCCAGAGGTAGAGATCCATCCGATCTCTGTGAGTTCAAGGCCACACTGCAAACAGCCAGGCATGGTAACACATACCTTTAATCCCAGGAAGTGATGGCAGGAAGCAGAAAGGTATACAAGGCATGAGGACAAGGAACTAGAGGGTTTAAGCTTTTAGGCTTTTAAGATTTGAGGCTTTTAGCAGCAGTTCAACTGAGATCCATTTGGGTGAGTACTCAGAGGCTCCCAATTTGAGGAAATAGGATCGACTGAGAAGTTGGTGAGGTGAGGTTAACCATGGCTTGTTCTGCTTCTCTGATCTTTCAGAATTCACCCCAATACCTGGCTCCTGAATTTTCTTATTAATAAGACCATTTAACAATTCGTGTTACAGAGAATTATCCAGAAATTATTTAAAATGGCAATGGTAGTTGTCAGGGTAGGTCTGTCCTTGCCATTCTGCTCTAAGGGAATGAGAATTCGTGAAATTCCAATTGCATTGAGAGATCCACACTGTATTTATTCTCTCTCTCTCTCTCTCTCTCTCTCTCTCTCTCTCTCTCTCTCTCTCTCTCTCTCTCCCTCCCTCCCTCCCTCCCTCCCTCCCTCCCATAATCTTGCTAGGTTACCCAGGCTTTCCTTGAACCTTTCATGGGATCCTTTCCTTTCAGACTTCCTCCCAAGCATCAGGCTTACAGATATGTGCCATGACATGCAGCTCTGAGCTCTAGGCTACCATGCCTGACTTTGCTCTCAGGTTCCTACGTATAAATCAACTGCCACAAATCAGGACTCATTCACATAGTATCTCACAAAGACAGTAGAAAAACACTCTTCACCCACTGCTTGTACAAGAGAAAGGTGAAGTCTCCAGCCCCAGATAAACTTAAAGAAGTGCAAGGTCTCCTTCTGGAAAAGGTTTATTCTAGGACTGTTGCCAGGGCAGGGGATTTGAGAACTGGGGTAAGGAAGGAGAGAAACTCTATTTGAGATTTAAGCACCACAGTGAAAGGTGAATCTGATGCAGATACAAACCAGAAAGGAGGCAGAGGCCAGCTTGGACACTCCGACCAAAAGACCTGGGCCAAAGGAGGATGCAAGTGAACTCCTAGAAGATAGATGTTTGGGCTGGAGTTAGGGTGCCCATGCCTGTGTCTATGAAGTCATGTGCTGGTACTAATATCGCCTCTTATGGGGGTCACCTTTTCTGAATAAAGCAACTCAAAGAAGGCACCCCACACTTGGAGATCAACCAGAGGTTGCGAGGAAAGCTGGTACAACATTAGTTAAGGTTAGTCCTTTGTGTTGTCTCCAGGACTGTTTGTAAAAATCCCACACATAACTGGAAACCTGTATAAGGAAGTTCATCAGAAGACAAGATGGAGAGAGAAATGTGACATCATACAAAATCAGAACCATTACACATTAGAAGCTCTGAGGGGATCTGGCAGGCCAAGAAGTATTACTGTTCAACCTACCGACCAACCTGTTTTCTGAAGACAGACTTCTATGGACAGCTTTCTAAATACAGAAGTTTTCGCTGCACAGGTGGGGTAATTTTCCAGACATGCCACAAGAGATGCGAAGTACCCGAATAAGGAGACAGGATGATGCAGGGCTTCAGAGTGTCGGCACGGTTTATTTGTAAAACATCCAAAGCCCCTGGCAAAATGTTAACATCTGTCAAATATCAGCAGCGAGTACATAGATGTGTGTTATATTAGTTCTGCAATCTTTTGAAATATCTTATAAGGAACTATTTTTAAAAAATTGAAAACAAAAAGCACATGCCCCATGGAGTTATCCCTGTCTGTTGAAATCTGAGGGATCGGGTCCTGGCCACAGATGGTAACCACCTCCTCCTTCCTGTTCAGTGCCAACTGTCAGAGAACGAACTGCAGAACTCTTGCAAAGATTGGGCTAAATTGTCAAGTCTTCTCTTGACACCCTGAGCTTGCTTCATTCATATGGTAGATTCTTTTTGACTTGTTTTGACTTAATTACTGGAAAACTTGATGAAACTTATCTGCACATGTACACTCCCTTGGCAGGCCTGGATTTTTTTGTCTCATCTCTGGACCATGTAAACTTTATGGAAGATGAACAGGTAGCTTGGTGATTAGGAGTACTTGCTGCTCTTGCAGAGGACCTGGGTTCAGTTCCCAGCACCCACACTAAGAAACTCACACCCATATGAAACTCTATTTCCAAAGATTCAGTGTTATCTTCTTGCCTCCATAGGCACTGGGCACACATGTGGAGATCAGCCAGATGAGCAGGCACGTGTGTGTAACATAAAACTAAGATTTTAAACAACTTCATGTATTCTGATTTTTCCACACACAAGAACCTATTGTCTGTTGGGAGCAGATTGTCACGTTGAGTCACAGATTTTGGAATCACTGAAGAATGGAGCGGTTCCTTCAGTACATGACAAATGCAGTTCCTGTGTGACAAATACATAGTATATCAAAAAGAGGACTCAACGTGATCTGGTTATTGAGACAACGAAACACACTAAACAGTTCCTTGAAAGACCTGAATCCCACATTCTAAACTGGTGAGATCAGAATCTACAGTGTGCTTGCTTGCCCAATGCATGAACCTGGAAGGTGAGCTTAAAGGGCTCCTGATTAGGAGTAGAATTCTGCCTTCTGAAGGCTTAAACCTAAACGTTTACTTTTCTCACACAGCACCAAGTTTTCAGGAGGGCAGCCCAGGATTGCTTCAGCTGTCCAGCCCTGTCCACCAGACCCACTTCCTTCCTTTCCTTCTGCTCCTCCGGCCCCAGTATGGCAGTTTGACATTTCCTGGTTGTTCTGTGCTTGATGCAGCAATGAGCCCCAGCTGCTTTCAAACACAGGAGGCAAGAATAGGGAGAGGGGGCAGGAGAAACAAAACACAGAAACACAAAAACTCCCCCATCTTATAACTTTCTTAACAACAAAGAAATAACCTTTTTAAAGAACTTTCCAGACAAACTTAATTCACAAATTGGTGACCCATGCTTGGTGCATGGTAACTCCAAAGAAATTTGAAGGAAAAAAAAAACCTCGAAGGTGTAAAAGAAGATACTGCTTGGCAAGGGCAAGAGTCTTTCACAGACATGCCTGGGGTCTAACTTCTGCAATTATGAGCTAAGCACAGCTTAGCTATTAAACATTGCGTGTCCCAGGATCCTTTCTGACTGTAAAAAGACATTGGCTCTTTGGAACTGATATGTAAAACCCACGGTGAACAAAATAAAAACATTTTGGGAATGAAACTATTCAAGAACCCCATGGCAGAACAAACTATAATGTTTACTGGCTTTTCCAATATGGTACATTTTGTTCTGTTTGCAAAACAAACAAATTCCCATTTTCCTTAAATCATAAATTTACTTTGCAATTGATTTACCATGCAATCCACCAGTACTGGGCTTTGGTGACTTGCTCAACAAATGGTCAATATGATTTTGGGGGTCAAAGGTTTACAAGAGCTACAGACAAGCTTACAAAATCTGGTATTGAGGGAGCAGTTGCAATCTACCACATCTGGATACCCGACCAGGAAAGTAGTATATTATTAATATGCAACACAGGGGTCAATCTTTCTTAACATGTAGCTCTAGGTAGGTGTGAGTTATCATCCTCCTAGGCTTAGCTACAATTCAGGCATTGCCTTTCCTGAAAAACCTGTTGAGGATGCCCAGGGTGGGTGGCTGTCTTCCTGGTGAGTGGAGCTGAATCATGAATTCTTCTCCAAGTTATGTGATTGACAAGTGAAAAATTGTGTTTGTGTTTGTGGTGTATACTGCCATGTTTTGATGTATGAGCACACTGGGAGATGATTAAATCAAGCCAATTAACTTATCTTTCACCTCAATACTTCTCATTTTTTTGAGAACATTTAAAATCTCTCTCAGCAATTTTCAAGAATATGACACATTTATTATAGACTGCAGTTGCCGAGTTATGTGATGAATCTGTGGAACTTGTTCCTTGTAACTGCTTATTTACAGGCTTTGGCAAATACTGCCCCACTCCTCAGCCTTTCCCCATGACCCTTGCTGGCTTCTGTTCTCATCACTGCCTGTGTGTATTTAATTCTTTTGCATTCTCTGTATAAGTAAGACCATACAGACAGGTATGGTGGCTCCTGCTTGTAATTCTACCACCTGGGAAGATGATGCAGGAAAGTTGCCTTTAATTGGAGTCCATCATGGTATAGAGAGTGGATTCTAGGCTAACCTTGGCTACAGAATGAGACTTTGTCTTGAAAAGAGAAAAGGTAGATCATGCAGATCTGTATGTGGCTTGTCTCACTTAACAAACTGTCCTCTAGATTTCTTCAAAAGATGCATGGTACTCCATTACGGATCTATACTGTGTCTACTACACTCTGTACTGCATAATATTCTTTGAAGAATACTCATGCAAGTGTCTGTCATATATCTAGAGCTATGCTGGTTGGGGAAAGTGTTTTTGGAAATTTTCAGTGTAAGTCGGGCCTATACTTGGTCTTATTTCTTTTCAGTTTGCTTCTGCTTGCTCTGATATCACTCTTAGTATTTCCACCAGAAATTAATGGCAGAAAACATTGACAGAGATAGGTAAGTTGGTGGACAGATGACAGGGAGATTGTCATATGTAATTTTGACATTTGACCTTGGGAAGGCTAAATCAACTCTACATGATTCTTAACCTTTGATTCCAGAGCTCTGGGTTCAAGGGTAGAAGACACTTGAAAAGCAAAGACTGGTAGAGGAACCTAAGAAGTTCTGGAATCCACACACATGATCTGGGCTCATGGGGTACATTATAGCATCCTTCAACTCTCAGAGCACATGTGACCTTTGTCTAGGGATCCTGCAGAAGCTAGGATGCTCCATCACATTGCTGAGCACATGTGGCTAGTCCAGGAAAAGCTGGAGGAAGATCCAGAGGACGTAGAGGATTTGTAGGCCCTGCTGCCACCCACATTGTTAAAGTAGTTGGGACATAATTGAAAGCATGTGTGAGCTACAAAGGCCTGATGCCAGCCCTTGGTGCTTATCACAAGCTGTGTTCTCATGCCCACTGTCAGAATCAGAAGGGATAAAACTGGCCCTGTGCCTGCTCTGCAAATGAGAAGTTGTGAGCGTGTGTGTGTGTGTGTGTGTGTGTGTGTGTGTGTGTGTGTGTGTTACTCTCCAGACCTTCCTCAGGAACCTTTCTGTGATGTTCTCTAGTAGAAATTCTCAGGAAAAGGAACCTTGACATGTAGCAGCCCAGGCGGTCTGAGACATTACACCTGGAGGTAGGAAAAGCCAAATGGTAAGGCTTGGTTTTCTCTAATACAAAAACCGTCTTCAATTCTAAACACATCCTTCTCTTACAAGCTTCCCCTCCTCCTAGATAGAACCACAGATTAGTAGTTCAAACTAATCAATACTTGGTGAGTTCTTGTTGTTCACTAGACCCTGAGTATACTAAGCCTCTGTAGTATAACTTCCTAACAAACCTCCTATTCCCTCCCCTACAATCTCCCTTCCACGCATGATTGCAAATATCTATCCCATCATGCAAGTCCATAGCCTGGAACTCCAATGGCTTCTGTTTATGTGTGGGATAGAGCCTAAGGCTCTTAAGCGTGGTACCATAAGCCTTGCAACCACCTGCTTCTTTGCATTCTTTTAAAATGGTCTCTCCAGAGACACAGTCCCTGATTAATACAACATTATCTTCTTTCTCATTGACAAATAATTGGGCATATTTGTGGAAAGTAGTGTGACATTTCATCCATGTAAACAATGAGTAATGATCAAATTAACTTATCAACACCATCACTTCGAGAATTTATCTTTGCCTTATGCTGAGAACATTCAAATATCCTGCCTTCTGTTTTTGTTTGTTTGTTTTTTGTTTTTTTGTTTTTTCTCACTATGTAGTACTGGCTGGCCTGGAACTCACTGTGTAAACCAGGCTGGGCTCAAACTCACAAAGATCTGCCTGCCTCTATCTTGCCAATGCTGGAATTAAAGGAGCTTAGCACAGTGCTGGGCTCTGTCCTCAGTGTACTATTGTTGGCTCTAGTCACCTGCTGAATGATACCCGAGCTTATTGGGACTATAGGAATCTATAGCTTGCACTCTCTGTCCACTCCCTACTAGTCCCAGCTTCTAGTCATTGCCATTCTACTCTCCACTTCTTCTAGAGCAGCATTTCTTTGATTCCCAAATGAGTGGGATCATATGGTATTGTCTTTGTGCATCTGTCTCGTCTCACGAAACAGTGAGTCTTTAACAGTGCATGATTACACACACCATTTACTTCAGTCCCAGAACATACACTATTTTCTTTGTTAAAATGTTTAGATTTAAAATAAAATTGCATCGTTTTCCGCCTTCTCTTTCCTACCTCCAACCCCTCCCATGTATACCTTTCCCATGTCTCTCTCCCACCCATTCAAATTCATGGCCTCTTTTTCTTTAATTGCTGTTGTTGCTATGTATGCTCCTAAAGTTATAGATACAACCTGTTTAATCCACATAATTCTACATATATGTGTATATATGTGTGTACACATATAAATTATAAATATATTATATATATATTATACATATATACATATGTTTATGTCTACACACCTACTCACATATATACATATTAAAATTTTCAGGACTGAGTACTCAGTATTTGATCACCAACTGTGGGGCCTCATCTCATGGTAAGACTATTTCTTGAAGACTAGCTTTCATGGTACCAGAAGATGTGATGCAAGCTTCCAAAGAGAAGGGAAGCAATCAACAGTCCCACCCAGCTATAATGACTGTGAATCACAACAAAATTAAAATGGCATGGTATCCTTAAGGGTGCAATATTGGCATGCATACTTTGGTAGCAAGCAGTAGCTCTCTAATTGGATGTAAGGACCAATCAACAAGAGGGAAATCATGTGTGCCACTGGAAACCTAGTCAACTCCCCAGGGCAGGTGAAGTCATGGAGCTTGGAGGAGAACCTACAACCACAATGATCCCTAACTACTTTTTAAGTAATTATCCTTATACCCACATATAAGTGTAGTCCTCACCCCTTAGTAAGGAAACTTCTCTTTGAAACAGATGGAGACCATTACAGAAAACCACAACTGATCAAAATACAGAGAACAATTGACAGGGTAACACCCAGCCCCAATGGACATATCGACAGGGTTGGGGATAATAACAGAAGAGAGGGTAGAAAGGTTGTCAGAGCCAGAGGAAAAAGAAGTTTGCTGTAAGAATTCTAGAAATGTCAGAGAAGCTATACCCATGAAATCTCAACAACATGGCTGCCTAAACACACTGTTTTCTTGATTGTCTCTATCTGAAATTATGCTTTTGGTTCCCTTCTCTCCTCTCCCACTACAATCAAGAATGACAGGGGCAGAAACTTAGTTACTAGACCTCCCTAAACATTAAGTGCTCTTAACAAATATCCTTTAACTACATCTGCCTACAGCCGATAGTTAGCCACACAGTAAGGAACCTGTTTCCTGCCCTCCATTTTACAAAGGATGAGATGCAGAATCAGAAAGATGGGGTCATTTTCTCAAGACTTGTTGCGGGCGGGTGGAGCTATAGACAAACCCCCTTTTCTGTCACCTCTATTCAAAGATGGAAAGCTCTGCAGTACTTTCTCTAAAGTAAGCAACAACCCCAAAGTATCAGTTTTGTAGGCATCTCATAAACTGACTGTCCTGTTGGAAAACTAACAACTTTTCTGCTAAGAGGCAACTTTATTTGGCCACCTGGTTGTCTACTCTCTGGCTGACACTTGACGTTACCCTACCCCAGCCAAAGCACCCACTAAATATCATCATCAAAGCTAAATGTTCTGCCTGTGAGTCTTACCAATCTTTTTTCCCTGCCTTAAAGCTCCTTGGTTCAACCCTGTCCTTAGCTTCATTTTTCTTTCTTTTAATATTTAGCTTTAAATATGTTCTATCTAGTTGCATTTGATGTGTCTTTTCAGGCTGCCTTAAATTCTCCCCAGGACAAGGTGAGCATAAATAATTAAATGGGAATACCTATGGGGTGCACTCCAGTACCACTTCAAGCAGCACTAACATTTAATGTAGGTAAAATAATGAGACAAAACTTGAGTTTCAGTATTAAGAAGCCAGAGGGTAGTCATTAAAAGTGATGATCACAAAGACTATAAAACTGCAAAGTTGCTTACAGTATAATGTGATCAGAAGCTGCGTCCAAAATGCACATTAGCTCTGGCTTCAATGATCTGAAGCATGAGACTAAAAGGAAACACGATCATCCTCCATTTTGTTCAGATCTGAATTGTGTAAATGAAAATGGTGTAAGACAGAAATATAATACCCCATGTCATAAATCAAACTTTATGCATGTCCCTGTCTTCATTATAGAGAATTCAAAACCTACACAACACAGAGTAGGGCAATACAAGCCCCACACCCAGCACCCAACTTCAACAGTCACAGGAACCCTGCTACTCCTGTTCTTTCTCTACCTCCACCTATTCTCCATGTTTTTTTGACTATTTGTTAAAATATGTATATTGTGGGCCTGGAGAGATGGCTCAGTGGCTAAGAGCACTGCCTGCTCTTCCAGAGGTCCTGAGTTCAACTCCCAGCAACCACATGGTAGCTCACAACCATCTCTAGTGGGATCTGATGCCCTCTTCTGGCACAAAGTTGTACATGCAGATAAAGTACTCATATACATAAATAAATAATAAAATCTTTTAAAAAAGAATTTTAAAATATGTATATTGTAATTCCAAACATGCATGTACTGCCTTAGCACCCCTGCAAATCACTCCTTCTATTCCAAAAGACTTGTTGGTGTCTTTTCCCACTTTTTCAAAGTCTGTCATAATAAATTCATTTTTGTTTGTTTTGTTTTGTTTATTTGGGAACTTCATTTAAAAGGAATCATGTAGTTGGTTTTTTTTTTTAACTCTACTCTTTGGGGGCCCCCGACCCAGCTCCCAAATAAATACACAGGGACTTATTCTTTCTTATGAAAACCTGGCCTTAGCTTAACTTGTTTCTAGCCAGCTTTTTTAAAAAAAAAAAAAAAATTATCCCCTCTACCTTTTGCCTCTGAGTTTTTACCTTTCTTTATTCTGTATGTCTTTCTTTACTTCTTTCTCTGTGGGTGGCTGGGTGGCTGGGTAGCCGGGTGGCTGGCCTCTGGTGTCCTTTTCTCCTCCTTTCTCCCTTGGCTTGTTCCTCCCTCTTTTCTTCCCCGCCTATTTATTCTCTCTGCCTGGCAGCCCCACCTATCCCTCTCCTGCCTAGCTATTGGCTGTTCAGCTCTCTATTAGATCAGTCAAGTGTTTTAGGCAGGCCAAGTAACACAGCTTCACAGAGTTAAACAAATGCAACATAAAATAATGCAGCATATTTTCCCATTGTTAAACAAATATTCCACAACATAAGCAAATGTAACACATCTTAAAATAATATTCCACAACAGAATCACAAAGTGTGTGCTTTATGTGTCTTTGACTAAGTGGGAAGCCTCTGATACTAATCCAGCATATTACCTCTGCCTCACATAGCCAGGTTCTCTATCCTCTCAAGTAGCTCATGTTGACTTACCATTTTTTATTTCTTAAAATTTGAGAGAGAGGGAGAGAGAAAGAAAAGAGAATGAATTTAATTTTTTGGGGGGGTATGTTCAAGACTATTTTTTTAATTTTATTTTTTTATTAAGAAAAATTTTTCATTCATTTTACACACCAAAGACTCCCTCTACCTTTCCCCTGCACCCCCAGCCTCCCTCTCCCAACCCACCTCCCACCCCCACCTCCCCATACAAGAAGGCAAGGCCTCCCATGGGGAGGCACATCCAGTAGAGGCAAGTCCAAGCCCTTCCCCCTGCCCCAAGGCTGCACGAGGTGTCCCATCATAGGTAGTGGACTTCAAAAGGCCCACTCATGCACCAGGGACAGATTCTGATCCTACCGCCAGCCCCCCACACACACACAAGCAGATCAAGCTATACAATTGTCTTGCCATGCAGAGGGCCTAGTCCAGTCCCATGAGGCTCCACAGCCATTGATTCAACTTTCACGAGTTCCCACTAGTTTGGTTTGGTCATCTCTGCAGGTTTCTCCATCATGATCCTGATGCACTTGCTCATAGAATCCCTCTTCTCTCTCTCTCTGACTGGACTCCTGGGGCTCTGCTTGGTGTTTGTCTGTGAATCTCTACATCTGCTTCTATCAGTCATTGGAGAGAAGCTCTGTGATGACTGTTAGGGTATTCACTGGTCTGATCACAGGGGTAAGCCAGTTCAGTTCAGGTACCCTCTCCATCAAGACTATTCTTGTGCCACATATGGCAAGTTGAGTTTTTCAAAGACTTTCAGTTTTATTTGCATTACTTAATTTGCTGAGGTAAAGTCAATCTCTCGGTGATGCTTTTGACTGTTAGCATAGCTCTGCACCCCATATTGATTGTTCCCTGTTCATCATTGCTGACACTAATAATTTGTAATTTCTCTTTTTTTTCTCCTGAATCATCCTTGTGACACATCAGACTCCCAATCTTTTCAAAGAACTAACTTCTCAGTCCTGTGTGGTAGAACATACTCAAAACTACATCTCTTGGGAGACAGAGGCAGGAAGATCCATGCAAGTTTGAGGCCAGATAGGCATACCTATCAAGACCTTATCTCAAAACAAACAAACAAAATCCAAACAACAACAAAATTCTTCTAACTTTTGGTTTTGTTAATTGTTTCTTATTTTGTTCCGTTTTCTTCTTGCTCAATTGTTTCTTTCCCTTTGTTTTCTCCTGGGATCCACCCCAACCCCTCTGGTGATTCTAAGACTCAAACCAAGGGCCTCACACATGCTAAACACATGGTCCACTACCGAGCTGCTTCCTCTGCCCTTAGTCAGCATCTGAATTCTGAGAGCACAAATTTAGGTCTTTGGGTTTAGAGTTTTCTTTATGTGGTAAAGTAAGCATTCGAAGATACAGGTTTCCATCAAGAAAGACCTGTAAGGGAGAGAAAAGAAGGAGAAAGGCACAAAGTCCTTAGACAAGCAAAGGGGCATGGCACTCCATGATGGGAAAAAGACCAAGCATGGGCTGGTGGTGGAATCCTCCCTCTGATACAAAAGGAGGAAGTGGGACATTAATAAAATGAAGGAGACTGTTTATTTGCAGAGGAAAGTCTAAGAATCTTACTTTTTATGATTTACATTCCTCAACAAGCAGGAGAAGACATCATCAACTGAATACTTTGGAGAGAAGAGAGTGGGGAGGGTGTCAAGCAGAAGGAAAGCCTGGAACAGTTACACCAGAGTGTGAGGAAAGAGGTTTCACAGAGAAGGTGACAGGTGTGTCAGCTCATATGAGGATCTGGGTTGTGATTTTTCAAGCCAGCCTTTTAATCTGTGGTGTGATTTTCTACCTAAAACCATGAAGTTCAGCTGTTTGAATGCAGACAGTGGAGAAAGCAGGCAGGTGGCTTCAGCAAGGGCTAAGTCACCAAGCACCATGAGATTGGAGAAGAGAAATAAATATACATTGAAGAAAATTGTAAAAATTCATTCTGATTCTTTGCATGCAGCCCTTAGGATGCCTGCATTCTCCACACTGGTACGATTTGGATGCTAGTATGTTGAGTGATAGCTTGCTATCCCTAAGTAGCTTCAGGATGGAGGCAAGTCGCCAGGAAACCAAGGTAGACTTCGAGGCCTGAGACTTCTCAGTTCCAACCTTTATGAGAAAAAAAGAAGCTATGTCAATCACCAGTAGCCAATCATTTAAGCAATTATGGCTACATAATAAAGGTTCTATAAAACTCCAAAAGGACAGAGTTTACAGAATTCTAGAAAGCTGAGCACACAGAAGTTCCTAGAGGGTATCTATCCATAGAGGACACAGAATCTGTGCCCCTTGTCATCCATCTTATTCCTTACATCTTCCATCGTTATCCTTTGCAATAAACCAATACAGAAAGCTCTCTAGCCACTAACTCAGCCTGAGACAAAGACAATGGGAACCTCTGATCTACAGTTGACTACCTGGATTTAGGACTGGAATATGGAGTAAGGGTTAATCTCAAGAGGCCGTGTCCTTAACATCTGAGAATCTGACACCATTCTCTAAGTAGTGCCAACATTGCATTTAATGAGTGGATACATTGTTAATGCTTGTTGGAGAACTGATCACTGCTTTTAAAAGGAAACATCCACCTTTTGGGGTCATAGAAATGTCCTAGGTTGTATAACAAAGGCACAAGAAAATTGTCTTTTGTTTTGTTTTGTTTTTCACTCTCACGGAGGTGATTGAAGTAATGAGCCATGGACTTGTAACTAGGCAGTTAAGAATGGGGGTGGAGTTTGGAAGTCTGACAAGATCAAGGATGGTATACCTGGGGATTCTGCCTAGGTGGGGCAGGGAGAAAATAGAGACTTCAAAATTTGACTCTTTCTGGGAGATTTGGAAACTGGGGATGAAAAAGAACAGCTGTGGCCATAGGGAAGGAAGATGATGGATAGTTGGAAACTCTCATTGGAGAGGACAAGTTCATCATTAGTGGGCTCTTTGATTATCAGCAGAAAAGCAGTAGTAGACAGGACTGAAAGGACACTAAACTTTAGAAAGAGTAATAGGGAGTGCCTAGCAATGGGGAGAAATGGGGAGCTTGACAGGCAAAGTCACATGAGCTTCTAGCTAGGAGGAATACTGAAGAGAGATAAATATAGTCTGGAGGAGGCAACAGTGAGAGAAAACTCAACCTCATAGGGTAGTATGAAGAGGCCCGAGGCATCATGGGTATCTCAAGTCTGAAAACCAATATTCCAAGAGAAAACGGAAGAGGGGTGCTGATTAGAGAGTGGGAGTTTCAGAAGACAGGGTGCAGAGATTAGGAGAAAAGGGAGGAGACTTAGGAAACTGATTCTGATTTGGAATCTTTACTTGTAGGGTAAGACAAGGGTGAGATGCTTCCATCATTAAAATGCTTCCCATGCAAATATGGAGACCTGAGTTCAGATGCCTGGGGCTCACCTAAAAAGTTGAGCATGGTTATATACAGCTGTAACCCCAACACTGGCATGGGGAAAATGGAGACAGGTGGATTCCTGGAGCCCACAGCACATCCAGCCTAACCTAATTAGTGAGCTCCAGGTTCTGTGAGAAACCCTATCTCAAAAAGAAGGTGGAGAGGAAGACACTCAACGTCATGCACACACATATGCACAAAACATATGTACAAAACAAAATATAAATAAAATTAAAAAATAGGACAAATTTGGAGAGGAAGAGAAATAAGAAAGTAATTGAAAGCATGATGAGGTTTATATTTGTTGAGTATTAAAACACCTTGGAATATGAAGTATGTATTAGTTACCCATTGCTACTATAACAGGTTATCACAAACTTGGTGACTGAAAACAATAAAAATGAGTTAGCTTATGGTTTTGGATGTCAGAAATCCAAAACAAGGCTAGAATCAAGGGGTCAGCAGGGCAATGGGATGTAAGGAAGAGTCTGTTTTCTCACGTTCTCACACTTCTAGAGATAACCTGCATGCTTTACCTATGCCCCTTTCCTTCATCTTCAAAGTTAGCTATTTCTCTGGTTCTGATCCTTCTCCCTCCCTAGATCCCCAAATGGGCTTAGTAAGTCAGAGGTGGAGGCTAGGATTACATTTGTAACCAGCTCCCGAGAGATGTAATGGTGCCGCCAAGCCCAGGATTCACTCTCTGGACACTCCTATCCCAATATGCTCTGGCTTCAAAAGTCCTGTGAATTGAAGTCATGTGTTTGTTGTGTGTCTCTTATTGTGATTTTATTTTTGAGTCAATGTACAAGCCTTGGGGCCCATCTTAAATCCCAGCTACCTCATTGTTGAACTATGTGACCTTTCTGTAGCCAAATCTCTGTATCTATATAGTAGATACTTTACACTTCATAGGAAAAGTTGTGGCTATCCAGTGAGTTAGCAACAAAAAGACTCCTGATGATAGATAATACCAGGAAAGAAGAAGAAAAAGCTGTCTTCTAAACAGAGGAGATGGGCTGGAGAGGTGGCTCAGAGGTTCAGAACAATTCCTGCTGGCCAGAGAACCCAATATGGTTCCTAGCACCCTAGATAGGCAGCTTACAATGTTGTGACCACAGATCCCTTGGAGCCTCCATAGGTACCTGCATGCATAGCACACACACACACACACACACACACACACACACACACACACACACACACAGAGAGACAGAGACAGAGAGACAGAGAGAGACACAGAGAGAAAGAGAGACAGAGAGAGAGAGTTTAAAATAAAATAGATCTTCAAACCAGAGGTGGTTTTTCAATCATGAACTTAGTTATACAAATGGTGGAGATGAAAAGCCACAGTAAGCAACAATTGGGAGTCACAGCCACCTGAGGGACAGAGGCCGCAAGAGATTTTTCTAGTGTTCAGCTGGAACACCATGGGGACCACTAAGTGGAAGTGGAGTAGGAGAATGGCCTCACAGGAAATACTGATTGACTGGCCCCAAACTAACTCCTAAATATTAGGAATAAAAAGAGCAAAAGGATTCCTTCCAAATCCTTGATCTAGCTAATTGATTTGTCTCAGCTAAAGGGTGGTTCAGGCAATCCCCATTCATTTCCCTGTCTTGGAACACTGAACTCGGAAGCAACCTTTTGAGCAGACACAGAGAGAACATCTCCTCCCACAGACAATCTGTGCTGGTGTGCAGTTCTGCACAAGGAGATTTCCTTAGCGCCTGAATGCTCGCTAGGGTCCTCATGTGGCTGAGAGTGGGTAGTAGGACTTCCCAGGAGGAGCCCTTTCCACACTCAGAAGAGCCCAGAAAGTACTAAGTTAAGATGTGCCCAAGGGAACAAAACCCAAGAACTTGGAAAGACGAGGCCCCCTGAATGTGCCTGGGGTTTGGGATTTTCCGTGTCTTTCTTGATTTCCTTGACTAGGCTTCAGTGTCTCCCCAAATGACTTTGCCATATTGCACGAGACAGGTGCCTCACCATGTCGCTGTGATGTGCAGCAGCCAGAAGCTGTGCAGTGTCTTCCACGCAGACTGTAAATTCCCTTATAGGAATAGCTAAGAAAGCAGCCACTCCTGTAAACTAAAAGATGATGTCACTACAGGGCTGCCCTCTCTCAGTGCTGGTTGTTGGCAGCTGCCAGATGGACCTGAACAAGTTGGACTGGAAATGAGCCAGAGCACACTGAGTGTAGGGGAACAGAAAAAGGAAATGTGAGGCTCAGGGTACTCATATGCCTGGATGAGCACACCTCTGAGCAAGCTGAGAACATCTTTCCCCTGGGGCTTCCCAAGGTCAAATAAGAAGACTTCAAAAGCTGTTATAGTGGGCCCAGCATCTCCTCCCCACCCACAGTACCCCTGTGTTGAGAATGGGACACAGTACTTTTGTTCATGCAGCTGAGCAATTGCTCTACTAGTTACAGCCTCATCCTGGGGGCCAACATCTTGAGATTAGCAGGTAAGTAACAGACTATCTTGTGTGGGCTACCTCTCTGGGAATCTCTAAACTTCCTCTGTCCATGATCTGCTAAGAAAGTCATTCTCCACTCCATAAATTCCAGATCAACCCTGTCCCTAGAAGAGGGGACAGTTCTGTCTTTGATTTCTCTACAACCTGTCTGCTTTACTCTGTTCTTTCCACAATCCCTGTCTCTGCTGTGGCTTTTGAAGGGTCTGGATTTGCTGCACGCGAGTCCCTGTCTCTCTCCATGAGGTCTTTGTCCACTGTAGACAGGGTATCCCAAGAGCACACAAGATCTCAGATGGACATCTACCTTCTCTGCTCCAAAGCTGAGCTCAGATGTTGAAAGGATGGAAGCAACATCTTATCCATATTCTCTGCTGATCCCACTTTGCCACTGACTCCCCAAGTTGAGAGCTGCCTCTTCCCATGCCACTGTGATTCATGCTTTGACTTTCTCCTTGCTTGTTTGCTTCTATCCCTAAACAATGTCCCTGTCCTATGAGTGAGGTCTCATGTTTGTTACTGATCCAATAAATGTATAATGATTGATGATGATTGCCTGAAGACAGCATGTGACTTCATACCCCAGTCTTGCAAGTCCTTTGGTAACAGAAAGGAGTGACAAGTTCATGCTGGAGGCAAGGCCACTCCTCAGTTACAGCAATGGATGGACACAGAGCGATGAAGGCCACCATCAACCTTGGAAGGAACTGTTCTCACCTAACCAGTTTCAGACTAACCTCATTCTACTGCAGTTGAGTAAGAATCTTGTGGGGCAGCCATGGCTTGGCAATCACTCAGTCAGGCTTTCTCTATCTTTGTCTCTGCATCTGTCTGTCTGCCTCTCTCTCTCTCTCTCTCTCTCTCTCTCTCTCTCTCTCTCTCTCTCTCTCTTTCTGGTTTTTCAAGACAGGGTTTCTCTGTATGGCCCTGGCTGTCCTGGATCTCGCTCTGTAGACCAGGCTGGCCTCAAACTCAGAGATTCACCTGCCTCTGCCTCCTGAGTGCTGGAATTAAAGGCGTGTGCCATCACTTCCCAGCTTAGGCTTTCTCTTTCTTAAAGCTTCAAGTTCATTAGACAACAGTAAGATTAGGACCCAGCATTTTTAAAGCCATACCTCAAAATGATTATAACTAATAAGACACAGACTCTTTAGTAGACACTGACTATGAAGACTGCCCCAGTGCTTATTGTGAGCCATGAAATCTCAGAGCAGAGAGCTCTGAAGGGCTCAGATGTCTCACAGCTTCCTCCTGCCTTCTAAACAGAGTTTAAACCAGTTAACACTGTAGCAGAAAAGCCCAAGATTGCATTAGCAAAGAAAAATTACTGCTACAGTGAGAACCAGGTCACCGTCTTTATTTCTCACAGCCTGAAGTTATGATGGAACTTCTCTGGCCCTTCCCAGGTCTGCATGACTAAGAAAAAAGAATAGAAATATACAATGCCTCTTTTCTACTCATTCAAAACAATCTCAGGCAACGAAAACCATATGTAAAGTATCAGCCGGCTATATTTGATTGACTGAATAGCACAATGGTAAGTAGGAAAGAAAGGAAACAGAGACCCATACACCTATCCTTTCTATACCCTAGTCCTGCCTCAATACCCAGAATTACCTTCCCAGTTCTTCCTAAAACTAGCTCCTTTATGATTTACAGTGATTGGGAAAAGGGGCATTGTGAGTAGGCTCCTTCTAACTGGTTCCCCCAAGGTCAGGCCACTTCTCCTCCATCACCCAAGGGCTGGGACCCCTGGGGAGGCAGGAAGGCTGCAGTCTTTGTAAGCACTGTTGCTTCTGTGTGATGCTGACTGAAGTCAGCAATTTGTGGAAAAAGACATGACAGGTAGATAGATAGATAGAGCTGGAGTGTGGAAAATAACAGCTGTCCTGTCACCCTCTGAGTCCCTAGTGACTTCAGGACCCACACCAGACTCTATGCCTGCTCAAAAGTGGTACTTCCCAGCCCATCGGGGCTCCTTTCATCATGGTGGCTGGGCTAATCCCACAACGACAGAAGGGCTCAGTAACCAGACAGGAAGCAGCTCTTGAACCAGGGTAGAAACTGGAGTCAGGAGTTGTATCTATGGTAAGTCCCTGTGCTGTACTGAGCCTTTTAGAACATTTAGGTGAGGAGGCAAACTGGCAGCAGAGAGAGAAAGAGAGAGAGAGAGAGAGAGAGAGAGAGAGAGAGAGAGAGAGAGAGGAAGAAGGAGAAGAGGAAGAGGAAGAGGAAGAGGAAGAAGAGAAGAGAAGAGAAGAGAAGAGAAGAGAAGAGAAGAGAAGAGACGAGACGAGACGAGAAGAGAAGAGAAGAGAAGAGAAGAGAAGAGAAGAGAAGAGAAGAGAAGAGAGTCCTCACATGTTTCATGTAGAACACTGAGGCCTGGTGTTGCCCCTGGATGATTCTGTAGAAGATGCTGGTGAGGTGACAAGACCCCTGCCTGGCACAGGGTAACCCTCAGAGAATGGTGGTGACTGGCAACCAACATGAGGATTCTCACAAAGTCTCCAGGACACCATTTCCTGTCCTTACCACTTTCCAGGGATGAACAGGGAAACTGCAACAGTGAATGTTATACAAGTTAAGCCTCTTACCTGAGATGCTTGTAGCTAGAAGTAGCTGCTGAGTGCCTTTGCTGTTGTTACGACTGTCTCTGCATATCAAAAATTCAAAAGACTTCAAAATCTAAAATGTTCTGCGTTATGTTGGCACTTGTTATGTTTCTCATTTTGGAACATTTCAGATTTTTTTTATTAGAGATGCCCAATCTAAACTGTGTGGTGGTTTCAGTAAGAATGGCCCTCATAGGCTCATATACTAATGCTTATTTACTAGGGACTGGCACTATTTGGAAGGATTAGAAGGACTAGGAGGTGTGGCCTTGTTGGAGGAAATGTGTCCGCTAGGGGTGACACACCACTGACTTTGAGTTTTCAAAAGCCCATGCAAAGCTCAGTGTCTCTCTCTCAGCCCATAGATCAGGATGTAGCTCTCAGCTACTGCTCCAGCTCCATGTTTTCTGCCATGATAATAATCAACTAAACCTCTGAAACTGTAAACAAGTCCCCAATTAAATGTTTTCTTTTGTAAGCGTGGTCTTGGTTCTTCACAGCAGTGACCAGGACATCTGTGCTTCAAAAACATGTAAGTACTGTTAGTAAAAATGAGTAAAATAAAGGGCTGGAGTGTGGTTCAGTTGACAGAGCATTTGCCTAGCATGCCCATAGCCTTGAGTTTGGTCCTCAGCACTGCAAAATTTATTAATTTTAAGTGCCTTATAAATACACATTTTTTCTTCTCTTCTCAGGTGGTACTACTTTTTTTAATGGGTTTGGAAAACAAAAACCAAATGTCAGCTGTAGCTCTTCTCAAGGCATGGTGCCCAGGGACTATGTTGCTGTGTAATCCCACTTGTTGAAGAGGATGGGAACTAAGGCGGGTGTTGTAGGTTAGGGGTAAAACTCACTGATCAGAGGTTGGTTGCGTGCCTTAGAATGGGAGAGGGGCTGGCCCTGAGAGAGCAGAGGGAGATCAAAGAATGGATGGCCACAGAGGCAGTGCCATACAACAAGCTGGACCAGCAGAGTTCGAACCGGGTTGCCTGAGAGCTGAGTCCCTACAGCCTTGGACAGTCCAGAGGCTCGTGGAGGAGGACTATCATCCAGAGAGAGGATGGCTGGCGAGCCCCTAGGGTGTCACAAGTGAGGTTTAGCCCAGGCAATTCTGCTCAGGAGCAACACTCAGGAACAGAGTGAGAGAGTGCCAAAAGGCAAAGATCTTCATGGTTGGATGCAAAAGAGACAGCCTCTCAATGGCTATGGATCTGCTTGTTTGAGCTATATGTGAAAATGTGACTTAAACATCTTCCTAAAAAGAAGGAACCTAGGGGCCAAGGTAGAGGTGCCATCTTTAGCTTTTACGTAGCAGGAAACCTTGACAATTTCCAGGCTCTATCCCTGTCATTCTTTAATGTCTTTGGGCGGTGGTTCTTTTGTCCAGGAAAACAGTGGTCACCACTCCAAGGATTTACTCAAGTTTAGCCCTTTCATAGCTACTCTTCATGTGTTTGTTTCTTTAACATTTTCATTTCATTTGAGAAAATGAAGCAGCAGGTGGTTCGTAGCTAGAATGTTTTAAAATGAGGGGACCAATGCCTTTGTCACACCCCTGGTTTCCACCTACTAGGTTCCTTCAGGCATGGTCAGATGTCCTTTGGGTGTAGGGAAGTGGCCCAATATGTCCCCTGTTGAGTACCTCTGTCTTATTGTAAGCCTGAATCCTGTTGTTTACTTTCTTTTTTATTTTCTGAGATCAAATCATGTCAGGAGACAAGAAGACAAAGTCTCCTTGCAGGGCAAGCATCCTGTAAGATCTCTGACACACCTAAGCACTACCCAAGGGCAATGGCTCCATGATACCATCTTGAAAGCTCTTGCTAGAAGCCAGCCCTTTTTCCTCTCATGGCTTTTCTCTCTGTTAAAGTGGAAGTTCCTATAGGATAAGCATCGATATCTTTGATCCTTACATTCCTAGAGAGCCTCACACAACACCTGAAGCCCCATCACACTGGGGATGACTTTTTGTTTGACCCACATTGATTCTGACCCCAGCACTATGTTTACATTGGTTATGCTAGAGGTTATTATTGGTTATGTAGACCTCCGAAGGAGCAGCTCAGGTGAGTGTCAACCACTGACACCAGTATCCCAGAGCTGCTGCCCAGACACTGTGCTTTGGAACCGTTTCCCGAATCAATGTGTCTCTCTGATGTCATCATCTTCCAGTGATGTCTCTTTCTTCCTCCATGTCTTCCCCAGACCCCCATAAAGTCTCCACCCGCCGGAGGAAAGCAGCTGTATCTCTGTGGAGCCAGGATCCAGCCATTTCTCAGAAGTCTGCTTTGCTGTGTGGGCCAGCCAGCACCAATTATTAAAACTCATTTTTCAGCAAAATCTGGAGCAATGAGGTTCCCAGCCCACTGGCAGGGCTTCCTCACAACAGAGCCTTCCTATTGGCAGGGGAGACGAAATGAGAAACATGGAAATTTAATATCTTCACATTATGCAGATCTGATTTAATCAGGGATGAGGGTGAGGTGCAATAAAAACTATAGTTTCATTAAGTTTATGACTTTCAGACTGGATGTCAATTATTCTGTTGCCATGGCCACAACTGGTTACAGCCTCTTCGGAACTGTTTCCCCATGGCAACCAGAAGAGGAAGGAAGGGATATGAGGCTTGACTGTATTTCTCATCTTACATCCTCTTTTGGATTGAAGGGTTTGAGCAAGAACAAATCAAGTTGCAAGAATCTTCTTGGGCCGGGCGGTGGTGGCACACGCCTTTAATCCCAGCACTCGGGAGGCAGAGCCAGGTGGATCTCTGTGAGTTCGAGGCCAGCCTGGACTACCAAGTGAGTCCCAAGAAAGGTGCAAAGCTACACAGAGAAACCCTGTCTCGAAAAAAATCTTTTTGTAAAAACCCTAAGCACCAAATAGTACACAAAGTTTGTGCTCTGGTTTTACGCATACCAAGACAACTCATGGATTCATCGCCACCGCCACCACCGCCACCACCATGAGCAGTTCAGCCTAGAAGTACAGTCACAAGTCAGAGTGTCCAGTCTCCAGAGCTTGAGAGTTAGCCAGCCCATGTGTCTGTCTGCCAACACTATGGCAGCTTTTAGAAATGGTATTGTGTGGACCATGCCACTAATCACCCAATATCCATTCCTAATCCTTCCCACAGACCATTCTCTGATGTTTTTTCCAGTGTGGCTCTTACTGTTGGGGCTTAAATGTAAAATGTCACCCTGTGTGTGTTTGAATATTTGGTCACCAGCTGCTGCTGGTGTTTTGGGTAGTCCTGGAACTTTTGGAACATGGGATCTAGCTAACAAATGTAGGCCACTAGGACGGGTCTTAAGGGTTAGGGCCAGGTCTTGCTTTTGATCCTGCTGTGCCCTTCTCCACTGAGATATGAGAAATAGTGTGGCAAGCTCCTGCTGTGATGAGCGGTACCTCTCTGTTATACCCTCCCCATCTGGAGAGACTAAATCTTATATAAGTCAAATTAAATAATTTCTCCTTTAAGGTATTTGGTCACAGTGATGAGAGAAGGAGCTAACACACGTGGGAACTAGTCTTACTTACAAGCTACCTCACTAAAACAGCTCAGTTTCTTAATTCCATTTCAGCAGAGTGCCCTGTGAGACATTTCTGGACAAGAGCAATTAAATGAAGGATACAAGAAAGCTTGTTTCTACTTCCTAGATTAGAAAGTATGACATTTGTGCCTTTGACCACATCTTTCACCTCCCTCTGATTTCAGCCATAGCATGGAGGGCAATCCTGGGCTCATACTGAGTGCTCCCATCTCAATGGAAAGCTGTGATCTTTTTATTATGCCTTAGAATTGTCTTCCAAACCACAGAAGCCTGATACTGTCAGAAAGACATTGATTCCTCTCAGGTTAACCTTCAGTCAATGGAGCCTGACAACCACTAGAATGATGTCAGTCCTGTTCTTCAGGAAGGAAAATCTAGGAAGTAGTCTGTCATACTCCAAGATGACTAAGGAGCTGAGTCTCTACAGCAGAGACTGTAGTGATGACTCCTTTGTTGACTCCACCTGCCCTGTCTCGCTATAGTCTTCCTCATACAATTGTGTCCTGGGCTTCAACAAACTGCTGGCGTAGACATCTTTGTCTTGGGATTTGCCTTTTCAAAAATCTAAATAAATACACAAAGAGAACAATCAAAAAATGACCAACAGGAATAGATGCAAATCTGTTCCCTTCCACCAATTCATTCTTCCACAACTGTCTGTGCTTTCATATCTAATCTCCTAAGGTCCTCTCCCTAAACTTACTGTCTGTGAACAATTTGCCTTTTGGATTATCACATATCCTGCAGATGATGAGTCTTTTCTCTACAAATAAATCTCAACTTTTCTAGAGTGTGAATAATGAATATAGCATGTTTCTAGGTGCTATCTACTACTTGACATGTTGTAAATAAATGCCCATTGACTCTCTGTGGTTAGTTAATGGCTTGGAATAGCATTTGTAAAGCTGTGTATTTCTTAAACCATGGGTAATAATGACAAAACATAAACAGATGCTGTTTAGAATGCCTTTGGTTATAAGATATTTCCTACTTACTCAAACATACATGCCTTGCCAGAAAGATACTCATCGTATGCAAGGGGCCTTTGATAAAGGGACTGCTGATATAACTGTCTGTGATACATGAAGGTTTTATTGTAGATATTAAAAAAAAAAGCCAGATGCATCTGGAGTAATCCAAAACAGAGAGAAGTAGAATAAACATGGCCAGCAGACTGGACATGGCCAGGGCTCTCTGCGAGACTATCAGGGAACAGAGAACAGATAGAGCACAGTAATAGTGAGAATAGCCAGGTTATAAGAAGCAGCTGTGGGGAGGGAAACCCATGGGCTGGAGGGAGTTTCCAGTAGAGAAAGTGGTGAGAAGGGCTAGGATGCCAACATGAACTTTGAAATGTATAACACATACTTGTGAATAGGGACTGAGGAATCCTGGAAGCTAATATGGACCTTGAAACACTGATAGGCACCACAGACACATGTTAATAGTGAGCCATATGCCCCTTTTGCCAGAGGTAAGGGAAATGATCCTTTTTGGCAGATGGGAACCAGTTTCACAAAGTGCTGAGGAATGCTGGCTTTTATCCAATGGCTGGAAAACTTCCTATATTCCAGGTTGAGATGGACCTAGACTCAATTTTGCATGTCAGTGGGCCTGCCCTTTTGGTAAGGGTATCCTTTAGACTTGACCCTCACAAACGAAGTTTTCTCTATCGCTCCTCTTTCTTTTGTTTCCTTGCCTTTAAGAAAACAAAACAATGTCTCTGAAAAAGATAAATCCACTGAGCTGAACAGAAATGGATCCAATAGTTGACATGATTTTTTAATCAGATAAAATGTATAGTTCATACTCTGATCATTTTCCCCCTTTCTCTGCCTCTTTAAGTTTTATCCTGATGTTGAGCTCAGAGGCATTCCAGCTGGGTAGTGATGTCTTTTATCTGCCCCAGCTTACTTTACAGTTCCAACTCCAGGGCCTCTTGCCTCTCTTTTTGAGATCTCTTGCTCCTCATTTTCAACCTCAGGCTAGTGCTCCCCTGACTTCATTCTCACTTCATGTAAGCAGCTACCACTCACTGTTAGTTACTCACTGTACACAGGAATCACATATGGAAAGATCATTTTGATTTCACTTCTGAGACTCTGGGCAAATAATTTAATTACTCTGAGCCTCATCATTAGATATAATGGGGAAATTATGGCAATAGCTTAATGGGAAGCACTGAGTATGTCGATTCCTTGCTTTGTTATTATTTGCTTTTCCATGACCATTCAAACATAGTGAACTCTTTAGAAATGGTTCTTAACTAGAGAGGCAATATTCCAGAATGGTCAAGAGTCCAGCTTAACAAAGAGAAGACTGGTGAATAGTTAGTATTACTTGTCTGCTTGACAGGAACTAGAAGCACCAAAAAGAGGGGCCTCTGGTCATGCCTGGAGGAGATTATCTTGATATGTGAATTGATGTGGAAAGACCCATCCACTGGGGGTGATGTCATTTCCTGATGAGGAGTCTGGGCCCTGTAAAAGGAAAAAGGACCCTGAGCAGTAAGGATGTGTTCATTGCCCTCTGCTTCTGGACCAAGGAAGCAATGTGTCAGTTCTCTCAAACTCATGCTTCTGTGACTTCCCTGCTGTGATGGACTAGAACCTGGAACTGTAAGCTAGTGTAGTGTGGCAATTTTGAAAGTTCCTTGAACATAGTAAATGCTCAGCAAGTAGTAACACATTTACTGATGGGAAACATTGCCTGGCTTTACCATGCATATGACACTGGCCTGAAATGTATTAAGAAACTGACTTCTGACTTTAATCAAATCATGTCTACAACAGGGGAGCATAATTCATAAAAGACACGACACTGCCTGATTGAAGAATCATCTGGCTCTAATGATCAGAGACATCCCACACCAAAGGACAGTAGACTGATGCAATTTAGAAGCCCAAATACTTGACTTTTCTTAGCCTTATGTCTTAGTTACTTTTTAATGCTGTGATAAAACACTATGGCCAAGGTAGCTTACAAAAGAAAGTGTTTAAATTAGGGACTTAGAGTTTCATGGGTGGAGAGTCCATGACCATATGATGGGGAGCATGGCAAACGGCAGGCAGGCATGGTGCTGGAGCAGTGGTTGAGAGCTTACATTCTTATCCACAAGTAGGAGGGAGAGAGGGAGGGAGGGAAAGAGAGAGAGAGAGAGAGAGAGAGAGAGAGAGAGAGAGAGACAGAGAGAGAGACAGAGACAGAGAGAGAGACAGAGAGAGAGAGAGAAAGAGAGAGAGAGCACTCACTTTATTGGGAGTGGTGTGGGTTTATGAAATCTCAACCCCCATGCCCAGTGATATACTTTCTCCACAAGCTCACACCTTCTAATCCTTCCCCCAAAGTCTGAGTCCAAGTTTTCAAACCTATGGGCCTGTACGAGCCATTCTCACCTGAAGCACCACACCTCACCAATGTACCGGTAGAGTTAGTATCCTTTTCATCACTCTATGCTAAAAGACGTGATTAAATTTTAGCTGTGCCCATTATCAAACAAAAGATGATTGTTTTTGTTAAAAACTGAGCAGACTGTGGAGTCCCTCTGCTTTCCACAGTTCTGTAAATCAGAACCCTATGATTGCTGTGGATATTGTTCTGTAAAAATAAAACACTGATTGGCCAGTGGCCAGGCAGGAAGTATAGGTAAGACAAGGAGAGAGGAGAATTCTGGGAAGTGGAAGGCTGAGTGGGGAGACACTGCCAGCCGCTGCCACGACAAGCAGCATGTGAAGATGCCGGTAAGCCACAAGCCACGTGGCAAGGTATAGATTTATAGAAGTGGATTAATTTAAGATATAAGAACAGTTAGCAAGAAGCCTGCCACGGCCATACAGTTTGTAAGCAATATAAGTCTCTGTGTTTACTTGGTTAGGTCTGAGCGGCTGTGGGACTGGTGGATGACAGAGATTTGTCCTGTGGGCCAAGCAGGAAAACTCTAGCTACATGTAATGATGGAATAATCCCACAGAAACTCCACCAGATAAAGGCCTGGAGCAATCCAGGCAAGGAACTGTGTTTTCTTTAGGCTTAAAGAACTGCAAAGAGCAGAAAGACCTCCCACAGGCTTCACTCCATTTTCAATAAAAAGGACAGTCTTTTTGCTTAACATTGAACATGGCTAAAATGTAAACCAAGCTTTTTATACTGAGCACTAGGCAAGTGGGACTATGTGTAACTAGAATCACATGGCACTCCTCTCCACAGGGTAATCAATCTACAGTGAGCCGATTAGCAGGTAGTGTTTGGAGAGTCCCCTTTGTCAACTTGGCTTGTTCAGATCCCCACTGACTTGGAGGTACAGCTTGTCTGCTGTGGTCCTTCACAAAAGGTGTGTTGATTCATTGGTTCCCAGCACAGGATACCTTGAGATTTTCAGAATGCCTAGAAGTTCCTGCCTCTCGTTATCACATGGAAAATGGGTTTTTGCTCTCACATCTACTTCTCAAGTGTATCTCCTCCATAAAGTTTTAATTCATGAAAATATACGAAAGTTTTGTAACCATGTTCATAGTGTCACATGCATGTTATGAGATGATAACGAATATTCACAAGTAGCCTCAGCAGGTTTTCTGCTCACCGTGGACTGGTTTGTGCTGAGGTGAGAGCAGGAGGGATGGAAGGACAGACAAGGTCATTGTTTTTCTGGGTCATGGTACTGGGCAGCTCATTGGAGACCTGAAGCCTGGCGTTTCTTCAAGAAGCTAAGCCTCACCTACGTTTTAGAGCACACATCTACTGACCTGCCCTCCTTACCCCCACTTCCTGCCTCATCACAGTGCAGAGGAAACTGGAAATGACTAAGCATCACACCCCTGTGGGTACCACGTGCCTTAAAGAGTATCCACTAAGGTGGCGAACCTATTTCCTCTAAGTTCTGCCAGTCATATTGAGCAAGAGAAATTTACCTCCGGGGTTTCTGATTGTTGTTTTCCAAACTGGGAAGAAAATGGAAACACCTACTTGATGTTTCCAGGCTTCTGGTGTGAGTCAGAGGAAGGAGAAAAGCACTCAAATTTGAATGCCACTATGCGCCTGGCTTTTTATAGATACCATTTTACTGCATCTGTGTGCAACCTGTGAGGTGAATGTTTAGTCACTGCGACATAAATGAGAAAGCAAAGAGTCCAGCCACTTGATGTGTCCCCTCCTTCTCCAGAGCACACGCTTCCATCTGCCATCTGATCCCCAACAGCTAGAACATATACATTTTTAGGTGACTATGGAATTTGTGTAGTCTTGTGCCCCAGAGCCTCAGCTCACACTGTGCTTACTTCCGTTCTCACACCATAATATTTTGTGATGTTCTGTGTGAGTCTGTGCATCTCTCACCTGGTTGGAGCTCCTTTGGAGTGGAAGCTGTCTATAGACTGTCCCATGGCTAGGCTCCGCATTCTACCTGGTACATGGTAGGGGTTCTGTAAATATTTTCAAGTTGTGTTTGTAGCATTGTATGTTTTTATTTCATTCATTTTCAACCTGGAAAATATGGAAGAAATGTTAATGGCCTCCAACGCCTCTACCCAGGTGACGGTGATGATGTTAAACAAATAAATGTGCCATAGGAACAGTGTAAACAGCATCCAAATGAAAACCAAATGAATGAGGAATATTTTTCTTCCTCTACTCTGACTTTCTTCCCCATAGACGTTTCAAGATAAAAGTGCATGCAGTGTGTGTGTGTGTGTGTGTGTGTGTGTGTGTGTGTGTGTGTGTGTGTATGTGTGGCTTTCTTGTCATGTGCACATGTATGGTATTGGGTATCTGGTATGCCTCCAACAACCTCCTGTAAGCAATCTTCCAATGAACACTTAAACCCCGCAACACTTCTTCACTTCTTTCTGTGGGCATGGGAGCTTCTGATGGCTTTTCTTAGGGTACTAGATCCTGGGATACATGCTTCTTTAAATTCGCTAAGTTCTTCCAGTTTGCTTTGAAAATTTGCTGTCTCTCCCAGAAAAGCCCGAAGATTCCTGCATACCCATAGCCTCATCATACTTGCTTTTTCTTCTGTCCTTAAATTAAGACTTCACTTCCTGTCACCAAATGGAGAGGGAGGAGGAGCCTTTTTCTCCATGCTGAGCAATCCTCTGGCACCAGATGGGTAGGCAGCCTATAGTTCATCTCAGTTCCGATAGTAACTGGAATCCACACCAAAAACTTGGTGTTTGGAGGGCTGTTTCATCAGACCGCCCTTCCAAAACTCAGGTGTCAATCAAATTCAATGCTCTTCCCCAGGCTTCTCATTTAGTCTGTATGGATGACTCTAGGATACACCACTCAAGCCAGAGTGCTTACTGAGTTGGCTCACAGGATTCAGGAAACACTGAACTAATTATATTGCCTACAGGTTATCAAGGAAGGTACTAAAAAACAGCCATGTTGATGGGTACCAGGACCAGGTATGGGTAAAGGGCACAGAGTTCCCATGCCCTTTCTGTACATCACCTTCTCTAGATCTCCATGTGTTCACCACCCAAAAACCCCCAGAACCATATCCTTTTATGCTTGTTAGAAGACTTCATTACAAAGTCATGGTTGATTGAATCACTGGCTATTGGTCTTCAACTATCTCCAACCCTTCCCAGGGGTGGGGCTGAAGTTTTTCTGCCCTCAAATCACATTGTTGGGACTTCCAGCAACCAGCTCCAATCCTTATGGGGTATTTAGTGGGTCATAAACTTAGGAATGGTTCAGGAGGGCTTACTATAAATGACCAAGAAGCATCAATTTCATCTTCATAGCTCTTATCACCTAGGCAATTATAAAATATTTAAGCATCTTAGGGGCTGGAGAGATGGCTCAGAGGTTAAGAGCACTGCTTGTTCTTCTAAAGGTCCTGAGTTCAATTCCCAGCAACCACATGGTGGCTCACAACCATCTGTAATGAGATCTGGTGCCTTCTTCTGGCCTGTAGGCATATGTGCAGACAGAACGCTGTATACATAATAAATAAATCAAAAAAAGTAAAAGAAATAATTTTAAAAATATATTTAAGCATCTTTAAAATAAATGATTAAAAAACATTAAATGGGGGCCAGAGAGATGGCTCAGAGGTTAAGAGCACTGGCTGTTCTTCCAGAGGTCCTGAATTCAATTCCCAGCAACCACATGGTGGCTCTCTACCATCTGTAATGATATCTAGTGCCCTCTTCTGGCCTGAAGGCATATATGCAGGCAGAGCACTGTGTACATAATGAATACATCTTTAATTATTAAAAAAAAAACATTAGATAGATGGATAGATAGATAGATAGATAGATAGATAGATAGATAGATAGATAGATGATAGATAGATAGATGAAAGTTACAGATGCTATATTTTATAATCATAATTACATAGCATTAAAAATTCTGTTTCATCACTGGGATGGGGTACAAAACAGAATGTCCATAAACTAACCTTCCATTCTCCTACTCTATAACTGTTGTCTTTCCTCTTCCAAAAGTAAACCCATCTCAAAAATCCCTTCTTCACTGGGATTGTCAGCTTTTTCCCCACTGAGGTTTGTGATTTACCACGCCAATCACTCCAGTCCACATACTCGTCTCTTAATCCATCATACACTTTTGGTTCACCCGTAGATCCAGTCAAAACATACCTCACCTGACTTCATGGGGCTGAATATGTTTGAAATGAGGTACTCACCAGTATTGACTAGTCTTGTTTGCAATTAATTATCAATAGTCTTACTTCAGGCCTTGGTTGCTGATTAGTCAATGCCATCTTTTTGTCATTCACTCCTTCATCTTCCCTCTTCTCTAATTTTTTGTCTCTATTTGATGTTGACCTTATTTTCCATTTCATGAAGGATTTCCATATAATATCACCTACATCTCTTTGGCCTTTTGTGCTCCTTGTTATTCTTTTTGCTATGTGATAGTTGTGATGAATAAGTGCTATTTGTCAGTGAAGGGAACTCTGTCATCACAAACTTTACTACACACTAAAAACTTACTTTTCATCATCCCTACCTCCATCGTCCTGGTCCACGCACCAGCATGATGCATCCCATTGTTTCTCCTTTATGACCCAGAGATTCAGCAGAGGAACGATGCTAAAACTAAGCTGCAGCCAAATGTAGTCGAGGATGTCTTTAACTCCAGCTCTTGGGGTGTGGACACAGATCACAAGTTCAAGACCAGACTGACTTACTTACCCAGGTGAATTCCAGGCCAGCGTCTGCTACATAGTAAGACCACATCTCAAAAAAAAAAACCAAAATTAAGTTATCATAACTGTGTTTATGTATGGAATGTAGTGTGGTATGTTGTGTTGATCCAAGTATACACTGTAGAGAGATTCAGTACTGTTAATTTGTGTGTGCGTGCGCACGCGCGCACGCGCGCGCACACACACACACACCCATTCACATGTATGTGCACTGAGAATGAATTTAAAGTAATTTCTTAACAATTGCTTTAGAGCATAGCACATGTAGTATGGCTGCCTAAACATCCCCAGGGTCTTGCCATATTTTCCAAAAATGGAAAGAAAGAAAGTAAGAGAGAGGAAGAGAGAAAGAGAGGTCAGCTTTCCCTGTGACTTGACTTTGTTTCACCCCCACAAACACATCTCCCTTGGCTTCATCTGCTCACCCAGCAGGCTGGCCTCTGGCTATTCCTAGAACACACTTGGCAGCCCCCACCCACAGTGTCTCCTCCACACCTGCACAAACCACTCACTTCCCCCACTTCACTAGTTCATCCAAATTTACTGTCACCTAGGTGGGTTCCTGGTAGAATTTAAGAGCCCTTGGATCATCACAGCCTAAACACTCGATCCTTTTAGTAATTAAATTTAGCTTTCACTATATAAAAGCTTCAATTGACCTCAAGTATGTCTTATGTCATTACATGTTCCCTGTTTTCTGGGCTGGGTGGTGTTTCTGTACGTGTAGGGGTGCCTTCAGTTCACAAGGGCTCACAGCTGGTCGCTGGTCCTTCTGAGACTCAGTGGCTTCTCTTCCTTTTCACCCTCCAGTTTTCTTTAGAAGATCTTCCTTGTTACATTTTCTCTTCGTCCTCTGTTTTTTGGAATCCTTGTTTCTTCCTGGTGATAATTACCTCCCACTGATTACAATTATTTTGCTTTTCCTGCCTGTGTTTCCTGTCTCTAACAAGACGATGCTGCTGGAGAAGCTTCACCCTGGGTGTAGCTCCTATCTATGCTAGAGGCTACAGCACTCTTGGTGTGTCCCTCCCCATCTCCAGCACAGTCCATGGGTTTGGCAAGACTCTGTCCCTTATACTTGCTTCTGAGATTGATGCCAAGGGCTCCAGTAGAATCACGGACTCTGACATCTCCTGTGCCTCTCTCTTCAACTGACACTTTTCAAAGGCTTTTGTCTTAAATGGTTCTGGTTCCTTTTATTATGAGTGGAGTTGCCGTTTTAAACTTTAGGGTTTTTTTTTTTCATCCATTATATGTTTGGTGTGTGTGGTGGTTGGAATGAGAATGACTCCCACAGGTTCATGTATTTGACTATGTAGTCACCAGTTGATGAACTGTTTGGGAAGGATTAAGAGGTGTGGCCTTTTGGGAGGAAATGTGTTGCTAGGGGTGGATCAGCAATGACTGCCTTACACAGAGATTTTTCCTCCAGGGCAGGCTTCAAACACTGAGTGTGGCCTGGTTTATAGACCTTGAGTGTGAGTCAGCTTCCAGGCACTGAGTATGGACCAGCTTTCAGAGTTAACCCATGGCTTCTTTATGGACCTTTAAAGAGCAGAAAAGTTACTGAGAGTAAAGTTTTAAATTCTCTTTAGTATGCATTGTTACTTTTTTAAATTCATCGGATTTTCCATTCAAAACTCTTTCCAACCTTGGGGAACCAATTTTTCTGCAATCAGCCTTCCCACCAGCGTTATCTCAGCAAGGGCCCCAGAAGCTGAAGGAGACAGTTCCTTTGCTTAGAAGCTGGCCCATGCTTTACCACCTTCCCTCTCATCTACACTGAGTTTTCCTAACTTAACAAAGGCTTACATTTGACCTTCTAAAATGTTATTTTTCTTGGCTACGTGGACTGTACTGCATTTTGTATTATAGCTCCCCTAACTCATGTTAAAGCCTTAACCTGCAACATAATGATGTGTTTGGAATGGGGCCTTTGGGAGGTAATTAGCTTTATTTGATGTCCTGTAGGTGGAATTCTTGTAACGGGATCCATGCTTCTGTAAGTAGAGAAAACTCCTTCTATACATCCCTTCTTAGAAAAAAAAAATTAGCACCTAGCAAGAAGGTAGCCCTGCAAGCCTAGGCAGAACCCCCCTCCAAGAGCCCCCCACTCTGACACCCTACACCCCCCAGACATGTAAAAAATACACTTCTGTTATATTAGCCACTCAGCCTGGGGTGTTTTGCTACACTGGCCAGAGAAGACTAAGACTCTCATATAGCATTTATTACCCAAACTTCCAAATAGCCAAACCACATCACTTCCCTTGTTATGGGTACATTAATTTATTTTTTTAAGACTGTGTTTTATTTGTTATTTTCTCCCCTCTGTTCTTTTTGATAGAAAGTGGTATTGATTTATGAATTACTTTTTTTAGCCTAGCCATAGCTTAATAAATTAAAACTAGAAATTTCTGTAAAATCTTTATCTCCAGAAAATCAAGCCCTGAGATTTTGGTGTACTCAGTGCAAAGGTCATTGTTCAGACAATTCCATACCCTGTTATGTGTTGTCGATAGAAAACAAGTAAATGCATCTTAAAACATGGTCAAAGTTTTAAAAATTTTTAAAGTGGTTTATCCTTTGACAGTTTCATTCATGGATGCAATGAATGGATGTAACGAATGGAACAAATGGGCTAGCCCCATTACCCTGCCTCATCCTCCTCCCTTCGAGTGTGATAACATTTCTTCTTCCCAAGACCCATTCCTACTGTCACGTCTTCCATGTGTGTGTGTGTGTGTGTGTGTGTGTGTGTGTGTGTATGTGTGTGTGACCAACTGAGTTTAAACAGAGCTTCCTGTGTGAGCGTGAGTGGGGGCTAGTTACGGCAGCATGGGCAACTGATCAATGCTTACACCCCTAAAGACAGTGGAGCTCCTTCATCCAGCCACCAGCCACCATCAACAGCCCCTCAAAGAGGGCTTACATGAGTTGACTTAAAGGAAAAAAAAAGGAAAATTTAAGGTATTCACTCTCATTATGCTTCATCTGTTTATTTTTTTCTATTTATGTACATCTTAAGTGCCAGTGTTGTAACCCTTTTTCATCTTTCCCAAAGTCAGTCAGAGAAGTGAAGGAGAGGGCCAGGTTTCTAAGCAACCAGTGCCCACCATCTGAAAGCAGTGTAGCCCCAAATGGAACATGAGTGCTAATGCTCAATCACCTGCAGGAAACAGTCATGGTTGATGCTAAGCCAACATCACAGACTCATGTACCCTGTTCCAAGTTATAGGTTCTGCATCTGCTTCATGCCCTGAAATTCCACCACAAGGCGCTCAAGTTACGTATAGCCTGAAAACACGGCTTTGCAGACTCTGTGTTCTCTACTGCAGTAGAGGAAGCTATAGGGTTCAACCCAGGCTGCAGGGAAAGTGTGGACAAGAAGAATACCTAGTCTGCCCAGATTTTGAGCCTACTTCAGTTGTGAGCTTGTATAAGTTAAAAGATATTTTGGAGCATTGATTATTTCGGTTTGTACAATTAAGACTTCTGTTCTAAAGTCCGCTCTGGCAGTCACATTCTAGATATAAGGCACGAGTTAGAGGATGCCAGCTTGTCCCTTGGTGTCCTGCAGCTCTCTGCAAGGGGAGTCAGGCACAGGTATACAGAGGCACCTCCTTTGCATGTGCAGTCCTTCCCAGCGTGAGCAAACTGTAAGAGGAAAGAACTAGTGATTGACAGAGAGCAGCCCCGCCTGCTCTCTCCCCTGAGCCACCTGAGTCAGTTCCTGTTGCTGCCAACACATCCCAGTGGGTCCCCTCGTATTTCTGGGGGATGTAAAAGAGACATGCATACATTCCAGCCCCTTTTTGCTGACTCTGGGATTGCACAGCAAGCTGCAGCCATTATTTTTATTGCTGATGCCACTTCCTATCGAAACAATTTGGTGCTAATAAGCCCCTATAATAGTAAGCAATGGTTTGGCTGAATAATTGTCACTAAATACCATTCAAGGCTTTGTTGCTTCTTGGGTATATTGCTAATTATTCTGCATCTGAAATAACACCCAGAGGCCCACTGAATGCTGGTAAATAGGGTTTCTTCGTTCTCCTGGAGCCTGGGGCTGGGTGCGACTAGGAATGCCGAAGCTCTAATCCAGGAAACAATGGCTGCTTCACAGTCTCAACTCCCACAAAATCACAGCCTTTTGCAAACTGTACCCAAGCTCAGACAAACCAAAGCATCCGTCTGGAGCTGGAATTGATGGAGGAGATTGATGGGGGTGGAGGTCTCCTCAGAGCTGCCCAGGAGGGCTTCTGGGGTGAGCAGAGGACTGGCGCTAGAAAGAGAAAGCTCCATGGTCCAGATAGCTTGCTGCAAACTCAGTATATGCAATGGTCACTACTGGGGAGTCAACTCCTGGTAATAGAAAAGGAGGGAGGTGAGGTGGGAGATTTAGAATACCTTCATCAAACGCAGCCCGATGTAACTATTCATTTCACTGTAAGCAATACAGATGATTCTGTCTTCCATCTCCTGGAATGGATCCTCAGCCTTCCTTAATAAGCGTGGCACTCTCCAGAGGCTTCTGTTACCCAATGGCCATGCCACATTCACAGGATCCTGCAAGAGGGCTAGAGGGCTTTAGAATGATCACATGCTAGTATATGCATATAACAGTTTGGAAAGAGCATGTTAGAAAGAAAGGAGTTAGTTCTGACTCTATCATAGGAGGACACCTGGACATGGGGATGGAGGAGAGGCATACTGTCTCCTGCACACCCTTTAGTGACATTCCAAACTACACAGCATGGTTGGGGAGGTGGATCAGTGGATGAAGCACTTGCCACATAGACATGAAGACCTGATTCCAAAACCACAGAACCCACTTAAACCCGGGTGCTATGGCGCGGTCTATGACTCCAGTATCAGTGCTCCTACATCAATGTGAAAAGCAGACACAGGAGGATCCCCAGAAGCTCATGGGCCAGCCACCTTGTTATACCCAACAGTGGGCAAAAGACTCAGTCACGACACAAACAAGGTGGAAAGCAAAAACCATCATACAGGCTACACATGCATACACACGTGTACACACACACAAAAAAAACCACTATAAAGGTGTACGTATATATATATGTATATATGTGTATATATGTGATAAAGTGTTTCAAAATATTATAGCTCAGACATTACCCTGGGTTAGGTCCATTTACTAAAATAGCAGTGGACGTGGACATGTGAAAGTACACACAAACACAGTGGGTTTTCACTTCTCTGCCTAGTTCCTCCTCTATCTATCCATTCATATGTCTATACAGGCAAACTCAAGGATACACCTTATAAATTATTCTTATGATTCAAGTTTCTAATTCTCGGGAATTAAATCCTGAGGGGAGGGGCTGAAGAGCTGGCTCAGCAGTTCAAAGCACTTGCTGCACTTGCAGGGGACCCAGGTTCTGTTTCCAGCACATCAATGGCAGCTCACAAACTGTCTATGACTCCAGGTCCATAGAATCTGACGCTGTCTTCCGGTTCCAGTAATACATATGGTATATAACATTCAGGTAAACACTCATACACATAAAATAAAATATAAATAAAACAAATCTTAAAAACCACTATTGAAGGGAAGATGAAAAACTTCATGGATGACTGGAAGATTATTTGATTATACACTCATTTCGTTATGTACAAAGTACTCTGGGAGCCCAATGGAAGGGAAGGACTAAGGAAAGCTGCTGGGAAGAGGGAAAGGGCTTTGAGGATTTATATAGACTATAGAGTGACTATGTAACTTATAATGTGTCTTTGGTCATGAAAACACCTTTTGTGATTAAGAGAGATGGGTAGCTGTTCCAGCTTTGACCTGGAAGGACCACCCCTAGTGAGGCTTTGGTTAACTGTCACGCCTACCTATGACCTGCCCCTGAGGCGGGGCCAGGATGGGAGCCCTTAAGACCCAAGATCCAAATGTGCTGGCTCTCTTGGTTCCTGGTGATCCTGGATGCTGGATGGTAGACTGAGCTGAGTTGAACACCACTGGACTGCACTTCACCTCTCCTGGATCCTGTAACCAATCCCTTTACTTGCTGTGAGTTACCCCAAAATAAACCTCCCTTTTAACTACATGGAGTTGCCTTAATAAATCCCACATTAGAGAGACACCACTCAATTCAAAGTCTAAGTGCACTGGGGGAAAGTGGTGGAAATTTAAAGAATGGCATGCCCTATTCCTCCCTCCTACTTACTGTTCAGAGGAAGGGGCGCTTCCTTGCAGGCTAATCAGGCCTGCAGTCTGACTGGTCATGTGAAAGTCAAAGATGACATGGGTAAGGTGAGAAACACTGGCAAATCAGGGGCCCATGTCAACAGCAATTGCAGCTGCCTGGAGGTAGCAGTCAGTTGCTTAAGACAACATGCAAGAATATAAGACAACATACAAGAGTACAGGAAGGAGAAGGGCACAGGAAGGAGCACGTAGGAGGAAAAAGCAGAGAGAGGAATTGCTCTGTGTGGATCCAGAGAATGCTCTACAACAGCCATGTTTTAGGTTTGGAGCGAATCTATTTATTAAGCTTGTAGCAAGCATAAGGAGAAGAACAAATAGCAAATCACAGATAGATTTAATAAGCATACAGAGAACAGATTGAGAGAGCAAAATCAAGGTAAACATCCTCAAATCGGAGGCTTACGTATACACAGCAGAAAAAGGCTGGGGAAGCCATGTTTAGGGATTCAACAGGAGTTCCTGATACAGGGAGTTTCAGGCATGGTATGGTGTCTTATTTGTGAGCCTTCAAGAGAAAGAACAAATAATGAAAGACATAGATAACATCATCAGACCTTGTCCTTATAACCATCCAGCAATGACCAGGGAGTCCCCACTCAAACAGTCACACTGGAGTTCCTCATCAGGAGCTCTAGGCAGGGCAGAAAATCCTCTCCATGGTTGAGTCTCCCATGGTGGGCATGGTGGGCATGGTGGTCAAGGGTTGGCATCCCTTAGTAAGCATCATTTAAATATTGGGGTCTGGAATTTGGAATCTATCAATCATAAATGAACAAAAACCAAAGAATTAGAACAGTAAGATCCCACATAAGGATATGGCGTCTTGGGATCCAGACTAGGGGAGATGAGCCAATATCTTTGTTATATTACAATTTGTTGAATTCTGGAAGAAACAATCCTGAACAGTCATTTAAGAAGGCAAGGGGTGTTCAAGAAAGACTTTGCCTGGTAAGCATTGGTATTTATGTGAAGTTAACTTTTGGGATCCTTTTTGAAGAGAAAGTGTAAGTCTTACATTGGTTTGATGTTTTGGTGGATCTCTTTTGCCTCTCAGTTTGAATGCTCTCTGAAAAAATAGGGTTTAATCTTGGTCAGGTTAACTCAGTTAGTCATTTTGTGAAATTTTACAGATTTCCCATTCTAAAATCAGCCAAAGCTGGAAGATTAATTTATGGTTTTGATTATACTTTCTTCTTGGCTACTTAAGACCTTACAGGTTGCCACAGATTAATTTCTTGTTTTCATTTTTAAAGTCAGCCAAGGGATAGTTCATATCCAAACCATAATAACTCCCAAATTTAAATTTATGCATAGTAAGTACTCCTTCTATTTAAGAATCTGTCCTGTAAAACATTACACTTACATACAGCATCTAAAGCAATAGAACTGATAAAAGGGGGAACAGAATTGATTTCTACAGGGTGAGGTAGGAGGAAGGGGAGTTTCCTTCAGTGTATAAGGTTTCTATTATACACATTGAACACATTCTAGAGATCTGTTCTGCCACATAGTACCCATCACTGGTGAAATGATACTGTAAATCTCAAAGTGTGTCAAGAAAGTAGGCTTCATATTAAGCATTCTTATCAGAAGAGCAAAAACAAACTAAAGGGATTCTAGGGAACTTTGGGAATCATGGATACACTTACAACATAATTGTGGTTGTAGATTCAAAGGCGTATGGCTATATTCAAACTTTTCAAATTGTATTGATGAGATTTTCTAGTAATGAAACCTCGATAAGATTTCTTTGTAAACTTTAGAGGGGGACAATAACAGTCTCAGGTTCACCAGTTATCAATTATGGGCGTGGTGAGAATGCCAGAGAACAATCATGGAAGCACTAGACTCTGATTTCCTCCTGGGAGACTATACTAAATTCCACCCCCAGGACTTAATTGTAAGAGCGGCAGAATTACAAAGGAGGCTATGGATGAAGCTGGTCAGGTGTCTGGTGCTGGTTATTAAGTTACTTCAAACCAGCAGATTTCTCTGAGTTCTGAAAGCCAACAGAGGGAGCCATGCCTTCCTTGCTAGAGATCAATCTTGTTGCATGTATATCTTGCAAAGATGGCTCCTATGGAGCATGCTTTGAGAGAGTAAGGTCATCTTTCTCAAGCTCTCTTCATGGTTTCAACAACAATAAAGGTCAAGATTCAGTAGGACTCAAGAAAAGGTATGCTATCCGTTTTTTGAAAAGAAAGTGATTATTCTGCAAAAGATCTTCAGGGCACGGTTAGCGAGCACTGCAAAGATTTCAGAAAATGTAACTGGGCTCTGGAGGGTGATGGACTAAAGAAGTTGAAATCTAAGACTGAGAAGTGGAAAGTTGATTGATTCAAGCAAACTCTCCAGTGACTGTGTGTTTAATAACCTGGCAAAGATAGCAAGAGCTGGGGAAAATATTCTGCTGAAAATGCTTCTTCCTGACACATAGAAACAATGATGTTTTGCAGAACTAATAAAGCAGAGGTGTGGGGTTGCCATGGTAGACATTTGGGGAAAGTGTCAGAAGGCTCTGAGGTGTATGCATGTTAGTATGGATTTTCATATAAGACTAGACAGCTCACCAGCTATGTTCCTGAGAAAAGTCCAAAGTGCTAGAAAGAAATGAAAGATGTGCTAGTAAAGGGGACCATCTCATGAAATATCTCAGTGGTAGCTTCCTCTATACTCTAAGGTTGATAGATCTACTGCCATGATAGCAGTATCCTAGTACGTTAGAGTCTCAGAAGTTACAGAATTATAAAGCAGCCAATGTAGGATATTTCTTTTATCATCAGAGACAAGATGGATTCAGTGATCATAACCAACAGCAAAGTTTGGTAGCAATCTGGAAGCTTGGAACTGCAGGAGTCTCTGATAAAGACAACTAGACCATAGCACAACTATCTAGGGTACCATCGAGGGTGTGACTTAGCTCATATAATCAGAAGAGCAAGATCAGTTGATGATCACACTGTTGGTGTTGCCCAATCTATAGGATGAAATTATTCCTCTTTGATGTCTAGATCTGAGCTAGTTCTCAAATCTAGAATGTGGTCATGTCATTGGAGGAGATGTTAGGTACTCTTGAAGAAATCCTACAAAGTCTCAGAAATAGCATTTTGTACCATTTCCCCAAATCCATCTCAAAGGGATATACATTACAGACAGAAAAATACTCCCAGAGTTCACACTCCATGGTTTGCTACAAAAAGGGGCCACCCAAATATGTGAAGGCTGTTGGATCAGAGTCTGAGCAGACACCATCATGATATCCTTGTTAGAGCAGGGCTGTGGAAACCAGGTGACAAATGAACTCTTGGCTCATGTCCATTTCATAAACGTGCAATGAGTCTGCCAACCCACACTGAGATAATTTTCATGGTTTCTGAGCACTTAATTGGGTTGGATACACTTAGCAGCTGGAAGACCCTTCACATTCGTTCCTGACCTGCAGAGAAAGAGCCATTATGGTATAAAAGGCCAAGTGGAAACTCCTGAAATTGCTCACTATCTCAGCCAAGAGAGTAAATTGAAAATAATAACTCATCCCAGCTGAAATGGCAGACTCTAGCATTGATCTCAAAACCTAGATTGCAGAGGTAGCTGTCCTCACAATCTCATTTAATTCTCTGATATGACACTTGCAAAAACCAAGTGGATCACAGGGAACCACTGTAAATCTAAACAAACACTAGATCCAACTGCACCTGCTTTGTTCAGCGTCCCAGTATCTTTACTGTTATAGATTACCACAGTTTGAAGCTCTCGGTATACACCTATTAATCTGACAGATGCATTGTTTTAAAAACCTATCACAGAGAAGAACAAAACCAGTTTTCATTCAGGTAGGATGGGTGGCAATATACATTCATAGTTTCTCCCAAGGACTAAATGTTACCTTTTATTTCCTCTGCCACATATAATCCAAAATGTCTTTATCTTGAAACTCTGTAGAACACTATGATGGTCCACTATATTGATAATATTGAAATAACCATGAGTGCTCAGCAAATAATGATTCATTCTTGTCACAATCCTGACAGAGGTGATATTACCTGGCAATACTGATACATACAAATATACCAACCTATTATCTATCGATCTGTCTGTCTGCTTATCTATCAACCAATCTATTATCTCTCTATCTCAGTACACACACACACACACACACACACACATGCACACACATAGAAGATGAGCACACACATACATGCACACACATAGAAGATGAGCCCAGAAAAGGCTCATGGTCTTCTCACAGTGGAAACCATTAGAGAAATCCATTGTGTTCAGCTGCTCCATGTGTGGTCTGCAGAGTGGATGCATCACCATCACTTTGGAGCTAATTAACAATGTACATTTACATATCTCATTCCAGACCTGGTGAACCAAATCTGGGAGACTATGGTGGTTTGAATAGGTATGGCACCCAGAGACTCATGTATTTGAATGATTGACCCATAGAGAGTGGCACTATTAGGAGGTGTGGCCTTATTGGAGTAGTTGTGGTCTTATTGGAGGAAATGTGTCACTGTGGGATAGATTTGGAGGTCTGAAATGCTCAATCTACTGGTGTGGTACACAGTCTCCTTCTGCTGCCTGTGGATCAAAACAGAGAACTCTCAGCTCTTTCTCCAGTCCCATGTCTGTCTGCATGCCACCCACCATGACCATAATGAACTAAACCTTTGAACTGTAAGCTAGCCCCAATTAAATACTTTCCTTTATAAAAGTTGCCATGGTCATGGTGTCTTTTCACAGCAATAAAACCCCAACTAAGACAGGACAGACCTAGGAATCTGAGTTTAATGCCGTGTGAGGGTTACCTTTAATTGTCAACTTGACAGAGCTGACAATCACCTGGAAAGAGAGTCTCAATGAGAGATTGTCCCATTGTTTTAGCCTGTGGTATGTCTTCGTGGGATTGTCTTAATTTAGGTAGGCCCACCTACTGTGGGCAGCATCACTCCATAGACAGGGATTGTGAACTGCATGAGTTGAGAAATCAAGATGAGCACAAGAAAGCAGGTTAGTGAGCATGTGTGTATTCATTTTTCTGTTCTTGTCAATGGGTGTGCATGACCATCTGTCTCAAGCTCCTGTTGCTGTGATGGAACTATGAGTTAAAAATAAACCTTTTCTCACTTAAATTGCCTGTTCAGGATATTTTATCATAGCAAACAAACAAACAAACAAACAAACAAAACCCCAAATGAATCCCAGACAAATACCCCTGATACCTTTCTTATTAGTGGAATAATTCCTAGGCATGATCTCTGCCACTTCTCAGACATCTGAGGAGTCCTGCCTGTCCACACTGGCAGCCTGTCTCTATGCTCCCTGTATCTTGTCCTATCACCGTGTCCCAGGCAACCTGACAAATACATTTGTACTCAAACCCTTGCTTAAGTATATGATTCTGGGCAAATCAAGCCCAAGACTCATTCCTTTTAAATGTTAATATTTTATTTTTAAGCTTCTAATACAATTACAACATTTCTCCTTCCCTTTTTTTCCCTCCAAATTCTCACATATACTCCTCCTCACTTTCCTTCAAATTCGTGGCCTCTTTTTTTCACTAGTTGTTATTGCGTGTGTGTGTGTGTGTGTGTGTGTGTGTGTGTGTGTGTGTATCTATATATGTGTTTGTGTCTTATGTGTATGTGTGTGTGTATACAAATACATATACATATATATTCCTAAATATAATATGATGGGTCCATATAATGTTATTTGTATATCTGTTTTCAGGGATGATTTTTGGGCACTGGAAAACCAATTGTATACTCTTCCCTAGGGAAATCCACTTCTTCTACTCCCAGCTTTCCTCAGTTACCTATAGCTCTTTGTGTAGGGTTGAGGCCTCATAGGCTTTTCCTGTCCACTTTGGTGTGTCCCTTGGTATAATCTTTGTTCACTTCATATTTTGGCAGTCATGTTAGTGACACTTTATAGGTGTAATTTCTGATATCACTAGGAGACACAGTCTCACAGCAAACTCCCAGATCCTTTGCCTCTTACAATCCTTATCCCCTCTCTTCCATAATATTCTCTGAGCCTTAAGTTCTGGAGTGTTTTGTTTATGTATACATTGGGACTGGGCTCCAGAAATTTGCATTTTAGATTGGTTGTAGTTTCCTGTAGTGGTTTCTGTATGTTGCAAAGAGAAGTTTTCTTGATGAGAAGGTGAAGACTACACTTAGCTGTGGGTACAAGGACAAATGTTTATAGATTGTTATTAGAGATTATGCTGGTTTAGTAAATTAGTGGCTGTGTAATTCCCCTCCAAGAACCATGACTTCACTAGCATTGAATAGTTAGATAAGATTCCTGTACCAGGAATGGGTTTCCATCTTCTTGACTTGAACAGGTCTCAAGTCCAATTAGAGAGCAGTTGGTTATCACCAAGGTATGTGTACCACTGTTGTACTCTTAGGGTGATTGTGCTATGCTGGCCATTGATGTGGTTCATAGGTGTCATAGCTGGGTAGGACCCTTGGTTGCTTCCATCCTTTTGAAACTGGAATGACACACTCTGGTAGCATAAAAGCTAGTCCACAGTAATGGGGCATTCTGGTCAGTACCAGCTCAGAGTCCTCTGGGCTCTGTTTCTGAAGTGCATGATGTCTTCAACAATTGGGACTTACCTTCCACCTCTGGGGGTCAACAAAGGCAATTTCAATACCTGTATGTATGGGAAGTCTCTGTGATAGCTCTGGCCAACAACTCAAAAGAGAGCTTCTCATGTCTGCTGTTGGAGTTTTTGCTAGATGGGCTTTAGCTCTTGGAGAGAGCGCCATCTACCTAGATGAGAGCAGTTTATTAAAACTAGATATGTAGCCAGGCGGTGGTGGCGCACGCCTTTAATCCCAGCACTCGGGAGGCAGAGCCAGGCGGATCTCTGTGAGTTCGAGGCCAGCCTGGGCTACCAAGTGAGTTCCAGGAAAGGCGCAAAGCTACACAGAGAGACCCTGTCTCAAAAAACCCAAAAAAAAAAAAAAAACTAGATATGTAAATTTATACACAGAATTAACATGTGTATTATGAGTTTTGTTTTAGGTAACTAGTTGATAGTATGATTCACTTTTTCACACACTCTTACTGTTATTTTACTGTAGCTAAAGGTTTTCCTGTCCCGCCCAGCCCCATGGACCCCACAGTCACTTATAAAATAATCACTCAGAAGCTTATATTAATTAAAACTGCCCAGCTAGCTCAGTCATTAGAGCATGAGACTCTTAATCTCAGGGTCGTGGGTTTGTGCCCCACATTGGGCACCAATTATAGATGAATTTCTAAACAGTCTTATTTAATAAGAAACACAGAGCCAAGTATAGGAGTGAAAGCCATGGAGATTAGGGAAATAGTGAAGCTTACCACACTGCCATAGCTTCCCAAAAGAACCAGCTTCTTCTTGTCTAACCTGCACCTTTATTTTCTTGCTGTTCTGCCTTCTCATTGGCTCTTAGCCCAGCCACCTCACTTCCTCATCACTGCCTGTCTGTACAGATCTTCAGGTCTCTATGGTTGGTACTGGGATTAAAGGCATGAGTCACCACGCTTGGCTGTGTCCTTGAATGCACAGAGACTCTGCATGCCATGTGATCAGATTAAGGGTGTGTGCTACCACCACCTGACTTTTGTTTATGGCTATCTATGTCCTTTGATCTCCAGGCAAACTTTATTTATTAATATATAAATAAAATATCACCACATTTCAGCACAAATAAAATATCACCATATTTTATAAAACTCTAGACTCACAAATATAGGATAGATAGAATATTTTCTTTAATTTTGCCAAATACAAATAGACTAGATATTATAACTATAATTCTTGCTTGATTATTGTTTTGTTATATGTAATTTTACTATGTTAAAGTTAAACCCTTCCTTTTTGATTAGACAGAAAAGGGGAGGTGGTGTGGGATATTCTGTATGCTGTGAATGTGTTGCTCTGATTGATTGATAAATAAAAGGCTGATTGGCCAGTAGCCAGGCAGGAAATATAGGCAGGGTGAACAGACAAGGAGAATTCTGGGAACAGGAAGGCCGAGTCAATAGATGCCAGCCCACAATCCAGGGAGCAGCATGGAACAGCACCCAGGTAAAACCACAGAACATAGAACACAGAACACATCAGTGGTAGGACTGAGCTAATGGCCAAGCAGTTTTAATTAATATAAGCTTCTGAGTGATTATTTTATAAGCAGCTGCAGGGTCCATGGGGCTGGGTAGGACTGGAGAAAACTCCAGCTACATTTTATCTGCTCCCTCTTTTTTGTATTTACCTCCCTTTCCCCTCCCGAAGGAGCCCATTTTCCTCTTTCCCTTATTACTTATTCACCTGTTGCTAGCCCGCTACTCCCCTTTACCTTCCTTCCTCATCCTTCTGTATTTACCTCTCCCCTACACCCTAAAGAGCACTCCTTTACCATTTCCCTGGTCAGATCACTGATATACTGCTATTCCTTTCTTTATTGCTCCCAAACCTCCTGTCCTGGCAATAGTCTTCTTTTACTTTCCTGATTCATGTAGTTACTACAGTACATATACTCACATCTGAAGATTTGGACTTATAAGCCTCAGATAAAAGATAACACACACATAGGACATTTGTCTTTCTGGGTCTCAGTAATCTAACTCAGTATGATCTTTTCTAGTTCCATCCATTTACCAGCAAAGTTCATGATTTCATTTTCCTTTACAAGGGAATACTATTCCATAGTGTATATGTACCACATTTTCATTATCCATTCATAGAACATCTAGTTTATTTCCATTTCTTAGGTATTGTGACGGAAGCAGCAATAAACATGGCTGAACAAGTATCTGTGGAGAGCTTTAGGCATATGCCAAGGAATGGTAGCTGACACGTGGTAGATTGATTTTTAGAGAATTCTCTACACTGGTTTCCATCGTGGCTGCACTAGTTTGTAGTCCCACCAACAGTGAGTGAGGCTTCCCTTCCCCCCACATTCCCTCCAGCATCTGTTGTCATTCTGTTGATCTTGGCCTTTCTGACTGGGATAAGACGAAATCTCAATGCCATTTTGATTTGCATTTCCCCTAATTACTAGAAATGGTAAACATTTTTGGAGATATTTGTCAGCCATTTTTTCTTCTTCTTTTGAGAACTCTCTATTCAGGTCCCAGGCCCATTTTTCAAATGGATCATTTGATTTTTTTGTTTTTGTTTGTTGTTTGTTTGACTCCAGTTTTTTTTTTTTTAGTTCTTTGCATATCCTGGATATTAATCTTCGGTCAGATGTGTAGCTGGCAAGGATTCTCTTCCGTTCTGTGAGCTTCCTACTCACCTGTTGGCTGTTTCTCTAGCTGTGTAAAATCTTTTCAGCTTTATGAAGTCCCACTTGTAAGACTCGTATCTTTTAAGCTGCGCAGAGGGAGCACTGATGTATAAATGCAAGGTTCAAGCCCTAATTACTCCACATGGAAAACAGTAATGTATCCTCTCAATGTTCTAAGTCACGTGGAGTTGTCTTTCTGTGTAGCATTTGAGGGAGCAGAGCAGACAGAGCAGTGTCAGTCTGTAAGTGCCTGGGCATGCTACGAGGAGACACCGGACTTCCTCCAGTTGAGTTACTTATCTGTGTGTTTGCTCCCTTTGATCTCACTGACACTCTTTCATGTCAAATAGCTTTGACCCAAGTGGCTGAACAAAGCCATGTGGGGACAGCAAGCGGCAGAGATGCTGGGGTAAGCATATAGTATAGCTTCTAAGCCAACATCAAGGCAACTCCAGCCGTCTTGACAGAAATGAGAAGGAATTGTTGGCATCAGAGTGCCTTAGGATTCGGCAGGAGATTAGAGGCTTCTGGACATGTCTGACATGATGAGAGTATTAGAAACATAATTGTGGACTGTGCACTCGGAGCCATGCCTTGGCTTTGGGGAATGAAAAAAAGCTTTGTGACCAACTGTGTATTATAGACATTTGGATAAGAGCCTATGTTATAGCAATCCCAGGAAATGAGGACTAGGTCAGAGCTTGCATTTCTAAAAACATGCCTGCTGCACCAAATGGAGAGAGAGAGAGAGAGAGAGAGAGAGAGAGAGAGAGAGAGAGAGAGAGGAGAATGTTCTCCATGTGCTATGTGAAATGTCTAATATGTGTATGTGTGTTCATTCAAAACAAATTTGATTTCAAAATAGTATTTCTATGCACAAGAGGGTAGTATACTGTGTGCATAGAATGGTTGTAAATTTTAACTTTCTTCTCTCTCTTTGATTTTTTTTTATAACAAATAGGCATTTTTTTCTTATCAGAAACACAATCCCTGCTCATTTTACTTCCTCAAGAGTTAATGAAAACAACAACAAGCAGAAACCATGGAGATTCTCTCCTATTTGATGAGATTATAAAACACACTTAAAACTTTAAAACACTGCTGAAGAGGAGGGTGAAAAGCACAATTAGAACTGGGATGGGGCGAGGCAAGATGCAGCAGAGAACTCTTGCCTCTGAGGTTTTTTGTTTTTTTGAGACAGGGTTTCTTTGTGTAGCTTTGGAGCCTGTCCTGGAACTCACTCTGTAGACCAGGCTAGCTTTGAACTCATAGAGCTCAACCTGCTTCTGCCACCCAAGTGCTGGGATTAAAGGAATGTGCCACAACCACCCGGCCTGCCTCTTAGGTTTTGTATGGAGTCAGCTGGATGCAAAATTCTTGGGAAGATTGGTTCTAGGATTCTTCTGTTGGAAAGGTTTGAGGTTCATGGCATTTGAAGGGGTTTCTTGAAAGCTCTTAACTCAGAATGATGGGTTGGCGAAGTGGGGCTGACAAGAGGTTATATAAATTCTCACCTTTGTAAAAGGAAGCCTTTCCAGAGGAGAAGCGAGAGACGGATGCGTACTTAAAACTGCCAAATTAGATGTTAAATCACCCCCAAGAAGAGTAATCATGATGTGTGGGGCTTCCCTATGGCCAAGGAGGCATTAGCAAAACAGAAACGAAATGAAATCCCGTTGAAAAGGTGTTTAGAGGCAGCCGACCACAGTTCCAGGTGCTCAGCACCAGGCTCAGCTTGGTCTTTCAACCACTCATGATTTGCCCTAATGAACTCATGCAGGAAGTGTGAAATCCATGATGACAAGAGTTAGGGCCACAGGGAAGCAAACCGAACAGTGGGAGTTAGAGGGGAAAAGAGGAGGGTCACCTGGCAGAGCGCAGAGGACAGAGGGCAGGAATATTAGAGAACAAACCAGGTAAAAATCATGGCCAAAATTCAGAATGAAATGAAAGGATAAAGTTTGACATGAAATAAAAGACCAGTGATGAGAAGCATTGGCAAATATCAAAGAAACGTGAAGCTAGTTTGGAAATGAAGCAACCAGCAGGAGCCATGAAGTGAAAACTAAACAATGCAGAAATACAGTCGGGAGTAAGGAAAGGAGTCTTAAGAGAGTGAGAGGTTAAGAATAACAAAGTTCAAAAGAAATCAGAGAACTTGGGGAAGAGAGATGAGGGAAACTGTTGGAAGATAAGATGCTAAATCTGTGAAACATATAGAGTCCTCCCACGGAAACCAAAAGAGAATGATGAATAACTCACAACAACTAAATTGCTTTCTTTTTTGTGTTCATTTCATAAATTATTGTTTGAAATGTATAAATTTATAGTGAGCAGCATGATAACTGGATGGATCTAGGTATTTGAAATAATAATCTCCTCAAACATTTTCAAAAGTACAAGTAACACTTGTATGTTTTATGCGGTACATGGAGTACTTCATATTATGTACACAGCACATGAAGGTGCATCAAAGTCATTTACATGTCCATTGTGAAGACTGAGGGGGCTAGCAAAGACTTATAGCCATCTACACAGACACCTGCATTAGTTATCTACTGTTACAGGAACAATTGCCCCAACTTTAGTGATGTAGAAATCAAATTGCACAGTTTCTGTGAGGTTTACCCGAGGCTTTGGACTCCAGGGCAGAAGCCGTGGCCCTCAGGTGCTGAAAACATGTCAAGGCTCCACTGAGGCAGTACTCAAAACAGCATTGTGAGGCATACTCACAGGGGTTTTAGTGTTTCTCTCCTCTGATTCTGGCCATGGTATATTTCCTTAAAGCAGCTCCCAGTGTGACAGCTGGCTTCTCCCTGAACCACAAGTGCCAGATGCAATCAAAACACAATGCCCAATGCTTTGAATTTCAGATAAAGAACTTTTAAAAATGTTGGTGTGTCCCAAACATTACAGGATACAAACTTATACTAAAAGATTATTCATTGCTCATGATTCATTACCTAAAACCCTTTATTGTTACTTGCTAGGCCTGGCAGTTCTACTCAGGAGACAATAGGAGGGTGAGAGGGTACGAACAAGACAGAAGTAACAGCCTTGCTGCAGCCCAGTACTAGAACACTTTGGCCATTTGGTGTTTATTAAAAATCAATCAGGATGTTCAGTCACACTCAAGGGGAAGGGATTTCACAGAGGCGCAAGTGTAAGGAGGAAGAGATCTTTGTGGGCATCTTAGGATACCTGTTATACATTTGCAACCCCACCAGGACATCACCATACACAAGGATCAGAGCAAAATTAGCCTCAAGCCAAGATGTAACTATAATCACATTTCTACCATGGAACAGTACAAGAAACAATGCATGCAGGGTCCTCAAGGAAGTGCTAGCAGAGGGTGTAACTGAATTCACACATACAAGTCAGAGAAATACTTGTAAATCTTCAAGATTCCATGATATAAAAGTTCTAGAGCCTCTCTCTCCTGTAACAAAATACCTGAGTTGGAAGACTCCAGCTCACCGTGAAGTGGTCATCTCCACCAACCAGGACTGATTTGTATGTTCTAACACACAGTGTTGAACTAAAGCTAAATATCTGGAGGGAATTGGCGCCCAACGAGGGGCAAGAGTTTCCACCTAAAACCTGAGAAAAAAGATTCTAAAACAGAGGTAAAAACAGCTTCCTAGTTGTCTCTCTCAAGTTAGTGGAAGCCTGTCGGTTTGAGCTACTATGGCGGGTTCCTGATGTGTGCATTTGACCTGCAGTATGGCGGGAATGAGGCAAGTGGCACACTAAGCTGCGTGGTGGATTTAGCCTTTGCTAGTACAAAACAAAAAGAGATTTCTGGGTTACACGCTACTTTGATAGAAGCATAGACCCACTATTTCTGAGAGTTGGTGGCTCCCAGAGCTGGCGGAAAACATACCACCGCCATGTTGTGAAGCTGAAGTGGGTGGAGCCAGCAGCCACAGGCCGTTTCAGTCTTAGAATGCTGCAGTTTAAAGCAATAGGTTCAAGGTAATATAAAAAATAAGCCACTTAAAGATGGCTATCACACAGAAAATCTGAATTATGTTCTCTTTGATATTCGTAACTGAAGAAAAACATTTGATCGTAAAAGCTGTTGAGTTAAACCAACATGGATATTTTAAAGGTATCTTGACTTCAAAATTTGGATATAAGGATATGTTGCTTTGGAAAAGAGGCTGTTTTTGTTTCCACAGAAAGCCAGAGGCTATGGATTTGTTCCAGATTAAGATACATCAGGTTTGACCAGCTAAGACCCCCTGAAAGGTTTCCGATGACACCATGGCCCAGATGACCCAACATCCAGAACGGTTTGAAGGCAACTGGCTCAGACAATACAGCCTCATGGACTACTCCATAATCCTAAAATTTTCTTTGTGTCCCCATAAGATACAGCACCCCCCCTCCAGCAGGAAGTAGTAAGAGGAGCTATGCTCAAATTCCCAAATTATATGCAATTTTACTATGTTAAGGTTAAAACATTCCTTTTTGAAAAAAAAGAAAAAGGGAAGTGCTGTGGATATCATTCTGTATAAATAAAACACTGATTGGCCAGTGGCCAGGCAGGAAGGATAGGTGGGACAAGGAGAGAGGAGAATTCTGGGAAGTGGAAGGCTGAGTGGGAGACACTGCCAGCCGCCACCATGACAAGCAGCATGTGAAGATGTCGGTAAGCCACAAGCCACATGGCAAGGTATAGATTTATAGAAATGGATTAATTTAAGATATAAGAACAGTTAGCAAGAAGCCTGCCACGGCCATACAGTTTGTAAGCAATATAAGTCTCTGTGTTTACTTGGTTGGGTCTGAGCAGCTGTAGGACTGGCGGGTGAGAGAGATTTGTCCTGACTGTGGGCCAAGCAGGAAAACTCTAGCTACAGGGAATGAATAACTACTTTCAAAATGCAGGATAAAGTTTATCAGACTAAAATTTGGATGTATAAAAATAAAGGGCTCTCTGTGCTGACACTGTCTTTCAGAGCAAGCTTAGGCTGTCTCAAGGGAGCCTGCAGAAGTAACACATGAGGACTCTCTACATTTGCTATTCCATTTATAAGGTTGCTTTAAAGAGAAATCATGGAAACTAATGTAGCAAAGCCAGATCAATATAGTAAAGATCAAGGTCACTTTCCTCCCAAATTCACATATGGAACTCATACCAATAGAGCAGTGACAGACATAAGCAGAAAGATGTCGCGTCCGCCTCGACCAGCAAGGAAGATGCAACACCAGGCTCTTCTCCAAGCAGTTTATTCAGGAGCCTTGAACAATCTTCTGACCCCGGGGAGAGCCATCTTCTTCTTCTGCTCTCACTCTCACTCTCACTCTCACTCTCACTCTCACTCTCACTCTCTCTCTCACTCTCACTCACTCTCTCACTCTCAATCTCACTCTCTCTCCTGACTCTCTCTCACTCACTCTCCTGGGAAAGCCAGCCCACGCCCTTTATAGCCACTGGGCAATCAACCCTGTAGTGCCACGTGGACAATGCCGATAGGGTCAGACATACGCAAACAAGCCAGATTAGGTCCAGGTACGTGGAAGCAAGCCAGATTCTAGCCTTAGCCAAATAAGGAGCACCTGCCATCGGGAAGGCAGAAGCCGGATGCCAGTGCCATCTTTGCGGTGCGGCCGTGCACGGCTCTCTACAGAAAGAGCCTTTACCTCTAGGCGATGATAAAGTCACAACTCTTCGTGAATGGAATGGATGCTTCATAAAAATACTCAAAGCACTTCCTCACTCTCTTTTTACCTTGTGAGGATTTTACAAGAAAACAGTCATATGCAACCTAGAAAGAGCCCCTTGCCATAGCCTAACCATGACGACATTCTGGTGAAACACTTGGCTTCCAAATCTGTAACAGAAAGAGAAAAGCAAATTTTTCAAAAGAAAAATAAAAGGAGCAGTTCCATAAAGCATATTTTATGAATGCAAAGCAGTGAGAGTATAAAACAATGAGATAAAATGCCATATACTTAAAGTAAAAGAGATATGCCATTAGAAAACTACCTTTTTTTTTCTCTTATTTTCTTTTTTAGGGAAAGAAAAACCAAAATTGCTAGGTATCTAGAAAGTAAAGGAAATTTACCACACTGTAAGTCATGGGCCCGTGATATTTCTCAGTAGTTAAAGGTGATGGCCTGAGATTAATCTCTGGATTCCACATACAGGAGGAAGGAGACAATTGAATCTATAAATTGAATCTATAAAGTTGTCCTCTGACCTCCACATACATGCCATGGCCCCAGGCACCTTCACCTAACACACACACACACACACACACACACACACACACACACACACACACACACACGGCTAGGAAGGAGAGGGAGAGAGAGAGAGAGATAAAAATATTTTAAAAAATAATTTATTTGAATAAAGATGGATAGATAGATGATAGATAGTTAGATAGGAGATAGATATTAGATTGATAGAAGATAGACAGGATTTTTTGAGACAGGATGTCCTACTGGAGCTGGGGCTTATCAGTTGGGCTGGTCTGACTAGCCAAAGAGCTCTGGGGTCCTCCTGTCTTTGCCTTCCTCCCTGCACTGAATTCACAGATGTGTGACTTGTGCCTCCATGCCTAGCTTCATATACTTTCCAGCTTTGCTATGTACCTTCCCTGAGTTCCTTGATCATTAAGTCCACAAACTGAATGAACTCAGGGACTTTGATTCCAGAGGCTCTGCTTTTAAGAACTAGTGGACGGGGAGAGACTGATGCATGGACATGTTTTTCTTTAGGGGGTGAAGCAAAGCTTCTAAAAGAGCTCAGTGGCGGTGATTGTACCACCCTGCAAATGCACCAAGAGTCACGCAATTGCGCATTTTGAACTAGAAAAATAGTGAGCTGTGTTATGCAAATTCACCTCAATTAAAAGAAACACAACAGAAAACAAGGCTTTATGAAATTCTGTGAAAAGGAAATGAATTAATATCTACGAGGTTCTGAGCAGACTGTGATGCATACTGAGTACAGGATTATGTCATTAACAACTTACTGCCAGTACCAGTAGGCAAGAAAATGAGAAGGGGAGGGGAGGTGGAACAAGACCAGAAGCAGGCACATTTTGTGACACCAGCTTCCTCTGGGTTACCCTCTCACTCAGTTCCTATCCTCATCAATTTGTTTAGATGGTAAAAACCCAGATCTCTCAAAGTCTTAGGTGGCTCTTTCCAAAACTTCTACTCCGTTTGTCAATCAGAAGTCCTCACCTGGGTCCTCCTTGGCTGGGTCTAAGAAGACACTGCACCTTTACAATTCTCGTGTCCCCTTTCGTCATTCCAGGTTCTGTTTTTTACTTTCACTCTTTTCCTTCACTCTTTCTCAAGGGAGCATCAGTGGCTTGCTTTTCCTGACTCTGTGGACTGCTAAGTGGCACAGATTGTCTTCAGAGGAGCTGAGCTCTAAGGGGTTTGACCTGAAAGCAGCAAGGAAAGGAAACAAAAAAAAATGCTTTCCAGGTGGGCCAGGAGTCCATCTGTGGGCTCCAAAACAGCTGGCAGAAGTCTCCCAAGAAGAAATCAATTGCATAGCCCTGGGCTTCTTCTGAGACTTGAAGAAATTCAACAGTTTATTATATGCTGTTCTTAGAACTCCCTAAACCTTGTCATTAGAGAAAAGGGACATCTGTGTCCTCTTTTCTTTGCCTCCCCTAAAATTATCAACTCTTTCCTCCTTAATTTATCCACTCACCAGGGACAGAATATATATGTCCTCCTCTCCTCTTTTTTCTGACCCCTTGTTTTATCCTTAGAAACATGGCTTCCAGAGAGAAGTAACTAGAAGAGTCAATCCCAAGCATTTGGGCTTCATAGTGAGTTTCCCTTGCCCTTCCTGCCTGTGAGAATCCTTGTTCCCTTGTTTCCTTGTTCCTATGTTGAAAGGAAATGGAACCACTGGCTTCTTCCCACAAAACATCTCTATATACTGGCCCTGAACCACAAGCCTGCCGTTCTGGAGTCAGGACAAGCCTCATGGAGATCGGTTACTCACTTCCCTTACAGTCTTGTTGTCGCTCTTCTTTTTATGAGGTGGGATCTCAGATAGCCCTGCCTGGTCTTGAACTTGCTATGCCACCATTTCATAACAATGTGCTCACAGTCACAGCCCAAGTCTGGCCTGGTTATTCAACCTTGTCTAGAACTTCATTCTAAGTAGTATATTGTCCCCAACTCTCCATTTCTATTCATTTTTCCCATTTAGCTCTGCACCAGCTACCAGCAACTGGTGATTTAGGGTGGACTTCTGTTTTTCATAATGTTACCTCCCCATCTTGTAGATGTTGAAGGACCTACCCTAGGTACACAGAACAGTGACAATCCAAGTGCTTTCTGCCCAATGGCTTGCAAAGACCTGGTTTGTAGCCACTAGAATCTAACAATTCTGAGCCCCAGGCATGGGAGAGCAAGTAAAGGGTCCTGAAATATCACACTGGTTCCATTCACATGCACAATTAATACATGTTTATAAAGCCCTTTTAAAGACTTAATTAAGTCTGAAGTTGGTTGAATCCTTGGATGTGGGACATGTGGACATGTCCATCTGGATAGAGGCAGGAGACCCAGCCTGAGTGGTCTCCTCCTTTTCCCAGTATTCTGTGGTTTCTCTAGGATCCTAGTGTTAAAAAAAAACCAAGGCAAACATGGCTAATAGAATTATGTCAGGAGCAAACTAACACTCTTTGAGCATCCACTGTGGAGTAGATGGAGCAAAGTGGCTTTCTTTTTTTTTTTTTTTTTTTTTTTTTTTTGGTTTTTTGAGACAGGGTTTCTCTGTGTAGCTTTGCGCCTTTCCTGGAACTCACTTGGTAGCCCAGGCTGGCCTCGAACTCACGGAGATCCACCTGGCTCTGCCTCCCGAGTGCTGGGATTAAAGGCGTGCGCCACCACCGCCCGGCGCAAAGTGGCTTTCTACTTTCTGGCCACAGGACTCGGAGGATGGGTCACGAGTCTCTACAGGGAGAGATCAGTGTCTTCACCTTGCAATGAGGCTCTTTGGCTCAGAGAAGTGAAACAGCCTGCTCATGGCTGTGAAGCTACAGAGAGTTGGAGCCAAGATTCTGACTCAGGTCTTCTCACGCTGCCTTCTTTACGGCATGAGACTCCTCATGCCACAGCCTGGCCCCGGAGCTGACTTGTGAAGTTGAGCAACAATGACATGGGCTGGAGGAGCTAGAGGTCAGAGTCAGCCTGTAACCAGGGATTCTGGAGGCTCCTGAGCAATTACAGCAAGAAGTGACATGGAATCCTGTAAATGGGAACAGCTTTCCAAAGACGCTGCCAGTGTCTGAGAAGTAGAGGTGCGACTTTCAAGGGACACTCAGTGGATGGTATGCTATATCTTGGAGGAGCCAGGTGACAGTGACTCCTACAGTCCCTTCTGATAAGCAAATCCTGGCACCACCCTGAAAGGAAGACCGGGAAGAGAAAATTAAGGCTGCTTGTGAAGACCCCTGAGACTGGGGTCCTAGGATCTCTCTGCTTTATGCTGTGACTGTAATAAGCATGAATGGCTGTCAAACAGCGGAGTTGTTTTCACAACTTGGCGTATTAACAGTTTTAGCCTTTCAGATTTAAAGTCTTTGCTCCATTTTTAGAGTTGATTGTTGGTTGCTGCATTATTTTTACCTTCCAGATTATCCAGTCACCGTGCAAAGCTGTTGGGGGAAGATTCACGTCACTGGACCAATTTGCACCTTGAAAATGTGGCTATCTACCAACTTTCTCTTTCTCCCATTCCCATTCTTTTTCTGTACATTCCCTTTTGATGCATGTACTTGACCTCTGATGACAACTCCTAGTTCTCCTTCTGTTAGTTTCATTGATTTGTTGACTCACTCATTCTTATATTTTTGGTTGTGAGCCTAGCCTTTAACAGCTGAGCCATCTCTCCAGCCCTCACTCATTCTTTAGATACTATTCTGGGTCCCATTATTGTCCAGGACTCATGCTAGAACTAAAAAGATGAAATCAAACTGACTCCTCTGTATTGAAGACAGTGGGATTCACATTACCAGTGCCTTACTTTCTACTATGCAAATTTGACTGTGACTGACAGAAGCTGTATTGTTTATCATGTAAAGATAATGTCACTTTGTGTGGGGTTTCAATGATTGAATTCATTTTTGATTGCAAAAGCATTACATGTACTTGTGCATGTGCCTATCCTCCAACACACACACACACACACACACACACACACACACACACACACACACCATCCTTTTTTATCCTCAAGCACAGGCATCCTGCCAAACACTGGTGAAGATGCCCAGTCTCCTTTGAAATTAATTAAGAATACTTGTAATTAAATAAGTTGGATTTCTAGCAATACTTTTTATTAACTTTGGGTGTTTGCCTCTTCTTCCTTTACTTTCATTTTTATTTCAGCATCATTTTATACCTGGAGGCTTCAGAGTGACTGAAAATCCAGAACCCAAAGCCAACAGATTTAAAAAGTATTTGTCTTGGGGGCAGAGTAATTCTCATCCTTTTGCAAGCACAGCTTCATCCAATCTTCAAGGTCACTCTAACCTTCACGGTCACTCTAACAGGCACTCACCTGTATTACCTTTGTTGAATGGGTGAGGAAACTGAGGCACAGGAAGTTTAATTTGTTCAAAGTCATGCAACTAGTCATTTGGGGGAGGTGTGATTTAAACACATGTCTCCTGCACCCAGAGTCCTTTTCTATTACTATGCTGCATGGCATTGCAAAGCAAAACTTAGTATTGCCAGTAGATATACTGAAGGGGAAAGCAGTCCCTAGACAGGCAGAATGAAAAGGTTTCTTCTTAACATTAGTGGAAAACCAAACTCAGAATAATTTACAGACAGGGCTGAAGCTTACTGTGAGGTTACTTTTCTTTTCAAAAGAAATTGCATCCCCTCCTGCAAGCATGCAGGCTGCTGTTAAACACAGTATGTGGATCTATGTATAGTTTCATGTTGTCTCTTACAATGATACAATTTAGAATCAAATAGCAATGCAATGTACAACAATAAACTCAAATTACTAATGCAAGTTCCGTGGGCCAAGGAACATCTTGATGAATTTTAATTGTTGTAACCAGTGAGACAATGATCCCAGTTGCCACCAAAAGGTCCCTTTAAGCCCACATACTTCCAATATCAGTATGGTCAACACATCTTCCTACCAGTTCTCATCATTAGAGCTCTGAGGAAACTTTTGTTTTGTGCAGACAACCAAGCCACTAGGCATCACATGAGCTTGCTTGCTGAGAACTCCTCCATTCTGCCTGGATGCATACTGAGATCCTTAGTAACCCTCACAATGGAAGAAACACTACTGAAATTGCATTGCTCTTAAGAAAGGGGAAATTACAACAAAATGAGATTGGCTCAGGTCTCATTGGGGCTTGTTTTATTGTGCATGGGGCATAGTTTAAACAAGCTTAGTTATCCGATTTCTCAATCTATAGCAGATGGAGGCAGAAAATTAGAAAGGGCAATACCACCATCAGCAAGAAGAGTGAAAATCTTGAGAAATGCCAGCTGAGAGAAGGGAGAATAATATCAATCATGGGGCCATTTAGCGTCAACTCAAATTTCCCCAAATACAACTGGTCCCATTATAGAACATGACAATAACTGACACTCCCAGTGACGGCTCTGAGTCATAAAGGAAAACTTAAGTAGTCCCTGTCATGGAATATAAGATGTCAGCAAGTGTAAAATGCGCCTATAATAGATGTGTGTTGAACACAACTAAAATAAGAAGGGTTCGGATGCTTGAAGATCAAGAGCCCCAAACTGGTCCATCTGAACAGCATCCTCACAGACAGTTGTCAAAAGTACAGTGTCCCATCTGCACATGCTTTTTCTTACATTTGAACATAAAGAACCTGAGATCAAGAGTTTACAGTTCCAGCCTCTTCCCTTCTTAGACAACTACTCATAGCGGGCCCCACATGTGATCATTGTCATAATGACAATGAACAGCCATAGGTGCTTCATTAACCCAGCCCTCCTAACACATACAGAGTGGTCATGATGTAAGCCCCATGTGGCTTCTTTGCAATGCAACCTCTCAGGTAGGCTGAACTGCCTATCTCAGAGTCCTCTTGTCGTGCCGTTCTGATGATGCACAGAAGACACTTCAGGAGATTTGGAGGTTAGGAGTAAAGCACAGTCATTTGGTTTCTGTGCTCCTGTTCTTGTGGCTGACCTACAGCCTATCTGCATTGCTCCCCCTTGCCCAGATCCTCCTTCAGTTTTGATGCCCCTTGGGTTCTGTGAACAGGGATACCAGCTTCTCCAGCCAACATAGGAGCCATAGGATAAGATCCATCCATTCTGGTTTGTCCTCATTGGGTGCTCAGTCATGTCCACAGGGCCCTACCTCATCTTTGTTCTTTCATATTCACTGTTCCTTCCTAACTTCCTATAGCTAACATTTCAAATATTAGTACCAACCACAGAGACAAGAGCAGAGGGTCCAGTCATACAAGACTCGATTCTAAACACCAGTTTATAAGCCTTCACTACGAACATTTTAAACTCATCCATACCAAACAGCCACCAGTCACATCTAGCTAGGGCTGTGAGCACAGCTTCCTCCTTCAGAAACGCTTTTAGAAGCATCCTCACAGACACGACTGTCTAGTAGAATGCGAAGGCAGAGATAAACATGCATACATTAGTGTCAGAAAGGGCTCTAGGGCAGCGATTTTATTTTCCATTCAATGTGTTTTAGTTAGTTAAATAGATGACTAGTCATTTCTACTTAAAGTAACAATAAGGAAAATTAATCCCGACATGCCATATCTTCTGAATAGAGGCATGCAATTTGCATATACCAATGTTGCTAAACTATAAAAAACATCTTGACATTTACTTTTCTTTACGAGTTTTAAATGGAGATGTGCCTCATTCATCCTGCTTTGGGGATTTCTAATGTCATGGTAAGGACTGGGGACGAGGGCAGGGGTGGGGGGGAGGCTGGAGGATGGGAGTGCTATCCTGGATCGCTTCTCAGTGTCTCAGCTGGAGAATCCACAAGGGAAAGGCTCTGAACTACAGACACATTATAATAGCTCCCAAGTTGAGGACATTTTAACATTTGCTCTCCAGGAATAAAAGAAGACTATAGTCACCTCATTTGTATGGCATATATCCAAATGAAAACAATACACCCATACACAAATCCAGTTACACAGTGGTAAGAATACTGAAGCTTCACAGGGGTCTAAACACTTTATGAACAGGGGGTATCCACCATCTCTGTACAAGTCCTACTTGGAGAACTGAGTAAGATCCCATCTGATGTCTGACTTTCAAGACTCTGGAAGAACCAGTGAGTGGAGAAAAGAAATGAGAGGGTGGTCAGTTTCCAAGGAACTCGGGGTTGTATAAAATTAGTCCCAATAAAGAAGAACCTTATGACTGGTGTATGTTGGTGGTTTCCAAGCTTCAGCCTATATCAGGATTTTTGGGTATCCTGCTAAAACTGAGATCTGAGCCCCACAGCTAAGTTTCTAATTTAGTTGTGAAGGCCCAGAATTTTCACATCTGACAGTTCTCCTTGTGACACTGATGCTATGTCAGAGGCGTTACTGTCAGAACCACTGTTCTTGGGAACTCCCACCAGTGTTTGTGAACCTCAGCTGGAGACTGTGGACTTCTCATAGCCACTGATGCTGTTCTGGTCTGTCCCTAAACTCTCAGGAATTTTACAAGAAACCACTCATTAGGATATCATTAGGATAGCAAAAATAAAGAGTAAGTTGTACTAACACATGTCCCACACAGGTTTCAATTGTCTGTGGCATGGGTCCTCAACTTTCCCATTCAGTTGAGCCAAGGCTGATATGGTGCCTCAAGTGCTTTCTGCACTGACTTGCCCATATCAATACAGACTGCAGATCAGAATGAGCTGCCATCTTCCCCACATTATGAATACCTTCTGCCTGATACAGATAAATATTTTCTACCATGCTTAGACAGTGAAGCAAAGCTCTCAGTCCATTCTATAAACCGATAGCTATTTGCAAAGCTTATCCCAAATCATGTGACCATTGTTCCTAGATTTGCCCTTTGGAATATCCCAGGTAGTCTTTCTGCACCACTGCTTAGTAATCATTTCCCTATTCAAAGACAGTTTCAGGGCTGCTCATAGTTACGTCGATCTCTTTGATCTAGGTTTATCTCCTATGATTATGTCTTCGAGCCTTTTCCTGAACTCATAGGAGTTTGGTGACCAACTCAGATGAAGGTTAATTTTTTTCATCTGGAGAAAAGCGGTAACTGAACAGATCCTACATTGCCAAGAACTATGCAAGCTTCAGATAAAGTAAACGACAGGCTGTCTCAACCTCAAAGGGGTTCACATCTCATGAACACAACTATGTCTTATACTGTTGTTGGCTTGTAAGTGGAAGTTCCTCCAGCATCATGCCTAACCTTATTCTGCCTCACCATTGGCCAAACAGCTTTATTTATCAACCAATCAGAGCAACGCATATTCACAGCATACAGAATGACATCACCCATCATTTTCCCTTTTCTTTCTATTCAAAAGGAAGGCTTTAACTTCAACATAGTAAAATTACATATAACAAAACAGTTATCACTTAAGAATTATAGTTACATGTGGTGGTATTGTGTTACCCAAAATATTGTGCACTCTAATAAACTTATCTGGGGTCAGAGAACAGAACAGCCACTAGATATAGAGGCCAGAAAATGGTGACACACACACCTTTAATCCTATCACTTGGGAGGCAGAGATCCATCCAGATCTCTGTGAGTTTAAAGTCACACTGGAAACAGCCAGGTGTGGTGACTCACACCTTTAATCCCAGGAAGTGAGAGCAGAAAGCAGAAAGATATGTAAGGCATGAAAACCAGGAACTAGGCAGGTTAAGCTTTTAGGCTTTTGAGCAGCAGAGTTCAGCACAGTTCAGCTGAGATCCATTTGGATGAGGACTCTGAAGCTTCCAGTCTGGGGAAACAGAATCAGCTGAGGAATTGGCGAGGTGAGGTGGCTGTGACTTGTTCTGCTTTTCTGATCTTCCAGCGTTGACCCCAATACCTAGGTCTAGGTTTGATTTTATTAATAAGACCCTTCAAGATTTGTGCTACAGTTATAATAGCTAGTCTATTTGTATTTGGCAAAATTAAAGAAGATATCCTATCTATCCTATATTTGTGAACCTAAGGTTTCATATCTACCTTATCTTTTATCATAACCAAGGAAAACCATAATTATAACTATGTAGTCTTCAACTACATCAAAGACCTCAGAAGGATACAATATTATCTAAGTAAACAGGAAGAACATTGTAAGCAACTTTCAAAATTCTAGAACGACAGAGACAGCTGTCTACCTGGACAGTCATCCAAAGTTCCTCTGCAACATTGGAGCATCCATCTTCAGCCCATAGGCCTAGAGTCTCTCAGTCACTTTTCTCTGTGTCCTGTAGCATGTCTGGCAGGTGTTTTTTCCCACGAAATAGGAACCTGAAGGACCATTTTGCCTTATAAAGTTCAGTGGTCACCTTCCTATAGGTCTTGCATATCCAGTCAATACAACATTTTGTCAAGCAGTCCAGGCAAGAACAGTTTCTTGCCCAAATGCCTATTTTTGCCAAGAAGAAGATAAACTCCATATGGAGTGTCTTCAACACCCATCTTTCTCTCTGAAGTAAATCAGTGCTGCCAGGAGCAGATGTGTCTCATTGTTCAGGAAAGTCTAAGTTTTTAAAACATTTTAAATGCCATATTCTGTAGGTCTTTGAAGTGTTTGAAGATTATCTACCTAATTGAATTATATCTATGTATACCTAGAAAACTTAACATGACTATAAGTTTGACTATCATAGAAGACTACCTATTAATCTGTATTTCTTAATTATCCATTACAATTTAAATGAGGTGCACAAATAGAATACCTTAAACAAGAGTAGAAATATACATACAGTATAACAAAATTAACTTTAAATTTGTATCAATAAACTAAATTCTATACCAATGTAAAACATTTTAAACAAGTTGCTCTTTAAAAGTAGGTTCAACAATCCACCCTTTTATCCTATCATATCTATATCCAATATTTCCATATCATATCCCCTGTTGTTCTTTTAGAAAGATGTTGACTATGACCAATAACAATTTCTAACCAATAACCTAAACAAAGACAAACATCCATAGTCCCTTTTTTGGGAATGTGGGCATAGTATTTTAGGCTACTTCCTGCTGATAAGGGGTGACATATTCTTATGGGGATCCTGAGAAAATTAAGAATTATGGTCAAGTCCTGACTGGAATTGCTGTGGATATCGTTCCGTATAAATAAAACACTGATTGGCCAATGGCCAGGCAGGAAGTATAGGCAGGACAAGGAGAGAGGAGAATTCTGGGAAGTGGAAGGCTGAGTCAGAGAGACACTGCCAGCCGCCACCATGATAAGCAGCATGTGAAGATGCCGGTAAGCCACAAGCCATGTGGCAAGGTATAGATTTATAGAAATGGATTAATTTAAGCTATAAGAACAGTTAGCAAGAAGCCTGCCATGGCCATACAGTTTGTAAGCAATATAAGTCTCTGTGTTTACTTGGTTGGATCTGAGTGGCTGTGGGACTGGTAGGTGAGAGAGATTTGTCCTGACTGTGGGCCAGGCAGGAAAACTCTAGCTACAGGAATAGTCTGTAATTTATTTTTTGAGCCAGTTGCCTTGAAGGTGTTTGGATGTTGGATCATCTGGGCCTCTCAAGGGGGTCTTCCTTGATCAAACCATATTAATCTGGAAGCAATCCATAGGTTCTCATCTTCTGTGAAAACAAAAGCAGAACCTCTTTGCCAAAGCAATGTATCCTTAGACATAGAGTTTTGAAATCAAGATATCTTTAAATTACAATATATTGATTTAACTCAGCAGCTTTTACAATCAAATATCTCTGCAGTTAAAAATCTCAAAGACATAATCCAGACTCTCTATGTGATATCCATTTTTATGTGGCTTATTTTTTATATTACTTTTACTTTCTCTTTAAAGAATTTATCTTTTAAAACTTTCTATTTTTTTATATAACTGTCTATATTCCTTTTCCTCTTTCTTCCAAGCCTACATATATTTGTATACATACTATAAACTGTTTAGGGTTTATCCTATTTGAATCTGTCTTATTCTGAATTTATAATCCTTTTCTGGTCAGGAGAGACTTTAAACTGCTAAACTGCATGGCCAGGACAAAAAGCGGCAGCGGTGGCTGCTGACTCCACCCATTTCAGCTTTTTAACATGGTGGCAATAATTTACCTCCAGCTCTGGGTCATGTGTACCATCAACTCTCAGAAGCAATGGGTCTATGCCTCCATTAAAGCAATGTGTAGCTCAGAAACCTCTTTCTCATTTATTTATTTATTTATTTATTTATTTATTTATTTATTTATTTATTTATTTATTTATTTTTGTGTACTAGCAAAAGCTATACCCACTATGCACCATGTTACACGGCTTGCAGAAACTTCTGTGTAATTTGGCAGGAACCCACCATGCTGCGCTCAAGCCTGAATTCTTTGGCGTCTTGCAGCCCAAATGCGACATGAAATAGGAACCTGTTTTTGGCTTCGTTTAGAATCACTTACTAAGTATTCTCAGGTTTCAGGTAAAAACTCGAGCCCCACATTAGGTGCCAAATATAGCTGGAAGTTTCTCTGGTGTCCCGCCTAACCTTATTCTGCCTCACCATTGGCCAAACAGCCTTATTTATCAACCAATCAGAGCAACACATATTCACAGCATACAGAATAACATCACCCATCATTGACTTTTTATTTTCTCTTGAAGAACACACTGCATTTTACTATTGATTTGGGCATCTTAAAAATCAAATTTTCAGCTGGATAGTGGTGGTGCACACCTTTAATATCCCAGCACTTGGGAGGCAGAAGGAGCTGGATCTCTGAGTTTGAGTCCAGCCTGGTCTACAGAGTGACTACCAGGTCAGGCAAGGGAAACCCTGTCTCAAAGAAGAAGAAGAAGAAGAAGAAGAAGAAGAAGAAGAAGAAGAAGAAGAAGAAGAAGAAGAAGAAGAAGAAGAAGAAAGAGAGAGAGAGAGAGAAGGAAGGAAGGAAGGAAGGAAGGAAGGAAGGAAGGAAGGAAGGAAGGAAGAAAAGAAAACAAAAGGAAAAGAAAAATCAAATTATCCCAACATAATAGCAACATTTTTATCTAGAAAATTATTTATTGGTCTCTTATGTGAACAGCCACATGTATTTATTCAACATCTACTTGTAGTGTATTGAGATTTACTAAGGAACAGTATGGCTATATACGGATGGTAAGATGCTTGGAAGAATCCTTCAAAATCTTAGGATAGGGTGGGTACAATAAATCATAAATCTTTGATGGTTTGAAATTATGTCACCAATATTCTTTAACACTTTTCTTATAAAGAAAAGGGTTTATGGCCCCACTTTGAAACTCCTGAAACTGTTGGCAAATTTGATCAAGAACACAGAGGATTCATTTTGTGTTTTCCTAAATGACACTATAAAATTCAGCCCACCCCCCCACCTTGTTCCTGAGAACATTCATGCTTCAAGCACTTTAACTGGTGAGCATCACATGAGGTAAGGAGTCACTGCCTGGAGGCTGTTACTGTGTGAAGAAGTTCAGGCCCCTGTATGAGAACAGTGTGCTTATTCCAGATGAGTTAGTCCCAGCTGAGGCCTAGTTCCCAGACAACATCAACAACTCCAGATGACTCCAACTACTGAGATTTCCAGATTTTTAAAACAGAAACAAGCCATCCCTGCTGGAGCTGGGACCCCACAATGCATGTATTAAAGCTGCTTTTTGATATGGAATTTTAGATTGTTTGTTGCGATACAGCAATAAGGGCCCAAATGGGCTTTAAACTGAGGAGCTTTTGACAGATGGAGGCTTCTGGAAGACAGAGAGTCACTTTTCTTTGGTTGTGTGGTCACCAGTAGGTTGCCTATGCTCCAATGGATGTCCTGTGCCAATACAAATAGGGGCACACTAATTGGGGATTAGTGTGTTATGAAAAAGAAAGGTAGGTTATGAAAAAGAAAGAGGACATGAAGCTGCGGGGGGGAGGTGTGTTGAGGGGATCCACAGGGAATTAGAAGAGTGTGTCAAAAGTGAATATAATCAAAATGTATTGTATACATGTATGGAATTTCCAAAGATTATTAAATTAAAATATTATTTTAAAATGTACAACCATGTCTGTGCCATCCGTCTTTTATCCCTAGAAGCTAGAATCAAAGGATTTTCCCATCTGTATCAAAATCCCTATTATCAGTCTTTTTCTACAGTCCTATTCTTAGTTTTCTTCACTTTTGTGTCGCTATGGTGACAATATCTGCAGAAACAACTTGGCTCATGACTCTAGAGGGTCTGAGTCCACTGTGGTGAAGGAAAATGATGGAGCAGTTCCACTCACGGCAATAGAAGAGGCTGTTCACAACACTGTGGACCGAGAAGCATAACACAAAGCCAGAAGTGGGCAGGGATAGCACAACCCCTAAGATACTGCCTCCAGTAATTCATTTCCTCCAGCTAAACTCTGCCTCCCAGTTTCCAGAACCTCCCAAAATCTAAGGGCCCCCTGAGAGCCAAGTACTTAAATTATGAGCCTTTATCTAGTACTCCCTGAGCTCTTAAAGGTCTTGTTGCTTCTTCCAACTTCTGCCATGTGGTGGGCAGTGAATACACCACAGGAACGTAACAGAGTAAATCAAATTATAGTTATCTATGAGAGTCTTTCATGGCAGGAAGATTTCTAAGCCCCAGTGAATGACCTGTTGGTTTCAAACAGTGTTTGTAAAACACATTGTACAGTCCTATGAAGACATGGCTCTGTCCTATTTATCAAACAAGTGATCACAATATAATTTAGAGACTATGATTGTGGCGTAACTTCCAACATGCTGTCTGGGAAAACAGAAACAAATTATCCCTCATGTGTAGGAGGTTGGGGGTTGACAATCTCAGTGACAACTTCCTGACCCAAGTTAAGATGCCTCAAATTATACGTGAAATAGCCTGAAATAATCCAAATTACTGTTTTCCTTTGCTTTCTGGGCATCTCAGTGCTCCAAAGAATAGAAACCCCATGTAAAAGCAAGATTTGCTCTAAAAATCTTGCCAATGAGTTAAGGAAACCAGAGGATCATCCAGTTACCACCGGCTGGTGAGTGGAGAAACTGAGAAAGGGGAAAGCAAAATTTGGTGTCAACATGAGCCAAGGGTCAAAGCAATGCTGTGGGATGATTCAGTTTGAGTGAATAGACCGCAGAAATGTGCACTACAGAAATTAGAGTTGAAATTATACACCACAATTTCGTGCCACTTTTATTATAGTAATACTGCCTTAGAGCTCAAACAACAAAGTCAAGAACCTACAGGTTGAACCCCAAAAGAGGTACTGTAATGACTCTTTGCATCTAAAGTTATAGCAGCATGCAGTTCTCATCTGCAGATAGGGTCTAAGGAAAACAAGAACATAGTTCTTACCTGGCTTCATCTCTACCTACCCTCCAGAACCATTAGCCAAGATGTCCTTAAGATAAGACATTCTCTTGTCTTGTTGACATTTCGTTGAAATATTGTAAATAACAGATGCCTAGTGGGGATTGGCACCTTCCACTCCACTCTTCTGTCAGGGAAAAAGACAGGCACCTTGCTGCAGAGGTAGTGTGATTCAGGTCAGCAAGAACATGAGAAAGTGGGTTGTCTTCTTTTCAAGTTAAAAGCCTCTCCCAATTAACAGTTGGCGGAGATTGGTTTTGAAGAGTGGGGCATGCCTGAAAATCCTTGGACCTGTTAAGGAGGAAAGGCAATGTGTCTGGAGCTCTGGGCTGCTCTGTGCTTATAAGAGGTAGGAGGACTGCCAGAGATAAGACACAAAGGCCAGAGAACTGCACCTATAATAGCCAGTCGCAGTTGAGTTCCCATCTGGACAACCCACTTGTCTCTCAAACCAAAGACAAAGGAAATGCTTTCAGGCTGAAGACCCTGTTTGCTGGCACATCAAGCCTCCTCACTCAATTAGTTCACAAGCATTAGCTGAGCTGTCTGTTAGATGCCAAGAACAAAGAGGGAACATGGATGGGGGTGATGAAAGCGCAGCCTTGACAACTTAGAACTCCTATGCAAACTTGGGAGATAGAAGAAGCAATTAAAACACAACTTAACAAGTGTAAAATGGAGTTGTGTAGAAGGCACAAGAGATGGAACTCCAGCTGGAGATATTACTAGTAATATGTAATAAAAGAGAGTCACTGGGTGAGATGTGTAAAGAGGGACAATGGAAGGGTAGCAATGTATGCTGTGAGCATGTGAGCATGGAAACAAGTATGATGGTTGATGTGAGAGCTTGATTGTATAGGTTCACCCATAACAAATGAAGATTGGGTGAACCCTAAGAAGTCTCATGTGTTAAGTATTGCATTGGTAATGAATGGTGAGGAGTTTCCTCTTGAGCAGCAGCCATGCCAGAAGGGACAATTGGGAAGTTCACGGGCAACCACACTGACAGATCAGGGTATTTGGAGCAGTGTTGAACAACAAACAGGGTAGGGGTAGGGTACTACAAACATCCCCACTATTCCACAAAATAGTCCTATATTAATTACTTTTCTCATTGATATGAAAATGAAATACCCAGCAAGATGGTTCTGTGGTATGAGAGCTCTTTGCTGAGCCAAGCACAGCAACTTGAGTTTGATTTTTGAGGCCCACATGGGAGGAGAGAACTGACTTGCAATTTCCTTCAATCCCTCACCACACACACCACAACAAATAAATAATTGTTTTGAACAAGGCTAAATTAAGGAAAGAAACATTTACTTTGGCTCACAGTCTGAGGGTACAGTCCATCATGGTGACAGGAGCTTGAGGCAGGTAGCCAGATTGCATCTGCAGACAGGAACACAGAACAAATAATGCTGATTTCAGTTCACTGTATCCTTTTCATTTAGCTCAGGACCCTGGCCCATGGATGTTACCATATACACCTAGCATGGGTCTTCCCAACTCAATGAACTCAATGGACTCAATTAACCCAGTCTAGGAACTCCTTCATAAACATGCACAGAGGTTTGTTATTCCAAATCCTATTATGTTGACAGTTAAGATAAACCATCAGAGTGGCTCATCCCAATGTGACATGCCCCCAAAATGGGAATATTTGACAGTGAAGATGAGTACCCTTGACCTATGGCTTTATCTCAGAAAATATACCACCCAGTCACAGATTTCTCTATCCTCAGACAACCTCCAAGATTAAATACTCTTTGAAATGACCTCAGAAGAATCCACCAATCTAGTTTGAAAATTCCAGACACAAAAAGATACTTCATTGTTGTCAGACACAAAATAATACAGAATCCATGCAGAGATTCTAAACACAGATGGAGAGGGTAATCTGTAGGAGCAATGGAAGTGTGTTCTTTCTCAAAAGGTTTGCTGCAGGAAACAGACATAAATTCTAGACGCTCATCTCATATTGTCAACAATATTAAAACAAAAGGCAACACAGTGAGATCAAAAGGCAGCTGCTGAGAGGGAGTTATAAAAAGGGAACTAGATGAAATAAGCAGAGAGCGTTACGATTATACACTTGAAAAGAACTGTTTTAAATGCATGAGGAGAGTGGAGAAAAGAATCAACAGTGTGAAAAAAAATCACATCAGCACTGTGGAGGATGGTTTTTGATGAACCCACCCAAAATTAGAGGAAGCGGAGAAGTAAATTCAAGAGATTAAATGATCTTGCAAACAGATAACTCACAAAAGAGTCAAAACATATATCAATGATGTATTTGATGGGGGGAGAATAAGGTATGTTAAAAAGACAAAATAATTTGATGAAAAGAAATACCCTTAAGCTGAAGAACTAACCCTGCTGAATGAAAGAGTGTGATGAATATTAAGCAGAATTCCCAATAGAAATATATCTTGAACTTGCAGGTAAAAGATTTAACAAGTTTCCTACTGTCCTATTTTATAGAAACATGTTAATCTCAAGATTGTCTTCTTCTTGGGGTTGAAGAGATGACTCAGTGTTTAAGAGTGTCTTGTTCTTTCAGAGGACCTGAGTTCGGTTCCCAGAATCTCTGTCAGACAGTCCACATCCTGTAACTCCATTGGCAGGGGATCCAATACCCTCTTCTGACTTCCACTAGCACACGGCATGCACAGCCAAGATTTCCATACAAGCTCTCATAATTGCTATGATAAAACACTGACCAAAAGCAACTCAGGGAGGAAAGGGCTTATTTGGCTTACATGCCCCATTTACAGTTCATGATTGAGGGAAGTCAGGGCATGAACTCAAGCAGGAACCTGAAAGCAGGGACTGAAGCAGGGGCCATGGAAGAATACTGCTTCTGGCTTGTTTCCCATGCCTTGATCAGCCTCCTTTCTTATACCACTCAGGACCACCTGCCTGGGAACATCACTGTCCCCAGTGGCCCAGGCCATCTCACATCAATCATTCATCAAAAAATGTCCTTCAGACTCACCTACAGGCAATCTGATGGAGGCCTTTTCTTAGCCGAGGCTCCCTCTTCCCAGATGGCCCTAGCTTGTGTCAACTTGACAAAAGCCAACAAGAAGGGCACACATAAAATGAAAAGAAATTTCTAATATATATATATATATATATATATATATATATATTAGGAAATCTTTTATTTGTTCTTTGACAATCTTATGCATCTATACAGTGTACTTGATTATGTCCTCCTCAATCGTCTTTTCTCACAGATTATCTTCTAGTCCACTAAATGGCAAGGATACATGTAAAGTTTGTAGGGGAAATACATGAGACCAATCTATTTTTTCATCAATCTGTTTTAATTCAGACATATCTCATTGCAAAAGTCAGAAGCCCTGGGCAGGGTGGAGTGGGGAGAAGCAGATAGCTCAGGCCACCCATCTCACCAGTTCCCAGAATATGGAACAGAAGAGACCCTGGAAGGAATAGAAGAGACAATGAAGGTACATCAGAAGGACCACATACACCACAGCCACAGTCTACTCTATTCTGAGGGATGATCTCACACTCAAATGCCCTTCTTCCTTTATATTCATTTCTACAAAATGTTCCCAACGAACAGGATGCTACCATCTGCAATATAACCATAACACCCACATAGTTTTGCCTACAAAGGAAGACACCTCAGCATCTCATCCATGCCCTGTATTCACAGACAGGTCCACTGAGACTGGGAAATATGCATCCCTCTGATTCCAGCCCAGATGTGGGTCTCCAGGCTCATGCACCTGGAGGTTAATGGTAGGTGTCGTTTCTGACACCTAATGTCACCATGATAGATAGAAGCAACTGTGGAAGGTAACAGAAGGGAAGTGACTTCAGTGTTTGCTGAGGTCCGCTAGCAAACAGAAAGTTCTCCTGCCTACTTGTGGGACAGGTCCTTGTTGCTTGACTTCCTGCTTTCTGCTGCCTTAGACACGGTCTTCTGTACCTGAGTGTGGACAAAGAACGTTTGGACAATACCTGATTAGCAATCATTCACTAGAGGCTAGGTAACATCGGTCTAGAAATTTTAGAGGAATTAAAAAACATGGCCCTTCTTAGCCAGGCTTGAGGTTTCTCTCTTGACACAGTGTTCTAAAATCCTAGTTACTGTGAGTCCAGCTGGTTTCTGACATTGGACAAGCAACACTCATCACACTGACTGCTGTGGTCTATGTTGGGTCCCACCCACACTGTTCCATGCTCATCAGTATCCTCTTCCCATGCAACCTGGGAACTAAGCTTTGAAGATTTCCTCTCAGCTGATGCCTCAATCATCAAGCACTTATTAGGCAGAAGAAATGTACTTTCTGTGCCCAGGTGTTGGGAAGGTTTTATCTCTGATCCAGAATATAAAACAGAAGGCACTGGGGGAGGGGCTGGTGTCTCTTCAATGTGACAATTGTATTTCACAATAAATTTCTGTACTAAGCAATTCCAATAATTGTCGCCTGCTGGTATTCACATCTACTCTCTGTGCATGGCTTGGATATGTAGACTGGCTTCTGACAGGTTGGGTATAAAAATACTACACTGTGTCTTAGGTATTTTCTGTCTTCCTCTCTTCTCAGTCCTTAACCCTGGAGGAAGCCAGAAACCACACTGTGAGGCACCCCAGTGAAGAGGCCCATGTGGCAAAGTTTCCCATCTGTCAACTGGTTTGAGAAATCTTGGATGCAAATGCTTGCTCTACCCAAATTAAGTTTTTAGACAGCTCACAACTCTAGCCTTGACTGTAGCTATGCGAAATGTTCTCAGTCAGAAGTATTCATCAATACTGTGCTGAACTTCCAGCCCACAAACACTAAATGACAATAAGTATGTATCGTTTTCTCTGTAAGTTGCAGGGTAACTATTTTTGTGGTGTTGGGGGTTGATCCCATGGTCTCATTTAGGCTAGGCAACTACTCTGCCACTGAGATGTATTCTCCAGCCCTTACAGAACAATCCTTACCCATTACAAGATCATTGGTGCAATTCTTCAACATCTTAGCCTGCCTTGCATGAACTCAATCTTGAGCTTGTCGGAGTGTGTGGTGATTTGCTTCTCTTAGATGGCTGGCACAGTAGACCTCACAGGGACAATATTCCTTTCCTGCTTCTAAGTAGATAGCTGGGATAAAAACTTGTCCTTTATCAATAACATTTGGTAGCTCACCAACAACAACAATAACAACAATTAAAAAGAAGAAGGAGGAAAAAAATCCAACCTACTGACCTCTTTCTAAAGTTACAGTTTTAATAAGCCCTTGGGTCACATCTCAACGTAGGGGCTCAAGCAATATTGACTTACCTAAAACCCTGAAAATAAGTCCATCATACAAATCAACCATCTCACTTCTGAGTATGTTTTCAAAGGAGACGAATTCAGCTTATCAATCAGATAGACCTGTGTTATCACATCACTATTTACAACAGCCAAGATATGGCACCAACCAAGTTATCCATTAGTGGACAAGTGGGCAAGAATATGTGGAATATGTACACAATGGGGTATTGTTCAGCTGTAAAAAGAATTAAATACTGTCTTTCTGTGGCAAAATCAACAGAACTGGAGGACAGTTAGCCAAGAATAGAAAGTCCTCTGTGTGTTCTCTCTCATATGTTGAAATAAAAAAAAGTTGACCTTGAAATTGAGGGAATAGAATAGTAATTACTAAAGGTCACGATGAGGAAAGGGAAGGAGGATGATGGGAACAAAATAAATGTATTCTGATATCCCATAGCACAGCAGGATGATTACAGTTTGAAAAAAAAAAAGAAATATTTTAAGAACTGGAAAAGAGGAACTCAAAGACATGGAGCATAAAGTAATAATAAGGAAAGGGAGATGCTAATTGCCTTGATTTGATTTTACATCTTCTAGGCTGCACTGAAGAACCACATCATAGTCCATGGGTATGTGCAGTGTCCACATGCAGAGGCCTGGTTCTACAGGCAAGCTTAGTCATTTGCCTCATTATCATGTAATAAACATTGCCGTTCTCACTAAGGGTTGGAGGCATTCTTACTCCTTGAAAATTGCCACTAAGTAGTTCACCACTGGGGCTTTATAGATAGATGCATTGGCCAGCCTGTGGGAAGGTACTTATTGACTGAGGAGCCTGTGATAAATCTTTAGGTTTGGATAAACCTAGAAGCCCAAGTGATGGTGTCTGACATCACAATTTTCTAGCTGTATCTCAGCTCAACGCTGCTTAGCTTTAGCAGATAGAATATCTCCACATAGCAAGTTCAGTGTCTCCTAGTTGACTCTACTATCACACTTTTCAATATAACAGTAGAAGAATGGGGTTCTCATTGTAGGAGAGCAAGATAAATTCCTGAAAGGCATTGGAAAATGTAAGGTTAAAAGTCTAATGAGATAACAGAGACCGTAACACTCAATTTCACTCTTGCTACTCAAATTGTGATCCACATACCAGTAGCGGCAGCATCCTGAAAGCCTGTTAGAAGCCTCTTAGTTCCACTCAGAGCTTCTCAACCAGAAAGTTAATGAACTCCCCAGGAGAATCACATGCACAGCACAGTCCAGACATGCCTAGTGGACACGACACAAGAGAAAGCACAGCGGAAGAACATCTCCATGCCAGGACTTAGAAGGTGTAGTACCATCCATCCTCCCTGAGAGAAGAAAGTCAAAGACATTCAGACACGTGAGAGATAAATAAAGAATGCTAGCATAGGCTTTGAAAGGGCACACTGTGGGAGGTGGAGAAATGGTTCTGTGGTTAAGATCACTTGTTGCTGTTGCAGAAGACCTGGGTTCAGTTCCTAGCACTCACATGGAAGCTCATAACCATCTGTAACTCCTGTTATTAGAGATCTGATGCCCTCTTTTGATCTCCATAGACACCAAGCCCATATACATTTCACATTCAGACATGCAGGTCAAACACTCATACACATAAAATAAAATAAATAAAAATTTTAAATTGAAATGACAAACTGTGAGCTTTCAACATATTTAAAAACAGAATTATTAATAATGAAATGTCTACTTAGCCTTGGTTTTCTTGTTTCTGTAGGGAAGGGGGTGTTCCATCAGATCCCTGGTTGAATATGACAATCACCACAGTCGACATAGATACCATTGCCAGGTATCCCACAAATTGACAGAACTAGAGTCCGCAATGATGGTGAAGGTATTTGTCATTAAAAGCCAGGTGGTTCTGCAGCCCATGTTTTCTTCAGATTCATAGAGGCTCAGAAAAAGCAAAAGACTAGCTTTTGCAGTTTTTATTAAAGCATCGCAGATTCTGCCCTCCCTGCACTGTGCCTTGTCTTGATGAGTGAATGGGAGTTGGATGAGATTTCCCCTTTGTAATCTGGAAGTTCTTCAGGGAAATCATATCATCAAGGGCAAGACTTTCTTTTCTTGAGTCTCCATAGATTTCTTTAAGACTGGGGACTGATGCTAAGACTTCCCTCCAGTTGTGAACATTAGGTGACATCAAGACTCCGGAGGACCCAGGAAAGTGTTCTGCACAAAAGAGAAAATTTGAGAGTCTTTGAAGGTGAAGAAAAGTGAAAAGTCATCACAGGAAGGGACAGGAAGAAGAACACAAATTCGGGACAGCAGGAATAATCGTGCTATTTGTGAGGTGACTTCTCATCATGACACCCACATTTATTGAAATCTATGTGGCTGGTAGAAGTGCGTTTCTGTGGACATTTACCAAGGGGCTGAAACTCAAGATGAAGAGATAGAACAGACAGAGGGAGAGTCTGCACATAAAGCGACTTGACTGAGCCCAGGCCTAGAGCTGCAGAATCCTGTGGAAGGACAACAAGCTCACTGGTAGCCTGTTGAAGAAAAGCAAGTCTCTGGTGTCCTGGGAACTGCACCCGATCTCCAAGGGCAGTGGGTCTCCTAGTGCAGTAACTCCCTCCACACTGCCATCCATTCTTTTAATTGGAAGCTGCTGAAAGGAGACAGACTTCAAGCTTAGTGCTAAGGGCAGAGATGAAGAGTCATCTTAGTAGCCAATGTATAATTATAAACTGAAACAAGGGCCTGGAGAGATGGCTCAGTGATTAGGAGCACTGGCTGCTCTTCCAGAAGACCCAGGTTCAAGTCCCAGCACCCACATGGGAGCTCACAACTGTCTGTAACTCCAGTTCCAGGGGATCCAACACCATCGCACAGACGTGCATAGAGGTAAAACAACAATGCCCAGAACATAAAAATAAAATAAATTAAAAGAATGATGATGATATAAAAAATAGACAATTTCTACAGAGGGAAGGAGCGTGGCTCCATGAGAAAATGTAACAAGGAGATCTATGATAGACAGAGTGATAGGAGAGGTTCTCCATGAAAACATGTTTTTCCATATGTCAGAAGAAGGGGGTGACTGGGGTCTATTCTGTGAAATGTGGTCATCATCATAAGGTCAGTGGGAAGTGCCCATCTTCTGACATCACCAAAATGTCAAATCGGGATTTAAACATGAGTTGGGGGTGGTATTTCATATTCAAACCATAGCCAAAATATTATACTTTCCTTTCTATCTCTGTGATAAAACACTCCACACTCCAACCAAAGCAACCTAAAGGGTTTATTTCAGATTACAATTCCAGAAAGAAGTCAGGGCAGGAACACAAGGCAGGCTTTCATGCTATACCACACAGGAACTCCACTTCCCAACCCAAAGGACACAGGAACCATGGGAGGATGCTGCTTCTGGCTGGCTCACAGGCTCTTTGTTAACGTTCCTACTGGCCTAGGGATGGTGCCACTGACACATGCAGGACTGTCAGCCTTCCTTTGGAAGTCATTTTATGCAACGTTATTTAATGCAAAAAACACTGGAGTATGGTTCTAAGTGGGCTCCGGCCCCTTTGGTTTGTATTCCTCTAGAAACAATTCCTCCTTAAAGGATCAATTTCTCAGTCTCGTTATCTACAAAGCAGACAGCATTTGTGCCTGAGATTTCACTGAAAGTATAGAAGCACTGACCTCATCCATCCTGCTCTCTCCTTGAAAGATTTCCTCTCCTGCTTCAGGGAACTGTTACTCGGCTGCTCTCCCCCACTCCATCATGGCCCGTTGCTTCTACATCTTCTCTGCTGATCCCCACTTTTCTTCTTAACCTTTAAAAGTCTGACTTTTCCCAAGGCTGCATCCTCGGGTCACTTCCCTTTCCTCCTTCACTTCCTCCCTGGTGATCCTGTCAAGTCCTATGACTTTAAAGATTATTTATACCCTGATCCACAGATACAGTATCTCCACTGATTCTTTGGTTGTTTCTCTGCTCTCTCTCCAACTAAATACTGACCTTAACATGTCTACATTCAAACCTTTGGTCTCCTATGGTTCATCTTTCATCAGCAGTTTTCCTTCCTTGTCCATGGTAACACCATTTGCTCAAGAAGCAAATGGTGAGTGCAAAAGCATAGGGGTGGTACAAGGTCCTCTCCTTCCCTGAGAGCAACCCATGAGCATTAGTACCAATTTTGCTCTCAAAACACACTGTGAATCCAGACTCTCCTGACCTCCATCAGGACCTTCATATCCAAAGGACCATTACCTTCCTTGGGTTTCTACTGTGGCATCCTAAATAAGCTCTCTGCTCCATTCCTGCCTGTTCTATACCCTTCACCTGGAAATCAGAGTTCTCATTCTGTAACATGAGCTAGATGGACCTCCCCACCTGCCCTGCACTCTCTGTTGCATCTCATCCTTCTTTGTTCAATTCCAGAGCTTGAGTGTGACCTTGAAGGCTTTCAGCCCAGCTCTCCGACCACCCCTTATCTCCCTCTCTATTCCTTCATTGAGCTTAACCACACCAGCCACCTTGCTGTCCCTTGAAGTAGGACACTTTGAGCTTCCCACACACGCAGTATCTTCCTCCTCCAGGGCATAATTCCTCTCTACATCATGCAGGTCTCTGCTCCAGTGTCATTCCCTTGGGCATTCAGTCAGTCCTACACCTATTTATCACCTTACCCTGCTTTGTCTTCCTTCAGAGCATGTGTCACTACCTGGCATGATGATTCCTAATTACTTAAATCTTGATTTGGCTCCCTATAAAAGTATCAGATCATGAGAGTAGAGTCTACACATGGAATGTCACCAGTGCCTGGGACAGTACCCAACATCAGTAACCATTGGTTCAGAGGCTAAGTAAGTGTGTAAATAAGTGCTGAGTTCCGTTTTAAGAACACTAAGGGAGGAAGCACTTGTAGGAGTCACAGACGTTACAGAGGAGAACACTCGCCACTGGAAAATGTTGCCAGAGTTCTGGATCAAGTTAAGAAGGAACTGGGGAGGAGAGAAGACGGGGAAGAAAAAAGGAAGCTGAGGTTGAAAAGCAGAGACACAAAAGCACTGACAACGGCTCATTGAAAGAGAAGATGGGAAAACAAGAGTAAAGAACAGGGACATCAGACATAAAGACTTCCGAAGACCACAGAAAACCTGCAGTGTGAGTGTATAGAATACAATCAGCAGTGGGACGCTCCAAAAGACCAAAGCGCGTTCTAGCAAAACAGAGAGGAAGCAGAAATGAAAATGAATGAAACGCCGACTCTATTGTGCTTACAAAAAGGTACGGTGTCCTTCACTGAATGTTTGTGTAAATGGCTTTGGCTTCCCTGGTGGTGAGAAAGGAGCCACAAATAGCTTATGTTCACTGTGGTCATTCATGCCGTGAGTGTTGGGAAGCCCATGAGAAGATAATGCAATAATGGATGTGGAAGTCTAAAGAGTTCCATAAATGAAGGGTATTGTCACAAGAATACAAAGAGACTCTGCTAGGATGTGAGCTAACTTTAGGGAGAATGCTCAGAATCCTAAGTGGCTATAGTAGTCAGGGTTTTCTAGAGAAACAGACTAGATAGGATGAAATATACATACATATACACATACACACATGTATGCATACATACGCACATACATACATACATACATACATACATACATACAAAGAATTTGTTAAATCAGATTATATTGGACTACCAACAGCAATCGCTCTGCTCCTGAGAGGATGAGAACCCATTAGCTGTTTGGTCCTTGAGGCTGGGTTCCTCTGTGGTCAGAGTGGCTGCACAGTGTCTGTCTCACACTGGAGAGGCAGAGAACCTGGTAGTCACTCAGTCCCCAGGGTTGGGTGCCTCAGCAGTCCTGAATCCAGTGCAAAAAATCTGGAAAGTTCCTGGAGAGCAAATGGTGCTTAATCAGTGATGGGAGCCTGGAAAGGCTGGTTCTGATCTTAGCAAAGGAACCAGTAGCAGCAGCCACAGAGAAAATCAACTCAGGGCAAGAGGGAAGGCCAGGTAAGTCAAGAGTGAATAATCTTCCTTGTGCTGAAGGTACGCTCACATTTTGAGTGAGCATTCCCATACCAGTTAAGGCAATCAGGACAGCTCATCAGTAGAGACTTCCTACTCTGGTGATTCGAATCTGTGGCAAATTGACATTGAAACCAACCATCACAGTGGCCCAGAATCCAAGGCTGTGACCACATCCTGAGCTCCTAAGGGCAGAGAAGTGAGGCAGCCAAAGATGACTCACTGATACAGCTGCTGCCAGTAGAGAGGGAGCATGTCAAGGAGGAGAGAGTGGTACACACCTAGGGAGGTCAATTCTTCCTTATACTTGAGTTAATTCAGCTTAAAGGGTATATTTTTACACACCATCCCACCTACCCGGAAGACACATCTTTGACATGTAGGAGTTGGGTTTTTTTTGTTTTGTTTTTGTTTTTGTTTTTGCTTGCATTCATTGTACAAAGTGATGGGTTTCATAATGGCCCTTTAATTCAGTCTGTCACATGTTCTGTCCATATTCACTCCCTTTCTTGCTAATAAAGGGAGTGAAGGAGCAGATGCCACTCCTACATTCTACATTCTGCTGGGATGTGACTTATCAGGGATGCTGACTCTAGACCTTCTCCTGATGCTAAAAACAATAACAATTCCCACCAGAAAAGTAAGTCTGGCTTTGAACTCCTCTTAGATGATAGAAGAACGTGGTACTTTCCACCTTCCCCCCCAAGTCCTGGCATTGAACTCTGAAAGGCACAATCTGTAGTCCTTCTGGAAATGAGACTTGAGAGTACAACAAAAGTGGGCAGATACTTTGAAGAAGGGCTCTCTGAACCCAGCTCTGAAATCCTGTGATCAAGAAACCAGCGATAGCATGTGTGAGAAGCTATGCCCTAGACATCCTCTCTCTCACCCAGAATGAAGTGATACCCTCTCATGTGCCCTGACACACATGGCCACTTTCCTCTCATGGCTTCACAGGCTCAACCTCCCACCTGCCAGCAGAGACTGGGACTTGGGGCAGAGGCTGCTTTCCAGAGGACCACGATGCCACCTATAACCTCATTCAAACTCTCTGGGCCAACGCTGCAGGTCCAGCATCACCATATGGCACTTCCCCAGGCCCCACACCTTTCCAGACACATTTCCAGGAGAACAAATGAAATGTCAGTCATGGCTCCACTTGCTCCTACAACATTTACAATTCCTTCTGTGCTTTCTGTTCCAGAAGCAGATGATGCCCGAGCATGCCTTGCTCAGGAAAAGAATACAAATGGCCCTGAGGAAGATGTTCCCTGTGTCTGTGTGCTGAGACTGTGCTGCACACATAACCAGAAATCTCCTGAGTGCTGCAGAAACAGTGTTGTTAACCAAACTGGAGAGTTCAGATTACTGCTTCAACATTTATTCAGTCCTTTTATCTATTTTTGTTTGTTTACTTTGATGTTTTATGACAGGGCCCACTATGCAGCCCTGATTGGTCTTAAATGTACTCTGCATCTCAGGCTGGTCCAAAGTTGTAATCTTCCTGCCTCAGCTTCCACTGTGGGCTTAGAACTGGTGAGAGAATGGATTAAGTGAGCATCTGTCACTTTTTCTCCAATACCTCAGAGCTTTGGAGTCTATATGTCAGAACAGGTTAGGTTTATGCTACAGTGACAAGTAACCCTTTAAATTTCTGTAGGTTCAGACCATAAAAGGGTATCTACACTCAGGCTGCTTATCCGTGGAAAGTGGAGTCTTTGGACTCAGGGATTTGTGCTGATAAGTGTAGGGTCCTAGAAAACACTGAAGGAAGACCTCAGTCTCAAATAGTATGTAAGAGCAAAGAGCGTTTATTATGCCAGCATATGGGGGGTCGTTCACCTGTACAAAATGGCGATGACCTTCAGAGGAGTGTGCAGGCTCCTTTTAAGCACAGATAAGGGGAGTTGCAGGGACAGTGAGATCATCTCATACATGATTGGTTAAGCAAACAGCAGTTACATTAGTGTATTCCTACTTGGCTGAGGTTTAGTCTTTATCATTTTTAGACACAGTTGCACAAGCTTGGGAAAGTCTGGACGTGACTCAGAAGGGGGCTGCTGGACTTGTCCTTGAGACATTGTGAGGCTGACTTAGACCGTGTGTTAGTTCTCTTCCTCGTCCCTGAGTGTAAGAGCATTGTGGATAAGAGCATTTGTTGGGAGAGACACCTGTTTTGCTCTTCTCAGAGAACTGAAACCTAAATTCAGTTGTGAGGGTGGGAGAGTTTAACCCTTCATAAGGAGGCCAGTAGACTGAATATTCTGGTTTATCATATAAGGAAAACAAGGATGTCATCAAGAGGATCTCAGATCAGCAATTCCTGTCTAAAATACACATCGCGTTGCTCCTGTTCACAACGCACTGGTCAGAACCAGCCATTTGCGTACATCTAAGTACAGAGAGACCAGGAACAGCGATGCTACTAGACTCCAGAAGTACAAAGAAGCAGATGCATTTAAGAAGCAGCACCAGTGACAGCCACTGAGGCCCACAGCCAGGAAGCCTTCTGAGTGTCCAGTCCCCCAGAAAAAAACATACAACATTCTTCATTCCCAGCTCCAAAGAAACCCCTGGTCCCTTCTCATTAAATCAAAAGGTATTTTGATCATTCCTCTGGGAAAGTCAAAAGATTTTGTGACCCTCTGTGAAATTTACCATGACAATGGTTCCTGGAAGCATGACATTTAAATGTTCATAGATTTCATAGAGTACTGAACAGGACCTGGGAGATGCTCACAGCAGGCAGAGCCTGGACAGATAGTTGTGTTGCATGAAGTGGGACTACCGATGCCTCAGAGCCTAGCCACACGATAGTGTTGGTGTGTGATGTGGGATGTGTATGTGGTGGTGTATGCATGTTGTGCCAGTATACTCACCCATGTGTGTGAACGTGGAGGCTACGGGTTGATGTCAGGTGTTTTCCTCTATCAGTCTCTATTTTTTTATTTGAGACAGAGCCTCTCATTGAGCCTGGAGCTTGTCCTTTCTGCTAGACTAGCAACTAGCAATCCCCTTAGGATGCACCTGTCTCTGTTGTGTCCAAGGCTAGAGTCACAGACATGTGCTGCCATGGCCAGGTTTTGTATGAGTGCTGAGGACCCTCATGCTTACACACACTTTACCAACAGAGCCCTCTCTCAGCTTTCAGTCTGACTTTTCTTCATATTTACTCCAAGAGTTTCTTTCCCTGCTTACTTTCTAGATGTGTGATGAACATCCATGAGATAGATGAAAAGACCCTATCCAGTCCTTCCTGGAACATTCTGCCTGAGACCAGTCTCCTTCCATGCACCATCTCCTTCCATGCACCATCTAGCTGAGATCCTCCACTGAAACCTATCTGGGGCCAGAACTCCAAACCCAGCAAATGTGGGATCCAGTACCACAGATTGAGAGAAACAAAAGGCAAGCATAAAAATGCAGCAATTAAACAGGTAACATTCGGGGGTTGGTGGTCCCCCAAGGTCACACTCACCTTGAGGAGGGAAACTGGAACACTGGAGAGTCCAGGCTGCAATGTGATGAAACTAGGGAGAAGAAGCCAGAACCTAGTGACTCAAAGCACAGCTGCCTGGGCTCACAGGAAGAAACTGCCCGTCACTAGACTTGCCCTCAGAGCAATGCCCACAAGCAAGGCATCTGAGAGATCACTGACCAAATTCTACGGGAATCTGAAGAAAAAAAGCTACAGGTACCTCAAGGCTGCAATGAAGGAACAAAGCCAAATGGAAGTTCTTCCTTCAGATTAATTGCACCTTGATTAACTATCCAGGCTCTCAATGGAGCTTCAGTTGAAATTCAAGCTTTACTTCTTGAATATGGTTGACAGTATATAGTGAATCCATAATTTTTAGCTGTGAAAACCTGTTCCTCTAACAGGACTCCGAGTTATAAGTAATAAGCATGACAGACGTTAAGGAGGAAAAGGTGAATTGTTGCCTCTATTCATCTATTTTCCATTGTTATGACAAAATACCTATGGCTTGGTACTTTATAAAAAGAAGACATTTATTTAGCCCATAATTTTGAAGGCTAAAAGTTCAAACAGCATGGTACCAGCTTGAATGAGGATCCTGCTCACTGTGACGTACTCACAGCATTGAGGCCTGAGCACATCCAAGAGAGAACCATTGCAATGTGAGACTGAAAACCCAAGGGCAGGGAGAAGAGTTGGTCTTTTGTAACAACCTTTTTGTGAAAACAAACCAATCTCATGAGAACTACATTAATCTCTTCCAAGGGCAATGCTTTCAATGACCTAATCATTGACCACTGGGCCCTATCTTTTTAAAATTCCACCTCATCCTAAAGTCCACAATGGGGACCAAGTTGCCAAAACACAACTGCCCAGGGGATGCACTCAACTGTACCCAAACATAGCCATCAAGGACATAGCTTGACCAGGTATCAACTACTGGTACTAAACATCTCCCCCTTCTTGCCCCTCTCCTGTCTTGCTTTGTCTTTCCCTCATGTTCATGGAGCTGACTTGCCTCCTGAAGTGTTGACATGCCTACTGGAATGGCCAGACACTCATTTTTATAACCTGGCCCCACAAGCCCCAATATAGGTGCTTAAAAAGAAAAAGAAAACATCCTCGTGATTTTCATTGGCCTGTCATAGGTCATGTTCCCATTCCAAGCCATGAACTGTTGATAGACAACAAAGTAGAGTTGGCCAATTTCTATGTCCAAAGCAGAAGGATGATGAGACTCATCTTTCCACAAATAGCAAGGACTGGTAAGGCAAAGGGATGACTCCTGAAGAAAACAGGGGAACAATTCCCAGAGGGAGGCTAGACAGGAAAGCAGGCCACTACTCACCCAAACACCCACTAATCTGTGTACCATGTCTAGCTTGCTATCTCCCTGTGCAGCAGCCTTGAGTTGCTGCTATTAAGTAGCTCTTTAGCTTAATTTGGACAAGTTATTGTTGGACTTGAAGAGGTTGAGCTCGGAAAGACACAGGCTGACCCCTTCCTAGTCCTCACTCTCAGATGCCCAAACATCTGCTCCTAGAGTCTGATTCAGGCCGGCCTGAGTAGGAGATGGACTCAGTTGCATATTTAGATCTGTTTGTGAAGTGCAGTTGCTTCCTCCAAGTTTGCCTCATTCAAATTAGAACTTTCTGCTTACCTAATTGTTTACAGAAATTCACACAAATGAGATTAGCATTCACAAAAAAAAAGACAACAAGATAATTAAGTCTGATTGCTCCGGAGCAGGTCGGTGACAGCCCTGGAAATGTGCCAACACTAATTGGCTGGAGATATTTCCCTTACAGTTAATTGCAAATGGTCATTGAAAGCCCTTGAAATTAACTCAGGTCCCCTCAGCTGGAGTGTGGAGAAGGGATTTGGAAGTGTGAAGGAGACCAGGGCTAGGGAAGGGGACCCACTGGAGACATCTGGTCCTTCCTGTCCCAGAGCAATGTTTCATTCACATTGTTGAATCTTGTCTCTTCTCCAGGCTAGGACTTCCAAACACATGCATAGGATATGGGTAAGGAGGAAGGATGAAAAGAGAGTGTGGTAGTTTGAGTATAATTGACCCCCATAAACTCATAGGGAGTGGCACTGTTAGGTGGTGTGGCCTTGTTGTAGGAAGAGTGTCGCTGTGGGAGTGGGCTTTGAGGTTTCCTATGCTCAAGATACTGCCCAGTGTCACAGTCCACTTCCTGTTGCCTTCTGATTAAGATGTAGCCAGCACCATGTCTGCCAGCATGCCACCATTCTCCCGGCAGTGATGATAATGGACTAAACCTCTGAACTGTAAGTTACCACTTCAATTAAATGTTTTCTTTTATAGGAGTTTCTGTGGTCATGGTGTCGCTTCACAGCAATAAAAATTCTAACTAAAACAGGGAGGATATGAGTTCCTGTCAGAGCACATAGCTCAGTCTTCTGTGATCTCCTCCTACTTTGACTCCATTTTAACTTTGTGTAAATACTGTACTGGGAACAGAAAGAACACAAAGATATCTCAGTCTTCAAGACACTGGTCAGATGCCTATGAAGCTTTTGAATGGCAAGGTGGCATGCAGTGGTCTATTGATGACAGAGTACAGGGTCAGAGGAAAAGAGAGATGAGCAGGTCCAGAAGATTGGATAGACTGGAGACTTAATTGGCAAAGTCTGTTTGAAGTGAGAGCTTGAGGAGTAAAAGGTAGGTGCCTAGGTAAGTGGGGAAAGCAGGAGCCCTGAGTCAAATGATATCTTTGGGCTTGGTGCCTTGAGGATAGCATCAACATGCTACTAAGCCTGGAGTGGCTTGTCATTGAGAGATGCCCTGTTCTTGGTGCCAATGAGTGGGCGTCAATGACTGTTGACCAGAATCTTACAAGAATTGAGGATCCCTGTGACTCAGCAATGAGGTGCACATTTTAGGGTATAGAGCAGCATAGTAAGCAGGTTTTCTGCTGCCCCTCCAATGAGTCTGTGCTCTATTGATCCCCTACTGGTAATATAGTTCAACTCTCCTCTGCCTGGGACATGTACCAAAAGATTTCCCTCCACCCACATAGTTTCAGCACCTGCTCCTGCCCCCAAAGAGTTGTGTATCACCCCTTGCTCATCAAGCTCTTTGTAATAAAGTTTTAATAATTTTAAAAAGAAAAGACAAATGAAATTTGCACATATTGCATGTTACTCCTAGTACATCAGAGAGTTATCTGAACCAAAAAAAAAAAAAAAAAACATAGTCTAAGTTCAGAAAAGATTCTTGGAATCTGTGACTCAGTGTCCCAGAAATATCTCCGACGCTTGGAGTCAGGTAATAGTCCATTGTCCTATAGGACCCCACTCTGGGAAAATCACAGTCCCATTCTAAAGGATGATCTGCCTCTTGCAAACCAGGTGAGGAAGTGAATTTCTGGACTGCCAGCCAAGCTGACTCTACCCTGAACCACAGTGCTTCCCAATGAACTGACCAACCAGTATCAATTCACAACTTTAAGGTCATTAGTGGGACTGCATGTGGTCTAACTACCAAACCCTAGGGAAGGGTACTAATGTGACAATTATGTTTGTGGACTATCTGGCCTTTGCTCTTTTGTCTTCCCTGGATGAAAGTCTTAGAACCTTCTGAATTTTACCCTGTGGTGGTCCCATGAACTAAAGAGATAAGCAAAGGGCTTTCTGTCTCTTGCCCTCATCCTCATCAACACACTGCTTTCCCCCTTCTGCTTTCCCTCATCTTCTTTCTCTTCCTCTTAGCATGTTAAGTAAAACCCGTTAATTAAGAACCAGCCCTCAATAAGCATTCATCATGTGTGATGCACTACATCATTGAATGTCCACCCCAGCATTGATAACAACTCATAAAAGCTAGAACCCTGGAGCACTCTAGCCTGTTTGCAGGCAGCTCCACAGGTCAGAGTCTCCTGTGCTCAATCTTGTACAGCGTTTACTGGGCTCATACTTTTAGAACCAAGAACAAAGTTCTAATCCCTAGTACAAGATAGAAGCATATGTTTGGCATCTAGTAAGGGCCTTTCCCCAGCCTTCTGACCTGGCAGTGGGCATCATGGTGAGACAGAGCAAGTGTGCTAGGGAGGGCTCACTTTCATAATGAAGGCCCTTCCCTTAACAACCCATTAATCTATTACTCCACTCATGAAGGTAGAGCCCTCATGACCCAGCCACCTCCTCTCCATGCTACTGCACTGAGGACCAAGTTTCCAAACATGAAGTTCTGGGGAGTGAGAGGCACTTGGTTAAAGCATAGGAGCTGTGATAATACAGCCATTCCTCACAAGAAAACTGTAAGCAAGGTTCATTCTATGTTGAGAAATGAAGGCCCCAAGAAGCTGTCCAGCTGCCTTTCAGACAGCACATGGTTTTGGGTCCTCGCTTCAAACATTGCAGCCTCTTAGCCACACTGTGGATTCACTGGACTTGAGGGGTGGATATCACTAAAAGATGGGAAAAAAATCTTCAAATTTCTATTTGGAATGTGAATGTAAAATGTTATAAGATTTAAGGAATGACATCTCTGAGTCCACGAAGTAGTTGAAAACAAAAGTGCTTAAACAAACAGAAGGGAGAAGTTGGTCAATATTGAAGTTAAGAAATTTAGGTCAAAGGGCACTGTTTAGAGAGTGATTGGCATCCTGTTCTTTCAATGGACAGAAGGACTGGCGGTCTGAGCTATGGGGCTGCTGGTCAGTTTTTAGGTGTTCAAGTCTATCAGTCACCATAAAAATATAAGTCAAAGTAGTAATGTATACTCTCCATCACCACTGAGTTAAAAGACAAACTACTTTGTTGTCTAGCAAGTAATGTAAGAATGTGGCACAATCTGAGTGCTCAAACACTGCTGTGTAGCTCTCAAATAGCCATATTTGATAGTTGTTGGCAGTACAAGGACTTGGCATTTGTATAGCCCATGAACCAGGAATATCATTGCTATCCTATTCCCCTCCATGTCTCCCAAAGAAACATGTATAAATAGCTACCAAAAATCTAATGGTGGCATCATTTTAATAGCCCCAAATGGAAATTACCCAAATACATGTCAATATATTGGGTGGATAGTGGGATACACACATAGAACAATAGTATACAGCATGGATACACCACAAAGCAAGTGCACACAATATGAATGAATTATTCTCTCAAAAAAAAAACACTGAGAAAAGAAAAGCAAACATGAGTATATATAGTCATGAACTGTAAAATGAGATTTTATTCAGCAGCAACAATGGTCTGCTGTAGCAATTTCCTCTGAGTTGAAACATTCTGTCCTGGATGGAGGATTACTCAGGAAGTTCTAAAGGGTAGCTCCCTACAACTCAGGAAATAAACAACTCCCAAGTCTCAGGAAGTCCCTGAAACTTATCAGATACACAAGGTCCTCTTCCGAAGGTTATATAAGCAGTAAAGAAAGTTGAAGAGAGGAGACTCTGTGGAGTTTTCTGAAAGCTGAGCAAATGCTCCAGGGCTCTAGCATTCACAAGTTATTACCCATGCTGGAGTGGGCATTCTGAGGTGCAGCTGCTTTGAGTTGTCCATGTTCCTGTAAGTAATCCTTCATCTATAATCTACACACCTATAAGTAGACCTGATAAACTCACCAAGATGGACTTCAGTAATATCATTACTTTCATCAACCATTGGTTCTCTGTCTAGGATGAACAAGTATTTGTTCATATCCCCTGAAAAATAGTGTGATACAACATAGTCCCATAAGACTATTTTAGGGCATGCTCCTTCTCAGAAAAGGAACTGATAATGAAACATTACACAGCAACAGCCTCATCCATCTCATGTTTACTGTGCCTCATTACTACACCTATGGAGCTGGGAAATTCCTACTTCCTAGAAACACTATAGTTGTTTAATTACTATAGTATAGCACATGACTTGTGTGTTCATGGTGATGCTGATGGAAACTGATTCACCATGTCCCAGTCAACAAAAAGCACACACAAGGGACATTACATGGTGCTGGGTAAAGACAACATATTGATTTGTGTATTTGCTACATTCTGCTTTCATCCTTATTTTAGGGCATGCTCCTTCTCAGAAAAGGAACTGATAATGAAACATTACACAGCAACAGCCTCATCCATCTCATGTTTACTGTGCCTCATTACTACACCAAGGGCCAACTCCAAGCAATTTCTATTATATCTGTCTTATGCTCACGTAGTAATAAGACCACATAGTCCACATAAAATTTTTTAGAATTTTCCCCCATCATTAGGTGAGCAGGTAGAAGACAAATGGATAGATAGACAGAGAAACCACACTCTTAGAGGTCATAACAGCAGTCACTTTGAAGGGAGTAACTGGAAATAGAATATGAAGGGGTCTTGGATGATGCCTTATGGTTTCTGGATTTGGGCACTGGCACCATAGTGTTATGGTTTGGGTTTGAGATGGCCCTCACAGGAACCTTTAGGAGGTGACCTAGTGAGCAGAGGTGGGCCACTAAGGGTGGGACTTTAAAGGGTATAGCCCAGGCCTTGCGTCTACTCTCTGCTTCATGTTTCACCATGATGTGAGTAGCTATCCTCTGTCACATGTTCCCACCACTGTGATTTTCTGTCTCAGGGCCAATCATCCATGAACTAAAATCCCTCTGAAACCACAAACAAAATAAACAAAAGTACTAATACACATGCATATTTTCAATTTGTAAAAATTCATTGCACATGTGTGCATACATACGTGCGTGCATGTGTGTGTGTGTGTGTGTGTGTGTGTGTGTGTGTGCATTATGCTTCAATCAAATGAAATACCTATACTAGACAGATGCACTACAGTTCACACTGAACTAGCTGCCCTGAGGTTATCACATAGCTTTCTCAGCCAGTATGTAGGTGGATGTTGGGAGCTTTTCATGGACTTCTTATTAAATTAGTTCAGAGAAATTCCCAGTTGCCTTCTGTAGAGCAACCAAGACATTCTTCCTGAAGACAATTTCCAAGAATCCTCTGAACTGACTTCAAATGTTTCCAATGTCTTATCTTATTCTGGATACATGAAGAGAGAATTCTGCAGTTTGATTCACCACCTGCATACTGCCTGTCAGCTTCCTTTCTTTATTTAGACAAGAAACTTTCCTCAGGATGAGAGTCAGAACTAAGAGGGCAAGGACTCTTTCTGTGCCTTGGCTCTGCACTGTGGCATCCACTCTCCAGTCCCTGACATACACACGGATCAAAGGCTGAAAGCAAGCTGGTGTATCTCTCTGGGAAACCTGAATTAGTTGTGACATATCTTATTTTAAATTTCAATTAGTTGCCAATATTTTAAAAAAATCATATTTCACATAAAACTGCAGATTCTTTGCTCTTTTGGAAAACTCAGCCCTCCTGCATCTCCCCACAGCACATCATCAGTACATGCTCCTTATGCACAAAGGTCCTTGGTCTCTATCACTGTGAGGTTGAAATTCTTCTGCTGGTTCTTTTTTGTCATCTCGACACAAACTAGAATCATCAGAAAAGTGCAAATCTCAGTTGAAGAACTGCATCCCTTAGATAGGCATATCTGTGGGACATTTTCTTAGTTGCTAATTGATGTAGAAAGGCTCAGCCCACTGTCGTGGACTGCAGGTGGGCCTGGGCTGTCCAAGAAAAGTAGCTGAGCAAGCTAGAGGAAGCAAACCAGTAAGAAGCACTCCTCCACGGTCTCTGCTGCAGTTCTTGCCTCCAGATTCCTGACTTGAGCGCCTGCCCTGATGTGAGGGACTGTGATGTGAATGTGTAAGACAATTAAACCTTTTCCTTCCTAAATTGTTTTGATCATTCTCGTAGCAGCAGAAATTAAACTAGAACAACTCTCAGTGGAAGATATTTTTTAAAAAGAAAGAAACATCCCTTTTTCTGATGGATTTTGTAAGATATGATACTGATGAAATCAACCAGTATTGATGGGATCATGCTGTGTGTGATGCTAAGTCAGTTACTTAAACATTTGGGTGACAGTTTCATTTGATTGATCAACTGATTGATTGATTGGTTGATTGATTGATTGATTGATGCAGCCCTAAGAATCAAACCCAGGACCTTACACAGGCCAGGCAACCACTGTATCACTGAGCTATCACTCTACTGCCTTCACTGTCATTAAATAAGAGAACTGGACTGGAGCTCTATAGCCCCCTCCAGCTTTCAGGTTTGACCTCTCGGAATCTCAGCTAACCTTCCAGGATCATCCCTGTCCCTACAAGCAATGTTTGGCTGGCCCATTCCTGGCATGGTCACTGGCATCTGTCGATCTTTTTCACTTAAGAGATTGAGTTGAAGAGGCGTATGTTAGCCAGTCCGTGAGAAGAGGAACCATCAAAGCAATCATCAGAACTATACCTGAAGAAGTCAGAAATTATTTCATTCTGGAAGAATCAACAAATGTCCTCATTTTCCACAGTGGTACCAGGAAGTCTCCAGTTACCCTTAGTAAACCTACTGCATCAGAATGGACATGCTAACAAGATCCCCAGGTGATGTGGAGATCTGCTGTTTTGAAAGAGTCCCTGTTCACTGCTGTATCCTGGGTTCTTTGAGAGGGCCCACAATGTTCTACTCTCATCTCTGCTGCACCAGCTCTCAGCAGGAGCAAGGGCATCACGGCAGCTTTCCTCTCAGTCTTCCTTCACAGGCATGGATGGCATTCATACCTGTGTCCACAGGTACAAGTAGCCCCGTTCCCCATGGCTCCAATTTTGTACTTTCCAGCTCAAAAGAACATATTAGAACACTCTGAGTGAAGACGATTCTTCCAATTTATCGTGAATTTTCAGGAGCAAATAAAAGGCTTGATTTCTTCCTATCACCACCATTGAGCAATCTGTTGATGGTATCCCCATTCACAAGAGTTCACAATGCCAGAGGAAGGAGGCACTGGCTGGAAAGTGCCTCAGGGGAACCTGGGAAGGAAAGAGAGTAAGTCTGCCTGGTCTCCTTCCAGCAAAATGCTAATGAGCCTTACTTGATGGTAACATCTCTGCCTGAGAAGCCTGGGAATGTGATGAGCTGTCACAGCTCATTCCAGGGACAGCTGATGGGCCCAGAGGTGTCCATGGCCAGCAGCAGGACTATGAAGGCAGCAGAAGATGGGCTATGTTAGGGGTGGAGGTGAAGAGAAAGCAGACAGGGAACAAAGAACAACCCATCCCCATGTCACCCTCAGCCTTCCTGCCCTCTAGCAGCCTCCTCCACAAGAACTGGGGCTTACCTACCTGCTGTACTCTGTAGGCCTATATATAAGGACCTGCATAGAATCCAACAAGAATAGTGAATTTGGAAGTAGTCAGCTGCATCAAAAGCTCCAGGATAGGCACTACAAAAAAAAAAGAGAGAGAGACAGAATAAGGGTATGGACTAAAGAGAAAAAACCATGGCTTTCTGGATTCTACTTACCTCCGTGTAAATCAGAGATCTTGTCCCCTGGCTCAGGTGAGTCATATGGACCTAGAGCTGAAGCTGGATGGAACCACAAGATTCTATATGTTCTAGATCTGTGTGATCAGGGATAGAGTCATGATCCCATCATCATGAACTCAAGTCCCACGTGGTCAAGTGATTCACTAGAGTAAGGTCATTCAACTGAGACTGTAGTAAAAGGAAGAGTTTGAACTCTGTGCATGTCTGCCTTCTAACTTTGGCTGTTTCTGTAGCTTGGAGAAGACACCAGTAGCACTGTTGTGTCCCAAAACAGAAGGCTTAGTTGAGTACACACCAAAGATTGCTCTGTTCCTTCCTGGGATATATCTCCACTCCCTAAGCCCAGGCCAAATCTCTTTACCCAGAAAGCCTCTCCAGACCCTACTCATCCTCACTGCACTTCCATGTGCCCTACAAGCAGCCTTTGAGACATCCTCTCAGCCATCGTGAGACTCGGTCCGCCATGCTGTGGACATGGGATGCCCTCGTGAGACTGTAAGGTTCTGAGGTAAATACTCTGCTTCCCATGCCTGTTGCCTTCGGCTCTTCCCAGGAGAATCCAGTGTATGCTACTGTCCCCTGACTCTGTGACTCCCTCAGAGATTGCCCTAAGGTCTGTAAGCAAAAGCCACCCAAGCAACAGTAAGGTAGAGGGAATGTGGAAGGACCCATTTCCAGGAGCAATTTTCAATCCCCACCTAAAAGGAAAAAGGAGTGTGTTTCATGTGCCTGTACCTGAGGAGATGTTGCCATCTTTTCTATTTCTGAATCCACCCCTCTCATCTCCCAGCTCCAGCGTAATTCCTGTGCAAGTGTAGGTGATCACTGACTGCCTCAGTGTGAGGAATAAAATCTGACCGTTTATTTTCCAAAGTGACTGGAGCCAGCTTAAGTCCAAATACAGATGAGCAGGAAACACCAGACCCCTGCTGGAGTCTGCTGGCCTAGCCAGCTGAGCTACCTCCAGCCCATCTACAAGATCAGGGTAGAAAATTATAAACAGGCAAGTTTGTTTCACAGGCTGCTGACATGTCAAGTCATGGGCCCAGGAATCTTCAAAATAAACAAAATGTAAAACATAAAATATAGAGACGAAGCTGCTGTGAGTTTTGTTGTAGAAGAGAAGAGGCAGAGGGAAAGAGAAAACCTAGATGAGATAAAATTGGACTCTGCTGCCAGGTGGTGGTGGTACACGCCTTTAATCCCAGCACTCAGGGAGGCAGAGCCAGGCAGATCTCTGTGAGTTTGAGACCAGCCTGGTCTACAGAGCGAGTTCCAGGACAGCCAGAGCTACACAGAGAAACCATGTCTTGAAAAAAACAAAAAAAGATTGGACTCTCCTGATTACTCAGTCAAAGAGGGGCTTGTTGTGTTGGGGGTTAAAATCTGTGCTCTGCGCTCACTCAACACAGCTGCCATTCTAGGCTGATGACCCACTTTTGCAAGGCCATAAACTGCCTTGTGTTCACTACTTTAATTCTCTAGTGCTTTTATTATAAAGTGAGCTCCTCAGCTATGGTTCATAGTTCATGTGTTTCCACTAGTTTGGCTATTTGTCCCTGTGCTTTTTCCAATCATGGTCTTAACAATTCTCGTTCGTACAATCCCTCCTCTTTCTTGCCAATTGGACTCCCAGAACTCCACCTGGGGCCTGGCCGTGGATCTCTGCATCCGCTTCCATTAGTCATTGGATGAGAGTTCTACCACAACAGTTAGGGTGTTTGGCCATCCGATCACCAGAGTAGGTCAGTTCGAGCTTTCTCTCCACCATTGCCAGTAGTATATTGTGGAGGTACCTTTGTGGATTTCTGGGGACCTCACTAGCACTGTGCTTCTTTCTATTCCCATGGGATCTTCATTTATCATGGTCTCTTTTTCCTTGTTCTCTCTCTCTGTTCTTGATCCAGCTGGGATCTCCCACTCCCCTAAGCTCTCTTTCCCTCGACCCTTGCCTTTCATTACCTGCCCCTCACGTCCAGTTTGCTCACGTAGATCTCATCCATTTCTCTGTCATTGGGCGATCCCTGTGTCTTTCTTAGGGTCCTGTTTTCTAGGTAGCCTCCCTGAAGTTGTGAGTAGCAGTCTAGTCATCCTTTGTTTTACATCTAGTATCCACCTATGAGTGAGTACATATCATTTGTCTTTCTGAGTCTGGGTTACCTCACTCAGGATGATTTTTTTCTAGATCCATGCATTTGCCTGCAAATCTCATGATGTCATTGTTTTTCTCTGCTGAGTAGTACTCCTTTGTGTTTATGTACCACATTTTATTTATCCATTCTTCAGTTGAAGGGTATAAAGCGAGTGTCAAAGTTCCTCAGTCTGGAAAAGAGAAAAGCAAAAGAACTCAGATAGGGTAGGATTGAACAATGGAGTGTGGAGGAATGTGCTAATCATTACCTTCTTGGCCTTCACACCCACCATTCTTGCTCTCTCTTCCTCTGATCTATTCCAACAGAGGCTGCAGTAGACGATGGCCAGAGAGACCAGCACCTGCAGAATACAAGGACTCAGTGGTGGTGGCAGCAGGCAGCTATAGCCTCCAATAAACTCTTTCCCTTTGCAATGCCCCAGTGACTCTGACTAACCACAGCCCCCAGCAGTGTTAAATACCATGAGCCTCTGGGCTCTAGAACCTCTGCTTGGGTTTCTCCAGTCATTGGGCAGTGTTAGCTTCCTACTGTTCCCAATCTGTAGAATAGCTCATTTTCCTTTGTGCTTCTCTCAGCCCATCCGATACCTTTGTAACATATCCCAACTGGTGGTTTCCCTGTATATGGAATAGTTAGCATGATTTTTGATGTTTCTGCCTAAACTTAGACAAATGCAAAAAAAACAGTGACCAAAAAAGAGAGAGCATTGAGCAGGGGAAAGGCTAAAGAATGGAGAGATGTGAACTATGGCCAAAAGCAAAGATTAACTCTCACTGAACATGGAAATATTCAGAAGCACCTGCTTTTGGTCTCAGGACACTGTTCCCAAAAGAAACAAGAGCATCCTTCCTAGTGTGATGCCTTGGGGCATGAACTTTCCAGTTTCCTCACCCCTATTTTGGGGGTATCCTACAATCTCACAAGGCCAGGCAATGTGTTCTCCCTAGTACCACCTCAAACTTTCATATCTATTCCTCCTGTTTGAGTTTAACTTTAAATTGCCTATTGCCCTGAGCATCCTCAACTCTGAGTATCCTCAACTCTGAGATCTTGACTTGTTCGTGTGTAGTGCAAAGTGTCAGGAGTTGAGATCGTTTGCTCTTCCTGTAAAAAAAAAGTTAGTGATGAAGCAGTGGACTTTAGTGAGCAGATTCTAGCTCCAGCTGTCTTCTTCATTCCCAACGAAGTCAGAGAGGAGCTGAGTTCGTGGGCAGTAACAGAGTGAGAAGGGCTTGGGGGAAGCTCCACAAGGCTGGGCCTGCCAGGTGCTCCGCCCTGGAGGGCTTTCAACATCTTCCATCCTGGAGGGCTCTCAGCAGGTTGTCCCTCCCTCTGTGCCTGAGACACAGCAGGGCGTCCTCACCTCCTCTGTGCTGCTGAAGCCACCTGTTTCCTCACTAGGATATTTCTTGAACCTTTTCTGTTCACCTGTGCTTCTCCTCCTTTATCTCCAGACTTACGTGAGGTACCTGTCTCTTGACCGAACAGAAGGTGTGGTCCAGGGACGAGAGTGCACAGGGGGGGATGAAAGCAAAGACCTGCATGGGACCCAACAGTTTCCTAACCTAGAGAAATGTCCCTAAATATCCATCCAAGAGTTGAAGACAAAATGCCCGTGTACCTTCTTCAAAGCCGTGACACCATAGAGCATATGGCTGTGGGGATGAAGAGATCCATCGAAATTTGACAAGCAGTGTGCCCAAAAGGCTGATTATGAACAAAGGCTTATCAGGAAACTTGCCCACCACAGTATCTTCTGGAATCTCCACCACTCCCACCGCACAGGCATGCATCCCCGTATCTCCAGATAGACAGTACCAAGTGAAAGCTAAGGATAGTCACAGATTAGAAATTTACTTTAAAAAAATGCAGGATATTGTTCTGTAGAAAGAAAGATTAAAATCTGAAATCATGCTTTGCTTGGCTCTACAGTTCTTGCCTTTGCTTTGTGTGGAAGAACATCTTGCAGATTTCCAAATCTTAGCTCAGCTGTTACAAAAGAGGAATTCCCTGTCTCCCCACATCATACCCTTCATCTCAAGAGAGTTTGCTGGTTTGCCTTAGGAGTCCCTCAGAATGCTTAATGGACTGTCATGAACAAACCCAGTATATTCCATGAACTCCGTGTCCCTTCACTCTGTTTGGATCCACTTATAGCGATTCATAAGATATTACCACAGTCTCTGGAGGAGGTTCACACAGAGAAGAAATATGGCTGTGACTAGAAATGCTGGGACTCTGGGTCCTGACACACCCTGAATTGTAGCTAGAGTTTTCCTGCCTGGCCCACGGTCAGGGCAAATCTCTCTCACCCGCCAGTCCCACAGCCACTCAGACCTGATCAAATAAACACAGAGACTTATATTAGTTACAAACTGTATGGCCGTGGCAGGCTTCTTGCTAACTGTTCTTATATCTTAAATTAATCCATTTCCATTAATCTATACCTTGCCACATGGCTCGTGGCTTACCGGGATCTTCCCATGCGGCTTGTCATGGTGGCGGCTGGCAGTGTCTCTCTCTCAGCCTTCCACTTCCCAGAATTCTTCTCCTTGTCCCGCCTATACTTCCTGCCTAGCCAATGGCCAATCAGTGATTTATTTACTAACCAATCAGCAACACACTTGACATACAGACCATCCCACAGCACTTCCCCTTTTCTTTTCTTAAAAAGGAAGGTTTTAACCTTTACACATCTCCAAAGTCAGCTTGGTATATTTGGGAATTTGGGCGTAGCTTCTCTTACTACTTCCTGCTGGAGGGGGGCGCTGTATCTTATGGGGACATAAAGAATATTTTAGGATTATGGAGTAGTCCATGAGGGTGTATCGTCTGAGCCAGTTGCCTTGAAACCATTCTGGATGTTGGATCATCTGGGCCATGGTGTCATCGGAGACCTTTCAGGTGGTCTTGGCTGGTCAAACCTGATGTATCTTAATCTGGAACAAATCCATAGCCTCTGGCTTTCTCTGGAAACAAAAGCAGAGCCTCCTTTCCAAAGCAACATATCCTTACATTCAAATTTTGAAGTCAAGGTACCTTTAAAATATACATTTTGGCATAACTCAACAGCTTTTGTAATCAAATGTTTTTCTTCAGTTACGAATATCAAAGAGAACATAATCCAGATTCTCTGTGTGGTAGCCATCTTTACGTGGCTTATTTTTTTATACTAGCTTGAGCCTATTGCTTTAAACTGCAGCCTTCTAAGCCTGAAACGGCGCTGGCGCTGTGGCTGCTGGTTCCACCCACTTCAGCTTCCCAACATGGCGATAGTACGTTTTCCGCCAGCTCTGGGAGCCATCAACTCTCAGAAATAGTGGGTCTATGCTTCTATCAAAGCAGCGTGTAGCCCAGAAACCTCTTTTTTTTTTGTACTAGCAAAGGCTAAATCCACCACACAGCTTAATGTGCCACTTGCAGAGGCCTCATTCCCGCCATACTGCAGGTCGAGCATGCACGCCAAGAACCCGCCATAGTAGCTCAAACACTCAGGCTGCCATTAGCTTGAAAGAGACAACTAGGAGCTGTTTTTAGCTCCATTTTAGAATCTTTTTACTCAGGTTTTAGGTGGAAACTCTTGCCCCACATTGGGCGCCATTTGTAGCTAGAGTTCTCCTGCCTGGCCCACGGTCAGGGCAAATCTCTCTCACCCGCCAGTCCCACAGCCACTCAGACCCGATCAAACACAGAGACTTATATTAGTTACAAACTGTATGGCCGTGGCAGGCTTCTTGCTAACTGTTCTTATATCTTAAATTAATCCATTTCCATTAATCTATATCTTGCCACATGGCTCGTAGCTTACCGGGATCTTCCCATGCGGCTTGTCATGGTGGTGGCTGGCAGTGTCTCTCTCTCAGCCTTCCACTTCCCAGAATTCTTCTCCTTGTCCCGCCTATACTTCCTGCCTAGCCAATGGCCAATCAGTGATTTATTTACTGACCAATCAGCAACACACTTGACATACAGACCATCCCACAGCACTGAATAAGGATGGAATAGGACATTCTGGAAGCACAAAGATGGGAGTCTGCCTAGGCAGAAGGGTGCTGACAAATGCTGAAGCTGCTTTCTAACTCTAAGAGTTGAGTTTCCAGCCTGGAGGGCACAAGAAATCATGGAGTGCTGGGCTACTGAGTCCATAATGAAAGCTGAAGGTCTTCCCTCCTTCATGAGAAAGGCAGGAAAGGAGACAGATGCCCCTGAATAAGTGGCATGGCTTTGGTCTCCTGGAGTGTAACTCTGCAGCTGGGGGAGGTGTCTAGGCAAATGAGACTGGATGGGCTACTCAGAAGACACAATGCACTGGGGGAAAAAAAAAACAGCAATGCATGGCTAGTTTACATATCAAGATAGAACACCTTGAGAAAAACTTGTTTGGGAGGGAACAAAATAAGGTTTGTCGTATCAAAAGGACTCAAGCATCGTGAGATCTTAGACTCTTCACCAGTGGGAAGTTAGAAAGATTAGACCGTTATTGCTTCTGAATTTCTTCTGTGGCTTGTGATTGGACCTATGTGGGCAGTGTATACTTAAAGATGAATTTCCGTCAGAGCACCCCAGCTGACAGAATAGTAGAAAAAGAGTTGGGCTAGATTAAGGCAAAGATAAATGAGTATAAATTATGTGTCAGATACTTTATCAGTTTGAGTGGGAGAATTAATCTACAATATGTTGGTCTCTGAGTGGCGAGTCCAGACTGTAGCTGTGGCAGCAAGACAGCACTGGGGTTGAGAAATGGTTCAATTAAAAGAGTCAAGAGTCACCTCTGTGAAGGCTCCTGCATCATCATTAATTCAGCCACATTACCTTCCGCAAACAGTGCACAAGGTCCCATTTGCAGCCTCCTACGACTCACAGAGGAGGGCCAGCTGCCAGCAGGATTGTTGGGGCTCCTTGGGGAAATTAGTGATTTTCCTACTTGACCAGATCCTAATTTAACCAAGTCCTGCCCAGAGCAGCTGCAACTGTTTATATTACATAATCCTGGAGGACTTTGAAAACATAACAACAACGAACAAACAAAACTGGGAAACAATTAGCTATCCACGAGAAGCCCAGGTTTCTCTCCCCATAGATATGGGATGGGCCCCTGACAGTGTGCATTTATAAGAGCTCCCAGGAAGTGCCGACACCATTTGTCTCTGGACCGCTTTTCAGGAGCACTGATCCAGATACTTCGGGTGTGAAACACGGGTATCACCTAGAGCTCATTAGACCTGAGGACCCAGAGCTCCTAGACCAGGCTCTGCATCTTAACAGGATTCCTTGGTGTTTTGCAGGCTTGTTCACAACCAAGATGTGTTCTACTTGGTTCTGCTTGGTTTCACTAGAAATCCTTCTGAACTCCCCTTCCTCGTGTGCCTACAGGTGTTCAGGGTCTGAGAAGTAGGAGAGTACCTGAGTTCCAGCATAAATTTCTCCTTACTTCTGGATTCTCACAGTAGTCAAGTAGAAAACTCAACACAGAAAGAAGAGATGAGAGGAAAGAGCATGAAGGGGTGAAATTAGAGAAATCAAGAGAACAGCAGGTGTAAGCCAGGACCTCTGAGCCAGCACCAGGTATTTCCCAAGGCAGAACTCTAATGATGCAGGCTAGTGAACCAGACTCTGAGCCTGGCACGTCCTCCTCATCTCACAGAAGGTCTAGGTAAGCATGAGCAATGAGAGCCATTGTGCCTCATTCTTCTAGACACAGAAAGAAATTTCCAACAAATACGTCTTAGAGGATCTGCCAGCCTACCCAAAAAGCCAGGTAAGTCTTAGGTGTGTGTTATTCGTGGGTATGGGTATAGAAGGGAACTAATATGTAAGTCACTGTTCTATGGCTATGAAGAGATACCATGACCAAGGCAACTCTTATAAAAGAAAACATTTCACTGGGAGCTTGCTTACAATTTCAGAAGTTTAGTTCATTTTTGTCAGGCCTTTGATCCTTTGTGCCCACTGGAGAAATAGCTGAGATCTACATCCTGACCTGCAGACCAAGAGAGAGAACTGGGCCCGGCATGGGCTTTTGAAACCTCAAAAACTGCCTCTAGTGACACACTTTCTCCCACAAGGTCACACCTACTCCAACAAGCCATACATCCTAATCCTTCCCAAATAGTACCACTCTCTGATGACTAAGCATTCAAATATATGAGCCTATGGGGGCCATTCTTATTGAAACCACTACCCTACTAAGATGGATACCAGAAGTAAAGGAAGGAGGTGATGTTGGTTCTTATCACATCAGTCATTAAGTACACCAGGAGAGTGCAAGGCAGACAGAGCAGCCATTTCTCTTGCCTTTGAGGAAAATAGGAATGTAGAGTGGACATGGAGAAAATGTTCCCCAACCTGGATCTGCTTGCGATGGGCAAAGAGAAGAGAAGTCTCCATTTCTTCTAGGCAGAAGCAGAGATGCAGGGAAGAAGGTTTGTACCACAAAAATAAAAAAGATAAGTCTGTATGCTTAAAGGAATTCACACAAAAAAAGGTTTATCATGCTACCATGCTCTGTTCTGAAGCCTGACCATCTTTTGGCAACTATGTACAAGAGGTGTCAGTGATGTAGAAAATGCTTTTGGCCAGCTCAGCCTGCTAGTGGGTCCATAGAATATTGAGCAGAGGTAACTAACTCATCAATATGCAGTTATGAGGAAACGGTCACTGGAGCTTCCTCTTCCACAGACCAAACACACATATACACACACACACGCACACGCACACGCACACGCACACGCACACACACACACACACACACACACACACACACACACCACGGCAAGAAGGAGAGAAATGTGTTTGGGATAGAAAGACTTCAGTCCAGTTTGGGAAACGTTAAGTTTATAAAGCCAGGGAACATCAAATTAAAGGATTAGTGTAGGTTGTTGGAGCCTGGAACATAGAGAAGAGTTCAAGGATAAACTTTTGTCCTAGGACCAAAGGTCTGAGTGCAACATTGTGAGCTGTTCCTCAGTCAAGTGGGCACCAGGTAATGAGTTACCCAACACTGTGCTGAGGATGAGTCTTTCATCTCAGCCAGCTTGATGTTGGACCATCAAAGGGCATGACTGGAGAGGCAACAATCAATGTTTGATTTTTTGCCTTTTTCTGGAAAGAAACAGACAAGAGCATTAGTTGTTTTTTGTTTTGTTTTGTTTTGTTTTTAAGAATGACAGAGTTCACTTACTGTACATCTTAAAAGAGCCCAGAGCTGTTCGGTCTGGAGTGGGTTGAAACAAAGCATGGGGGACCAAGACTGCCCTCTGGGTATCATTCCTCACAATTGCCCGTGGGGCTTCCAATTCACTGAACAACATGATCTAACTTTTTCTCAGGCCTCCAAAGATGGAGATTTCTTCTAGATTGTGCTAGGGAATGAAGGACCATAAGTAGAAGTGGCAGTGGAAGACAGTTTCAGCTTAGCAATAGAGACAGAAAACCAAATGGATTATGCACACAGGGATTGGAGTTAACCAGGTAACCTTTGAAGTGTAATTTGACTTTCTGTACCTGTTTCCTCATCTGTAAAATGAAGATAAGGTATTTGAAGTGTTTAGCACTTTGCTAGGCTAAGCATGATGATAGACTAGACTGGTCTAACATGACTGACTAGACTTGAGAATGGATCACCAGACAAGGAAGCAAGCCCTCAGGGTGGAGATGGACTGTGTCTCACTGAAGTTTGAACACCACCACTCTGTGAGGCTGAATACCCATGGGTCCCCTCTTACTCACACTACCAAAATACAAATCTAAGTTTATTTTACTTTGCTTTGTTGCTTAGAAAAGGGAAAGAGAGTAGAAAATATATAACAACACTAAAAGTTATTCTACATGGGTCCTTATGACAGCAGTACCAAAGATAATAGCATTGACCCTTCATAGAATAGGATTGCTGAACTCAATGTCTCCTCCTCAAGCCAGGAGTGACAGTCTCTCCTCACTTATCATTGCCATGGCAAGAGGTGTTGAGGCTCCAGAATTTGGATTCTGGCTTTAGAAGACAAAGGCATTTCTTGGGTTACAAGTTAAATTTTATAACCCCATTCTGCTCTTTCAGGGGTCCCTGCATTGTAGTGTAAGGCTCAATGGAGGTTATATAACTTCTCATTGTATGTATCTCTTCAGGAAGGGAGAGGTGATTGGAAAATCAGAATCTAGATAGCGCTGAGGTCCTTGACCAGCTCAACATCAAAACTCTTGATGTAACACTGTGTTGTTCAGAGATGAAGAGGCATCACATGGGCAGAATCTCAAAAATGATCAGAAATGTGACAGGCGGATAAACATACGTATTCCCCAAGTTTGTGGGACGTGTGGAGAGGGTCACTTGGGGCAAGTTTGCTCAAGAAATCAGAGAGCATTGTTATATGCATGAAGGCAGACTCTGCCTTGAGGTTTGCACAGTCAAATGGGAGTTGTCTCCTTGATGGATGGGCTGGGAGAGCCAATTCTTGGCAGGTAAGGGATTCCAAGTCTGCTTGGTCCGCACGTTTTTGGCAGGCTGTCTGTCTTGATTTGTTGCTTTGAAAGGCCATTGCTCAGAAAGCTTTTGTTATCAGCGGAGCCTTGGGTTGCTGGGTCATGTCTGTTTCTTTACTCTGCAGACATAACTCTCCAGGCTCAAAGCTTTGTTATCTTTATTATCCAAGCTGGGAGGAAGGCCAGGTCCAACTGATGGCTGGGCAAACCTGTCCAGCCATTGCTTGTCAGCAGGTGATTCTTAGATGGGTTGGAATCTTGCCATTCACTGCTTAGGACTTGAGTTGTCAATGAACTTGGGTGGAACTAGAGACAAGAATAGACTGACTGCCATGCAGGACATCACATCATGCATTATTCATGGAGTAAGTATTTCTTGAGCTCCCATTTTGTTTTAGGTGCTGGGAAGAGATATAGCACATTGCTTGTTTTCCTGAGAATAAACCAAAGAGCACAAAAGCATGTCAATGAGTCTCATCAGCTGGAAAGAAAAATCAGAGTTTGGAGACTTGGAAGAGCATTCTTCACAGGACACCTCTGTGCTAGCCTAGGGTGGAGCATGTTGTGATAAGATCAAGGGAAAACTCAGCCTGGAAACACTCAGCCCACCACATAGAATTGGTGTGAGAACCAAATGACTGTTTCAAGAGTGCATGAAGATTGTGTAAGTGGAAAAGTCAAAGGAGAGGAACTGGGTTGTTACAACTGTCACTGTCTGGTTATGCAGCACAACAGGATTCTCCAGTGGGTATCCAAAGATTTGATTCAGTGTGCACGGCTTCTAATCCCAGTGGGTAGCATTTCCCTGCACTGTCTCACTTTTCTAGAATATATTTCTCTCAACTTCCTTTTCAATCCCAAAACCACAATGCTTTTAGTAGAAGCCTTCCTCCATCCTGGCACAGAATCCTGTCCAAGGGAGCCCAAGTATAATGCCCCTTGGCAGGGTGGGTGGTGGAATGTGAAAGGGAAACACTACTCTCATTTGTTTGGACCTTAAACCCCAAGCTCAAGCCTACAGTGGACACGACTTCTGAACAACCTTAATTTTGCCCTCAGCCTGATTTGTGCTTGGAAAGCTTCTCTTTCTAACTCCACCATAAGCTCTTCAAGGGCAGGGCCAGTGCCCTTGGGTACTTTTCTTCCCTCTTCACTGGCTGGCATTGTGTGAAGCGCCACATTTGTCACCGTTTTACCAGCGAGGCTGATCAAAATGAGGCTGTTAATTTCATCTGTGGAGTTTCATTTGCAATTAAATGGATGGTGATGCCTTGGTTATGGCTTAATTAATAAATTCAATAAACATGAATTAAGGTTCTATGATGAGCCCAGACTCTGTGTTAAGCACTGGCTCTCCAGAGATGAATGACAGTTCTTGGTTCTCAAAAAGTGCATAGTCTAGTAAGAGACAAATAAACAAGTATGAACGCATAGTTATAATGCTGGGGGTAATTGTCAGTGAATAGATTTGTTTAAAGGACTGTGAAAACCCAAAGGAAGGAGTGAGAAATGATGCTTGCTGATACAATAGATCACTTTGGTTTTGAAGGATGCAAACCGAATTTTTGAAGAGCAAAAGAAAAATATTACAGGGAGAAGTAACAGGAGTAGCAAGGACCCAGCTGTGTGATGAATCAGGAAGCTATGTTTGAGAGACCTAAGTTCTCATTGTGACTAATACCTGAGTCATGTGGTGGGGAATGGGTTCAATGGTTAGAGATGGGGTCCTCAGGACCAGCTCAAGAATTTAAACTTTATGCAGTTCTGAGAGAAAGTCAAAGGAGATGCTTATTGAATGGGGTACTATGGTTCTGTTTGGAATATCTCTTGATCTAGTCTTGCTTGGATTGCTAAGGAAGGTTCCACAGAGCTGAAGAGTGGCTAGACTACCAAGTACACTAGCAAGCTGCTATGACAGGGATGAGTTTATAAAGAAGATGTGTGCAATCAGACCTGACAGCTCATGCCTATAATCCCAGGACTTGGAAGGTAAACACAGCAGGAAAGGAACTCAGGCTGGTCTTGAACTCACTGTGTAGTTACGGATGACTCCCCACTCTCAAACAAAACAACAAAAAAAAAAGATGTGATGATGATATCATCTGAGATTATGGTGAGAGCCTAGAGGATCCTTCAACTAAAAGAGGAGAGATGGGGATGGTAAATGGTTAGAGTGGCACACTTTCGCTGACTACCAAGACCTTTTATACAAACACAGCAACATGTATGTAAAACAAGTCAACAAGCATAATAATTAGGCCAGTTACAGATGCAAACAAAATATAGCTTAAAGTGTGCAGGAACATAAGAAATACAAATGACAAAATACAATGGAGAGCCTTCTTTGCATAATTTAACCTGGTCTCCCAGGCTCATCTAAATGTTGTTGCATCAAAACCTGTGAAAAATGTTGTTGGGAGACTTTCAATGGAGTTTCATGTCCAATATGACCTCCCCTGCCATCTCAGACATCCTCCCTCTGGCAATCCTGATAAGAAATCCTGATTCTCCAGCATTAGTGAAAGGGACTAAATAGACATCATCACAAGAATAATGCATTCTGAGAGGGCTCAAATGGTGACAGTTCCTCGTTGGAGTCACTGACGTCCACAATCTCATCCTCTGCCCTACAGATCCCCATTCCCATTTTCCTCGATGTTTCATACTTAATTGAGTTGAGAAAGGCTGAGCCAACAAAACATTGCCAGTTCATTCATTACCATCAGAAACATAACTGCTAGACGGATCGTGCACTCGTGTCCTCTCGCCCTAGGATAGCATATCTACTCTGTGTTGACATTTCTAGGAGAAGCTAAATTGCAAGCAAGAGAGGAGTCTCAGCAGGGAAAGAGGGAGGCATGAACAAATAATTGATGCCAGTGGGTGTAGCTGTTTGTTGCCTTCACCTTCCCCCAAAGGGTTCTCCAGGCCAAACTCCCATGAGCATCTGAGGATGATTTATTTCAGTTGCAGACAAAGTGGTTAGGATAGAATACAGGCAGAGACACTTATTATTTACATGAGAAACTGAAAAGTGGCTGGTGATATCAAGGTTCAGAATTAAAGTTCCAAAAGATTGTTTCACCAACGACGGGTTTATTAAACATTCAGCCAATGCGTGTCTGGCTAGTTCTGTGTGAGGCATCACAGCGTAGATACATCAGCAAACAAAGCTGGGGCTATGGCATCAGCAGCATTTGAATCAGGAGAGCACAGATGTGTTGACCAGAAACTACAATCAGGATACAATGCTGCTGCACTGGTGGATTGTTCTAGATATAGTAGGAGAGAGGATTAAAAAAAAAAAGTCCTGATCCTCCTGAGGAGTCAAAGGAGGCTAGACAGGTTAGGTAGCTGACCCAACTAACACAGTTAAAGAAACTGCAAGAAAGAAGAAAAGAGGGAGGGAGAGAAGAGAGAGAGAACGGGAGAGAGGGAAGGAGGGAGGGAGGAAGGAAAAATACATTTTTATAGTTGTACATTACTGATAGTACAATCATACAGGGAACTACTACTGACCTTGTGTTGTATTTGTGTTTTAATTTCATACATAAAGATCCATGAAGGAATATATTAATAGGGAACAGTATAATGTCACACTGCTTTCACTTAGCATTCTATCATGAATTCATTCCAGTGAAATAAAAACACATTCTAAAAGAATTGCTGCCAGGTGTGGTGGTGCACACCTGTAATCCTAGCACTTAGGAGGTAGAGGCAGGCAGATCTCTGTGAGTTTAAGGCCAGCCTTGTTTACGTAGCAAATTCAGGCCAGCCAGGGATACATAGTGAGATACTATTTCAACAAAATAAAACATCACCACCAACAAAATGTTTTGGGGAGCTGGGGAGATGGTTCAGTGTTTAAAAGCATTTGCTGCTTTTGCAGAAGGCCTGGGTTCAGTTTCCAGCACCTACCTGGTAGCTCACAATCACCTGTAACTCTAATTCCAGAGCATCTGAGGCCCTCCTCTGGCCACCACAGGCACCAGGCACACATATGGTGCACATACATACATGCAGGTAAATATCAAAATAAATATAATAAAATAAATCTTTTAAAAAGAATCATTTGATCTTCCTATTGTCTGGATATATCATAATTTATCTAACTGAAGCTCTACTGTTGAATGATTATTTTATTTCTAATTATTTAATATTACTAAATTATTATCATATGATACTAAACATTATTAATCCTAGTATAATATATATGTATATTTCATTATAATTAAAGTGAGAGGGCTTTAGTGATGGCAGTAACAACTTGATATATGCAGATATTAGAATCTAGAATCTCCTGCAGATACCAGCACCACAGATATTAGAATCCAGGATCTCCTGCAGATACCAGTACCACAGATGTTAGAACCCAGGATCTCCTACAGATACCAGCACCACAGATGTTAGAACTCAGGAACTCCTGCAGGTACCAGCACCACAGATATTAGAATCCAGGATCTCCTGCAGATACCAGCACCAGTGATGTACTAGTACTTTGGACAGATGCTGTAGTACATGCTAATGATCTTCAACCATCCTGATGCATACTTTTCCACTCTAGATTACTTATAACACTTCAAAGAATGTAAACTGTTGTCAGATAATACCATTTAAGGAGTGACAGCAATGAGAAAGTCTGTGATTGTTCATTACAGGTACAAGTTTTAAAGTATTTTGGATGTACAAGTGTTTAAGTGCACAAACATGGAACCCAGGAAGCAGAAGTCTGACTGTATTAACTAAACCCTTTACTTCATAAATGATGAAACAGGGCCCCAGTGAGTTTAAACATGATTTCTCCCAATGCACATGGTTGACTAATTGGAGAGCTTGCTTTATACTCCCGGAAAAACTCACTTGGGAAGGAGGGCCAAAAGTGGTTGCTTTATCTGAGGGCTGACTAACATAGAAGGCCTTGGAGGGACATGATGGGCAGGAGGAGCTGATCAACTAAAGGTAGAGAGGGCAGAAGAGTGATGGGTACTTGATGATGTCATGCACACATGTGAGAAATTTCTGTCCGGGGAACTGACCCTGACCAGTCAGCCTTTGAGGATGACAGCTGCAGGGCACGTGACCTCTTGCATAATACCTGACTACATCAGGAGACCTTATAAACATGTCACCCAGCCTGGCTCAGGAAGCCCACGACTGGGGATCTGACCAAGGAAGTTGGTACTAGAGAGAAGTAAAAATACTGTTTGTGGAAAGGAGGCTGGAGAGGTGGGTCAGATGCTAAGAGCACTTTTATTCATATCAGGCCACTCACAACTATCTGTCAGGGTCACAACCGTCAGGTCCAGGGAATCTGACACTCTCTTCTGTCCTCCATGGGCACCCCACTCATATACACAATTAAAAATGAAGCTTTTAAAAAGAAAGGAAGAAAGAAAGAAAGAAAGAAAGAGAGAGAGAAAGAGAGAAAGAAAGAAAGGAAGGAAGGAAGGAAGGAAGGAAGAAAGAAAGAAAGAAAGAAAGAAAGAAAGAAAGAAAGAAAGAAAGAAAGAAAGAAAGAAAGAAAAAAGAAAGAAAGAAAGAAAGAACAAAACTGCTATCTTTTCTCACGCACAGGGAGCCTCGTGGCTGAAGTGCTGTATTAGTTATTTGTCTCATTGCCACAATAAAACACCTGACAAAAGCAACTTAAAGGGAGAAGAGTTCGTTTTAGCTCACAGTTCTAGGGGCAACAGGACAGCCTGGGGAGGTGTGGCAGAAGCATCAGGCAGCTGGTCACATGCTCACAGTCAAGAAGCCAAGAAAAAAAAATGAATGCTTACATTCAGATTACGGACTCTTTTATGCTCAGTCTGAGACTGAATGGAATGGTACTGCCCAAATTTAGGGCGGGTCCTCTCACCTCAATTAACCTAATCTAGATAATCTCTATCAAACCTGATTTATTTCCATGGTGATTATAAATCCCACCAAGTTGACTAGCAAGGTTACTATCACAGATCTCTGTAAATAAAAACAGATTATTAAGAAGAAATCATTAAATGATTTAATATGTTTTATGATAACACCAAGCCTTCAGAGATGAGGACCCAGATGGGAGGCCACGACTCTGTTAATGCTAAATTTGATGAAGAGTGACAGGCATATAGAACTTTGGCTAGACAAAGGGGACATGATCTACTGAGAGTAAATGGAGGTGGACTTATCATAGCCTTGTTCCAATTCCTCTGTGTGTCTGTGCCTTCAGAGAGAAGCATCCAAGGGAGGTCTGATAGCCTGCCTCAGGATGTAGCTAGGCTTCAGAGCTCTGTGAGAGAGAAGGGTGAAATGAGTCAGAAGGGACTTCCTGTGGTTTTCTGGTATACCCCAGGAACTTTTTGAAGCCATCCTAAAGCCTGGCAACATACATGTGGCTACTCACTAAAGCATTGCTTAAAATATGAACAAGGGAATTCAGTGTCAGGGAAAGGTTGAGCATATCACGGCACCTTCAGAAGAGACCAGGTTGTGTTCTGTAGCGGCCTTTTATCCTGTTTAATGTCCTGTTTTTCCTGGGACCCATCATCACTTCTCTCTCCTTTTCATTGAGTCCTTTGTTCACTGCGACATTTTCCTCTTCTGTTGTAGGGATCTATTGCTACATAGCAAAATTTAGGGGCAACACCTTACTGTAGACATTCTTGTCTTTATAGATTCACTTTATGGTGTTGTGAAAGCAATACACATTCAGCAGAAATTGCACTTCAAATTCAAATTTTCATACCATTGTGGGCCAGTGATATGCAGTACAAACCTATCCCAGGCTAGACAGTGGCAGAGAGTAGCAGTACCCAGGAAGACACAGGACCACAGGGGAAAATCATCCACATACTATAGAGCTCTAATTTGCTAAGCAGTGATGTTTGGTAGGCCAAGAGTGATGGGTTTATCAAGATGCAACTCCTTTGTAAACCAAGGGTGTTCATAGTACTAAGCAGGCCAGGAATTTGTGATATAGGGGTGTATCTACTACAAGTGATATTGACTAGGAGGCACTTGGTAGTTGGTACTCACTTCCCTTAAGCTGGGATGAAGGATTCAAGAAGTTTCTTCACATGATGGGGATAGCTGAAGAGTGGGCTCCCCTTTACCTGCCCTTCAACTACCTGTACTTTTAGGGGCTCACCATGTAGTATTCCTGGGAGGCCTCAGGTTACCATGCTGTCTACCTTGTGCCTTCCAAATATATCCTGTTCTCTTTGCCCTCTTCCACTTCTGTAGGAGGTCAGGAAAAAGAAGACATAAATGTATGTGGTCAATCTTCCACATCAGTTGCAGAATCACCACTCTGTAGTTAAGTGAAAAGGAAGGTGAAGGACGGACAGGAGCCAGGAGCCAGGCAGGAGGTAGGAGTGGCTGACTGTGCCAGCTTTGCCTCTTTAGCAAAATGTCCCCATATGAAAAACAGCATACCCCTCCTGAAAACTGCTTCAAGGGGTGTTTCGGCCCCAGATGGGCCTTACTCAGGCACTGTTCCTTCTTCAGACACTGTATTGTTTATCGTTCCATTTACCAGCTGTGGGATTTCAGACATATCCTCTTGGTTTCTCTGATCTTTAGGGCTGGCAATATGCCTCGAAGGGTTAATAGATTTGCCACCAGAACCCACATGGAGGAAGGTCAAAACCAACTCACTCCTGCAAGCTGTCTCCTGACCTCCACACACGTCTCAGCACGTGTGCCTATACACATACAAAACAAACGGATGTAATAGAATTTTAAAACTTCAAATTTCTCTTTTCCTCAATGTTTTTTTTTTTTCCTAAAAATGGACATTAAGATGCATTCTGGAACGAGGATGGCTAGAGGGAATGCTCAGCTGGTAAAGGACTTGCTGCCAAGACTAAAGACCTGAGTTCGATCACAGGGCCCACATGGTGGAAGAAGAGAACTGGATCAGAAGGGCCCACATGGTGGAAGAAGAGAACTGGATCAGAAGTTGTCCACTGACCTCCACACATACACAGAGGCATGCACCCCACTCCTATACATGCACACAAAATAAATAAATAAAATACTATTTTTTAAGCCAAGAAGAAGGTGAAGTCAGATTGGCATGAAAGGCCCATGATCCCAGCACTCAGGGAGCTGAGACTGGAGAATTACAAGTACAAGAACTGTCTGAGCTACATAGTAAGACTCTACCCCAGAAAAACATCAAAAAAAAAAGAAGGAGGAGTTGAGTCATAAACATCTTCATACCCTTTAACCCAGTAATCTTACTTAATGTAAGAGACTTAAAAACAAAAACAAAGATGAGCTAAAACAGTCAATATTAGTACAATGTAAACCTGGCAGCAGGTTAAATGGCCACAGAAAGGATTAATTTAAAACCCAGTGAGTGCATAAAAAGATAACGATGGGTAGCATTCTTTTAAGCTTTAAGTAATAAGACTAAATTTCTCAAGGGTAATTTCTTACTATAACGCTAAGCAAAAAGACTAGTTACAGCTTTGTAAAAAAAAATGTACAAGCATGGAGAAAAAAGAGCAAGAATAAAAATAAATTATAGAAATTGCATCTGAGTGGTGATATTTCACACGATGCTTCTTGTGTTTAAAAAATGTTCTCTAATGTTATCACACTGGTTTTTAAATTATATATATATATATATATATATATATATATATATATATATATATATATATATATAGCCACCCCCTTCCATCACAGCGTGGTTATTTTGGCATACTGGGACATTTAACAAAATGAATTTGAATGCTGGTGCCTCGAAGTGTGAAGCTTTGGGTTGGAGGCCAAGAAGGCTGGTCCTGCTGCTGGCTTGCTGCTCTGCCCTGGGAACATCTGCCCATCTCCTGGCAGCTGGGGTGTCTGAGAGACTGAGTAGATAGTGTCGGTTTGTGCCTGTGAGCTGCTTGCTTCAAAATACATTGTACTTTGCACCTTCATGTCTCCTGCCATCAAGAGACACACAGTTCCTTCCTGTGCAATTTGCCCAAAAACTTTGTTGTTGTTTTCTTCTGAGTATGGATTTTCAGCCCCAAATGGGGCCTTTCTCATAGTTCAAAAGACTGCAGTAAATTCTGCTCAGAGTGTGTACTGAGGAGAAAGTGCTACCAGGATGGTTGAATGTGGGAGTATGCCAGAGTCCAGCTCTGACCTGCTCCAACCTATTGAAGGGTTCTTAGGTGGAGGAGAGAGGAATGAGGAAATATTAGGTATAAAGATAGACCTAGACAATGAGAAGGAAGACACAGGATAGCTTCAGGAGGGCTTTTGGGTCAATATCCAGCCGCCACAGGCATTTATTCAAAAGGGTTTTTTGAACAAATGCTAAGGGGAGAGGCAAAAGACCTCCCCCCTTGTAAGATCAAAGCACACCATACAGCCAAGTATAGACCCTTCAAAACACCTGGTAACCACAACTGTGGTCAAACCATCCCATTATACAGCTCTGCTGGGTAAAGCAAGCTCAGATTCTCTAACCCTGCATAAGTTTTCACCAGGAAGCCTCTGTGGGTGGGTCTCCACAGTTGAAATCTTGCTCAGGTTTTTAAAGACTTAACATGGATGCTGCTCATTCCACAGACTACATCCTATTGCATGGATGCTGCTAATCCCACAGACTGCATCCTATTGTGGAGTTAAGGCATTTAGGAACTGCAAGCCACCGTAGCTGTGAATATGAGAAGCAGCTCCAGGCAACACTGAGAAGTGGCCTTTGGCACAGAAAAAAATGAAAGCCAGCTCTGAGTCCACTTACACAGTTCAAGACCACATAGCTCAATCCTGAGTTCTCCGAGTGAACACAGAGAGACTGAAATCTCTTTAGTCACACCTGCTATACTTTGTACATATTTATCCCTGTGTGGCTGTCATTTGGCTTTTGTGACCCTGGAATGATGATAGACTTTCAAAATCAAATGTCATATCCATCCTTTGTATACTGCCAGGCACGTCTCTGTAAGGAGCTCATAATGAACATCCACTGTACACTTGGCAAATTCTAAATGCTAACTAATTGCACCTTAGAATCACTAAGATGATGGTGATGTGGAGAATGCTGTTATCCCAATTCATAGGTTAAGTAACTTGCCCAAGGTCAAAGCACACAGCTAATAAACAGCAATGACAGGAATCAGTCACAGGGCATCTGACTTCAAACTGGCGTTCTAAGCTGCTTTGCTGTCTTTTGAAGACAGACTCACCTACATGACCTGCTTCTGCCTTCTGTAGCAAGAATAAACAAGGAGAGTGAACAAAAGTGAGCGTGGGCTTCCTACACCAATTAGTAAGCAAGACAATCCCCCACAGACGTGCTCACAGGCCAACCTGATAAAGACTCAATTGAGACTCTTCTACTCAATTGAGACTCTTCCCCAGATGATTCTAAGATGTGACAAGTTGACACTTAAAATTAACCATCACAGTCACATATGCAACAATGGTCCTGTGAGTTCATAATGGAATTGAAAATGCCCTACCTCCCAGTGACTTCATAATGTCCCAGTACATGACTCCTTTGTCTGTGGCAATGGTGGTATACACAACCTAGCGTGTCACCAGTCATGTGAAATGTCTAATAAATATAATTATACACTACAATGAAAATAAGCATGTGTTACCAATTTTCATATTTATTGAACTATATTTCATATCATTATTATGGAGTTTGTTCCTCCTTACCATAAAAAATATAATCATCACTCCAGCAGCTTCCATCTCCTTCCTGATAGCATTGAGAGGCCATGTCCAGTGATTGACCCACATCATGTAGGTTTGTGTAAGTACACACCACGATGTTTCTAACTACGTATTTCCCAGAACATATGCCCATCACTAAATGGCATATGACTACATCTCTAACAACCTTTCATTTCATGGTGCAAGATAGTACTGGCTGCAATCTTGGGTTGAGCTAGTGGTACCTATCTCAATGGTGGTTCAGTTAAGTTCTCCATCTTGTCAGTTTTTTAAGCACATCATTTCTTCTAAGTCATATGGCATTAACTCTCTGTGAATAGCAGGGACTAAGCTTTTCTTGCTCTGAAGAAATTGAAGGATGTGCTATTGAAAACTGCTTGCCACATTCAAGTAAGATACCAGAACAATGAGGTCCAAACCAAAAGTTCAAGAGTCTCAGCTCAGGAGTTCCTGTCTGTTCTTTAACAGACAGGCCCCGCTCTGTTTATGGTTGTTGCAGTCCCTGTATATGAGTTTATATAATAAATAAATATATATATATATAGTTTATATAATATATATAGTTATATAATGCATCCCTGAGTTTCCTTCTCACAAGAAAATTGTAAACAAAGTCACATTGATAGAAAAGAGTCAGTTTTCATTGAATGAACTCTCTGTACTAAGTCAGGTCTGTTTGTAAAATCCTTATATCTGATTTTTTTTCAACCTTAAAATTATATTTTATGCTGGAGATTGATGGTATAAGCCACTTAAGATTGAAATAGGTCATTGAAAAATACCTCTCCGCGAAAAACTCAAGTGACTAAAATATACCAAATTTTCACTAATAAAATTCTTTCATCATATTCATTTTCCCTCGCTTATTTACTTATCAATTTATTTATTGTTGAGAACTAGTTTTATGTGACTTGAAACATAATATACCCCTAATTCCAGTTCCTTAGAGGCATTGGTCTTGAATTTCTTCAGTCACATACTCATTTCCCTTTTCTTTACTTCCACCTTCCTGGAGACCATGTCAGAGTCTTTGTTTTTTTCAGGCACTGGATTTTGCTTCTTGGCTGTTAGTGTGGGCAATGAGAATTCAGATCTCCTACGGCAACTCTCCCTGCCCCTGTAGAAACATGGCAGGCACTCCCACCAGTGTCCTTTCAATGCAGACTCACCAGTTTGCTTAGATGCATATGTGTTACTCTTCTTGTTTTACTATATACTATTAACCTTTGCTGACCCATGGAGTTCTTTACAGAATGCTGCTTTATGTTCTGACTTAATTCCTTGCTTTGTTTTCTGAGTACCTGCCACTAATTTGTCTCCCAACTCTCTTACCAATGTCAATATCTTCTTAGAGTGAGTGTATTTGACCCCATTGTACTTTATTTTCTAATGTGATATGGAAACTGTATACAAAACATAGTCATTTCCTTGGCTTGAGCTTCTGGAGGCTGGAAGTCCAAGGATATGGCACTTGCATGTATGTCTCTGGTTGGCTTCCACGCAGAGCCTTCCTACTGCATAACATGATGGAGGGGAACACATGGTGAGGCAGAGCAAGTCAGCCAATGAGGTTCTGTCTTCTGCTGACACAACCACTAATGCCATCATGAGAGCTGTCCTCACTTGATGCTGAGCCTCTACCTCTAAATATATCAACTCACCTATGTCAAGGTTGTTTCTAGCACATGAACATGTAGGGGATTCTTTCGAACCACAGTGAACATATTACATAACCCCGATGCTCCATGTCTGCCAATTGTCTTCCCTTACTATTCAAACCCAAGTGGCAGATTAACTTGCTAGCTTCCTGTCCCTGGGGTCGTTATCCACCCTATAGGCATTCCTTCATTCCCTCAGCTGCCATAGCTTTCCTGGATCTTATGTCTTAATCTTTTTTTCTGCTTACTCTTTTTCAACAGTTGAACTTCCAATAACTTTTGAACAGATGGGCAAGTGGACACTGATAGCAACATTCATGAGACCTCTGAGATCTAGAATGTACTAATTTTGCATTCACATTTTAAGAAGTTGGAAGTGGAAATTTTATCTCAGAACTCTGTACACATTTGATCTATTGTCATCTAGCTGTGGAGTTATCGAATAAACTAATGTCAAAAGTGACACCTTTCTCTTCACTTCTTCTCTTCTCTTCCTCCCTCCATCCCTCCCTTCTCCCCTCCCAATCTCATTATCTTTTCCTCAAGTGTCCTAAAATTATAGGTGATCTATCATTTTTTTTGAGGAATTCTATTTTGACTACAGTCCTTTGCAATCTAGGACCTCATGAATTACAAAAATGGAAATTCTATTAAAAGGTTTCTTCAAAACTTCCTTCTATCCATATCCCCTTCCTCTCCTATTCTTTGGCTGTCAAACCCTACCACACTGGTCTCCAAGGTTCTGTTGTTTATATCCCACCTGCAAGGAGTCTCTCAGCATCATTTTTCAGAAATGTGTATTGAATATTTCATCTTGTATCATGTTCTTAACTCCTACATGCTTTTCTGTCTCATCCAGTATTCATTTTTATACTGTCCTGCTTCTGTTTCTCCCGGGTGTCTTTGGAGAGTCACCTATCATACATGGAGGATTTCACAAGCCTCCCTACTGTCTATGCTTCCTCTGAGCCCCTTCTGCTTTGTCTTGTCCAGCATGGTAGAGTGTTTCCACAAGAGCCTGGGTATCCTCAGCAACAAAGGTCACTAAAGGGTTAAATGTCTAGGAGGAATCTCCACATGGGATTCAAGATTTTTTTTAATTTTTGAAATTTATGCTTTATCAGTATATGTTAATTTACACATAATAATGGGTTTCATTGTGTTGTTTTCATATGTGTATATGATGTGTATAATAATGATTGTATTTATCCCATATCACCCACTCTTATCCCCTCCCCATACCTGTTAATCCCCCCCTCTTCCCAATTAGCACCCTCTCAACTTTTATGTAGTGATTTGTGTGTATGTGTGTGTGTGTGCGTGTGTGTGTGTGTGTCAGAGAGAGAGGGGGGAGAGGGAGAGGTGGGGGAGGAGACCCAGTGAGCTACATCAGGGTTACTTACAGGACGACAGGTGAGATATCATTTACAGAAGCATGGGCACCCTCCAAGTGGCTACACCACTGAAGAAAATGTCTCCCTCCACCAGAAACCTTTACCTACCTACAGATCCTTGGGGAAAGGTGGGAATTAGGGACCTCAAGTTGCTTCCTACACCATGACAGGAGGTCGATGGGACCAGTTTTCTGTGGCTAACTACAGCTCCTGTGAGTTCACAAATGCATTGGTCACGTCATGTCCAGAAGTGTCCCACTGCACTTCACCCCATTCTCTGGCCCTTACATTCTTTCCACCTCTTCTATGCTGTTCTCTGAGACAAAGAGGGAACAGTCCCATTCATGGCCAACCACTCAACAATCACTTGTTCTCGGCACTTTGAGAAGTCATGAGGCTCTGTAGTTGCTATTGCCCACTGGGAAATAAAGCTTCTCTGACCAAATCTGACATCAGCGTTAATCCGTGGGGATAAACAGAATTATTTACAAGGCAGTGTAATGGGCACATCATGTCCATTTAGTAAAACAATAGCTATAGATTCCACATTTGTGCCTATGACTATGACCTCCCAGACACATACTTTGGACCAGATTTGCAATACATACTAACATATGATCCATTTTTGAGAAAAATTTCATGGGTTTCTGAAAAGAGTTTATTCTGCACTGTTAGGATGGGATGGTCTATGGATATCTGTTAGATTTCTTCAATGCATATCACCTAACTTAAACATTTCTTGGGATGACTTGTTAATTAGTGAAAGTAAGGCATTGAGTTCACCCACTATATACTGTGGTAAGGTTATTCTGTAACCTGCTTGTAGAAATATTTGCTTTATGAAATTCAGTGCCCTTATTTTCATTCTGTGTTCATTTAGAATTGCAATACCTTCTTAGTGATGTGACTTTCTTTATCTCTTATTAGTTTTGGTGGAAAGTCTGTTTTGGTGGATATTAAATACTGATGCCAGCTGTTTCCTAGTTTCTATTAGTTGAAATAGCTTTTTCTAACTTTTTACTCTAAAGTGGTTTCTATCTTTGATGGTGAGGTGTATTTCTTAGAGGCAAAAAATAGATAGATCCTATTTATTAATTCAGTCTGCTAGTCTATGTCTTTTGCTTAGAGAATTGGCTTATTAATAATCAGAGTTCTTAATGAAAGATGTGTATTAATTCCTGTAATTATATTCCTTTTGTTGTATTTGGTGTTTTCCTACTCCTCATTTGCTTATCCATTTTTCTGTCATTTTTTAATTAGACCCTACAACCTCTTGGATATATCTCCCATTCCGTTCAGTCTAAAGAACTTCTTCTATGCCCTGTAGAACTGTCATAGTGGCCACAATTCCTGAAGCTGCCTTTCCTTATGAAGCTTGTTCTTTTTCTTTCGTTATGGTATACAGTATTGCTGAGTCTGGCTTGGCAGCTGTGCTCTTCAGAACTAGAAATACTTCATTCCAAACCCTTGGCATTTAAAGATTCTGCTAAGAAATATGTTCTTATTCTTGTGGGCCTGTCTTTGTATGTGACTCTGTGGTTACCTCTTGAAGATTTCAATACACTTTCTTTGTTCTGAATATTTGCTACTTTAATTATATAGTGTCGGGAAGGTTTTTGTTTTTTATTTTTTGTTTTGTGTTGTGTTGTGCTGTTGTTGTTCTATTTGGTGTTCTATGTGTTTCTTGTATTGGAATGGGTCTTGCTCTTCCTAGATTTTGGAATTTTTCTGCTGCAATTATATGGGAAATATTTTCTATGCCTTCAGCATGGAATTCTTTTCCCTCTTCTCACCCATACTCCATGGATGTTGTCTTTTTGTGGTATCTCAAAGATCTCACATGCTCCTTCTATACATTTTCGTTAATGTATCATTGCCCTCCCCTCTACTGAATATTCCAATTATTCTACCTTGCCATCAAGCCCTGATGGTCTGTTCTCCTTTTGATCCATTCCCTTAAGATTTTTCACTGAGTTTTATATTTGGCTTATTGAATTTTTCATTTCCAGATTCATTTTAGTTGGGTTTTTTTCTTCAACATTTCTGTTTATTGATTGAATTCCATTTTCACACCCTCTATTGATTTCCTTGTCTCATTTACCTGCTTGTGTTCTTTTGGAATTAACTCAGGAGTTTTTTAGTATCATTTGCAATTTCTTTAAATATATATACCCTTTTGGACTCTTCAGAATTTTGTCTAGGTTACTCTTATTAGGGGAACATTACTATGTGATTGATAGTTTTTGAAGAAGACATGTCTTGATATTTTTGTCAGATCATTGACAGAAGTTTTTATTTAAGTCACCCTTTTTCTTTCATTGGACTAGTTTTCAAAGCTAAGAAGGGTCTAAGTTGTAGAAGGACTGAGGCATCAGACTGGTATTTGTGGCACCAAGTACTATACCTACTCCTCCCAAGAATAGAATAGTCTGTTCCAACAATCATCATCATCATCATCGTTGTCGTCGTCGTCGTCGTTGTCATCGTCATGGTCATCATCATCATCAACTCACTCTGAAACTGAGGACTAGTCAACAGTGAAACACTCACCCTGTAGCTGAAGTTTTCTCCAGTCCTGCCCAGCACCACGGACCCTGCAACCACTTATAAAATAATCACTCAGAAGCTTATATTAATTAAACTGCTCAGCCATTAGCTCAGGCCTACCACTGACTAGCTCTTACACTTAAACTCAGCCCATTTCTGTTAATCTATATGTCTCTATGTGTTCCATGGCTTTATCTGTTGCCTTTACATGCTGCTCCCTGGATGGCAGGCTGGGGTCTCATGACTCAGCCTTCCTGTTCCCAGAACTTTCTTCTCTGCTTGTCCTGCCTATACTTACTGCCTGGCTACTGGCCAATAAGCATTTTATTTATACAGAGTGATATCCACAGCATTTCCCCTTTTCTTTTTTTTTTTTCAAAAAGGAAGGTTTTAACTTTAACATAGTAAAATTACATATAGCAGAACAATTATCAAGTAAGAATTACAGTTACAATATCTAGTCTACTTATATTTGGCAAAATTAAAGAAGATATTCTATCTATCCTATATTTGTGAGTCTAAGGTTTCATATCTAACTTATCTTTTATCATGACTAAGGAAATTATAACTATCTAGTCTTCAACTACATCAAAGACCTCAGAAGCATATATTACCTGAGAAACAGGAGAAGGATGCAAGCAACTTTTGGGAGTCTCTTAAGAGCCAATCATTTTAAGTAGTAAAAAGACACCAATAGTTCTCTGTTTATTGATATATTAACTATGAATGAGTTGAATGAAAAAATAAAAGAAAAAAAAAGAAAAATGCATACGAAGACTAATGATTTCTATGGGATTGATAGAGTGAAAGTAGAGATGGGGAACACAAGAAGAAGGGGAACCCTAGAGGAAAACAATTTGGGAAGGGATAACGGAGTTTTGACTAAAGAACTAAACACAGACAGGTAAGTAGAAATATTATCTTAGGAAGTGCCACAGAGACCCTGCAAACCAGATCAGTCTTTGATCTTTTGGAGAGGAAAAAGCAAAAGGAAGGACTGAGAGGGAGAAATACATGGCAAAACCAAAACAAGAATAAGTTGGCCTGCTGAACTGACATTGAGTATAAAAGAATATGAAAGAAGGAGTATCAGAAACTGGTCCATGCATAATGAAGCTGTGTAAGGGGATTTCTTGAGTAGTTGTAAGAAAACCCCAAAGAAACAGGACAAAAGTCCTATAATTTCTGTTTCTCCACAACATGGGCTGTTTTTGGAATGTGTTTCTGTGACCCTCCCAGGTGTAGTAAGTAGGAGTGACTTTACTTCAGATTGCCCATCATCATACCCATTATTATTTACTTGATGTTTCCAAGCCCAGGTTAACCTCATGACTGTATTCAGCCTAAACTCATGTGACCTTGCCATTTTAACAGTATACAACTTCAATGCAAGTGAATGCTCCCATGACCTTGCTCAACTCTCAGAATGCCCTCAGAGTGTAAATTATCTGATGCCCTGAATAAAGTTGGCTATTACATGAGACTTTAGTCCACTATTTTTAGGCTCCCCTCTTCCAGGGTCATGCTGCCAAGTAGAGCAGTAATGAGGAATAAATGTAGGTAGAGAAAGAGCTGTGTGGAGATAGAGTGTAAAAATTGACTAGCTTGACTACTGGATTCCTTCTGTAGTGTCTTAGTTTGGATTTCTGTTGCTGTGATGAAACACCATGGCCAAAAAGCAAGCTGGGGAGAAAAAGATTCATTTGGCTTATACTTCCTTATCACTGTTCGTTATTGAAAGAAGTCAGGATGGAAACACAAACAACCCAGGAACCCAGAGGCAGAAGGTGATGCAGAGGTCATGGAGGGGTGCTGCTTACTTGATTGTTTGTCATGGCTTGCTCAGCCTTGCTTTCTTTTAGAACTCAGGACCACTAGCCCAGGAATGGCTCCATCAACAATGGGCTGGGCCCTCCTCCATAAATCACTAATTAAGAAAATGTCCTACAGCCAGATCTTAGGAGGCATTTTCTCAATTGAGGTTTCCTCCTTTCAGATAACTCTAGCTTGTGTCAAACTAACATAAAACTATCCAGCACATGGAGTCCCTTGATGGTCCTTCCCAGGCCATCAGTGTTGGTTCCTCTGTTTGCTATGCCCTTCAGAGCTAAATTCCTCAGCACCAGACTCTTGTAGCCAATGACTCGGTGATGAACTCTTTTGACTGAGGCAACCTGGTACATATATATTGTGTGTGTGAAGAAGTTCCCACCTTTAGCCCATCTTTTCTCTTGCTTGATTCATATTCTGGAGATACTGAGAAAACTAGTTCTAATTTCTCCCTAGAGGTGTGGTCTGACAGCCTTCGAGAAGCAAGGGGAGAATGAAAGTTAAGTGATCTTGTTACTTATAGATTCATACTTTTTCCTCTCTTTCCAGTTAATGCACTTGTGATGGCTAATCTTGTCCATTTTACTACATTAAGAAATGTCTTAGAGATTAATGAAGCACACCTCTTTGAGTCTCTCTCTAATGCTTCTTCCAGAAACAATTAGATCATGAGAGCAATGACCTAATGAATGAATTAATCCCTTGATGGATTCATACAACAGTAACATTATTAAGAGAGGTGAAAGGTAGGAGGTGGGGCCTCCTCAGAACAAGTGTGTCACTGGAATATGTCCTTGAGGGCCGTATATTTCACTGGGTCCTCCTTGTATGTCCCTTTCTCTGCTCTCTGCTCCTGGCTGCCACATACTGAACTGCTCTTTCCTGACACACTCTCCTCACCCTGATGGTCTAAAAGCTCTGAAATCATGAACCCAAACCAACCCCCCCATGTCATTTATTGTGAAAAACTAACACACCACTATACCCACAGCTCTGCCCTTGAGTCTCTCCAATTCAGCTTTCCAAGGACTTAGAACCAAATCTTTCAGAAACTAAAAGGATGCTATCTGGCAACAGAGACTTGGGAGAGTGCATCTGCTCTACCTGCATTTTACACACCATGTCTCCCACTTCCGGCTTCTCCCACTCTGCTTCCGATGGACCTGGTACTTCCATTTCTGAGATCCAAAAGCCTTTCAAGATGAACAGTCTCCCTTCTGGTTTTCCTCCACCATCAACTAAAGCTTCAAATTTCCCTGTCCTGATAAATTTCCTGATACCCTTTGTTCTCTGGGTTTCAGACCTTTGTCAGCTTCCTTCCTAGTTCTTTTTTGCCTCTTGGGCCCATGTTCCATTTTCATGTCTGGAAGATTTCAGTAGGAGGTTATAGCAAAATCAGATGTTCCATCTAATATATTTAATAAGAAGTCACATGCATCAGGTTTTTATTTCATTTTTCATGTCAACAATTTATAGGAAGAAAGTGGTTACAGCGGCTGCTGCCAGGAAAGGGAGGCTAGAGTAAAAAGATTCCATATCCTGGGTAAAGCAGTCCCCTCTTACCCATGGTTTCACTTTCCATTGTTTCAATAATCTACAGTCAATCATGGTCTGAAAATATTAAGCAGAAAATTGCAGAAATAAATCATTCATAAGCTTTAAATTGTGTGTCGTTCTCAGAGGTGTGATGAAATCTCACAGCAGCCGGCTTTGTCTCTCCTGGAATGGAGTCAGCCCTTTGTTCAGCGTATTCACGCCTTCTGTGCTCCCTGCTCACATGTCACTTAGCAGCCATCTTGGTCGTCAGTTATCATACTATCACGTTGTTTGTGTTCACGTTAGCCCGTGTTTTATTTAAATTCCCTTCCCAAAGCACAAGAGTAGCGATGCTGGTATTTCAGAAACGTTAAAGAGAAACCATGAAATACCTCCATTAAGTGAAAAGGTGAGAGCTGTTAAAGAGAGGAAAGACGTCATACATCTCTATTGTGAAAATCTGTGATAGGAATGAATTTTCTGTCCAGGAAATTGTGAAGAATGAAAAGAAATTTGTGTATGGTTTGTTGTTACATCTCAACCTGTGGAGGTTATGGTCAGATTGTGTACTTGCTTAGTTAAGATGGAAAAGGAGTCTTCAGTGCTTTTGATCTTAGCCATTCTGACAGGCGTAAGGTGGTATCTCAGAGTTGTTTTGATTTGCATTTCCCTGATGATTATGGATGTTGAGCAATTCCTTAAATGTCTTTCAGCCATTTGAGTTTCCTCTGTTGAGAATTCTCTGTTTAGTTCTATAGCCCATTTCTTAATTGGACTGTTGGGCATTTTGATGTCTAATTTCTTGAGTTCCTTATATATTCTGGATATCAGTCCTCTGTCAGATGTGGGGTTGGTGAAGTGTAGAGAGCTGTGGGAAGCTGCACCCTTAAGATGGAGCTGGCTTCTGCGCCGCCGCCCCCCCCCCCCCGCCCTCCCAGTGGCGAGCGCTCTTTGTCTTAAGCAATACTTTATTTGGCTTGGTTTCAGATTTTGGCTTGCTAAGGCATACGTGTACCTATCCAGGAATCCCACGTGGCGCAGTATGGCTGGTGGACTGAGACCTATATAAGGCTGGGGCGGGCTCTCCCTAGGATAGAAGAACAAAGAAGAACAAAGAAAAGGGCCTGAATAAATCAGCTTTGAAGAAGAGCTCGGTGTTGTGTCTTCCTTGCTGGTCGAGGCGGGCGCAACAGTGAAGATTTTTTCCCATTCTGTAGGCTGTCGCTTTGCCTTGTTGACCATATCCTTTGCTCTACAAAAGCTTCTCAGTTTCAAGAGGTCCCATTGATTGATTGTTTCTCTCAGTGTCTGTGCTACTGGTGTTCTTTTTAGGAAGTGGTCTCCTATGCCAATGCGTTCAAGACTACTTCCTACTTTCTCACCTTATGCTGGAGAGGATGTGGAGCTAGGGGAACTCTCCTCCACTGCTGGTGGGAATGCAAGCTTGTACAACCACTTTGGAAATCAATATGGCGCTTTCTTAGAAAATTGGGAATCCATCTCCCCCAAGATCCAGCTATACCACTCTTGGGCATATACCCAAGGAATGCTCAACCACACCACAAGAGCACTTGTTCAGCTATGTTCATATCAGCATTGTTTGTAATAGCCAGAACATGGAAACAACCTAGATGCCCTTCAACTGAAGAATGGATAAACAAAATGTGGTACATATACACAATGGAATACTACTCAGCAGAGAAAAACAATGACATCATGAGGTTTGCAGACAAATGGATGGACCTAAAAAAAATCATCCTGAGTGAGGTAACCCAGACTCAGAAAGACAAACATGGTATGTACTCACTCATAGGAGGATACTAGATGTGGGACAAAGATGACTGGACTGCTACTCACATCACCAGGGAGGCTACCTGGAAAATAGGACCCCAAGAAAGACACGGGGATCGCCCAATGACAGAGAAATGGAATGAGATCTACATGAACAGCCTGGACATGAGTGGGGGTAGTGAAGGGCGAGGGGCGAGGGAAGGAGAGCTTGGGGGGGGCGGGAGATCCCAGCTGGATCAACAACAGAGAGGGAGAACAAGGAATAGGAGACCATGGTAAATGAAAACCACATGAGAATAGGAAGAAGCAAAGTGCTAGAGAGGCCCACAGAAATCCACAAAGATACCCCCACAACAGACTGCTGGCAATGGTCGAGATACAGCTCGAACTGACCTACTCTGGTGATGAGATGGCCAAACACCTTGATTGTCGTACTAGAAACCTCATCCAACTACTGAGGGATCTGGATGCAGAGATCCATGGCTAGGCCCCGGGTGGAGCTCTGGGAGTCCAATTAGCGAGAATGAGGAGGGTTTATATGAGCGAGAATTGTTGAGACCAAGGTTGGATAAAGCACAGGGACAAATAGCCAAATGAATGGAAACACATGAAATATGAACCAATGGCTGACGTGACCAATGAGGTCACCAACTGGATCAGGCACTCTGAATGGGTGAGACAATTAATTGGCTTGATCTGTTTGGGAGGCATCCAGGCAGTGGGACTGGGTCCTGTGCTCATTGCATGAGTTGGCTGTTTGAAACCTGGGGCCTATGCAGGATCGCTTGGCTCGGCCTGGGAGGAGGGGACTGGACCTACCTGGACTGAGTCTACCAGGTTGATCTCAGTCCACGGGGAAGGCTTTGCCCTGGAGGAGGTGGGAATGGGGGGTTGGCTGGGGGGAAGGTGAGGGGGGTCAGAGGGGGGAGAACAAGGGAATCCGTGGCTGATATGTAGAACTGAATTGTATTGCAAAATAAAAAAAAATGGAAAAGGACATTGAAATTTTATGTGTTTGCACGTGGAAAACATACTACACAGAAGCTCCACACTTTCAGGTTCCCACTGACCATCCTGTAATATATAATGTATCTTCTAGATTAGGAAAGATTAATATTTATTTTGGGGAGCCATAAACTTTGTACCATGTGTAATAATTATCTTTTCCAAAAGTAATTCATCCTTGTAACAAAAACAGCAAAGTCTGGGGCTAGGACAAATCTTAGGTGGCAGAGTGCTTATACAGAGTGCACAGAGCACTGCAAAAACTGGGTATGGTGGCACACACATGGAATCTCGGCACTCAGGGGGTAGGAGTAAGAGGAACAGAAGCTCAAGGTTATCCTTGGCTACACAAATGATTTCCCAGCCAGCTGGGGCAACATGAGAACTGTCTCAAAATAAAGAAATAAAAAAACCCATCTCCTTTGAGCATCAATCTCTCTATGGCTAACACAAGCATATCTAAGAACAGCTTAAGGGAAGTGTCTATTTTGTCTCATGGTTTCAGCACATCAGCTTTGCTCCATTGATTCCAGGCCCATGGTAAGGCAGAATATCACAGTAGTACAAACGTGTTCCAGAGGCTACTAACCTCATGGCAGACAGGAAGAAGTAAGCCAGAGATGGGCCTGGGACAGGGAGAGCCCCTAATGACCTTCCCCCAATGACCTACTTTCTCTAGCTAGGCCCTACTTTCTAAAGTTTCCAACACCTCCCCCAAAGACACCTCAATCTGGAGACCGAGCCTGCAGTATGTAAAAACAAAAATATGAACCCAAAGTGGCCATGATTTCACTGCATGCAAACATTTCACAACTTTCTTCATTCTTGAATCAAAATTGAGGGCTACGTCACTTATTGCTAGTGACTATCAGTCAGTGGCTAACACAATGAGATGATGCCCAGAAGTGACCATCCAGGTAGTTAAGGACCCAATGCCCAGATGTCTGAATTCACTGACCCCCCCCCCTTGACATTGATTCTCACATACTCTGCAGTCTCTAGCAGGGCTTGCAAATCAATGGATAAATTAAAAACTATATCTTCTGGGGACTGGAGAGGTGGCTTAGTGGTTAAGAGTGCTTACTATTCTTTCAGAAAACTAGAGTTTGCTTCCCAGAATCTGCATTGGGTAGTTCACAATTACTTGTAACTCCAGCATGCATGTGCACATATCCATATGCATCCACAGACACAAATTTAAAAATAAATAAAATAAAAATTTGCAAATGTATCTTCCATGGCATGGGTTTCAGTAATTATCAAGAAAAGATGCTTGATATGTTGAGCACGTTTGTTTCCTTCATATCTAGCTAGCTATATGTGCATATATATGATGCTAAAAATGAATTCATGTTCAGCATATTAATGGCCTTGTACAAGTTAAATGCGGGTGACTTCCCAATGAGATCATAGCGGTGATTGCAAATAGAATCCATTGAGACCCTCAGCAGTCAGGAGTGCCTGCCAATAAAGGAATCTTACCAGTAACATGTTCTCCTTTCCTGCTGTAAAATTTTATTTCTTATTCTTTTGAACCTGACTTTAGAAGGTCCTCAGCGATGATGTAACTTGTACCTATTCTTGCTATCAATGATGAAACCTTGAACACTGCCTCTACAATTTTAGCCTTTTCTACCAACCTATCTCCCCCTGACACACACACACACACACACACACACACACACACACACACACACACACTTCTATTTCGCTTTTGAAAAAGGTAGACTATACACTCTAGACTGGAATACAGGCTTGTTCTTTTAAAAATTCAATTAATTTAGTGAAAAACCATAAGGTCTATTTGCAAAGGAAACAGCACTTTGATGCTCCACACTCACCCTGCAATAGACAGCTGGACAGGGCTGGAACCCAAGGAGGTGTGGATACAATAAAAGCTGGTACTCAGTCACCTCTGCATTTCCCATTCAGCCTTTCCTCTTTGAGCTGCTTATTTAAAATCACTGGACTCAATAGGTCTTGGTTTCTATTTTTAAGACAGCATTTGGACTTTCAATATTTCTATTCTTTACATTTCTCTTCTTAAGAACCTTTCCTAAGAATAGTTTCTGATTCATAAAAAAAGTTGTCGGGGCTGGAGAGACGGCTCAGAGGTTAAGAGCACTGACTGTTCTTCCAAAGGTCCTGAGTTCAATTCCCAGCAACCACATGGTAGTTCACAACCATCTGTAATGAGATCTGGTGCCCTCTTCTGGCCTGTAGGAAGAAGAGTGTATACATAATAAATAAATAAATCTTTAAAAAAAAAAGTTGTCAAGATAATACTGAGTGCCACTCCTAACTTTCCCACTGACTAGTGTGTTGTGTCACTACACTCTCACAAGTTCCCACTGGTCACAATCAAGGAATCAGCACCGATTCACCATTACTAACTAACATCCATACACTGCTTCAGTTTCCTTCATTCTCTACCTTGCATCTTTGTTCCACTTCAGGGCCCTTGCCCAGTGCACCACTTCCCATCTGTCCACTGTGTCTCCTTAGAGGCTCCTCTGGACTGCGGCAGTTGATCAGACTTGGCTTGGTTTTTGTTTGTTTTTGTTTGTTTGTTTGTTTTTGGTGACCCTGACACTTTTGAGGAGTACCTGTGGTATTTTGAAAAATCTTCCTCTTGTAGTTTGCCTAATGCTTCTCATGATTACTTCAGAGTCTGGAGATTTCAAGAGGAAGGTTACGGAGATGAGTCACGTCATATTGTGGGGATATGACATTAGCATCGTTTGTCACTGTTATTGTCAGTGCTGATCATATGATGGAGGTAGCATTTGTCAATTTTTCCCACTCAAGGGTTATTCCTTTTCTTTTTCCATAGTATGTATTTTAGGAAAGAGGTCAACATTCACAGCCCATATTTAGCATGTGGGCTCCTATGGTCCACCTCCTTAAAGGTGTAGAATCTGCATAAATGACTTAAAATTCTTCTGCACAGGAGAGCTTTCTTTTGAAACAGAATCTCACTGCATAGCCCAGGCTAGCCCCAGTTCATTCATATATATATATATATATATATATATATATATATATATATATATATATATGTCAGTACATACAATTGCATTAAACTAAGTCTGGAATGTATGTATTTATGGCATCTTAGTATGTATTCTGCCTTGGTGTTCCTCAAATTCACATTGAAAAGATCATTCTTTTCATGAGAGGTGATTTCAGACAAACGTGTCCTATCCTTTACTTGTCCTTCCAGAATCACAAGAAATATTTCGACACCCTAAAAACACTCTCATACTTCACCTGTCAATGAGGTCCCTCCCCAAATTCTGCTCATATTTGTTTACTGCCTCATAGATGTGTCCTTTTCAGAACCTTTATAGGATTTTCAGGCATGTTTCCCTTTCACTTTGCCATGTGCATGTAATACTCATTTGTGTCTTCTCAGGGCTTGGTGGCTCGTTTCTCTTAACCAGTCAATAATATTACAATGAATGCATGCATAGTGTCATCTCATTCAATAATCTATTGAAGGACATCTTGCTTCTGGTATTTGTTGATTATGAATAAAACTACTATAAATATCCATGTAGGTATAGGTTTTTATATGGGTTAGGTAAATATCTAGGGAAGCAATTGCTGCATACAGTAAAATTGTTTTTAACTTTATGAGAAGTTGTCTTTCAAAGTAACTATGCCATTTAGTATTCCTACAAGCACTGAATTGGAATTCTCATTTCTAAACAGCTTCCAGGAGTTACTATTTCCAAGGCTCTGGAGCTTAGCCATCCTCATTGTTGGTGAGATGATATCTTGTTGTAATTTTAACTTGCAATTTCATGGTGACTAATGGTGTTAAGCATCTTTTCATTTGTTTATTTGCTATCTATAATCCTTTCGGCTAAATGTTCCTTAGATTATTTTTCTCATTTTTCAATTGAGTTCTTTTTATATACACCTCTTATATAGTTTGTATTTAACTCCTTTGAAAATTCACTTTTGAAGTGTTTCTTTTAGTATATGGCTAAACTTATATAGTAAAAGTTTTCTTTGAATCAAAGTCTAACTTAAACTTTTTGTGGATTTTGCTTTTTGTGTTGAACCTGAAACCTGTCATAAAGTACAGGTTGCC